>NC_142518.1:10910000-11572500 GCF_057876585.1 Rhinolophus sinicus
TGTTTTTTAAAAATGAACTTTTGAAGTCTAAGGACCTTATCATATTATTTCGCGGTGCTTTTGGTTGTAAGTGACGGATGACTCAATTGAAATAGGCTTAAACAATTAGATAGGTTGGCTGTAGGGTCGGTGGAGTCAGTGGCTCAGCAACATGGTAGCTCTAGTTCCACTTCTTTAATATTCTCTGGTATTTCTCTCACAGTCCCAAGTGGATTGTGGCAATTCTGGGTATTATATACAGGTGACAATGTCCAGAAGTGGAAGAAAAAAAGATCCCTTTTCATGAACAAGGCAAACCTTCCCAGAGACCTGCATTGGGTATTTCTTAGGTCTTATTGGCCAGCACTGTCTAACCTGACAATGTCTAAACCAGTCACTTGCAAGGGAAAGGCTAGCCTCCTGATTGGCTTAGACCAAAAAGCATTTCTCCTTTGGTCTTGGCCTCTTCTTCAGGACATGGCTTCTTCTTGAAGGGAAAAAAAAAATCAGTGTTTTCTCGGTAAGAAGAAGGGGATCAAATGGCCATTGGCTGAGCAATCTGCAGTGTCTGCCATGGTGCTCTGTTCCTTAATACTCTTTCTGAATGGGTAACCTGATCTTTCATGGAGCATGAGAGAAGGAAATGCTTTTGCTAACATAAGTCATGGGAGAAGGGACTTTTGAAATATCACAAAGGCTGATTCCTGAACAGTTGGGAAAGAAGTGGATGGTCACCAGAGATGGGGAAAAAAAGAATAATGGCTCAAACATGAGGGATTTAAGTATAAGACAGTGTGTAGAAGAGGGTAGTAATATAGGTAGGTTGGGGGAAGGGTCGATGTAGTACAGAAAAGAGATTAAGCACAAAGCATAAGAATTAAATAAGAACATGATTACAGAGGACAGCAGTGAGTACCTGCCACACTGTGTTCAGCAAAATGGCAGAAGAGAGACTTTGAAGGGGAGTGGGATGGCAAAGAGACAAGAGAGTGGGACCAACATACTGAGCAGCTCCTCTGTGCCTAGCATGGCTGCCTACTTTGAACAGATCCTGTGACGCCCTGCTTACGGTCCATGGTCCTTTCAGGGTGCTCTGGCTCACTTCCATCTGCCAGTGTCTATGTCTATGTGACTGAGGGCTCATTCCTGTCCCCTCCTGTCCCTGTGACTGTGGAAAGATGGGAGAATTTACACTCTTTTGGAGTAACCCCCAACTAATGTCTCTCAGGTTCCCTCAACCCTTTTTTGGGATGATTCTGAGCTGAGGGTTTTATACTGTTTCCTGGTTTTCCTGAGGATGAGATTCCAGTTGCCCACTGTGGTAGCCAGCTTAACAGCACACCCTTTGTTGGCTGTTCGCCCTTCCCTGCTTCACTTCTCCTGCTTCCCTGTCAGTCTTGTGTGCACCCCCAAATAAGCTAGTTCTATCCAAAGCCTGGTATCATGATCAGCTTTATACACATTCTTTTGTCCGATCACTGCAACCCTAAGGGTAGTAGGTATTATCTGCTCCAATTCATAGATGAGGTAACAGACTCAGGCAGGTCAAGTGATCTTCTCAAGTTCATTCAGCTGGTAACTGGCAGAGCTCAAATTGAAATCCAGGTCTGTCTGGTGAAAGCCTGTGCTCTTTTCCTAATAACAACGTGTATCTTGGTGCTGCTGAACAAGACACTAATGTAGATTGGAGGGCCTGGATAAAGCCCAAAACTGGGGTTACTGCATCCCATGTCTGCAACCTGCCCTAGGTGGCAGATGATTGCTTTAGGATTTCCATCGATCAGGCCTTTCCAGCCTAAATCTCAAGAAGCTGATGCAACACACCTGCTTGTGAGCATGATGAGATGAAGCAGATCAAAGGCCATAATCATCCATAGTCAGTCAGGGGATCCATAGAAAACATGGATGCTGGCTTCAAATTACAGTTGGAACCAGAACTGATATGAGAACTCCAGGTCTGACTGACCATTGTCTAGAGCTCTGACTACATGGTAGAACTTGCCAGGCAAGAATTTAACAAGTGATATACTTTACACTTTGCTCAGCTATGAAGACAGTGTGATGGACAGGTTAAGAGATGGATTTTGGAGTCAGACATGCCTGGAACAGAATCTTCTTCTACCACTTTCTAAGTTTCTAGCATTCTAGAAACTTCCCACCTCAAGAGCCTGAATCTCAGTTTCTTTCCCGTGAGCATTCTCTGATACCACTGACGTCTGTTTAGCCACAAGTAGGTACAACCCAGAATTGCAGGCAAGTTAACCTCCTTTAACCAATGAGAAATAGGAGTCAGGATAAATGCTGCAGGCTCTCTGGCCTCTAGTGGGATGATTCTGAGGCATGTTCCACATAATTTATCAAAGGAGCCTCAGCAGAGTTGAGTCTCAGTTGCCCAGAGCTGTAACCCATTCATTAATGAGCTCATTGTTGGTTGTCTTTTCCCTGTGTCACTATTGCCAAATGGCTTAATTTTCTTAAGCCTGTGAAATTAGGATCGCATCTTTATCATAGGGTTGTTATGAGGATTAAATGAGCTTCTATGTATAGAGTGCTTTGCACATAACTGTGGGGACAGAGTCCCAGAGAGCAGTTTCCAGGCTCTCGGCCTCACGTGGAAAGGTGCTGGCTCGGGTAGTAGATGGTCATCAACTGTGATCGGATGGCCATCCGCTGTAATCAGATGGCCATCCACTGTGGCTGGGTGGCCATCAGCTGTTACCGGTTAGCCATTAGCCACTAATATAACTGCCGTGGCTATGCTAGCAAGGGGGTTGGTTGGTTGGCAGAGAAGCAGATTGCGGCTAGCAAGTGGGGTTGGTTGGCAGAGAAGCGGACAGGCGGATTGCGGCTCCGGCTTCCTGTGTCTGCAACCCAGCCGCCAGCGAGAATATAGTGGTATGACTCCCCCATCTATGGCTCCATGAGTGTTCCTTTTTGGCCTCACCATATCCTGTGTTCTTGTGCGGGGTGCAGGAGGTGAGTCCCTGCATGATAATAGTAAACGTTCAATAGGAACATGGTGGTTGTTAAATTATTGATCCTTTCTTTTCAGCCTTTAGGCTCCATCCCTGCAGTTCCAGTTCCTCCACTAGGTGGCAGAGTATAAACATTCATCGTCCATGGAAGGCATGCCTCTTAGAAAGAGTAAGTAAAATAAGTAAATTAGAGACCCCGAGGGACTATGGTCAGTGTGACATGAGAAGGGCAAGCCTATGATTAAAACCCAATCCAAATAAAGAAAGCAGTGCCCTGAAATTCCAGCCTCAGTCAGATCGGTGTCTGATTCAAGGCTTTGAAAGGTAGAGACTGTTGGATAAATTCCCAAAGCAACATGGGGAACCTGTATGAGAGAATCAGGTGGAGTCTGTTTGCAAGAAATTACTGGGTGCTATTTTCCCATGCCTGGGGTAATCCTAAGTCATGGGAGATGACTAGGAGGTGGAGGAATGGCAAGGAGCCAGGGAAAAACCAAACAATCACCTGAACAAAGTAGATGTTGATAAGAGTCAGCGAGATCCTCTAGTGAGCTTTGGGACAAAATCTTTCAGGATTATTTAATGTTCCTCTTGGCAAGATGTTTGCATCACTGGACAAACCATACCAGCTGAGGATTAATTAACTCCCTGGTTAAATGATGGGGAGAGTGGGGCATTTATCCACTGGCTTCAGTCCCTCATTGGTTGAAGGTTTACCCTGGATCATTAACTTCACCGTACTTGTAAGGAGTGAAGATGCAGACATTTGCAGTAGGAAACCATTGGCATGTTAGAAACTGTCTACTATGTCAGCTGATGAACTCAGGAGGGCAAATGAGATATGCATGGGCAGATCAACAATGACTGCTTCTCAGATTTTAGTGTATATACAAATCACCCAGGGAGCTTGTTAAAATGCAGATTCTGATTCTGTAGGTCTTGGGTGGTGCCTGAAATTCTGCATTTTTCACAAGCTCCTAAATGATACTGACACTGCTGGTTCACAGATCACATTTTGAGAAGCAAAGGCTACACAATTCTTTAAACCAGTCCTGCTATTTATTTCATCATCCCACATCTTTATGAACCCCCAACAATATTGAGGTGGGGTTTCCTGTGTTTTGGTTTTCATCTCTCTGGATTTCAATGTCTTTATCTTCAAAATGCGGGGGGTGGGGGGGAATCTTGGATTAGAGGTGCTGACTGGGGTGGTGGATGAGGAGAGGAGAGGAGGGAGGAGTTTTTAAAATAGCATTTCAATATTTAGAAGACATTGAGATTTTTAAAAATTAAAACTACCAAAAAGCAAAGTAGGAACAAATCTCCTGGGCTGGCCAAGGTCAACAGAAGACAGCTCCCTGTTCCTAAAAGATTCATATCTCCTGGGAGGAGGGGATGATATTGTCGTTTCCTGAGGGGTGGCCTAGAGATTATTGTTTTTACATTTTTGTTTCTATATAAAGGTGGGTATTGGTTCTAAAGGTTGAGAAAGACTGGATTTGATGATCTGTGAGACTTCATCTGGGTCTAATATCTTTCCACTGAATTTTATATAAATCTATTATTATATCAAATTTCTGATTTATGTCTGTCTTCTCTATTGGCCTGGAAGCTTCTCTAGTCAGAGGTTCATGTCTATCTCTATCACCCATTCTAGTGCCTGGCACACAGTAGGTGCTTAGTAAATCTTTGAATACATGAATGAATCTTTGGATTTCTTCCAGGTCTAAAAAAAGATCGTGACACCATGAGGTTGAGCCACACACTGGCTTTTTGGAAAGAATCTTTTAAGCTATTTTTTGACCTATGTGGTACACTAACTCCTTTGAAATTTTATTGTAATGATTCTAGCCACATACAACCCCATGTCCAGTATTTATTTAATGAGCTGCTCCAGAGCATATACCATTTAGTGACATCCCAATGAAGATTCTTTGGCTGGAGAATTGTTTGAAAATGGTGCTTTGGAGTAAGAAACATCTGCCCTGGTTTGCTGTGAACGAGGAGTCTGTGGAGTGCATTTGGATGGGCTCTGCCTGATTAAGCTTGCCAGCGAGAGGCAGAGGCACCACTAATTACATGTCTTACATTATGGGTTGGAAATAGTTACACAGAGCAAATTCTCTGGCCCACAAAGCCTCAAAAAGTGATGAAAGCAACATAGACTTCAAGTTCATTTAAAAATTCTCAGCATTGCAGAGCAGAGCCAGCCGTACGATATTTCCTCTTTTTCACGTGGCACTTAAGACACAGAAGAATAAACCAACAGAGGATCTGGAAATCTACTTGTAAATTCATAAACAAACAAACAAAAAAAAAGAACTCGACAGTGGCAAGAAAGATATAGACAGTGACATGTACTTTTCACTGGAGATATTAATTAGTAACCCCCTTCGAGCCTTTGATATCCTTGAAAAAGGTCAGCACCATTGTTTAACTTATATAAACTTGATTGCACTCAGTTAAAAATTGCTCTGCTTCAGGTAGGTCTCAGTTAGACAACACCCAAAGAGACCTTCCTGAATAGGAGGGAAGTCAAAACAGCAAGCAGAATGAGAGGCCCAAGTGGGCAATGAGTGAGAGCCAGGAAGAGCCCTACCCCAGGTTCAAAAGATGAATTCTATAATTATAGGACAGCAAGGACAGCTTAGAGGTAGCCCCTTAAGATAAAATTTAGTAGAGTTTGGGCAACAGCAAGCTCAAGGAAAACTATCAGTTGGATGCAGGTGCCTAATGGCTAAATATCTGTGGCAGAAATAGTCAGACTATACTTTCTAGCTTCCCTTGCAATTAGATATGGCCATGTGACTGAGTTCTAGCCAACAGAATGTGACCACAGGTGAGGTGCTCTGTTTCCAGGACAGGTCTATAAATACTGCCCACACATGACCCTTCATGTGCTTTCCCCTTCTAGCTTGACACAGATGAAACGAGTGACTTTGGAAGCTGTGTGTTGACTATAGCAGAGCCTCAAGATGGAAGAGTCATGGATCGCCACTGCTTGGAGGAGAGCCACCTGTCAATCAGGACTTTATGTGAGTGAGAAACCTTTATTGTGTAAAGGGGTTGAGATAATAGGGTTTATCTCTTATAATAGCATTTATTACCTAATTGAATATATAGTCTCTGGCTGTATTAATAGAGGGATTGTAGGAAAAACAAAGGAGGGTTTTGCTGTCCTTTCCTGGAAATTACCCTGGAGAGAGATTTTGTCCAACTGGAATATGTGTATAAATGAAAGACAAGAGTGATGAGGAGGTGGGAAAATGATATGTTGGGGAGGATAAAAGTGAGAGGCTTCAGATTAAAGAAGAGAAAACTTTGGTGTGGACTAAGAATATACAATAGCTGTATGTAAAGTTTTGAAAGTATGTCATGAGGAAGGTGTAGACTTCTGCTGTGGAGTGCCAGAGAGCAAAGCTGGGAACTAGGTTTGGGCTCAATATAAAGAAGTACTTTCTAATAATTAGCACTGCCCCAAAGTGGAATGGCCTTTCTTACCAGATAAAGCCTTCTCCATCTTTAGTAGATGCTGTTGATTGATTACTCAGTGTCCATTTCCCCCCCTCTTGACTATGGAACCCCAATTTTGTTGAAGTATCATATTCATGTAATTATGGGAGAGGGACCCCATCCCCAGCGATGGATCCTGATTAGTCCAAGCCATTCAGCGTTCTCTAGTAGCTCTTACTGGTCTAGAGGTTGGTACACATCCTAAGCTGGCCCAGTCAGACTTAAAGGAAGCTCTTGTATCTCATGGTTGGGGGAGAGATTTTCCTTCTCTCCTGCTGGACATGCATGAGGACTCATTAGTCTTGACTCTCACTGGCAGCCATCTTGTGGTCATGAGGGGAACCAGCCTTAAGATGAAATCAGCACTGAGGATGGCAGAGCAGAGAGATGGAAAGAACCTGTCCATTAAGCTGTGACCATCCTATGCCTGAAGTCAACTGTACCCCTGGATTTCACTTTGAGTTCGGTGTTCTATTATGTCTGGTTTAAAACATGCTAGTTGATATGCTGCTCCTGAGGAGGTTTTGGAATACAGGTTGAATATTGCCTTGTCATCAGAGACACCGGATGGGAATTCTAGCCTGGGGAGCAGGTGGGTCTCACAGGATAATATCCAATCCTAAGAGTTATAAACTCTGCTAAAGAAGGTACAGCCCATTTCATTTAAATTAAAATATGTTTCCTTACGAGTGTCTGGAAATACATTCTGTAGTGGACTTCCGTTGGCTTTTGGCTATTATACATCCTACCCACACATTCCTGTTGGCCCCCATTTCTCTTTGTAGGAGTTCTCCCATAACAGAGACAACTTTTTGTCCATAGCAGATTTGGACTCCTCTTGCAGAGTGTAGAATCATTGGTTGGAAGGAAGCATTTGCCTACTAGTACCAGGAACTACATTCTTATGCCTCCTTACGTGTAGTTGAGGCCACAGGACTCATTCTAGCCATTGGAATGGGAGCACTAGAGATGCACATCATGTCTGGATCAAGAAGCTTAAGCAGTGGGTGTACCTTCGTTGTCTTTACCCATCCTCCAGCTGAATGCAAAGGACTCCAGGGCCCAGGAGGAGGGTAGAGCCACAATATGGAAGGAACCTGGGTCGTGAAAAATCTGTGGAAGGTTGACTGCCAAACAGGAATATATTTGTGTTGGACAGTTACATGCCTAAAGAATATGCTTCTACTGTATTAAGCCATTAATCTTGGGGTTTGTTAGTTACAGCAAATAGTATTGCCCTAACTAATACATCCTCACTGTGCATTGTATTAGTAGGAGGGCAATAGCCATTTCAGCCTCCTGCTGATGCTTCCATTATAGAAGACAAGGGGGTCCAGTTCCCCTTTCTATCTGCCCCCTGGTAAAGCCACTTAGACACTTGCTCATGGGATACTGAATCTTAAACAAGGGGCACAAAGATGTAGGGAAAGTTCAGAATCAGATACATAGCAGTGGAAACTTGAGGAAAATACTGTGCCTATGGCAGTGGGGCTTTGGCTATGGTTTCTGCTACTTCAGTAGCACCCCTGAGTCCTACAGGTTGTCTAAGCCTTCTCCTCCAGCTTCTCGTTGATTCTGTTAACCCTTGATAGCTTGATAATTAGTTCGCTCGTTTGCTTAGGATAATCGGTTTTTTCTCTTGCTTGCAATCATATGGTGGGTTGTAATTTTTTTCATAGAAGTGGCTCATCTGAAACTCATGCATTTCTTTTTTTTTTAATTTTATTAGTTTCAGGTGCATAAGACAAAGCAAAACTTAGACATTTATCATTTATATCCCTCACACTGTGTGTCATTTTGTTTTGACTTTTATAAGTGAAGTCTTTCCCTTACAAATTTCTGTATTTATCTCGGCATTTGACTCTGCTTTACTATCTTAGATTCGTGATCTAACAACAGTTGACATTTGGCACCACTCAATTTCCTCCTTTTGTTGACTACCTATCCACATAATCAAGTAGTTGTTTATTTTTTCCTTTTGTTGATGGTTTGGTCTCTTTCCTAGCTTTCAGCAATTATTTTCCTCACTTGCCTTACTTACAGATTGTCCTTACCTATGCATTTTTGCAGTATTT
This sequence comes from Rhinolophus sinicus, assembly GCF_057876585.1. Lineage (NCBI taxonomy): Eukaryota > Metazoa > Chordata > Mammalia > Chiroptera > Rhinolophidae > Rhinolophus > Rhinolophus sinicus. The sequence goes on from NC_142518.1 coordinate 10,918,543, forward strand.
CTACTTGTTAACCATTTCTAGCATTAAGCTGTATCACCCAATTAGCAATCTGTAACATTTTTTCTGAAGGCGGAGGGGCATAGTTGGTGCAAAATGCACTCAATTTGTTTTCCCAGAGACCTGCTTTTGTTACTTACAAGATATGTGACCTTTGGCAAATCACTGAACTTGTCTCTTCCTGAGACTTGTTTTGCTAAGTGATTAGAATGAGAGAATACATGAAAATCTCAGGGTCAGTTATATGACAGCAGTTAATTAAAGGCCACATGGATAGAGAAATACAGTTGGAGGGAAGGTAGGAAAGTGTGAAGGTAAGAAATCCACAGCCTCGCCTGGGAAGTCAGACTGTGGGAGCTACTAGGCAGGGAAGAACTCTTCATGCAGACTGCCATCAGCTGATGGGAGCCACCCGATGATGTTTTCTTTTGCAGTCAGCTTTATACTTTTGCTTCATCCTCATATAGTCCTTGAAGAGAAGCCAAACAGAGCAGCGGCCCTGCTTCAGCATTTTGTCCAGCCTCACACACTGAACACAAGGCAAATTTGACCTGCCACAGAAACTTTTTACGTTACTCAGTGAGCAATTGTTCTACACCTCTGATCAGCCATTTATATTTGCCAGTGAACTGCATTAGAAACTCCACCTCCACCTCACAAGGACTATACTGGGAATTAGATTTGGTGACCTCCAACACTAGGCCTCAGTTTCCTCATCAGTAAAATGGGGTGGCTCTTCTGCTGTTCCCAGAGTCCCCTCTGCAGTCCCAGCCTACTGTGATTCTGGAAGAATCTTGTGACCCTTCGCCCTAGTGTCTGCTTAGCTTCTGGATGGAGTTAGCATTCCTTCCCCAAAGCAAAAGAACACTTCTGCCTGGAGTTCTCTCTTGTTGAAAGCCTCCTCCCTCTCCCTTCCCTGGGGTGGAGCTTGTTGTCATGGTAACCTGCAGCCCAAAACTGAGGTTGACATTAAATCCAGCCAAATGGACTCATATGTGGCTACAGAAGGTCAGGACAGAGTGTTTCTCCAAACCTGGTGATTCGCTAATAGGAAACAAAGTATTTAGTCACTCTGATAACTTCTCACAAATTTCCCTCTTTTTCCATAGGGGACACTTGACAAAATAAGAGAGGACTGGTACCAATTTGGTTCAATTTGCTAATCTTTTTAAATATTCTTACAGATAGCTAGGCCATCTTTTGACTTGGAAAAAATGATCTTCTTTTCTAAAACATTCTGTGAGTGCTTGCAATTAAACCAAGAGAAAAAAAAAGGCAAGGAACACAAGCTTAAATAACTAATAATTTTCAGATAACAATAATCAAATGTTATTTGATAACTCAAATATTCTGAACAATATCCCTGCCTAGCACAACTATGTGCACACAACTGCACACACACACACACACACACTCACACTCACACACCCTTAGCTACCTTCCCGTGTAATCAGATGAAACTTGAAGAAAAGAGTAATGTCCCCCACAGAGTTTAGAAAATGCTAGACTAAGTCTGCCTTTTTGATTGTTCCACAAAGGTCCAAGGCCAAATAGGGAAACAGTTGGTTAAGGACGATGTGGCACCATGGGGAGGTGGAGGGTCATTGGAGTGCTGAGTCAGGCAAATTCGTTTCAAATGGAGCCTAGGAAAAGAAGGAGGTTTAGACTGTAGGATCCCAGCCCTTTAGGTGCCACCATGAAATATTAAGAGCAGCCAGGGCCCCCAAGGATGCAGGCAGGCTCTTCGTCTGAGGCTTGGAATAAAAGGCGTGTTGCCAACTGAGACAGCGGGAAGGATCCAGGCACACAAGAGACTGTGCCTGGGCTGTCAGGCTGTATTTGTGTCTGCCTGAGCTGTTCTGAAAAGATCCTCCTTTCCTGAATCACTAAGACCCCCCACCCCCGGACAATAGAAGGATGGAGTGGTGACGCTCCTTGTGCTAAGCAACAGATTGGAGACATGGGAGTGAGAGCTTTTGTCTTGGCTCTGTCACTGATAATTATTGCTACACCCAACCCTCATGGCTTCAGCTTCCTCACATACTGGAGGGAGGGGTTGATGAAGAGTCTGGGCCATCCCGTGGAGATGGTCCAAGACAGTAAGTCACCACTGCAACTTACCCCCACCTCCCCACCCCATCTAAGCCACCATCATCTCTCACCAGGGTTTTAGCAGTTGCCTTCCACTTGGGTCTCCTTGCTTCTGCTCCTGCCTCCCTATAGCTTATCGTTCACCCACATTGCAACCACAGTGATCCTCTCAAAATACAAGTTAAATTGTGTCACTCTTCAGCTCAAAACCCTCTGATGGCTTCCCAATATTTTTACTATGACCTACGAGGCCCTCCACAATCTGCCCACGCTCACATTCCTTCTCTAACCTCACCTTTTGTTGCTCTTCCCGTTTCCTACTTTGCTCCAGGCATACTGGCGTCCTTGCTTGAACATGTCGTTTCTATTCACATCTTGGAATTTCTGTACTTGCTGTTCCCTCTGCCTGGATCTTTTACCAGGTACATGCATTACTTGTTGCTTCACCTCCTTCAGATCTTTTCTCAGATGGTGTCTTCCCAGTGTGGCCTTTCCTGATTACCTGATATAAAATTGCAAGTACTTTGTGTTAGTCAGCCATTGCCATAATTAGACTGTATCATAAACGACCCCAGACTCAGTGGCTTACAGTAAGCACTTATTTCTGTACTCAACAGTTCGAATGAGACTTGGTTGATCTAGGATGGTCTTAGTTTGTCAGCTCTGCTTTCGACTGCAGGTTGGGTTCAGGTCTGCCCTATCTGTGCTTGTGTTGAGGCCCAAAATGAAGGGGCAGGGGCTACCCAGGGCATGCTCCTCTCTTGATATATCATCAGAGTACAAGAGCCAATATAAGTAATATAAGCATTTAAGGATCATCACATTCCACGAACATTCTATTGGTCAAAGGAAATCACATGACCAAGTCCCACGTTAATGAGTTATTGAAGTATACTCTGCCCACACTTGGAGGGGAAAGAGAATATTTGAACAATTACCCCAACTATCACACACATGCACACATATCCATCCCACATCCCTGCCTGTACTCCCTATCTTATTTCCCATGCTTTTTCTCGTTAGGGCTTATCATCACCCTACCTATGACATATTTTACTTATCTACTTTGTTTATCATCAGTCTCACTGGCTAAAATGGAGGCTCTTTGAGAGCATGGAGTTTTGTTTGTTTTGTTCATTGCTGTATCATCATCAGTACTTTGACCAGTGCCTGGAACATAGTAGATGCTGATAAATACTTTTCGAATGACAGAATAAATAAATCCACTAGTACTGTGAGGACTTGTTAAAAGAAGTTCAGAAATGAATTCTGAAATCTTGCCACTTTCTGAATAGGGACATAATCTCTGTAAAAGATTGGTCTTATCATTATGTCTACCACATGACTACTACCACGACTAACAACATCAACACCGTTGCCATCACTACCACCATGAGCATCATTGTTACCACGACCATCACCGTCACCACAGCCACCTCCATTACCATCCCATGTCTAGCACCGTCACCCTTGCCGCTCTCATCTCCATCACTGCCAACTCTATTACCATTTTCTCCATTAGGTGATGGTGATTGACAGTAATACTGATCTCACACAGCTCTCAATAAACTAATTGCAGTACAGGAAGCAAAAGAAATAATCATTTTGTCCTGGTGGGCTAGCTGCAATGAAAAAACTTCAATCTGAGAAAATTATTTCTCTTGAGAGCCCCAAAGTCAATCTTCAGCAATTATACAATCAATATTTACTACAGCTTCAGAAATGCTACCCACTCTTTTGGAGGTGTGCAGAAATGATCAAAACCTTGAATTTCACTTCCTGAGTAGCACTGAAATTGTCTCCAGCTCTTCTTCCTTTTATCCTTTTGGAAGGAAAAAAAGGTTTTTTCTAAGTCATGTCTCTCACCACTTACTTACAAGTCCATTACTTCTTGTTGCATAATTATAGACCACGTGACTTCTTGATTAATCTTTTCCGTCCTGAAACAAAATCTTTTTCTGAATTGATGCTGCTTCTCCAGTTCTTTGTAAACACTGCCTGACAAAAATGTGTGGGTGCTGGAAGTCCCCCAAATACCAGGGGTAAGATTAAAGTCCATCAAATCTCCACTCCAGATCAATTCTCTCTACTTACAGAGCAAGGCAGTGTAGTCTTTCTTCTACCTCTACTTGTTTTTCAAAAGTTCCTTTTTAAGGCCAGATTTCACCTTAATTTTATCTGGCCCATGACTCTAAAACGATCTACTAAAGCCTCTACTTTATTTATTTTTGCTGAAGGCATCAAATGAATTGATTTGAAATACAGAAATATTCAACATATTCTACGAAAAGATCTTTCTCATAAAATATTGTACCATGGGTTGGGGAAGAGTCGGTTGAAGATGGTGTGAAGAAGGAGAATTTTATTTAATTCTTAAAAGCAATTTTTCTTTGAAGCGAAGAAATTGCCACTGTTTGGCTTTAGTCCCAAACCTGCTATTATGATGAAACACCAAGAGTACAGTTTATCATATCCTGATGGCAACGCATCTGATTTTGATTCTATCAAATACAAAGAAAAAACTGTATTGCTGGGGAGGGGGATGGTTGAAAAAGGAATGTTAGAGCCTCCTGAGAAGCCTTTCTTTTTTGTGGGTATGAGAAAATGTTCCACAGGCAGAGGGAGAAATACATGAAAAGGCCTATACTGTTAGGAAGCTAATAGAGACATCTGCACAGTGATGCACAGACAATTGTGTGACTGAGGTCTGGTGTCTGCTGAGGGCATATGATACAACAAGATGGCGGATAGCTCCAGGACAGAAGTGATGGGACTTAGCGGCCCTAGTTGTCAAATCAAAATTAGTCAGGTGAGTTCTGTGTTTGAATATTTCCATCATTTTCTTCCTCAAAATGACGCTCATCCCTGGTTGGCTTGGGCTGGACTAGCCTGGGAAAATTTCAGGCTGAGTTTGGCTGAGGAGCAGTGGGAGCCATCTCCTCCATAAGATTCCAAAAGCCATCCGCAGCTGAAAGGAGTTCCGGGTGGTGGAAAACCCAAGCTACAGCAACTCTGCAAATGGAGCTGGGTGAGCAGCTGGTTTGTGCCAAGGGTGCTTCTGCTGAGCTGAGGGTTTTGCTTTGTGAGGCAGGACAGCCTCTTGGTGGGGAGGCTAGGATTTGAACTTGGGATGTGCTCAGTTGTTGAAAGATATTGGAAGCAGGCACTTCCTGTGAAAGGATTCAGTTTCAACTAAATAATGTTCAGTTTACAGTTACTTTGGGCCCAAAGAGGGAATTTTTGTCTGTTTGGATCGTAACAGGATCTCTGAGTAGGGATGTGTAGACATTTGTAGAGGAGTGGGAAGGAGGGGTAGGGGAACAGTATAGTGTCTTATGAGTGAGACTGTGGCCCTGTCTCCTTATCCTGCAGGCCTCTTTAATGAAAACTCAGCTCAGAAGTAGATCTAGGCTACAGCAGGTATTCAGTGTTTTATGGATTGGGTCTGAGAAAGGCACATCTAAAACAGGTTAGAGAGTGTGGTCTGCTGTGTTTCCCAGGAAGCGGACTGATGGAGAGATTCATTTACAGAGAGTTTATTAGGATCAACACCTTTGGAAGAAGAGAAAGTACCAGGATTAGGCAGGGGATGATTTGAGCTGCAGTGCAGTTGCAACAAGGGCTTCTATTGATCCTATGGGGAGCTCTGGAGCTGGGATAACCTTGCAGAGTTGTCTGGGGTTAGAGGTCTTTATCCCTCTCTACCCACCAGTCATTAGATGTGGGCGCTCCCAGTAAAGGGTACATCCTTCCGTCACGTGGAGAATGGTTGGCTGCCAACACTCCAGTCAGCTGGGCACATGAGTACTTTAATCCTGAAGGGAGGCTTGGGAAGGCTACAACACTGAACTAGAAACAAAGCCAAGGAATTTTTTCCAAAAGGGAACCAGCGACAGATGACCTACTGATTTACTCCTTTTTAGTGTCAGTTCTAGCCAATTCAAATAATATTTGAGTGTTTACTCGTGGTCTAGGCACTGGGGATATACAGATAAAGACAAGCCTTTGAGGGACCCATGATCTGGTGGAAAGACAAGAGGTATCACAAATTAGCCACCACTCAACGTGATTATAGAGGCACTGAACAGGTAGAATGGGACGCAGAGGGGGCTATCAGCTTCGTTAATGTGTGATGTGCCAAGTTTTGTGCAGTATTAGCTTACTGAGCATATATCACAACATAAACACGTTATAATTTAGAGGACCACTCCTCCTGAGTGGCAATGCAATTGTTGATAATGTCACACAAGCCAAATTGTTTCTTAAAACACTTGGATTTTCTTTTGGATGAAAAAATGTTTATTGACTGAAAATATTTAAAAATAAAGAAAGCTAGCTGTTATCAAAAAGATTACAAATAACAACTGTTACTGAGGATGTAGAGAAAAGAGAGCCCTTGTGCACTGTTGCTGGGAATGTAAATTGGTGCAGCCACGATGGAAAACAATATGAAAGTACCTTTAAAAATTGAAACTAGAACTACCATATGATCCGACAATTCCATTTCTGGGTATTTATCCAAAGAAAGCAAAAAACACTAACTCAAAAAGTATAAGCACCCCCATGTTCATCACAGCATTATTTGCAATAGCCAGGATATGGAAAAAACCTAAGGGTCCATATACACACACACACACACACACACACACACATACATACATACATACATACAAAGGGTGCCCAAAAAATGTATACACATTTTAAGAAAGGAAAAAACTATTAAAAGTTGTAATGCTCAATATATACCAATAACAAGATGAATACAAGTCACGCTTGACTTCTGCAATTACAAGATGTGCTCAAAGTGGTTACCATCAGCGTCATTTTAACAGTTTTTTCCTTTCTTAAAATGTGTATACATTTTACAGACACACACACACACACCGGGGTGGCCAAAAAAAGTATACAAGTGGACACTTTGGCCAACGTTGCTCAAGCAGTAGTTTGCCGTAATCAGAAGTGTCTGGACGCTGATGGGAACCACTTTGAGCACCTCTTGTAATTGCAGAAGTCAAACGTGACTTGTATTTATCTTTTGTTATCGGTATATATTGAGTATTACAATTTTAATAGTTTTTTCCTTTCTTAAAATGTGTATACATTTTTTTGGCACCCTCTGTGTGTGTGTGTGTGTGTGTGTGTGTGTGTGTGTGCATGCACGTGCACACACACACACACACACACACACACACACTGGAATATTATTCAACCATATAAAAGAATGACATCTTGCCATTTGTGACAATATGGATGACGTTTAGGGCATATACTAAGTAAAATAAGTCAGATAAAGACAAATACCATATGAACTCTCTTATATGTAGAATCTAAAATACAGGTGAACTGTTTTTGTTTTTAGTTCAATTGAAAAAATAAAAATAAAATGTGCTTTGTTTTAACTCAAAGAAGGGAGGAGGGGAGATGGATGACAATGAGAGAAGGAATAAAGACAAAACATGTCATAGCCGCTTGAGCAGAGCTAGGACTAGAACTCATATTTTCTATCCTTTATTCAGAGTTCTTTTTTTTCTTGTTTGAGCACTGACTATAATTCCCTACCCCACCTCCAGCAGCCTTCCTTAACTGATATTCTTTTTTCTGGAGTCCCCTCTCTCTGCTTGGTTAGATGAAACCTCCTGATGAAACCATGGGCCTGATCCAGTCTGGGAGACCATAAGCCTCTCTGTTCTCTGGCCACAGACTGCACCCTTAGTGGCATTCTTGCTGAGGTGTGCCACTGTTCCCACTGGAGAGCAAAATGAGAGGGAGGGTTATATTTGTGCAGACTGATTAACAAGCCTAAGGTGGATAGTCAAAATATTTATCAGCTGGTGCAGCACGGCAACCAACCAATCAGGTGAAAAATAATCAGTACAGCTCAAGCTGTGTACACAGGCTAAATACTAGCCTGTTCAGGATTATTTAAAAATTGCAATTGCTGGGGTGGCCGGATGGCTCAGTTGGTTAGAGTGCGAGCTCTGAACAACAGGGTTGCCAGTTTGATTCCCATATGGGCCAGTGAGCTGTGCCCTCCACAACTAGATTGAAGACAACGAGCTGCTTCTGAGCTTCTGGAGGGGCAGCTGAATGGCTCAGTTGGTTAGAGCACGGGCCCTTAACAAGTTTGCTGGTTCAATTCCCGCATGGGATGGTGGGCTGTGCCCCCTGCAACTAGGTTGTAAACAGCCACTGGACTTGGAGCTGAGCTGCGCCCTCCACAGCTAGATTGAAGGAAAACCACTTGGAGGTGATGGGCTGTCATGCAGGGATTCCGTCCCGCTCTCAGCAGGTGAACGCAGGAGACGTGGAGACAGAAAAGGAGCAAACACCATACCCTGCTTATTGCACCATGTGTAATGCAGGGTCTCAGCTACCACTCCTCGCACAAGAATGCAGGATATGGTGAGGCCAGAAAGGAACACCAACGGAGCCATAGATAGGGGAGTCATACCACTATATTCTTGCTGGCAGCTGGGTTGGACACACAGGAAGCAGGAGCCGCAATCTGCCCTCTGCTTCTCTGCCAGCCAACCAACCCCACTCACTAGCTGCAGTCTGCACTTGCTAGCTTAGCCACGGCAGTTATTAGTGGCTAATGGCTAACTGGTTACAGCTGATGGCCACCTAGCCACAGCTGATGGCCATCTACTACCTGAGCCAGCACCTTTCCACAAAAGGCCGAGAGCCTGGAAACTGCTCTCTGGGACTCTGTCCACACATGGGCCCTGGAGAAACACACTGTTCCCCAGTATTCTGCAATAAAATAAAATAAAATAAAATAAATTATTTTTTAAAGTTGCTCAAGTGCTTATCTTTTAAAAAATGATTTATGTTTGTAAACAGCATTGCTGTTATTGTTGTTATAATTTTGAACCACTTATTTTTCTACTGTATTGAACCACTAAATTATACCATTGGCCAGAAATTGATCAAGGGTGAACTGGAGCAAGGATTAACATGTTTTAGCTGTGAGCAAGAGGTCTGGAGAAGATACTGACATTGTTGATGGGACTTCCAATGAGCCTTCAACAGTTGCAAACCTGAAGCCTGTGTTTCTTTATTTCCTTGTCCCTTTATCTCTATAAAATGAAACCAACAATGTTTCTTGATTATACGTATGTTCATCAAAATGCCACTCCTCTGTGTTCACAAATAATCTTATTTTTAATCTTTAAAAAATGTTGTCAATTTAAAGAAATAGAGATAATTTGAGAATAATATAACAAATACTCGTGGTCTCACCTTCCAGAATTACAAATCCTAACATTTAGTCATCTTTGCTTCAGATTTGAAGCAAAGTTGAAGTTTCTTCTTGTTGATTCCATGCTTCTTCCTCCCTCCCCAGACAGAGGCGACCAACACAGATTTCCTGTCTCCTTCAGATCCAGTGGTTCTCAGCCCTGGCTGCTCATCAGAATCACCTGGGAATCTATTAGAAATCTCTGGTGCCTGGGTCTCATACCAGACAAATAAAATCAGGAGAAGGGTAGGAAGAGGGGAATTCAGGCATCAGTTAATCCTAAGCATGTTTTTTTTTGTGTGTGTGTGTGTTTTGAACCCCTTATTTAATGTAGATATGGACAGGTCTTGAAACTGGGGAGTGCTAGGTGGCAAAGGGAAGGACTGTACCTTGCCCCCTTTTAACAGAGCCTGCATCAGTAGTTTTTAAAGCTTCCCTGGTGATTCCAACGTGCAGCCAATATTGAAAAACAAACCACTGTCTAGCTCATGTTTGTGTATTTTTAGTACACGTGTATCTGTCTATCTATGAACAATACATTTTATTGCTTGTGTGTGTATATGTGTATATTTTTGAATAATCTGTAAATGAAGTCATAGTGTAACTTTTTTTACCTGGCCTTTTTACTTGACAGTTTGGGTTTTTTTTAATTATATGGGAATAATTTTAGACTTATAGAGAAGTTGCAAAAATAGTGTGAATTTCCTGTACACCCTCAACCCAGCTTCCTCTATTGTTTACATCTTGTACAAGCATAGTACAATGTTGAAATCAGGAAATACTATTCGTTTTCCTATAAACCTTATTTGGATTTTGCTAGTTTTCCTACTGATGTCTTGTTCTGGTCCAGGATCCTATATTATTAGGTTGGTGCCAAAGTAATTGTGGTTTTTGCAATTATTTTTAACCTTTTAAACTGCAATTACTTTTGCACCAACCTAATATTACATTTAGTTCTCACGTCTCTTTAGTCTCCTCCAATCTGTGATAGTTCCTTAGCTTTTCCTTATCTTTCATGACCTTTGCACTTTTGAAGAGTAGTGGGTAGTTATTTTGTAGAACGTTCTTTTATTTGTACTTGTCTAATATTTTCTTGTTTTTTAATTGAGGTTATGCTTTTGGAGCAGGAATTCCACACAAATGATGAGTTCGTCTCAGACCATCATATCAAGGGTTCACGATGTCAGTATGTCTTATTACTAGTAATGTTAACCTTGATCACTTGGTTAAGGTGTCTGCAGCATTTCTCCACTGTAAAGTTACTATAATACCTTGTTTCTCATAATACTTTTTGCTCACTAATTTTATCATCCATATTAGCCCGCTAGGACTGCCGTAACAGAATACCACAGACTGAATGGCGTAACAGACATTTATTTTCTCACAGTCTCAGAGGCTGGACGTCTGAGATCAAGGTGCTGGCAGATTGTTTTCTCCTGCAGCCTTTCTCCTTGGCCTGCACATGACCACCTTCTCGTTATGTCCTCACAGGGCTTTTTTCTGTTTCTCTGTGCAAGCAACCCTGGGGTCTCATCCTCTTCTTGTAAGAACACCAGTCCTGTTGGATCAGAGTCCCAGCCTTATGACCTCATTTAACCTTCATTACCTTCTTAAAGGCCTTATCTTCAAATATAGTCACATTGGGGTTAGGTCTTTAACCTTAAAAAGGGAGAGGGGCACAATTCTGTCCATAGTAGAATCCATCAATGATCCTTGGCTGCAGCAACTATTACTGTGGCCTTTCCCTAATGGCGTTTTTCAATTTCCGTCATTTCTTCTGTATTTACTAACTGGAGTTCTACTGGAAGGAAAAGCTGCTCTTCAACTTATTTATTTATTTATATCAGTACAGATACTTTTTCCTGTGAGTTATAATTTATTACTATCATTATTTTATTGTTGAAATTGCCCCAGATTTGACTCTTGGGACTTCCCTTGAAGTTGGTTCTATGTCCTTTCAACATACCCCATCATTTTTTGAGAATGTCCTTGCTTTCGAACACCACAAGATGTGCCAGGATTATCTTTTATTTTCCCTGCCCTAGCCCTGAAATCACCATTTCTCTAAGGAGCCCTGGTTCCTTTTATTGGATAATGATATTTAGAAATCAAGATGGGGGTGCTAGGTATGCTTGTTGCTACTGAAGTGTCATGACTTCCTCAGGTTCTCAGCAAACAGAGCTAGGGAATACATGCACATATGCTCACACATGTATAACACACACCTCCATTTATTTCTCTGCCTCTCCATATGTGTATATGTTAAAAACCATGAATTTGTACTGATACCTCCTCCAGTCCAACACGACAGGGTTCATTCTAGCCTTCCTTTTTCCCTTATTTGTAATTCCTTTCCCCAACAGGGAGAAACCTGGTTCTCATTATCCATGATAAATTTATGTATTTGCTCAGTTGTAGTATATACATAAAATCGGTTTAGAATTGCTAAACTAAACCCCTGTGAAAAACAATTTACTAGCTAGAGAACAATATACAGTTCTTTATGTCTTTAACCTTATAGTATACAATCAAACTATTGTTTAACAAATTTATTCAAGTAAGCTATTTTCCCTTCAATGTGGTTATCTTATTCACTTGTAATACAGTTAGACTCATTTGTTACTGTATATATACCATCTTGAGCTGTCTTCCCATCCTGGTTTTAATCATTTTTTTATGGTAATCGAAGCATTAACACAGTTAGCCAGAACTAACAAAAATGTATACTCATAAAAATGTCACTTCCCTCTCATCTCTACTACCCTGTTCCCATTCCCCCATTTTTTCCCACTCTAATCCCACTCATCCCCTATCGTTACCCAATCTCCTCAGTTTCTAGTTGATCCTTTCTATATTTCTTTTGCACAATTGTACAGATACACATATAGTTTCTTATATTCCCTTCTTTCTCACATGAAGGGGAGCATACTATAAGTCCTCTTTTGTACTGTCCTTTTTTTTCCCACTTGCCATTATGTCTTGGAATTCACTTCATATCAATTTGTAAATCTCTTCCTCGTTCTTTTTTTTTTTTTTACATCTGCATATGGTACTTTATTGTGTAGCTACTCCATTTCTTGATTCAACCATTCTCTCATGTATCAGCATTGAGGTTGTTTCCAATATTTTGCAATTGCAAATGATGACACAATCAATAATCTTGTACATATATATTTTTGTATTGTTGGATATATTTCCCAGAAGCGATATTACTGAGTCAAAAGGTAACTTGCATCTATAATTCTATACCTATTGCTGAACTTCCCTCCAGAAGGGTTGTGCCGGTTTGCATTCTCACCAATCATAAGTGAGAGTGCTTATTTTCTCACAGCTTTGCCAACACAATTTGTTGTTATACTTTTAAAGTTTCACCAATCTGGTAGGTAACAGGTTGTATCTTTGTGGTCCTTTATTTTGTATTTCTCTAATTATGATGAGTGTGAATATTTTTGTTATGTTTAAGGGCCATTTTCATAACTTCTTTGTGAATTGTCTGTTTATGTTTTTTTTTAATTTTTCCATCAGGGTTTTTTGTTCATTGTCCTCCATTTTTTAAAAAAGATTTTAAAACATTCATTGTGGTAAAAAAAATATATGTAACACAACATTTGACATTTTAGCCATTTTAAGTGTACAATCGGTGGCATTAAGTACATTCACAGAATTGTGCAACCGTCACCACTATCTATTTCCAGAACTTTTCCACCACCTTAAACATAAACTCTGTAACCATTAAACAATAACTCCTCACGCCACCCTTACCCCAGGCCCTTGTATTCCCATTTTAAAAGTTATTTATCTATTAGGAATATTAATGCTTTTTCTGTGGTATATTGGAGAATTTTTCTGTCCATTTGTCTGTTGCCTTTTAACTTTGTTTGCATATTTTTGGCCACACAAAAAATTGTATTTAAGTCATCAAATTTGTCAACCTTTTATTTTATTGCCTCTAGATTGTGAGGCATAGTTAAAAAGTCGTCTTTCCCTACACCCAGATCATAGAGGAATTCACTTATGTTTTGTTCTAGCACTTGTACGGTTTCTTTTCTTTTTTTTAAATATTTAGATCCCTGATCCATTTGGAATTTATGCTTGTGTATGGTGTGAGATTTGGCTCTAATTTTATCTTTTTCTTTATGGCTAGCCAATTGTCCCAAAACTATTAATAGTGTCTTTTTTCTCTACTGATTTATAATATCACTTCAGTTACATACCAAGATTTTATAAATGCTTGATTGTGACTAAAATTGCATTGATTTGTGTGTGTGTGTGTGTGTGTGTGTGTACACACATATATATATAATCCATTTAGAAAAATAATTTTAGAAGAAGCAAATAGTTTTCTAGGCTCAAAGAATTTTTTACTGCAAAGGGCTCTAGAGGTCATCTAGGTCAACCTTCAGTGACTCCTCACCATTTTCAAGCTGGAGCTAAAACCCCTCACCTTAGCCCAAGAAATTCCTCATGAGTTGATCCATGCTTGTCTCTCTAGCTTTTGTCCTAGCTCCTTTTTCCAGTATCCTACATTGCAACCTACTGAACTTTCTGCCTTTTTTCCTTCCCATGACGCAGTTTTATGCCTCCATGCCCTCACATGTGCTGTTCCATCTGCCCAGAATGCCATTCTTTCTCCTTCTCTGAATGGCTTAGCATTCAAATCTCATGTCACTTTCTCTAGGAAGCCTTTTCTGGCCTTTCCATCTGAACCTCCTCTCTTGGGGTCTTGCGGTACCCAGATATACTGTAGTCATGGTCTCATTGCACCATATTGTATTTGTGGGTTTATTTTTCTGCTTTCCCCACTGCACTATGAGTCCATTGAGGCCAAAGACTATGTCTTAATCTTCTTCTTTGTATCTCCAGCTACAAAGAGAGCTTGGTAAATACACAGCAGTGCATCTAGGCTTGGATTCTTCAAATAACAGTTTGCTGCCTCAAAAGGCAACCTGTTTCATTTTTACATTATTCAAAAGTTCTTCCTCACAGCAAGCTGAAGTCTGTTTTCCTGTAATTCCTACCCATTTGTCCTTGTTGTGTCCGCAGGAACCAAATCTCTTATTAAAGATCAGTGATAATGCTCCCAGAGCTGGGGCTTGGCAAGGAACACAGCTGTAACTGGCGCCTCTTAAAACAATTCAGTGCTGCTTGTTTTGGGTATGAAATTTTCCTTTCAATGAATATTTGATTTAAGGTAAGAAAAATCTGAGTTTCCCATAAAGAGCTTCAGTCTGTTATGCTATTTTAATGTGTTCCCACAAGCTGCTTCCCTGAAAACCTGGTAACTTAATTCAAGGAAAGTATTCACATTCAGCATGTTATTTGTCACTTCAGTGATGACAGTTGCCTTTTCTCTCCATCTTTTTATGGGGACCCAATGGATTTAATTGGATTCTTTATTCTTTGCTTTTCTGGGCATTCTGTGGTGCTGACTTGCTAGCAGTTCTATGAACCATCATGTTGCTGTCCAGTGTCCCCAGCCTTTGTCTGCAGAAGCCCAGCCTAGATCTCCCCATGAGTTCTGGTACCACCAAAATTCTGTGCAAATGCTATGCCCGACCACTAACTAGAGTTTCTCAAAGGGCCATCTGAAATAGAATCTCCCAGTGACACATGCCATTTTCCACTCACATTTTACTGGGGGAGAACTAGTCACATGGCCAATCTAGGAACAAAAGGATATGGGAAACATAGTCTAGTTGAGTACTCAAAAAGAAAAGTTGATCATGTATCGCTGCATTATAAGCCATCACAAAACTTAGTGGTTTAAAACAATCCTTTATTTAGTTGACAGTTCTGTGGGGCAGCAATTTGGGCTGGGATCAGCTAGACAGTTATGCTGAACTAAGTCAGGCTTACCTGATCAGCCAACTGGGCTCACTCATGCAAATGTGGTCAGCTGCTGCGTTGCTTTGCAACTGGTTGGTCTAGGATGGCTTTAGCTGGGAAAGTGTGTCTCTGCTCCATTTTATCTCTCATCCTCCAATAGACTAGGCTAGATTTGTTTACATGGCAGCTGAGCAGAATCCCAGGAGCAGAAATCTGCAAAGTCTGTTGAGGCCTCGACTCCGAACTCACACAGTGTAGTTTCTGTCACATTATGTTGGCCAACACCCAGAAACAAAGAGTGGAGATATAGAAGCTGTTAAGAATTGTGGCCATTATTCTAACCTATCACAAAAAACAAATATAATTGGTTAAACAGTTTTTTTTCTGTGACATGTTTAACAGAGTCCCTGACAGAGTAAGTGTCCCATAAACATATCTATTGTCATCATCATTATCATTTATTGAACACCTACTATGTGGCAGGCTCTGTATTAGGCAATTTACATACATTATCTTATTTAATCATCACAGCTGTCCCACTTTACAGATGAGGGAATTGAGGCTCAAAGAGATGAAGGAAACTACTGAAGGTTATTCAACTAGTAAGTAATAGTGTCCACACTTGTACTCCATACTTCCTTGAGTCTTCATTTTCCACTCAAAAATACTGAAGGAGAAATTAAACTTGAATCTGGGATGATATTAAACATTTAGGAAAGTCCGGAAAATGATATGGAAAGAAAGCCCCTGGACTTATGACCTGAAATATGAGGGTTCAGTCCAGAGCCAGTTTTGGCAGATGATCCTCAGGTTGGTCACAGCGCATCTCAAGGACAAAGCAATGCTGATTATTGTGACTCATCTACTGTCATATGCTGACTGGGTCTTTATCACAGAGGTTTGGAAAATTCCTTTCCAAACAAAGAGTCTATGTTAGTGTTAGAAGATCTTGAGTAGGGGGCAGGAGGTAGAAGGAAAGAGAGTTAGGGAACAGAGAAATTCATCCTTGGGATGGAAAATACCTGAACAGAAGAGGGGTTTGGAAAGCTTTTGGCCAGATATTCCCAATCTCTTTTGGGAATGAAGACACTAATGTGATAGTACTTTATTGATCCTACAGACAAGGAGTGGTGAGCATATAACTTAACAGACATTTTTCAGTAAATTTAAAGCCTCCCAGGAGTCTGCAGCCCATAAGTTGGGAACCAGTGGTCTAGTTCAGAAAAGTAGATACATTTAATTTTGAGAGTGAATTTTGTTTATTTGGTAGTGGTTACTGGACGCACTGCATTGAGGTGGATTCTGAGGACATCTCTAGATGTTACAGGAAAGATTGCTATGACTGATTATTGATGTCTCTCACTGGCCTGGACAGAGATTGTGGTTTCATACATACTAAGTTTTTGCCATCAGTGATCCAGTTATGTCTTCATAAGAGGTAACTGTAGCACAGAAAGATGATGTGATTTTCTCCTGGTTACATAGTTAGTTAATAGCAGAAGCAGGTCTAGTCTATATCTTTGGTCTCATGATTAGTGCCATAGGCATGATGTATTTTTCAATTTTCTTTCCACATTTGCCCCTATTTTTGCCTCGAAGTCTGCTTCCATGCTGGATATGCTGTAGTTTCCTTTCTTCATTTAAGAAAACAAAACTAAACAAAACTTATTTGGGAATTTGCCTGGCAAATTTGAGTGTTAAGACAAGGGGAAAAAAAGGGTTTTCAATTATGGTATATTTCCATGTCCATTCTCCTGTTATAAAACATTCGTGACCAAGCATTAGACTTTGAAATTAGAGAACTAGTTTTTTGTTGAATTAAAATCTGGTGCAATTCAAGGCGACCCAGTGAATACCTCCTCCTCCCTTTTCTCTCCTTCCACCCTAAGATCACTCACTCCCTTTCTATTTTAATACCTTTCAAGCATCTGAAATTAATTAATTTCTACTTACTCATATGGACACCCACACACAAGTCCATGAAACTCATGGGTCCCATAAAACCTCACTACACTAGAGCTAGAAGGGACGTAGGCTTCATCCAGTCTATTTTCTGAGGAGACTAAAGCACAGAAAGTGAAGAGCTGGAAGCTTTCAGGGTTGCAAAGCTGGAAGCCAATTTTCTAAAATCCAGTTTTCCAAATGGCCAATTTGCTGAATGGCTGACTCACACCACTGTCTTGTTTTTGTGAACTTTTTTTGTTTAGTTGATGGATTTTCATATTGTCTTCATTTAAAGGAGTATTTAGATTGCCTCTGCCCCAGATCCCTCCTCCTGTAGCTGAGCCTGGGAAGAAGAGAAAGGGGAGAGTGAGGAGCATGAGAAGACTGTATACAGAATAGGAATAATTTTTATTAGCATTTTCTCTATTAGTAATATATATGATAAAAATGCTGCATATTCAGAATATATTTTTCAATAAGACTCTATTAGTGAGGGATACTAACAAAGAATATATTCTCATGACGCCTTTCCTCTTATGAGTCAGAGTATGAACAGATTTTCCCTGAGCCCTTCAATCTTCTGTCTCTCTCTGGTTTCAGTCCTAACAGCATTTCTTCATTTTCTTTCATTTCCTTCAAAACACCAAGACTTTCCTGTCATGACCTTCACATTTTCTGTTCTATATGCTTTGAATTCCCTACCCTCTCTTAGCATCAACATCTGTTTGACATCTTTTAAGCCTCAGCTTAAATGTCCCCTCAGTGAAGCTTTACCTGATCACCTAATCTAACTTCACTCCTATATCCCATGTATCAGTTAGCTTTTGTCATGTAACAATCCCCCAAATTAGTGACTAAAAGCAACTGTTCATTTAACTCATGTCTACAGACATATGAGAGAGCTAAGCAGAGATCAGCTGAGCCAGCCCAGATCAGAAGAATTACCTGGTCAACCCACAGAATTGTGAGCTAAATAAAATGTTTATTGTTTTAAGCCACTATGGTTGGGGGTGGTTTGTTACACAGCAAAAGCTAACCAATACAAAGGTCCTGGATTAAGACATCAGACCCATTCAGGGAACAATACTCAGTCCTGTATGTTTAGGTATTGTAGCAGTTATAATGCCCCACCCATAACCCTTCAGGCCTTACCATTTCTGTCTATATCTATCTGACTTCCAGCTGCCAACTTCTGCATTTCTTTGCCTGAGGCCTTTCTCTGGCTGCCAGATCCCCCTTTGCCTGTGTACACAGTAGACCAGAAGTTCTGGAGAATTAACACCAATATGAGCATCCTTCAATCAGTGACTGATGGGAATTGGTGTATAAATGCCCTAGCTTCGTCATCACTTGGGTGGGATCGTTTCATACTGTCTCCCAGAGTTCCACAGTGAGATTGAACTCGAGGACTTGGTAAACAGCTTCCATTACCTCTCTGCTCTTGTCTTTTTTATCCACAACTTGACCTGGAGTCACATAGCCCAGGGATGAGCCTAGGGTGCTCATTTAGGTTCTGTCACAGGCTGAAGCTGCACAATTGCACCCAAAAGATTTGGCATGACACTTTTGATGGGGAGGGGGGGAGAACTTTTGAGAGGTGGAATGCAGGTGAAGGGTAGATGAAGCTGAGAGATAAGAGTGAGGGATGAGACTGGGGAGAGAGCTCTTTGTAGTATTATGTGGAAGAAGCAAAAACTACAAGTTTAATGTAACATTTTTCTTATAATAGTCTTTTTTCCCCCAATACTATTTGTGTGTGTGTGTGTGTTTGAGGTATAATTTATATATAGTGATGTACACAGTTCTTCAATGTACTATTCGATGAGCTTTGACAAATGTATACATCTAACCCTAACCTCACAAATCAAGATATAGGGCATTTCAATCATCCAGAATGTTTCCTTATGTCCCTTTGCAGTCAATCCCCACCCCCCCCCACCAGAGGCAATTACTGCTATGATTTCTATCATACTATACTACCATATTTCCCCAAAAATAAGACATAACCGGAAAATAAACCCTAGCATGATTTTTTAGGATGCTTTTAATATAAGCCCTACCCCCCAAAAAAGCCCCAGTTAAGATCGTCAGCCACACAGATGCATTTAGTATGTCCATTGCAACACACAACAGATGTATTGAATTATAAAATAATATTAATATATAATTAAATATAAATAAGTAATATTATTTACATTAATACTTAAAATAAATGATAATATAAATTATAACTAAGTATTTGTAAGTACCCAAGTGGGCGCCTTTGGACAAGAGGTAAATCCCTATGTAAACAGATGAACTTGAGACTTATTGCCGAATTACCAATCGGGGTACAGAAACAACGCACGAATAATGTGTGCACTTGATAACGAATGGATGTGGTTGTGTCTAATATGAATCTTCATCATTCAATATGTCGTGTGTTGTAACGGATGTACTTAATGCACTCATGTGAAATAAAGAAACGTTTTCTGAATTTTGGTGCCTGCAGTTTTTTTGTCGCTTTTGGATCTCCAAATGGTCCGAAAACAGCGAGCAGAGTACGATAACCTCAGTCAACAGGTGGACAAGGGAAATGCTGAGAAGCCTAAGTGTGGATCAGGTTGGCAACAATTATTTCCTGAGCCGGAAGACATCATCTGTGAATGGATTGCTGACAGGAGAGCAAAGGCTTTGGTTATGCGCAGGGCTAATATTAAAGCATTTGCCCTTGCAATGGCACCACAGTTAGAAATATCCCCAGAAGAATTCAAAGCATCGCAACACTGGCTGGATGGCTTCCTTCAGTTATATGAACTATCTCTAAGATTGACAACACTATTCATGCTGGAAGATACTGAAGTTATTAAACGTGCACTTGCATTCAAGTCCTTTGTTGATTGCATCTACTTTTCTAAATACCAGCTCTCCAACATGAATTCTATGGATGAAACTGCAGTGTTTATGGGCCAAGGATCTCAAAGGACAATTGATCAGAGGGGTGCTACTTCCCTCCACTGGTTACTAAAGTGGACGTATTACCTGTATTTTGGCAATTAGTCTGGATAGAAAGAAAGCCCCACCTCTAATCATCACTAAGGGCAAGAAAGATAAGGTTGAACGTGTTTCAGGCATTTATGTTCTTGAAACCGAAAAAGCCTGGTGCACACAAGCAGATATAAGGAAGTAGGTTGATGTAATGCTGCCATTTGTTTTGCGAGGTGGCCAAAGAGGTGTGTTAGTCTGGGATTCAGCCAGCACTCACCGTGCTAAAGACATGAAGAACTTCTTGCAGAGAGAAGAATAGATCAAATAATGATTCCCGCAGGAATGACTGCCTATCGCCAGACTCTTGCTATTGCAATAAACAAGCCATTCAAGGACCATTTGCACATGGAAATCAATGACTACATTGAAAATAGAATGGAGAGAAATCAGCATGGAAACTTTGTGAAGCCTAGCCTGCAAGAGGTCGTGACTTGGGTGAAGAATTCCTGGGATAAAATCACTGACAGCTGTGTTGCCAGTGCACTACGAGCAGGCTACGTAGACAAGAAGTGCTCATTTAAGGAGAGCTCTATTGCTGGGCATGAGAGATTGGGGCCAATGGTTCTACAGGAAATGGAGTCGCAAGCAATTCAAGCCAGAATTTGGGGTTTGGAGAGTTATGACGATGTTCCAGAAGAAGATCACATGACTGTATTTGAATAAATGTAGATTTTTATACATGAATAAATAAATAAATGCAGATTGTTGTACATGAGTAAATGTAGATTGTTGTACATTAAAAAAAAATAAGACATCCCCTGAAAATAAGCCCTAATGTGTCTTTTGGAGCAAAAATCAATATAAGACCCAGTCTTATTTTCGGGGAAATATAGTAGTCTTACTTGTTCTAGAACTTCACAAAAATGAAGTCATACAGTATGTACTCTTTTATGTCTTGCTTCTTTCACTCAATAGAATGCTTCAGAGATTATCCATGTTGTTGTGTATCTCACAAGTCCATTCCTTTTTTATTGCTGGATCATATTCCATTGTATGACTATAGCTTAATTTATTTGTCAATTCTCGTCATGTTTGATATTTGCCTTATTTCCTGTTTTTATCTATTATGAATAAAGCTACCATGAACATTCATGCACAAGTATTCTTGCAGGCATGTATTTTCATTTCCCTTGAGTAAATATCTAGGAGTAAAATTGTTGGATCATAGGGTAGGTGTGAAGCCTTTGCTCTGGTTGCCTCTGTGGCTGGATCAGTTTCCCCATCCCTATCTCTGGCCTGCCTTCCTCCCCCTCTGATGGGTCTAGTGTACTGAAGTTCCAGTAAGCATTCTGTGGAGTGGCCTCAGGTACTTCCGCCCAAGTTTCAGAGCAGGGAATAGGGGTAGGGTCAGGAAATAGCCTGGGGCTAGAAGTTGAGCATGAGTGGTTAAGAGAACAGATTCTAGTCTTGATTCTTCCATTAATAAGTTCTAGGCAAGTAAATTTCTGAACTCTGTTTTTCTCATTGGTTTCTCTTCAAGATTCTTTCCAGATGGTTCCATGTCTGCCTTGTGAGTTCATAGTAGATACTTATTTAGAATTCGTTTCCCTATACAAGACAGAAAAATATTAAATTATTTATATTCATCCTGACTTAAAAAACATGAAAATAGTATTTCACATATTTCGCTGCCTCCTGGTAAGGGTGGATGCTAAGGGTGATCTCCTGGTTTTTGTGACCTGGATTGTTGATAAAGTACAAATAAGGGATGCCAAGAGGGACAAGACCAGAAGGAGCGGGAGACTACAGCACAGCAAAGAACAGAAGGGGGAGAGAGGTGGAAGAGGAAGAGGAGGTTGGAGACTGTGTGTGTGTGTGTGTGTGTGTGTGTGTGTGTGTGTGTGTGAAGAGAGCATAACAGCAAGACCAGGAATGAGAAACATACACACAGAGGATGATATTTGTCATAGAGGTAAACAGTGGGGAGAAAAATAGATGTTCTGAGCAGTTTGCTGAGTCATGTGCAATGTCAACACCTCCTCTGCCCACCCCAAAGAAAATTTCAGGGAAAACATCCATCATTCTACAGTCTTTTAAGAGTTGGATATTTACGTTGATACTTTTAATTCATTAGTGTTTAAAGTTGGCCTCATGGTGACCTCAAAACCAGAAGAGAATTTCCCAAAGGGGGCCCTCCAACATTTAGGTTGATGAATGAAAGTATTAATTAGGGTAAAAGGCTAAGATGCTATTAACAAAGAGACTTAACAGCACAGTAGCCTACAGAAGCAAGAGGTTTCTTTGTATTTCAGGTAACAATGCAACTCAGAGCTGCATGGTGCAGATTGGTGAAGCAGCACTGCTCCACAGTCAATCAGAAACCTGAGGTCCTTCTATTGTATGGCTCTGCTGTCCCCGAGGGTATTGTTATCTGTGTGTTTGAAGTTAGATATTGGGGGGTTCCAGGTGGTGGTAAGGAGAAAGATAACATGAAGGAGACATGTCTACTGTCTTGAGTCCTAGTTCTGAAAGTGCGATGCATCGCTTCCTCTCATATCTTACTGGCCAGAATATAGTCACATGACCAAGGCTCATTGCAAGGGAGACTAGGAAATGTAGGAAAGCTGTGCACCCAGTAAGATGGGGAAAGTGGATTGCCATGGACAACTGGCAGCCTTCACCCCAAAGAGCAAGCCCTCAAATCCCGCATGGCGTTGTTTGGGGGACTGTTCCTTCCATGCTTTGAGGGAAGAACGATATTCTTCATTCCTCATTGAGACTTTTTTCTACTCTGGCCTCTCCTGCATTTGCCCTGTGTGTGTACGCACTTGCACTGTGATCTGATGGGCTTTGGGCAAGAGGGTTATTTACTAATTCTTGAACTCTTGCCTGATACCAAGTTCAGCTAGAACTGAATGTGTTTCAGGAGCTGAGTAAAGCAGGAGGGAAGTGAGCTGAAGGGCCCTTTCCTCCCCCCAACATGTTTGTCTCACAGTGGGGAGCTGAAACTGAAGTCTTAAATCTTTTTTTCTTTTCCTGGAAAATCCTCCCAAGCCAGATGTGCCCTTCCCCACCTACTTCCATTACCCAACAATCTTTTCTCTCTCCTCCTCCCTCACAGACCCCAACGGTGTTGACTGGCTATGACAGTATGTAATTGAACACAGAGCATTTTCCCTCCACTGTGATTAGTCCAACTTTACCCCATATGCTGTTGAACCACCCTTAAAAGATTCAGCTAAGGTCTCCAGGCTACAAATTCCTCCTGAGGTGTTGAGTGGCATGTACTTGGGTGTTCCTCCATGGTGACACCAATGCCAGATCTATTAACTGAGCACTTCCTCTCTTCTCACTTTCTTACTCCCTCACTCCCTCTCCTCTTTCATGACTTCAACACGGCCATTTTCATTTACTTCAGGCCCACCATGGCCTGTGAGCCAAATCCACACTGTCAACAGGTTCCCTGGAATGGTGTCCTATATTTGGCTTGTAACCAGACTCTGGGGGTGTCTACATAGCAGTCAATAGCTGATTAGGGCAACAGAGAATTTTTTCTTTAAGAGAAAGAGCTAGAGTTTAATTAATCCCAGGGCAAAATGGTTCATCTCAAAATAAATGATATTCTCTAGCTGCTAGAACAGCTGTTGAACAAAACACATTCTCCAGCAAGTGAGAAGAAGAATGACAATCTGTAGGTCTTAAATGAGAAGAGAATTTTAAAAACCAAAACCAGGCAGGTGTGGTAGGCATATGAATGATGGCCTCAAATATTTCCCCTGCCTGTGGCATTGTAGAACTTCCCCTTAAGAGGTGGAATCTATTTCTTCACCCCTTGAGTCTGGTGTGGCCATGTGACCTGTTTTGGCCAATGGGACATTAGCAAATATGAAGCATGCAGAGGCTTAAAAGTTGCTTGTGCATTCGGGCTTGTTCTCTTCTGGTTCCTGTGGCTCTGAGACCCAAGATTGCCTGCTGGATGATGAGAGACATGTAGTTCCACCAGCCAATAACTTGCCAATACTATCCATGAATATGGCCCTCATAGGTCACCCAGCCCCTACATAACTCACTAGCTCACTGCAGACACATGAGAAATCTCAGTCCAGACCAGAAGAACTACTTGGACAAACCTCAGAATCATGATCTAAATAGTGGTTGTTTTAAGCCACTAAGTTGTGGGGTGGTTTCTTATGTAGCAAAAGCTAACCGATACAACCAAGTAGCTGGTACAACCAAGTATGTGCTTGTATGTGTGTGCCTGTGTGTGTCTCTTACACCTTCCCCCATATCCGTAACAGATGCTCCCAACATATTCTGAAATCAGCATAATCCAGGTAAGGCCATTACTCAGACACTCTGTAGGAACTCCAAGCTCCATAAATAAACATGTAGAGAAAGAGTAAATGATCCCTCTCTCTTCATCTTCCCTCTCTCATCCCTCTCCTGCCACAGGCTCCTGGCCAAGCAGAGACCTGGCCAATCTAAATAAAGGAGGTACCTAGAAGGGGCCACACCACTCATTTCCCCGGGGACACTGCTTCTGTCTGGCAGCCCCAGCAAGAGGGATGAAGGAAGATATGTGTGTGCACGTCAGTTCTTCTGGTTAGAAGGAAATGGATGATAACCACTGGTGATTTCCTCCTTCTTGTCATGGGGTTTATATGTTAGACTTTCACAACCTCCCCACCACACCTCATACCCCACAACATTTGGTCATTGCTAATGGCTTTCCTAAGACAGGTTCCCTAGGAGGGTTCTTACATATTGGACATGGATATCGGTCCCTAAAACCACAGATGTGCCATTTCTAGGGGAGTCTTCCTTGGTTAGACAAAGCCCGCATGAGATTCTGTCTTTAACATTAGTTTCCTGTATTTGAATAGGCATCGTTGGCCTAATTATTTTTTGTCCTGTATCATATATGTTGGTTTTATTATGGAAGAGACTGTAGTAAATGTTTCTTATGGATCCAAAGTGGCTGGCAATAGGAATCGTTTCCTTCACATTTTCCTCTGTCCTACTTCTTTTTCTCTCATTTCTGCATGTTTCAGCTCTGAAAATCAGTTTTCTTTTTTTAAAACCAGCTTTATTGAGGCATAATTTATATACTATAAAAGTCACCTGTTTAAAGTGAATAATGTGATGATTTTAGTAAATATATAGAGCTGTGCAGCTCTCACTGTAATCCAGTTTTAGGATATTTCTATCACCCCCAGAAGATCACTTGTTCCCATTTGCAGTCAGTCCCCATTTCCATCTTCAGTACAAAGCAGCCACTGATCCACTTTCTGTCTCTATAGATTTACCTGTTCTGGACATTTCCTAGGAAGGGAATTATACAATATTTGGTAGAGCTGTTTTTTATAAAGACTTAGGAGTTTTCTAAAGACAAAAATATTTTTAAAAGCTAGTCTTCCTTTGAAAAGTTGATCCATGGATGTGAACAACATGCCCTGACTTGGTTTGGGTTCCCTCAAAGCAGATGCCAAGGCCAGGACTTGGGGGCAGGTAGTTTATTTGGGAGAGGATCATGGGAAGCAAAAGTGAGGGAGTGGAGAGAATGAGGCACAGAGGGAAAAATACACAAAACAAATAATAATAAAAAGTATGCAGTGAGAAGATTACCAACTGTGGATAACCAGGGCTCAATCCCACTGAGGACTGCCTGAGGAACCATGTGGCAGATGCTTCTGGGGAAGCTGGGGTATTCATTATCGAATGCTGTGTAACAAGTTGCTCTAAACTTAACAGGTCAAAGCAAGATTAACCTTTATTATCTCTCACAGTTTTAAGGGTCAGGGATTTCAGGTTGGTTTAGCAGGGTTGTCTGGCTTGCAGTCTCTTATAAGGTTGCAGTAAAGCTGTTGGCGGAGATGCAGTTCTCTGAAGGCTTAACTGGGGCTGGAGGAGGATCCAC
Source organism: Rhinolophus sinicus (assembly GCF_057876585.1). Classification (NCBI taxonomy): domain Eukaryota; kingdom Metazoa; phylum Chordata; class Mammalia; order Chiroptera; family Rhinolophidae; genus Rhinolophus; species Rhinolophus sinicus. Next base: position 10,944,525 of record NC_142518.1, read on the forward strand.
TTCCGAGATGACTCCCTCACCTGGCTGACAGCTCAGTGCTAACTGTTGTCAGGAGGCCTGCGTTCTTCACCACATGGCAGCTGGCCCTCTCTGGAACGCTACTTGAGTGTCCTCACAACATGGCAGCTGGCTTCCCCTAGAGCAGGTGATCCAACAGAGAGCTGGATGGAAGCAGTAATGCCTTTCATGATGTAGCCTGAGAAGTCACACACCATCATTTCTACTATATTATATTAGTTAAAAAGATCAGCCGTATTCATTGTGGGAGGGGACCACACAAGGGCATGAATACTACTGTGTTTCCCGAAAATAAGACCTCACCGGAAAAGAAGCCCTAGCTTGATTTTTCAGGATGACATCTCCTGAACATAAGCCCTAATGCGTCTTTTGGAGCAAAAATTAATATAAGATCCAGTCTTATTTTCAGAGAAACACCATAGGAGGCAAGAATCATTTAGAGCCTGGTTACCACATCCATTGTCTCCTGTCCCTCTTTGGTTGAGGTTTGCCTTGTGTGGGTTGAGCAAGCGTGAGGAGGGGCTGGTAAAGCCTCGGGCAGAGGGTTTGTAGGTATTTATGGTGAGAAGCTACCAGCCTGCTGGGAAGGATCCACTGTGGCAGTTGGTGAAATCTGAGGTGGGCCTCGGGTCTATGGAATGGAGCCTCACTAGCATCTGCCACATGCCCCAAACCTGTCCTTAATAATGCAGGTTGGCAGGTCCACCCTTGATAATGAAGAGAAATCTTTGACAGCTCAGACTTACAGGCAGAACAAAACGATAGGTTGTTGGTGAGGTATTTATACCTTTGGGATGCCCTCTAGGTGACCGCTGTACTGAGCTTTGGGCTTTTGGAAGCCCATCATCCCTGAAGGAGCTCCCAGAACAACAAAGCCAGCCTGCACTTCATATTGCTAAAGAGTATAAAATCACATGCCAACGCTGGCAGAGGCCCAGCCACATTCTTGAAATACGGGAAGGGAGCTGGAATCAAAGGCAGGAGTCAAGATTTAGAGCCTCTGTGTGGTGAAGGTTCTTCTCAAGGTAACCTGGAATAGGAGGCAATGATGACAGATCTATGGCCAGCAACACTGCCAAGTGCTGGGTTGAAAGCACTGACATCACTCATGCCACCTAATTCTGCTACCCTTTCAAGGAGCAACAGCAGGAGGAGAATGGGGGAAATTAGGGCCAGAGTAACAAAGGGAGAGGAGAGGAAGTGGACCTATAAACTGACATCCTTTGCTGCATGGCCAAAGCTAGAGGAACCATATGACTCGGTTGGCCCAGGACAATCCTAGCTTACCCTGCTGTTTTGGAATAGTTATTAATAGCACCTCCTTTTACTCTCAAAAGCATCCAGGTTTGGATGGCAAGTTATATGGTCATCTTACCCATAGCACACTGTACTCTTCCATACATAACCTTCCTCACACTTACATTGTAAGTGTTTAATGTCTGTCTTGTCTACTGTAATTTCTGGGAGTATAGGGACCATGTTTGACTTTTACATTGCTGTATCTGAAGTATTGGCATTTGTGAAGTGCTCCATATATGCTCTTTTAATGAAAGAAAGAATGAATGAGTGACTGAGTGACTGAGTCAATGAAGGAATAGATGAGCTCTGGTTTTAAAAGGTTTGGTATGGTTGGAATGACTTGAGGGGAAGGAAGGGGGAAGTCATTAAGTCTATAATTCCAGAGGAAGCCATAGGAGGTGTGTTTTAAAACCCCAGGTCAAAGCTCTATTCAAATGTATTCTCTTCATTTAGTTCCAGTGGCTCTGGGGCCAGATGTTGTGTGTGCTCACAGACCGAGCTGCTGCTGCTGCAGCTGCTGCTGCTGCTGCTGCTGCTGCTGCTGCTGCAGCTGCTGCTGCTGCTGCTGCTGCTGCTGCTGCTGCTGCTGCTGCTGCTGCTGCTGCTGAAAGTACAGGTTGTCAAATGTTCAGAAAAGCCCCAAGTGTGAATCAACAGGCTTTGCATCTCTGTTCTCCAAGGGTCTGCTCTGTCAGCAAGTGGTATGAAAGCCAGGAAATTGTGTTATCAGCGGCATGGCGACTGTTAGGTACATTTTCTTTATTATTTCCTTTTTAGGGAGAAGGAGCCAAGCATTTTGCCACCAAACAAGAACCATTTATGGACTACTCAGTCACAATTGCTGAGAGCTGCTGGGGCTGCCACGTGATCCTAAGCATAAACCTTAGCCCATCTCATGGAGCCAAGAGCACAGGCTCAGCGTTAGGGAGGGCAGAAAAAATGAAAACTGAGAGTTGAAGCCAGAGTTCTGCACAAACTGCTATATGGTGGCTAATTTAGAAGGGAAACTTCAACATTTGCAGTAGTGGCATTTGATTTATCCTCCCCAGCTTGTCCAAAGACACCAAAACCTCCTCTGCACTTGGGTCTTAAATTCCCCTAAAGAAGTTGCTATTATTGTTTTTCCTTTTAGATTTTAGAAATAGAGTGAGAACCCTTCTTCTTTTTCTTTTTTTTTTTTTTTAACATTTTATTGGGGAAGGGGAACAGGACTTTTACTGGGGAACAGTGGTACTTCCAGGACTTTCCTAAGTCAAGTTGTTGTCCTTTCAATCTTAGTTGTGGAGGGCACAGCTCAGCTCCAGGTCCAGTTGCCGTTGTTAGTTGCGAGGGGTACAACCCACCATCCCTTGCGGGAGTCGAACCGGCAACCTTGTGGTTGAGAGGATGCGCTCCAACCAACTGAGCCATCCAGGAGCTCAGCGGCAGCTCAGTTCAAGGTGCCGTGTTCAATCTTAGTTGCAGGGCGCAGCCCACCATCCCTTGTGGGAGTCGAACCGGCAACCTTGTGGTTGAGAGCCCACGCTCTAACCAACTGAGCCATCTGGCCACCCAGGAGCTGAGTTGCAACTCATTGATTTCATTCTAGTTGCGGAGGGTGCAGCTTGCTGGCCCATGTGGGAATCCAACCGGCAGCCCCATTGCCCAGAGCTCACGCTCTAACCAATGAGCCACTCGTCCGCCCTGAGAACCCTTCTTAAACAATGAAACATTGAGTCATAGTACATGGCTTCTCTTTGTTGCTCTACCATTGTGTCATTGTAGAGCTGCTTAACTTTATTTTTTTGTATATCTTTTTCTTCTAAGATGGGAATCACTATGCTGACCACACCATAAGGTTAATGCCCTGTACACTATTACTATGAACGTTTACATTCTCCCAGTCCAGTCCTGTCCAAGCATAATTCCAAAGCATACCCTGTAAAAATCCCTACAAAAGTAGAACACTTCTCAACAAACTGTTCAATATTTATCTAGTATCTACTAGAACACCTGTAATTACAGTACAGTAACAATAGGCTAAGGCAGTAGATAAGTAGTAATGTTATAGTTGAAAGAGAGAGGATAGATAGAAATTAAGTAGGCAGGTGGAAAAGAGGGCTGTCCAGACATTGGCAAAGTTATAGACCAGGAATTGCAAACTAGGAGTTGTATTAAAAAATCTCATGTAACCATCAAAACAATTCTAACAGGTAAATATTATCATTCCCATTTTACAGGTGAAGAAATTGAGACCCTGAAAGGTTAAGGCATTTGCTTAAACCCATTCAGATAGCTTGAGGTGGGGGCAGGATTTAACTCAGGTCTGTTGCCCATGGTTTTCCCACTTAATCATGCAGCCTCCTCAGGATAAGCAAAGTCTTGGTGGCCGCCTCCACAGGTTCTATTTAACAAATATTTATTGAGCATCCACTCTGTACCAGATAAAGAATATATTGACTGTGTCTCCAAGGAGTCCTAAAACATCTCTCATCGTGTGTGTGTCTGTTAGGGGAGTCTGTGTGTAAAGTCAGGTTATGCTTTGGCTTCAGACAGAACTTGAAACTGATCTAGACACCAAACATATATATTGAGTTTCTTCCCTCTCTGGTCATAGGACTCTTGGCTCCTTCTTGAAAGATGTGGGCCAATCATGTTGCATTGTTTGTCCCCTAGAGAATCCATACTAATTGGATGATTTTAGTACTCCAAAGATGGAGGTTGCTAATTGTTTGTTAAATCCATCAATCAATTGCCAGTGCTCTGGTGGGGTTGGGCTGTATGCATGGGGCAGGGAAGGAAGCAGGAAAGTAACATTCCTCCCTAGTCTCCACTCTCAAGACAAATGACTGTCTAATTGTGGACAGAGGACAGAAGCCTGGCTTGACAATGCTATAGGAGTTCTAGGGAGGGGGCCTCATGGTGGGCTGAAGGGATGAGAAGAGGTTTCCTGGGGCAGCCACATCTCCAACATTTCTTATGCGGCTGGCTGGCTAGCAAGCAACTCCATGTGAACACTAGGAGAGCTTAAAATCTCCCTTTAAAATCCAGGAGGTGCTTTAACTTCCAGATTCCACTGGGAGGGGCATGTGAGGATTGGCGGGTGGATGCCGCTCACTCTCTTTCTCTGGAACACACACAAAGCCACCCACAGCGTTAGTGAGTTGCACCATGAAATATGGCATAGCCATAAATGAAATTACAAAGGAATCACTTCCAAAGGCTTCACCTTGAAACCTTAACTTCTTCATTGTGAGCACACCATTTATTACCACTGCTGCTGGGAAAGGGAGCTCTTAGTGTAATGCAGAGAAGAGAAGACAGGCTGTCTTAAGGAGCAGAAAATGATAAGATTTATTGTGGGAATAAAACCCTGGGAAAATTGCCTCTTGTTGAATGTGTACGTTGGGCCCAATGTCAAAGCAGTTCACTCCAGGTCTTGTTGGAAAATTCTCTTCATTGGTCTGTGCCTCTGTTTCTGTTTGTAGGATGGCATGTTAAGTGGTCTGTGAAGAAAGGATTGGTGAGTGGGAAGATACTTCATTCTCTCTTAGGTTCCTTGGTCCAACTGTCCCTTTACCAGTTTGCTCATGATTTCTTCACCCAGGCGTCCTCCAAAATGGTGGTGAAGCCCACCACAACCTCACAGCTGCTCCACAGCCCTCACCGACTGATGACTCTATGAGAGCCACCCAAAGGATGCTTCTAATTAACATCCAACAGAGCTCCCTTGAGGGCTTTGTAGGAGTCAGGTCCTGGGCTGGGGACACAGTAGTGAGCAAGAGTGATCTGGTCGTTTCCTTTGGATCATCTTCTATCTAGGAGGTTATGCAAACAGTCAAGTTAATCTTGACACTCAATAGCTTGAGGCTCCATAAAAACCCCTTCCCTCCTCCTAGTTTTGGGAAGATTTAAAGCTCAGCGTTCCAGCCTAAGCAGAGACCCTAGAGTTCTCTTCTGGCTTCTTGTCTACCTCTACCCCCCATAAGCTCGCTAACTTGGGACAGATGACACAAACTAAATAGGCCAGAGCTGTCCAGTAGAACTTTCTGCACTAATGGAAATATTCTAAACCTGTGCTGTCCAGTGTGGTAGGCAGTAGCCATAGGTGGCCACTGAGCACTGGAGGTATGGCCAGTCAGAATTGGGATGTGCTATGAGTGGAGAATTTCAAAGCCATAGTACAAAAAATGCAAACTATCTTGGTAATCATTTTTATGTTGATTACATGTTAAAAATATAACAGTTTGAATATATTGGGTTAAATAAAATATGCTACTAAAATCAATTTCAGCTGTTTCATTTTACTTTTTAAATATGCTACTAACATTTTAAAAATTATATATGTGGCTTGCATTATATTTTTGTTGGACAGTGCTATTCTAAACCTTAGTTTTCTTATCTGGAAAATGAGGGAGATAGGCCAGAGAGTGGTAAGGTGCACTCATCTCAAAGATGCTATGATTTTCCCCCATACCTGACTTGTTGTGATTGACTACCCAGCTATATGAACCATAGTCAAGGTTAATGCATCAGGCGCTATGAGTGCCCCACTCACATCCCCTCAGCACTTATCATTCCAGTATGTGCTGAAAGCATCCTACTTCAAGGATGTATAGCTCTTCCCTTTAGGTTTCTCTATCAACCTATAGGAGGGGAAGCCAACAGTGCCTCCAGGAGCCACCCTCAGCCAACGATGGTTGGGAGCTGGAGGATAAATACCCCAGTTTCCATGCCCCTCAGGTGGCACACTCAGGTGTGTTCTACACAGTTTCCCAGAGTTCCCCAGCAGATTGACCCTCAAAACATAATGATACCCTGCTCACTAATACTTTTTATTGGCTTGCTTCCCTTTTCTATCTCACTTCCTCATTGCCCTAGGTGCTTTCTGGGATCACCTTCTAAGTAAATGACTACACTCCCATCCTTTTCTCAGAGTCTGCATCTGGGAGAGTGCAACCTAAGATAGTCAACTACTAGCCCTATAAGGTAACGATGTTTAAGGGCACTATCCCATAAGCCCTTCAGTGGCTTCTCCTGTTTTATCAGCTCATCAGAATCTCTGGCACATTAACCAACAAGTAGATGCTTAATGTTGTTCTTGAGTTTGTCCCGTCCCACAAAACTGCAGACATAACTACTTGGCACTCTCTCCTTGCCCTCCCAAACATGCTACCTCACATGAATTGGCACTTTCAGCTACATTTTGTCTGCATTAATGATTTCTATTTTAATACTAGTTTCCAACCTCAGTTTTCATCAGACTGAGCTCCTGGTTTCATTTTCTCCTAATTGCAATAAGATGCCCAAGACATCTTAGGCATGATGGGTCGTGGGTGGGTGTAAATTGTTTGCTGCTGTTGAAGACACTCTGAGAGGGAACTTTCTGGGATCTGACAGGAAGTTGTTCCAGATGTCAGAAATTCAACGCTTAAAAAAATAAAAATAAGGTGCATTTACTAAACGATCAGGGTCTGGCATTTCAGAAATAAGAGAGCCTCTAGGATGAGCAAAATCTGAAATCTCTGGAAATGGTCCAGAGATATAGCAAATATATGGCTTAGGAGGGTTTTGGAAGCTACAAGATGGATTGTGGCCATTTAAGGAATCATTTTCTCACATCACATCAGGAATTAGAATCCTAGAAGTACAGGAAAAGATTTTGGGAATTCTCTTATCCACCCTCTACTTTCTAATTTTATGGGTGAGAAACACTGAGGCCCAGGTAGATGAAGTGAGCTGAATCTAAAACAAGTTCAAAGCTCTTCCCACAATCCTGGAGCACCTGGATTCTGTACAGAAAAGCTGATTCTGTCCAGACCAACCACCATTGCTCCCACCCCTATCACGAGGGAAGACTAGAGAATCAGGACAGCCAAGGGAAATCCTCAGAACCATTTCTTGGCTGAGCAAAAATGATGGGGGACCACATCTAGTAGCTCCCTGTAAGGGATTACTCAGGGTCTAGCTAGAGAACTGGCATGTGAAATGCACTGCGTTAAAAATTAATCCACCTGCCAAAGCAGCATAAGAATTGGAAGAGTATTTTTGGTACACCTCATGGTATTGGGCTCTGTGCTAGGCCCCCAAAGAATCTGAATCAGTCATAGACTTGGGCTCTGCTTTGAAGCTTTTTATGACTTAAATAGTAGAGACAAGGCAGACAATGAACCAATTCAAAATATATAAACATGATTACCAAGTTTCTTTCACCAAATATTTGGTTGAAGTTTGGTGTGTATCTTGTACCCCCACCCATTCCTGGAATTCTCCAATAATTCAAAGCTATGAACTGTATCTTATAACACTCATAAGTTCTTTAGGGATAGAGATCATATTTTCATTCATTCACTCAACAAAGTTGTTGAGTGCCTACTATGAGTCACTAGGGACCGGAGGGAGTGCTCGGTGAAGTAGAAGGTGGAACAAAAGATGTCTCCAGTGGTTTCCTATCTCATTCAGAATACAAGCCCAAGTCCTTACAACCATCTGTAAAATCTGTTCTGATTCCTAAATCCTTTCCTATCCCTCTGGTATCTTGATATCCATAGTCTGGTTGGAGGTAGACAAGACTGTTATGTGTGGTTAGAAGGGCTGACTACTTTCATTCTTTCAATTTAATTTATTGAATTAATGTATTCATGCACTTATTTAACACATTTATTGATTATCACCTCCACGTGGGGCCTCTGCTGAATACAGGTAATTGGTGGTAAATAATGTTTCAGCTCTCATGAAACTTATAGTCTATAGAAAGGAACTCTAGCAATAAACAGATTGGCAAATATCTGAAGAATTATACATTGTGATAAGCTCTTTGAAGAAAAAAACAAGGCATAAGGAAAAGAATAATGGGGGAAACAATTTCTATTGAGTGTCAGAGAAAGCATCTCTGGAGGAAGTACCTTTAAATTGAGGCCCTAAAGAGGAAAATTAGTGGGGCAGGGGTGGAGGTGAGAGAGCAGATTTTTTAGGCGGAGGAAACATTGCTAGAGAAGTTCTGAAGTTGGCACACTGATAGCCCTCTACATTATCATCGAGCTTTGGAGACACTCAGCATGGCGCATTCTTGTGGACCACTCTGCTCTTGGGAAACCAGCAGAGGCAGGTGTGTGGAAAGGGAGAGGTTAAAATATAAGAAGGGTCTCTCAAGGTACAACTATCTCAACACACAAGAGTTCTGGGAGAAGTGTTACAGAGGGTGATCACATGAGGCCGATTCCCCTACACACACACACACACACACACACACACACACACACACACACACTCATACATGGATATACTTTGTTGGCCAGAAGTAAATAGGATCCACTCCTGTTTCTATCGGGGACAAAATGTGCAAAACAGAAAAATTTCTCTTTACTTTCTTCCTCAGCTTCCCTAGCATTTCATCCCACAAAAGACTGACCTTTGTTCTATGCAAACTGAACTTAGAATCAGAAGGCTCTCTCACTTGTGAGTTGAACTTGGAGTACTTGAAGCTTTACTTTCTTTGTCTGTCATATGAGGATACTATGTTTGCCCTATCTCCTCATGACAACTTTTACGCAAATGTTTTAGAAAATATAAAGCATTACAAAATACTTTTGAAACTCAATAGACTTTATGCTGTAGAGCAGTTTTAGGGTCACAGCAAAATTGAGTAGAAAGTACAGAGATTTCCCATACTGCCCACTCCCCACCCCACACACACTGCCTCCTCTACTACCAACAGCCCCACCCGAGTGGTATATTTGTTACAACTGCTGAACCTATACTGATATATCATAATTACCCAAATCCATAGTTTACATTAGGGTTCACTCTTGGCGTTGTACGTTCTATGGGTTTTGAACATTATAAAAATATAATAGTAATAATTGTGCTCATTGTTATTCACCCTCCCCTACTTCCCCAAGATGCAATCTCCACCATTCTTTGCCTGGCTCTGTGCCCCAAGACTACATCACCCAGGTTCTCCTGTCAACTGACTTCTGATTGGGTTCAGCCAATGGGAGGGCCCAGGCAGAGATCAGAGTGCAGGAAGAGAGACTGAGAGATGTATCTTCCCTGGTCCCTTTCTGTTTCAGCACTCCATCTCTGGCAAGATCTGGGTCTCTCCATGACTACAGATCCTGACAAGTGGCCCCTCATCCGTGGCCCCAGCTCTTGCTGCAATCCAGTGACTCTATTTCTTCCCCTTGTTCCCTTTAGCATGGGAGTGGTAATGGCTTCCTATCATAGACTCTAGGTCCTTTAACACCCCTTTCCTGGAGCCTCTTCATTTGAATCTCTGAGCTATTCTATTGCTTATTGGAATTCTCATTCATATAAACATAACAACAAAAGCAAACAACTCAACAAAAACTTTGAGTGCTTACCATGTGCCAGTTGCTATGTTAATTCCTTCAAAAGTATTGGCTGGATTAAAGGCTAATTTTCAAAAAAGGTACCACTGTGACTTTCATGCAGATGTAAAGTGAACACATGTTGACTGACAAAGACCCTCTCCTTAACCTCTAGTCAGGCTCCTCTAACCCCTCTAGGCCCCAAGTTTGGGCCTTGTCCTTGGCCTGTTTATTCAAGAATACCAGCTAGTCAGTTTACCCAGAATCCCCCATCCTAGGTATCCCATTCCCTTGATATTTAATTAAATTTCTCATCCCCACCCCCTTGATATCTTATCTCTCTGGACTGACTTCAGCAATAATCTTATCAAGTCAGTTTAGCTAGAATCTCCCTCATCCCTGATGTTTCCTCTTAGTAATTTTCTATCCACTGATCCCTTTACTCTGCTTGTTGGCTATGAACCCCGGCTGTCTTTGCCATATTCAGAATGGAGCGTGCGATCTCTCTCCCCTACTGTGATAGTCTTGACACCTTTTGCAATAGTCCTGAGTAAAGTCCCCCTTACCATTTTAAGAAGCATCGGAATAATTTTTCTTTTTTAAATTAATTTTTAATTTAATTATAGTTAGTATACAATCGTATATTGGTTATATTAGTTTCAGGTGATCTGATATTTTTATGCCTTACAATGTGATCTCCCACTAATTCTAGTAATCATCTGTCACCATGCAATCTTATCACAGGGTTATTGACTATATTTCCCTTCCCCTTTTCATCCATCCGCCACCCCCTGCCTTCTGGGAACGACCCATTTGGTCTCTGTTTCTATAAGTCTGCTTTTGTTTTGTTTGTTTGTTTTGTTTTTAGATTCCACATATGAGTGAAAGCATATGGTATTTGTCTTTCTCTGCATGATTTATTTCACTTAGCATAATACTCTCTAGATCCATCCCTGTTGTTGCAAATGGCAAGATTTCATAATTTTTTATTGCTGCATAATATCCCATTATATGCACATATATGTATATATTACATCTTCTTTATCTATTTGTCCATCAATGGACACTGAGGTTGCTTCTGTATCTTGGCAGAATGGCTATTATCAAAAAGTCAACAAATAACATGTGCTGGCGAGGATGTGGAGAAAAGGGAACTCTTGGTGCATTGTTGGTGGGATTGCAAACTGGTGCAGTCCCTATGGAAAACAGTATGAAGAGTCTTCAAAAAACTGAAAAAATATATACCGTACGACCCTGCAATTCCACTGCTGGGTATTTATACAAAGAAAATGGGAATACTAATTTGAAAAGATATATGCACCCCTATGTTTACAATAGCCAAGATATGGAATAATTATTTCTTTAACAATGTTAAATATTTAATTTAACTCATTGATGAGAGAACTGGTAAGATGTTACAATGAGTTCAAGGGAGAATCCAAAGAATAGACACATTTATAGGTCAGAAATATTTAAATGAATATACAAGTGAAAGTAAAATTGATCTCCTCCACAGTCATGGAGAGAAATCAGTTGAATCTCTGTTGGACAGAATTTGTGTGTCAGTAGACGAGAATTGTTTTGCAAATGCAGAGTTGCAAAATGGCTGAAAGGCAATGAAAGGCTAGAATGATATAACCTCAAGAAAGGTGTGATCTACACTACTGCCCATGTGACAAATGCAGCCCACTGCCTGCTTTTGTACATAAAATTTTATTGGAACACAGTCACACACATTCATTTGTATGTTTTCTATAGTAGCTTTAATGCTACAATGGCAGAAATGAGTAGTTGCAGCAGTGGTCATGTAGACCACAAAACCTAAAATATTTACTATCTGGCCCTTTACAGAAAGGTTTCTTGACCTCCTTTCTCTGGATAGTGCATAGTTTTCCACTGAAGCACAATTTTTCCTACAGCTGATAAAGAATATACCATTATCAGCCCCATTTTACAAGTTAAAAAACCCCAAAAAACTAAGACAAGTGGCGGAACCTGAACTGTAACCCAGGTCAGTATGATTCCATCAGTAGTGCTATGATCAGCAAGCAATTTAGGTGACCCTGATAACAGAAAAAGTTCTGACGCTAAAATACATGCCAAGCATCAGAACATCTTAGAAATTATTCCATCTTTAAGAAAGAAAATGTTATCTTTAAAAAGGCATGTGTGTGTGTGTGTGTGGGGGGGGGCATGTGTGTCCATATATGTGGGGGGGCCAAGAAAAGAGTGACTACTTTAATAACTAGTTAGCCTACTTTTCTTTTATTCCTTGGTGTAAAACTACTTTTACAAGAGCAAATGAAGTAAATTGCAGCACCTTTGTACAAGGCAGGGCACTCACTGGTTGTACATCATTAAACAAGGGATTGAGCCAGAAACTGAAAATTATTTCAATTTTGTAGTGTTTTTCTTTTGAATGTTTGCTCTTTCTGAACCTATCCAGCATCACAGCCCTCTATACTCAGTGCAAGTTAACTTCAGTTGTGCTTTCTTAAATAGTCAACTCCTCTCCCCTTCCCCATTTATTACATTTTCTTCTATTTTAAAGCTGTTGAAAGTCCTAGTCCCTCAAAGGGATTAAGTGGGTCAATTAGCATTTAAAAGCCCCTTTATTTAGTCGGTATTTAAAATCTCTAAATACCACCTCCACTATCCACTCCTCCCCCCATTTTGTGAATGGAAAAGTGAGATGAGAAACTCCAGCTATAAGAGAATGTCTGAGACTGAACCCAGCCCAGCTCATTCCTCAATCAGATTTGGAAATCTTGTCTTTAGCATCAGGTTGCATGTGAAATCTTTGTCGAATCTTTTTTTGTACACGTTCATAAATAATACTTCCCAGAGTATCACTAATAGTCACAAGACACAGTGGGTGAATTTCAATGACTGAACTGCCATGGAGAAAATGAATGGATTGTTAATAGGATTGCTCTCGAATAATAGCTAAATTATGAAACTGTAGTGTGGTCGGTGTCACTTCCTTACTGTGGCAAATTACATTTGAAGGTGTCAGTGTTAACATCTCAGGAATATTACATTGCACAGTCCTTTGGAGAGATTTTAAACTTGTCTATAGTGTTCTCTCCTTTACCAGAGCTCATGTTTATTTCTATTTTTCATTGGCTTCTGTTAGTAGATGGTGTAGCAGACTATTGGTTCTCTGCCACATCCCCTTGGTATCAACCACTATGCCAAAGGCTCTTTTCTGCAAACACCTGCACTGCCTTTTCTAGCCCTAGGAGCATCTGGGCCCACCTTCAGGGCAAGCCCAAAGTGCTGGGAACTAATCTCACCAAGGCTGCCCTCATCTAATGATGACTATGAGAAATACCCAGTTGGAGCAATGACGAGGTGATTTAATTCTGGGGTATGGGGCAACAATGGCCTCTGGGAGTTTCCCAGCAGGACTGAGCTCCAGTAACCCCCAGTGTTTGATAATGTTCCCTTTATTGGCTGCCTTTCATTCTAGTCTCACTTCCCCTACTGGTGTTTCCTGGAATCGCAACCCAACTCCTCTTGGGTTCTGCTTCTAGGGTAACCCACACTAAGAAAGAAAGCGAATATGAAGATTTAGTATCATGCAACAAAGACAACACTTTATAATTCACTGTCACAGAACAACTTTGCCAAGTTCCCTGCTCTTACCAGATGGCAGCATGTTGCGTGGGAAAGCCATGAACTTTGGGGTTAGATTCAATCTTGAGTTCAAATCTTGCCTTTGCCATTCACTGGCTCTTTGACTTGTGTGACCTTGCTCAACTTATTTTGCCTCAGTAAACCTCAGTTTCTGTGCTTATAAAAGAGGGATAATAATACCTCCCTCCAGAATTGTTAAGAGAACTAACTACATAATGTATGTCAACAGCTCAGTACCGAGCTTGACATATAGTAGCAAACCAATAAATGTCAGTTCTTTGATCTCCCATAGGTTGTTCCACAATCATTACCAATAGAATGTAATGTTCTCCTTGTAGCTTTTGTCATGGGAAAATGAAGCAAATAGATACCCAGAGCAAGAATGTATCAAGATTCCAATCTTCATGTGGTTGCAAAACAGTAGAAAAAAACTGTGTGGAAAACCTTATCTGGCTAAAAATTTTTTCCAGTCCATCTTTTGATTATTTTTTGAAAAATTGCTGACATTCTAGAACTAAACTGAATTGTATTAATATTCCACTCTTATGGTTCTATGACAAACAAAAAAAATATGAGCAAAAAACCCCAAAATAAAACAAAATAGGGAGAGGCTTATAAAATTAAATATGGAATTCAGCTCTAACAGCTAAATGGAGAAAGGAATTAAAATAATTTAAAAATCATGAGTGGATGATAAAGTGTAAAGAAACCGAAACTTTACAGACTATTTAAAACCTGGAATTGCTGACTATTCGGAAACTACACACATGGATCAAGGGTGGTGAATAGCCAAAAAGGATTATGGATGAATCTTCATTGTTTTAGCTGCTCTCCATGCCACCCGTCTCTGAGGAAAGCCTACTAGTCAAATATTGAACCAGGCTAATGCTGGCAGCAGATCCAATAATATTAACCCGCTTATCACGAGATCCTTCTACTGGGTTTGCAATTTTGATCTGTGTCCCAGACATCTGGTAGATCTTATTGATTTTGGCACCCTAATGCCCAATTGTGCTGCCAATTAAAATGCTTGGAATGGTGAGTTCATGAATAGTTTTAGTGGATGCATCCAAACCTGCCCAATAGCCTTTCACCTCATTGAATTTCAATGTCATTGAATCCAGGGTTGCCATGCATCATAGAAAAACAAGACTTTTGCATTGCCCACAGGGGCAGCTTGGTCAAATATGGCTATGGAATGACATGCTGTCATTGAATGGTATAGGTCTCCAGAGGGAGTCCCTTCAGGTCGGTGCTGAGGTACATGTATGAGGTGGTATGGGAAAAACTCACACATTGCTGCCTGTTCTGTACCTGTACTGACCACCTCCAAAGATGACCAGAGAGCTGGATAGCCTTCAGGGTCAAGGTGACTCCAACATGACCAGACAGGTCTGTTTGACACACTCAGTGATGGATTTCTCATGACAGCAGTTGTAATGGCCTGCTTGGTTGAACTTGGAAGCATATTCCCTGCCACCTGGACCTGAGCCTCTGTATTCTCATCATATATCCGTGATCTTGAAACCACTTTTCCCAATGAAAGAGCTACACTAATAGCAGGGACCACCAGTCTCAGGGTGACCCAGGTCAACTGGTAGCTGTGTTATAGCTGTACTATTATGCTGATGTCCTTTTCTAGTCCAGCCGAAGTGGTAATTCTCTTAGCACAACTCCCTTCTGAGATGTTGATAATGTGCCCCTCTTTCCCCACACATCATCTTAACCGATCCTCCTTTCTTTCTGATGATACTGCAACTTCCTTTCCATGCATGAGGAGCTGGATGGTGAAGACATTTACTCCACCTTCAATCATACCCTCCATCTTCCTGCAGGGCCCTTGTCACCTCCCTGCCAATTCCTGTTGTTCTTCCTTTTGTTCAGCCATTCCCCTTCCCATATACTCCTCTTTTCTTCTTGATCTGCAGTTTTGGATTTTCACCACTACCAGTGGCCAAAGACTTCACCATTCAAAATCCAGCACCCTAGACATGGAGACAGATGTGATTAGAAGAGACACACAAAACACTAAGCATGGGAAAACAATTGATACATTTGATTACATTTAAATGAATAATTTTGTTCAACAAAAGGCCCCATTAAGAAAGAGAAAAAAGCAAGCTGTAGAGGGAAAGAAGACATTTGTAACTCCTATACACAACAAAGGACTTTTATCTAGAATAAAGAACTCCTATAATTAAGAACGAAATAGAAATGGAGTAGAGAAATCAGCAAAAAGCTTGAACATAAGCTGTACAGAAGAGGATATCCAAGTGACCAATAAACAATAAAATGTGCTCAACCTCATTCCTAATCAGAGACATGCAAATTAAAATCTCCACTATCTGACATTGCCAAGTATAACCTAGGACGTGGAGCAACTAGAACTCTCATACACTATTGGTAATAGTGTCAATTGGTACCCTCATTTTGGGAAAGAGATTGACATTACCTGTTGAAGTCGAACATATTTATACCCAATGCCTCTCCAATACATACTGTATAATTCCATTTATATAGCTTTCAAAAACAGACAAAACATGTCTATAGTTTAGGTATACATGTTTCGGTGGCAAACATTAAAACACTGGAAGGCAGTTACTCCCATAAAGTCAGGGACGTGGTTACCTTAGGGAGGAGGGAGGTATTTGTAATAGCCAGGAGTCCACAAGGGGCTAGTGGAGGGGTTGGCAGAGTTCTATTTCTTGATCAGGAGGATAGTTACAAGAGTGTTTGGTCTGCAATAGTTCATTATGCTACATGTTTGTGCTTCATATACTTTTCCACATGTGTGCTATATTTCATTGTAAGAAAGTTAAAAAAAAGCTTTCTCAAAGAGTTCTCTAAGAAACATTGGTCAGTGAGATTTAAATATACATTACTCACAAAAAGGGTTCTATGGTCAAATACATTTCAGCACTGGAATAAATGAAGATGAACAGGTCTTTAATATGTCAAGGTACATTGTGAAATTCCAAGAGGGGTCAAGAGTACGCAAGGATTTTTTTGACCACGGAATGCTTTTCCTAAGGGATGTCTTACAGAGCATATACTTAGGAAAAATATATGGGGGAAAAACACATCCTAAAGCAAATCCCAGTTTCACAAGCCAGTTGATCTGGTCCAATGAAGCACTTCGGGAGCTTTATGCAAAGCATACAATGCAAAGTAGCAAACAAATGAAGTTTTAGGTGGTGCTGAACTAGAGGCCCTCACTATTCTTAAAATCCTCATAATTTTAAGTGTCTACTCAATTGATCCCAAACACTGAATAGTGAGGGGTCAGCCCATAGCCATACCCATACTCTCTGGCTACACTTCTTCCAGGTTTCATAGTCACCATGTTGATGACTGTGTCTGTGAACGGATGGAGCACCCCCAATTTGCTCACTTCTTGTTGTTTTATGTGAATGTCAATCACAACTGTTTATAAGCAAAATCATTCTGAGGGGATCCAACATCTGCCCTAATGCTCATGCTATACTCTGCTCTCACTGAGACACCTTGTCAGTTAACTTTCACTGGATAACATACTGTCCCAAAACCTAGTGGCTTAAAACAACAACCACAATTCTGTGCGCTGGAAATTGGAACTGGGCTCAGATGGATGAGCCTTCTACTGGTCTCAACTGGGTGTCACTTATGTATCTGTGGGCAGCTGCTAGGTCAGCTAGGATATTGGCTGGCTGTTCGCTAAGGCAGCCATATGTGTTCCAGTCGTGGATTGCTCTCATCATCCATCAGGCAGCCCTGTATGGGCTTGTTCACGTGACAGCTATAACAAGAGTCCTAAGAAGAGCAAGAGCTGAATGACCCTAATGTGCAAGTGCTTTTCAAATCTTTGCTTGTATCACATTTGTATAATCCTATTGGTCAACAAATCACATGGCCAAGTCTAGAGTCAGTGTAGAAGGAGACTATTCAAGAGTATGGTTATAGGGAGACTTGAACAAATTAGGAACCATTACTACATCAATCTGCCAAAGGTACTTATGGCATTGTAGCCATTCATTATCGAAACTATCTCTAAAACCACAGTGACTTATGGCACCTCTGATACCAGTCAAATTCATTGAGGACTTGATTTTTCAAAACAAACCTGTTATCAGTCTTTTAAAGGAATGACCCAAATAGAAAAGATTGATTAAAATAGAGATATATCACATTTCAAAGATATGAAATGGAAACAGTTTTCCCTAAGGAAAGTGTGCTAGATGATTATTCAAGGAAAATTTAATTATAACCTTAAAAAGCAGAGGGATTCTAACAGATAGGGATTATCATTAGATTGCATTTTTACAGAAATACAAAAAATATGACCTTTCCTTCAGTTTCATGTTTTTTTTTCTGTTAAATTTTTGTTGGGGAATATTGGGGAGCAGTGTGTTTCTCCAGGGCCCATCAGCTCCAAGTCGTTGTCCTTCAATCTAGTTGTGGAGGGCGCAGCTCAGCTCCAAGTCCAGTCACTGGTTTCAACCTAGTTGCAGGGGGTGCAGCCCACCATCCCATGTGGGAATTGAACCGGCAACCTTGTTGTTGAGAGCTCATGCTCTCACCAACTGAGCCATCTGGCTGCCCTAGTTTCACTTTTTTTATTTAGCAAAATCTGTTTCTTTAATTTTTTTCAAAATGACTGTCTTGTTTACAGTTTAACTGTTGTCGACTTCAAATTATTATCTAAGACTGGACATATTAACCCTGTCTTTTGGAAGACAAGAAGCCTGTCATATTGGGTAATTATGGCTGTGGGAGACAATAATGAAAAGGCAGAACAGGCACAGGCCTGCTTTCTGTTGTCTTCAGCCATTAATAGTCTATGAATGTGGCCATGCTGAGTTGGAAAGGGACTCACGTCTCCAAGTCACAACAATACTTGGAGGTAATTTCTCTTGGGAAATGGCAAGCCACAGATCATCAGGTGACTACAGATGGGATTAGCGATTTTGATTTCATTTGACCATCTTGGGCCACCATCTTGTGCCGATTTTACACTATTAAGACCACAAGAATGGATAGTCACCACGAATTTTAGCCTCTTGGTTCTGTCATCCATGGTAAAGATTTCCTATTTCTTTGCTTTGGATGACATTGAAGTCTATAGATAATTGAGAGTTTGATGAAGTTACAGTTTCTAAACTTTTTATTGATAAAGTTGAAATGATGATGATATGGTAATGATGATAGAGAGTAGCAGCTCTTGCCAAGTTCTTGACAAGAGTCATGTCATTTAATCTTCACAACACTCTCCTATTTCTACTTGCCACTGGAAAAATCAGAGGCACCAAGAGATTTCACTAACTTGCCCAATGATGCATGACTTGTAAATGGTGGCATCAGGATTTGAACCCAGATCAAATCTGACTCTAAAGTTCTGCTGTTAACTACTCTGTCACACAATCCCCTTTTGAGAATTTGCTGGGCATGTCTGAATATCATCATCACCATCATCATCATCATCTACATTTTTGTTGAGCAGTCACTGGTTGTAGTGTGTACTGAAACGTGCTAGAAGTGTGGTATAAAAAATATCTCTTGCACAATAGACCATGGGATAAACAACCTTATAAATAGCTCTCTCTCTTTGGCGGGCTTGGTGAAGAGGGAAAGCATAAATTATAAGAACCATGTCAATTGACAAACCTGCTTTTAGTTAGAGGGATAATAACCTTGCACAAGTTATTAAACCTTTATGGGTCTCAATTTCCTCAACTGGAAAAAGGATATGATAACAGTATTCTTTGTAATTGAATTATGGAGATTAAGATAATATATGTAAAATATATAATGACTGGCACATAGTAAGTGCTATTTAAATGTTAGCTATTAAATATTCTGTTAAACAGCTTAAATTAGGTAGAGGTTTTCATTTTTAATATAAAAAATTTAAATAGAAAAAACGTTTTTTCTAATTTTAAAAGTAATTCATATTCTTTGTAAAAGTTCAGAAAATTCAGAGTTATTAAAAAATAGCTTTTGAACTTTTAAGTATCCAAATTCTACTATCCTGAGATAATATATCAAACCATCTAGATAGAACTTAGTAGCTTGAAGCAATAATCAATTATAATTCCTAATTCTGTGGGTTGTCAGATCGGGTTCAGCATATCTCTGCAGTCTTCTGGAGTCTTGGCTGGGTTGGATGGTCAAGCATGGCCTCACTCACAGCTGGCAGTTGGTAGGCTATTGGCCAAGGCACTTCAGTTTTCCTCCACGTGGCCTCTCCAGCAGGCTATTCACCTGCTGGAGAATAGGCTAGTCACCTAGTCACATGGTGGTCTCAGGGTTCCAAGCACAACAAGATGAAGAGCACCAAAACCCAAGCATTTTTCAGGCCTCTGCTAGTATGACATCTGCTAATGTCCCATTGGCCAAGCAAGTTACATGGCTAAGAACAGATTCAAGGTGTCAAGAGAGAGATTTCACCCTTTGATCTGAGCAGAGCCAAAGTCACAAAGGTACAGGCATACAGAGGTAGGAATAATTTGTGGCTACTTTTTGCAACTCACCACAGATAAATACCGTTAAAAATTAAATATATATGTATGTATATATACACATATATATGAAATATGTATATGTGTGTATGTATGTGTGTATGTATGTATACATATATAAACATATATATTTTTTACCCATACAAATCTATAAAAAATTACATACCCAAACAAAACAAAAGCAATCATATTAAACATGATGTTTTGTAACTTTTTTCCCATGAATTACATACTGGGGGCATTTTAATATACTCATTTTAAGATGTGCATAAGGTTACATTATATGGATTTACCATGACAATTTAACCAAAGTCTTTTGTAGGACTTTTTGGGTTGTTTCAAATTTTGCAACAACCTTCATAATATGTAGACTTTTATATATTTCTCTCATTAGTTCTTTGGTGTATATATTTCAACCTCTGAAATATTGCAAGAATATCATACAGAAAACTTGTATCCAGAGATTATCTCTCAACAGCAGAAAGGATACTGACCTTAGTATGGAGCAGAGTCCTCAAGGTAACTGTTTAATTGCTGGATTGAGAGGTCCAGGTCCCAGGGGAGAGGGCCAAGCAGCTGGGGTAATGGTTGAACTCAGAGGAACTAGTGGTGGCAGAACTGTTATTCACATTTACAGCCATACTAAGTATCCGCCACAGAGAAGGGTATGGGAATATGTGCTTCCCATCACCCTCTCCAACTGTACATACTGTCTCTCTTTTTAATCTTTGCCGATCTGACCAACAATGTTGTTTCCATGATAATAATGAAAATAATACCCTCTTTTATTTTGTATTTTTCTTTTTCTTTTTTTCCCTTTTATTGGGGAACAGTGTGTTTTTCCAGGACCCATCGGCTCCAAGTCAAGTCATTGTTTTCATTCTAGTTGTGGAGGGCGCAGCTCGCGGGCCCATGTGGGGATCAAACCGGTGACCTTGGTGTTATGAGCACAGTGCTCCAAACACTGACCCGACTGGCCACCCCTATTTTGTATTTTGCTAATCACAAGTGAGGGCAATTTTTTATGTTTCATCACCATTTATATTGGGTTATTATTGTTGCTGTTAATGAATTGCCCATTTATGTCCTCTGCCCATTTTTCTTTATGATGTTACTCTTTTAATTAAAAAGCTAATATTTTTGATGCTTTACAATGTGCTATTATTCTAAGCCCTTAATATGCATTACCTATTTTAATATTCACCATGACCATATAAAACTATTCTCATTCCCATTTTAGAGGTGTGAAAATAGAGACGAAGATTCAGGAATGTGCACACCCGGGTCTTAACTCAGGTTCTTAATCATTCTGATCTATTTATTGCTTCTGCTGATTTACTTATAAGAGCTTTTTACATATGGATATTAATTTTAAAAGATATTTTACATTTTTCTTAGTTTGTCCTTCTGTTAGGTTGGTACAAAAGTAATTGCGATTTAACACATTAAAATTAATTGCAAAAACCCCAATGACTTTTTCACCAACCTAATACTTTTAACTTTCTTTCTGGTGTTGCTTGCTCTACAGGAGTTTAAAAATATTACAGATGCACTTTTCTATATGAATATATTTTTTACCTTGATTGAGATTTAATTGACAAAATTGTCATATATTTAGAGTGTACAAAGTGATGATTTGATATTCATATACATTGTGAAAGGATTCCCACCACCAAGTTAATGATCATGTTCATCACCTCACATAGTTCTTCACTTTTTTGAGAACACTTAGGTTCTACTCTCAGCGATTTTCAATTACGTAATACAGTGTTATCACCTATAGTTACTGTGTTACACATTCGATCCGCGGACCTTGTTTGTCTTATAACTGATAGTTTTATGTAGTTTAAAATATTTAATATGGTTAAATATCTCAAGCTTTTTTCTTAATGGATTTTGTCACTAATATCATTCTCAGATGTTCCCTATTTAAAGGATATAAAAATATTCATCTATATTTTCTTCTATATAGAACTTCAGAATTGCCTGTATAAACAAATATACATGCGTAGGCCCCAACTCAGACCTACTGAATTAGAATTTCCACAATGAGAACTAGATGTTTATGCTTTTAAAAAGATACACAAATTTATAGTCCAAGAGGACTGCTAGCTCTTCTTACTTCCCAAAGCACATGAAAATCACTGAAGAAATATAAATTAAGAATATAGCTACAAAATCAATTTTAGATTGGTTAAAAACTTAGTTGTGAAATCTCAAACTTAACTTTTAGAAGAACACATAGGAGAATATCTGTATTAGAGTTCTCTATAGAAACAGAACCAATGGGATATATATATATGTATATATATCCCATTGGTTCTGTTGGCCTTCAACTGATTGGATGAGGCCCACACACTATGGATGGTAATCTGCTTTATCAAAGTCTAATGATGTAAATGTTAATCACATCTATAAAATACCTTCACAGCAACATCTGGACTGGTGTTTGACCAAACAACGGAGCATCATAGCCTAGCCAAGTTGACACAGAAAATGAACCATCACAATAGCTTTATGACCCTGCAATAGGGAAAGATTTTTAAACAAGACATACACACACAGATACATAAACAAACACACACACGAGGACTTGATAAATGGTTTGAAAAGGGTGGGGGGAATGTTTTGTTTTCTTAGCCTGTGCAGTTCTTCCCCCTCATTTGAGATGCCCCCAAGTAGAACAGAATCCATATTAGATAATATGCTTCATGGGATCATCACAACTTACTTCCTTGCCAGAGAGGTATTTTCTTTCTTGTGTGATTCCTGATAAAAAACAAAAACAAAAATATGCAGTACAAGAACATAAAAGAGACAAGTGTGTTTTAATTTAGGCTCCACAAATCTAGATATTAGCTGTGGTACCATAATATCCCAAGCCAAAATACCAAACAATGATGGATTTATTGTTGCCCTAATTTAAAACAAGCCTGATTTATTTTTAAAAATGCAACCTCAAAACACAACTCACCAGACGTGATATGGAATGTATTATATGCCTAACCAAAAAACAAAATGCTACTCGGTACAGTGGACTTGAAAATTATCTTGCTATTAATAGATCTCGTGGATGGCTGTGATCTGTTGGATTTGATACATTAAGGTTTTGGCAGCTGCTGGGGACTGAAAACAAGACGTTCCATACGCTATTACTTAATAAAGAAGCTAGGTCATGAAATAGCCCTTTGGTGAAATTTTAAAAAAGATTTTGAAGAGCTCAATTCCATCTTTAATAAGTCCCTGTCGCCGAGTATGTTTGGCAAAGTCGCAATGTGATTAGCAGGGTCTTTTTTTGGAACTGTGTGAAATTGACAGCAACGTGGGGTACCCTGTTACTTTCAACTCTTCATCTGGCACAAATGCCTCAAATATTATACACTCGCAAGAAATATTTGCTGAATCTAAAAGCGTCCCTCTCTTTCCTTTTATATTTTGAGGGCCTGACACTGAACTACTGATTCAAATGTTTGAATTGAGGACCTTCACAAACATATCTGCTGGACAGATAACATTTTCCAGAGTTTAAGGTAAAACTGATCTGTTCAGCTAGGCTCTAAATATTTTTTAACTATTCAATTGGAAAATATTTCTACCTAACTTCCTCTTAAAAAAAAGAAGCTTTTCTTTTTAAAGAAATTACAAAAAGAAAACCTTTAGTGGATTTTAAAGATTGGTGTTTTTTTTAATTATTGAAAGAAATACTTATTTTAGATTGGATTCTCTGGTAGTAGACTCTGAGGTGAGGGTTGATAAAAACCAGTAAGAAAACAGAACCAGAAAGGGAAGAACTCCATGGAGGGGTGATGGAGCAAGCAGTCCCTAAGAAGGTAACTTGGCCTCAGGCCTGCTTGGGGATAGTGTAGGTCCTTATCAGGGGACATGGGAGCTGGAGGATTTATAGACCTCCCTCCCCATGTTAATCAATGGATCAGAATTCAATGCAGCACAGATTACCAAGCACTTCTTGATCTCCTTGCACGGACAATGTGGGTTCTAGCAGCCTGAGGACTGTCCTCTAACAAAGACATGCAGGTGCCAGCTGGGCAGGGTGGGTGGGGGGAGTGACAGGTGTGCATGAAGATGGTGAAAGGCTCTATGGGGATATGTGTAGACATCTGACTGCATCTGACTTACTGTTCTAAAGGGATAATTTGTCAAGGTCTCTTCACAAATTCAGACTAAAGCTAGGTATGAAGGGAAGGAGGTACCAAGAGTATGTAGATAATGCAAGGTTTGAGACAGTCACCATATTTTCTTTGGTGTCTCCGTCCCCAGGTTGAGTCAATAGAAAAAAGGTTAAAGAGGACTTTGGCCTGGAGATAGACAATTGTGATACTCTTCTCATAAGGGCAACCCCACCAATAGATCCCAAAGTCTGGGAGGTGGGGGACAGTAAGCAGATCTGGAGAGTAAGAACAGAAAATCAATCCTGAAGGTGTTACTTGGGTCAAATACAGAAAAATGAGCTCAAGTCAGGGCTTCACTGGGGAGACTAAGGAGAAGGGGATGGGGGGACATAGCTGGAACTGGAATAACCATTATTATAATTATAACTCTTAAGCTATATTGTACAATATATATAATAATGCAATATATGAACTATTTAAATAACTGTGGTACATATTGAATGCACTACCCACATTTCAAGTACTCAATAGCCACATGTGGCTAGTGGCTACTGTATTGGACAGTGCAATTCTAGAACATTTGATCATCACAAAAAGTTTTGTTGGACAGCGCTAGCCTAGAGGTTACTGAATGGATCAAGGGTTGAGATGTAATGAGGCTCTCAAACTCTTGTTTTCTTCCTTCTGATATTCAGTTTACAACAATTCCAATTTTGCCACTGGGATTTCCCTGAAAATTTTAGGGTAGCTAGTTAAAGGGCAATAGTCTAGATACTTTTTAAACTTTCTGTCTTCATTACCTTTGTTAAATGACTTTTGACTCCTTGGGTCTAACCTGAATTCTTAGCAGTTAAATGTTAACTCAGATTTATTACACACTGAGCTTCTAATGAGCTGTTAAAACAACCAATCATGTTCACTTTCTTCTTTGAATGCTGTTTTCCTTTACTTTATTGTTTGTGTACATTTTAATCTTTACAAGGAAAAGGAGAAAAATATGATCTTAAGAAGAAGGAGGCAAGAGGCCACACAAGGAATAGAAAAAGTGGCAGAATCTAACTTTCTCACTCTTTTCCACACTCATTTCAACACGGCTAAGGCAGGAAAATTCTCCTTAGCTGCTCGGACAAATTCTTACCAGATCAAGTGACCAAGTAGAATTTGGGCACAGTATTTCCAAGGGGATCTGCTGCTGCTTTTGTTGACATCCAGGAGCATTTTTTACAGTGCAGATTGCCTTCTGGGCCACCAATCAAAAGTCCAAGGTAGAGGAGATCCCGTGTTATCATTGATTATCTTTTTGCCAAAGTTGAATTACAGATTGTCGTAATTTGGGTACTCTCAGAAGAAGACCCTGGCACAGGGATTCAAGTGCAAGCACTTTGTTTATGGGGTAATTCTAGGAAACACTGGTAGTGGTTGGTGGGGAAGAGAGATGAAAAGGAAGGAATCAAGTAGGATATACTATGAAGCAAGTTTCTCTGTGGGAACTCTGGGACCCACTGCCTCAGAATTACCCCACTGAAGGATGAGAGAGCCGAGCGTTTGTCCACCATTTCTTATCAGTCATTGGTTGAGGGACACTAGGGGAGAGAAGGTGTACCTTGGGCCTACTTTGCCTATGAGCAGAGAAAGCACTTGGGTAAAGAAATACAGATTCAGGCGTTCGGGCTGGCACGCAGGGAAACGGCGAGTGTTGAAGGACATGAGTGGGGCATTTACAGAGTCTGCTACACAGATTTATTTTTATTTTTAAGAAGACAAAATAGACCTAGGATTCTCAGAGTACAGCCCATCCATGTCCTGGTAGGGCTGATTACTGGTGCAGAGGAGGTAATGAATTCCTGCCAAAGGGAAAAACAAAAGAATCATTAATGAGTAACTTGACCTCTGGTCAGAGCATCCCAAATAGTTGAGAGTGTGGACAGAGCCTTTGGTATTAAATAAATGCGTCTGAATCGAAAGGGCAGGAAGACAGTGTTCTGGCTTTTGCACCGAAGAAGACATGGAACAACTTATTCTAACCACTCCTCAGAGGATATGGTCAACTAGTGCATTTTGGAATTTCTGAGAGAGACTTTACCAAATGCTTTTTGCTGAGACTGACGAAGTCAGGCTGAGGCATCTGCGTGCCAGGAATATATGGCTGCATATGTGCCACTGTTTATCTGTTTGCAAAATATTCCATATGTTGACAGCCTGACATATGTTGAGCTATAAGGAGGATCACTCACAGAGAAAGAAGAGCCACTTTATAAGAAAGAGAGGGAGAAGGAAAAATATAGAAGTGAAAATAAACCCTTGTGACTTTGGCTAGACGGTGAATGCTTAGAGCATAAAGGGTATATCTTGGTCATCGTTAATCCCTAGTGCCTACAGTTTTGCTGGGCACATAGTAGATGCTTAGTTAGTGCATTCTGAGGATGAAAAGAGTTAGCACATGCAAGGGGCTTTGAACCCTGTCTCCTACATAGATGATGCATGGTAAGTGTAGACTGAATGAACAATGAGAGGCTGTTTAGAGATAGACCCGTGGAGTTTCATTATATCACTCTTTTACACGTAAAACTAACTCTTAGAGGAACATAAAAATGATGGTAGCCATGGCAACCTCGGGGCCTGGGTGTTGGAGCTGGTGCTTGTGTCCCAAGGTGTCACCCACAACCTTCTTTACTACACTGCTCTCACTGCTGGTGTCTAGACCCCATCTGTTCCTGTTGGCAGCTGTCCCCCATGCCCTTGGTTCTTCTCACCACATTCTAAGGCCCTGTGCAACTGGCAAGTTTATGGGCTGGTGACATACAAAATGACAAATCTCATAGAAAACATAGAGGAAAAACTTCATGACAGATTTGGCAGTGATTTCTTGGATATCAAAACTCCGGCAACAAAAGCAAAACTAGATAAATTAGACTACATAAAACTTAAAAACTTTTGTTCATCAAAGTACACAATCAACAAAGTGAAAAGGTAACGTACAGAATGGGAGAAAATATTGCAAACTATTTAAGGAGTTAATATCCAGAATATATAAAGAACTCCTATAACTCAAAAACAAAAACAAAAAAAATCAAATATCCCAATTAAAAATGGGCAAAGCACTTGAATAGACATTTCTACAAAGATGGTGTACAAATGGTCGACAAGCATATGAAAAGATGTTCAACCTCACTAATCATCAGAAAAATGCAAATCTAAAGCACAGTGAGATATCACCTCACACCCATTTGAATAGCTACTACTCAAAAAACAGAAAATACTAGTGTTGGTGGAGATGTGGAGAAGTTGGAAACCTTGTGCACTCTTAATAGGACTGTAAAATGGTGCAACCTCTATGAAAACCAGTATGGTGATTCCTCAACAATTTTTTTAAAGATTAAAAATAGAACTACCATCTGATCCAGAAATTGCACTTCTGGATTTATCACCAAACGAATTGAAAGGAAGGTCTCAAAGAGATGTTTGCGTACCCATGTTCATAGAAGCACCATTCATAATAAACAAGAGGTAGAAGCAACTCAGATATCCAACAATGGATGAATGGATAAGCAAAATGTGGTATATTCATACAATGGAATAGTATGCGGCCATAAAAAGGAAGAAAATCCCGTCACATGCTACAATATGGGTGAACCTTGGGGACATTATGCTAAGTACAATAAACCAGTAACAAAAGGACAAATACTATATGATTCCACTTACATGAAGTATCTAAAGTAGTCAAATTCATAAATATAGAAAATAGAATGGTGGTTACTAGAGTCTTGGGGAAGTGAGGCAAAGAGAAATTGTTGTTTAATGGGTATAGAATTTTAGTTCTACAAGTGAAAAAGTTCTGGAGATCTGTTTTACAACAATGTAAATATACTTAACACTTCTGTGCAAACCCATTTCTGCTTTTCAAGCTGGCTACCTATTAGGCTTTGCCAACAGGGGTGCTAGAATAGACTAGAAGGCTATAGAAGGAAGGACATTCTCCTTTCTGTTTGCTTCCTATTCCAGAGAGGCTCACACCACAGGTGCAGTAGTAGTACCTTCCTATAGCAGTTAAATCCAGTTTGCAGCTTTCTAACATTCCAGATCAACTTCATTGCCATCCCTATTCCTGCTCCTTCCCCCACCCCTCACACAAGAAACAACAGCTCTCCTAGCTGATGCCACCTCCTCAGAGTTCTGGGTCCTTGCCCCACGGGACTGGGGACTGCTATGTTTTGATAATTCCAACCTCTTTACTTTGTTCCCCAGCCCCAGGAGTGGTACGTAGCTTTCTCTAGCAGGTGCTACCTCTGTGATAACTTTAGTGTTCTCTTTGCTTTTTCAGTTACCTAATTAATACCTTAGTTAACAATTCTTTATATTAAATTCTCTGTTAAAATAATGCGTCATTTCTGTCTCCCAGCTAGACCTTGGTTAATACATATTTCATTCAGCTTTTTTATCTGTCTTCTGTGGGAATATTGGTTTAAATAACTATTTTCCCTTTACCAAAATTGGAAGGCCCTGAAATGCTATTATTATGTTACGTGAACAAGTCTCCAGGCAGTCTTTGCTTTTGCTCCAAGATAGAACTCCAGGCATTGTCCGCCTGAGTATGGCCCTGCTGTTTCGTTACTGGATTTTTGACTCAGGCTGCAGATGGCCCACTAACCACCTTGGCTTCTTAGGCTCCCAGTTATGCAGATGGAAAGAGTATTGGCAATCATCTGGTCCAATGCCCCCCATTTCCAAATGAAGAAACCGAATCCAGAAGTCTTATGGCCCAATGAATAGAGCGTCAGGAGTAGGACAGCCAGAGTTCTGACTCCAGTCCAGTTCTCTTTTCATTCTTGGCTTCAGTTTCTTACATGCCCACATGGCCACCCACCTGCAGCCTATCTTCTGTCTTATCTCCTCCAGGCCGTCCTTCCAGTATCTGTCTACTCTTCAAGTCCCTCATCTTTAATGCATATTTTGCTTCAGCTAACCTCTTTCCTGTACATAACATTGATCTTTTCTCTGGACCTTTATCCCCATTGTTTCCTCTGCCTAGGATTCCCTGCCTTCCTGATCTAACTATCAAAGGCCCAGCCATCTTCAGGGTCACTCCAAATGGCACTCCATCATGCATCCTTCCCTAAAATATAAAGCTGGAAATAATTTTTCCATCCTCTGTATTGCTATGACCCTCTGTACTTCTATCAGACCATGCATTAGTTCTGCCTTGTAGTATAGTTGTTTATGCTCATTATTCTCTATAAAGTTATAATCCACTTGCATGTAGAGATTCTTTCATCTTTGACCCTCCACAGTGCCTATCATAGAAGCTTCAACATAGTAATAATAATAATTAGCAATTATTGAGTGTTTACTGTATGTTAAGCACCATGTTTAAAGGTTTACATGAATTGGCTCATTTACTTCTCCTACTAACCCTATGAAGTAAATACCATCATCAGTCTCATTTTACACGTAAGGAACCTGAAACACAGAGAAGTTAAGAAACTTATCAAAGACAACACAGCTGGGGAGTAAGTCTCAGGGCTGCTGATGTCTAAGTTCAAGCTCTTACCCACAATGCTACACTTCCCTCTCAGGATCATCTAAGGGTTTTAATTTATTTCACTGTTATTAAATACCAAAAAGATAAGTTTTATTTAAAAACAATTAAATAATAGGATCTATAAGAATAGTTGTCCTCCCAGAAAGAAAGCAAAAAGGAAACAGCAAATAAAAGGCTGAGATCACTCAAATTTTCCTCAGTAAAAAGTTAAATGAGCTTCATCAAATTATTTAAAATTTTAAATCTCCTCCCTCTATCTAAAGAATAAATTGTAATTCCTCACACACCCCCGAAATGTTTATATAAAGTGTAGTATTATTTATAAAACCTTTCAAATCTATGGCAGGAGAGAGAACAACATGAGTCATTATTAGCTGACTTAAATTTTATGAGACCTCTTGTGGGTTCAGAAGGGCTGGAATCACTTCAGGAGTCTGCCTTTCTTGGGTGAGTGTGGACTTCTGTTGTATTTTTATCACCTCAAATGGGACATAGCCAACTACAGCACTGTTGATTCTGTGGGGGCCTACAGATTAGTATATAGCTCCTTTTCCACCCTGAACCCCCAGACCACTAGCTAGTTGAACAGGTTTTAAATGCAAGAATACGTAAGGAACCACTCCTCAGAACAGGGCCTTCTGAAGCATTTGGCCTGAAGAAAAGAAACCTGAGGAGTTAGATCACAGTTGGCCAGAGTTACTATTGTATTTTACTTGGAGAAACTACAAGGAGGTGATGGGTTAGCAGCGAAGTCGGACACAGCTTTGGGTTTACCTGAGAAGTAATGTAGTAAAGTGTTACAGCAGCAGACAGACCCCAGACTTGCCATCTGGTCCACCAGTACCATTTCGTAGTTGACATTCCCTAAGCTACCTAGGCTCTCTAAGCTGCACTTTCCTCCTGTGTCAAATGGAGATAATGATACTCATCTTAAAAGGCTGTTACGATTACTTCATAACAGTTCAGCTTCCCAAACTTGAGTCACTCACATATCACCAGATCAGACAGGGTAATTTTGAAGAAACTTTAGTAAAGGGATCTATTACAGAAGTGTGGGCAGGGTTCAACAAAACCAGCTAAAGGATAATGCAGGACCCAAGGCTAGCAATTGCAGGGAGCTGTTACCAAACCAGGTCTGAAGGGAGCAAAAGAAGAAAGCATGCACAGAACTGGGGAGCTGTTTAGAGAAGGCTGCAAGATCGTGACCCAGTTATCTTGCAGGGACTCTTGCTGTAGAGGAAGCTGGAGACTGAACAAGTGCCCCAGTCTCACTCTCCTCCCCCCATCTCCAGTGGAGGCTCCCTATTGGCTGCACCCAGCCAGAGGCAATGGAGCCCAGGATGTGAGCCATGAAGACCAGCCTGGGGGGGGGAGGGGAATAGGTGGGTGGGGAGCAGCAATTGGAACCAATTCAGTACACTGCCTCTGTTAGTGTTTGCCCATTTCCCCACTTAAAACAAATTCCACTTCTATTAACTAAAATACATTTAGTTTCAAAAGGAGACTTCTTAAGTCTCATCCTAAGCAGTGATATCCATGGATGTGTTAGCTTTTTCTCTATAATATACACTTTGGGAAGCTTGGCCTCAGTTTAGCAGTTGGAATAGCAACTACTCGAAAAGGTGATTATTTCTGTTGCTAGAAGTCACAGATGAACACCTTGTGCAAGTGAAACTAACTTTTAAAAACACATGTTACTATTAAAAATATGATCTTTTGCTGTGCAGAAGCTTTTAAGTTTCATATAGTCCCATTCGTTTATTTTAGCTTTTACTTCCATTGCCTTTGGAGTCAAATTCATAAAATGCTTTTTGAACCCAAGATCCATAAGTAATCATCAGAGAAATGCAAATCAAAACCACAATGAGATATCACCTCACCCCAGTCAGAATGGCCATCATCAACAAGACAAATAGTAACAAATGTTGGAGAGGCTGTGGAGAAAAAGGAACCCTCATACACTGTTGGTGGGAATGCAGACTGGTGCAGCCGTTATGGAAGGCGGTGTGGAGGTTCCTCAAAAAATTACGAATAGAATTGCCATATGACCCAGCAATCCCTTTCCTGGGTATCTACCCAAAAAATCTGAAAACATTTAGAGATAAAGACACGTGTGCTCCAATGTTCATTGCAGCTTTGTTTACAGTGGCCAAGACATGGAAACAACCAAAATGTCCTTCGATAGATGAATGGATGAAGAAGTTGTGGTATATATACACAATGGAATACTATTCGGCGGTAAGAAAAGATGATATAGGAACATTTGTGACAACATGGATGGATCTTGAGAGTGTAATGCTGAGCGAAATAAGTCAGACAGAAAAAGCAGAGAACCATGTGATTTCACTGATATGTTGTATATAAACCAAAAGCAACAAAAGAACAAGACAAACAAATGAGAAACAGAAACTCATAGACACAGACAACAGTTTAGTGGTTACCAGAGGGTAAGGGGGGTGAGGGGGTGGGAGATGAGGGTAAGGGGGATCAAATATATGGTGATGGAAGGAGAACTGACTCTGGGTGGTGAACACACAATGGGATTTACAGATAATGTAACACAGAATTGTGCACCTGAAATCTATGTAATTTTACTAACAATTGTCACCTCAATAAATTTAATAAATAAAAAAATACGATCTTTTCTCAATATATTTTCTAACTGGAGATTGCTAATTTACAGAAAAGATGATATAAATGAATTTGTGTATTTGTCTTATAACTGGCCCATGTTAATGAATTTGATTGTTTGGCCCATTGATTTTTTTTTTTTAATTTTGGGGAAAGTTTTAAATCAAACTGACATAAAGACATGAAAAAATTCAAGGCGGAAATATGTACAAAATGTTTGGGGACAATAAATTCCTTCATTTTCTTTGATTTCAGTATCCATGGTGGAGAGTGTAGATGATAAAGTTGAGAAATATATCAGGGCCAAGGGTGAAAAGACTTGAATAGCAGTCTAAGAAGTTTGGATATGACCCTCCAAAAGCCTAGACTGGACTATGCCTTCTCTGTTTCAGATTTGAGATGATTGCCATGTTCTGGTGATTTCCTCATTGTCCTGTGAGCTGGAAAGGCTCTGAGGAGTAATGATCAGTACGGTCAGAGTTCAGACTAATCCACACTGGTCTGTGTTCAAACTGGCCATAGGGAGAAGAGACACTTGCTGAGACAGGAAGATTGCCATTTCCATCCCTTGAAGATCATGAACTTCCTGGAGATTTACCTAAATGATGTCTGCTATTGTATGTTCATCCTGCCTCGTGCCACGTGACACAGAGACTGATTTGAAGGAGAAGCATTCCAAGAGAGAACTTAGCAGGAACTGTGGTATCTTTTCTAACATAGCCTCAAAGTCAATGGTGCCATCTTCCATTTATCAGAAGAAAGTCATTCAAGCCAGCCATTATTCCAAGGGAGAGGAAACAGTCCCCATTTTTTTTTCTGGGAGGAGGTGGAGATGTTTTTAAAGCCAACTTCTTCTGTGTGCCACAAGTTACTTACATTTCTTCAACATGAAAAATATCTCTTCTCTTCATAAGGCCTCCCAAAAGGAACTACAGCTATGAGGTCAAGCTTGAGTTCCAGAATTTCATCACCTATTTTAGGTCAAGGTGACATCAGGCTCCTGGCGTGCAGTCACTTGACTGTAGCTCCTCGAGTAGTTTCTCTTAATCTGAAGACATTGAACTAAATAAAAGTTATCTAATACCTCGTACATCCAACGTACGATGGTGGAAGAGGCACAGAATAACCACTATAGACACACCCATTAAAAAAAAAACCACAGGAAGTATATAGCAGTCACTGGCCCATAGCAATGTCGAATTCCAGCCAGGCACATGTTGCTAGTCCTAATTCCTGGAAATAGTTCTCAGAAGGTCTTAGTGCTGCCCTTTGGGCTTTTGGCTCCAGCCTTTGAGTCATCCTTCTTTTTACATGAAGCATGGCTGGTGGTTGTAGCTGATTCTTTTCTTTTATTTTAGTTATTTATTTCTTTTTTTCCACTGATAGTTGACATTCAGTATTACTGTATACTGGTTTCAGGTGTATAGCATAGTGGTTAGATATTTATATAATTTAAGCAGTGATCTCCCCATTAGCCTAGATCATCTGGGCCTTGTGACAAGTTTTTCCACTTTATGCTATTTAACATCTCATCATAGTGGCTAGAATCTACAGGGCGGTGTTGAACAGCAATGGAACAATGGTGACATCAAGAGTTCTTTCTTCCTTATTTTAATGGAAATGCTTCTAGCTCTTTTGTTGTTTGTTAGCTAACATTAAATGTGCTGTTGGCTGTTGGTTGATGACAAACATTCTTTATCTTATTAAGAAAGTGTCCTGGGGTGGCTGGATGGCTCAGTAGGTTAGAGTGTGAGCTCTCAACAACAGGGTTGCTGGTTCGATTCCCACATGGGATGGTGGGCTGCGCCCCCTGCAACTAGGTTGAAAACAGTGACTGGACTTGGAGCTGAGCTGCGCCCTCCACAGCTAGATTGAAGGACAACGACGTGGAGCTGATGGGCCCTGAAAAAATACACTGTTCCCTGATATTCCCCAATAAAATTTTTTTTTTTTAAAAAAAGAAAGTGTCCTTATATTCTTAGTTGACTAAGAATTATCAGGAATGGGCATTATGTCTTATGAAATGCCTTAGACATCTATTGAGACCTTACAATCCTGGAATATCCTGCTAGATTATGATGTATAATTCTTTTAGTATATTGCTTTACTATTTTTTTCCTAGAGAAGTTACATCTTGGTTGGACAACAGAAGTCATTTTTAGGATTTTCAAGGACTAAAAAGAGTGTGTAAAATTAAAATGCAAATTATTTATTCTGACAAAGAATAAATATGAAGAGTGAAATTGTATATTGTACATATAATAATGTTTAAAATAACATTGTATAAGAAGTAACTAGATGTAGGTCCTAACAAAATATTATTTATCTAAAAATTCACTGCTACATTCAGAAGAAACACCATTCCAACAACCCAAACTTATTGAAAAACTTTACATTTTTCCGGTAGTATCAACAAAATGTAAAGAAGCAAGCTTATTCAAAACACACAGCCAAGTTCCTCTTCGCTCATCTTTCTCCCCAAAGCCCATTTCATCACAACCCTAAAATTGCCACTACACCTCTCCCAAAAATGTCCTTAGGCTTTCTCTCCTTTTCTATCTCTCACCTTCTAGATCCATTCTTTTCTCTGCCCTTCTCATTGTAAATAATCAAGCCCTTTCCAGTTCACTGCCTCACCCATTGCCCAGATCTGTACGTTAAGTCCCAAGAACTATCAGGCAGAGGCAAACAAAACGAAACGAAATAAAACAAAACAAACAAAACCCTTGGCAGGCAGGATTTTTATTTTGTTTTGTTTTCTTGTAACACATGCAGAAACAAAATTCCCAAGCATCCTTAGCCTCTGCTTACCCAGGACTTTAATTTTCGTCCTGCAGCAAACATTTCACCATGTTCTAATTTGACAGGATTTGAACCCCCACCACCCCCACCAACTCAAGTATAGAACAACTAACGAGCCACCAAGAGGTCAAAAGCAGGGAGAGGAAGAGAGACCTGTGTAGTCCAGGACCTGGAAAAGGAACTCTGTGAGTAATGGAATGTTGGGTCTTTTGGCAAAATTATGGTCACAAAAAGTGCCGTTTCTTCTACTTGGCCTGGTGCCCTCGAAGCTGAAGTTTCCCAAAAAGTACTATTAAGGCCTCAAGAAAGAGGTACAGGAGGAACAAGGAGGCATTAAGCTGTCTTTCTGCTTCTTAAAGCTGAAGGGTTTTCAAGGGCTGAGATGCATCTAGATGGAGGATGAGGGCCCTGCCTGCCTTGGGCAGTTTCCATCCCAGCCCTTGCCCTCTGCCATTATCCTCTCAGTCTCTAAAGCCCAGACGCCCCCTCCAGCAGAGTGAGGAGCCTATTTTTAAAAGACCAGGCATACTCTGAATGAATAATGACTTCTCTTTTTCTCCACCCGGTGCCAATCAGTGACTCATCAACCATTTTCTAAATGACTATGTTTTCATTCCCCAGTTTCCTTCACACTGCGATATTAGAGAAGATTAAATGCAGCCCATAGCTGCTGCCTCCCTCTGCTTTTCTGCGTCTTGTTTTAGAGATGGTAATGCCCCAAAATAGAAGCGTTTCATTGAATGCTGATCGTTTAGTGACAAGTGAACACACACACACACACACACACACACACACACACACACACACACACACACGCTGTGGTGTTAGGGAAAGGTCTGTACAACTTCCAGGAGGACGTTGGATGAAAAGAGAAGGAAGTTGAATCTTAGACTATGAAAAATGTGATACATCAACTGGCCCCCACGTCACCCCCAATTTCCAGGCTGATGTCCTTTATTAAGAATCCCCGACTACACTTTGCATAGTCACATTCTACTCTGCTATTCTCTGACTGCCAAAGGTTTGTTTTTCTTTATGAGCACTTCTGCTGTCTCCCACTCCCACCCCTGGCACCTTTTCCTACCCCCTCACCATATCTTTCTCTAGTTCCCTGTGGTCCTGTTAGCAGTCACAAGGGAAAACTCTATTTCTTTGCTAGTGTATTCTCTTCCTACTCCTATCCCTGGTATGACTGTTGCCAAAATGAAGCTGTCTTTCACCCAAAGAGCAAAGAGAGAGTTTGGATGGTGAACATACACCCATCAGCATTTCTGGGATAATTATACTCAGCCTGTCCTGCTGCTAAAGGGCCTGTGGTCTTACCTTCCTGATAAAATAAAACAAAACAAAATAAACAAAAAAACAAAAACACAAAACCCCACGCCAATATCAATCCTTAGATGTCCCTCCTCTACTATGCTGGGTAGCTTCTATTTGCCCTTCTTCACCCTTCTCCAACCTGCTCTGTGGCTGGGGTGCTTGATCATGGAAATTATGTCAGTAGGGTTTTTTTGTTCACAGGTTTTCAGTTGGGTTCAAACTGAAAGTTCTGGAAGAGTTCTGGAAGTAAATTAGAGGGTATGAAGACAGTAAGGTCCACATATTCTGCTCAGTTCCCTCTTTGGGCTGACTCTGTCCCTTGACCTAAGGTCACTACTTCTTTCAAGGAAGCCTACATGCCTCTCTCCTTTTGGTAACTTCTCTCTCCCCTCATCCCTTTAGGCCTAAGGGTGGTAATAGCTCTGCTGCTTGCCCTGAATTACTGCATTTTCCCACGCACTGCCATTGTGTAAAAGAACCTTCTTCAAATCATCCTCATTTGAATGTACCATATGTTTCCTGTTGGGACCCTGTCTGGTCCTATTTTCCTCTCTTCTCCACTCCTACCCTCCCCCCTTGGCCCTACTTGGCTCTGATTTTTCTCGCACCTCCTGCAGCATCTTCTGGCCTCCTCGGGCCTCTAGCATGATGCGTGGTGGGCCTTTCAAAACACCTGCTGACTCTTTGGGAAACAGCATCAAAGAGGCTACAGTAACAGGAATGAGCTTTTCTGGAGCAAGAAGCACAGCCCCCAGATATCTTCAGATGCATGGTCTAAGTGTGACACTCATGAGCATCAGCTGGCCAACATATCCTTGCTGGGAAGAAAGGCTAAGGATAGATTTGGAGCTGGATTGATTATGCCCTCAAACTCGCCACATTACAGTCTACTTGCTCAGAGCCTGTGGGACTTCTTACTCTGTGGACCATGCTCAGGTCATCTAAGGCCACCAGATATCTATGGCAACTGAATCTCCACAATCGTAATCATCATAATGGCTGCCAATTACTGAGTGCCAATGCTGAACCAGGCCCTGGGCCTGGTGTTTTGCCTCTGTAAATCAAATGGAAATTTCCATCTCTTAAGGTTGCTTCCCCCATGCTATTTGGGAAAGTGACAGATTGAATTCCAGTCCATTCTGAAGTTGTCTACCTGCATTACTCGGCTTCTCTGAGTCATGTGTCACTCCTCACTCCACTAGGGGACGCTACACACTTCATGTGGGTGGAGGTCTGGAACTTGGGAGGACCTTAGCTCCATAGGTTGCTGTTCCTTTTCAAGGATCTCCAGGAGCTGTAGGGGTAATTGGGAGACTCAGCTCTCTCACTTTCCTCCCTAACACAGCCAGACAATTATGTGGGTCTGGCAGTCTGTGCTCAAGGTTTGAGGAGCATCAAAGAGGGGAAAACCACATGTGAAGGAAAGAATGTGGACCCTCGGGAAACCTCAAGGAGTTTAAGCTTTCACAGGGGCACTCCTAGAGGCACACTCCAGTTCCTGTCCTTGCTCTCCTGCCCTCCAGTCAACTCCTTTCTGTGGAATTCCCTCCTTCTTCCACCTCTGCCTTTTGCCTTTTGGAAATGTTCATGTGCTGGAGCTGTTCTCTCCCAGGATATATCCTCCCCCCCCCCCCCCGGCAGGACCTTTCCTTCAGTCAGAGTTAGTCAACAAATACCTCTGCAGTCTCCCAGGGGTGGTATTCTGTCCACTGTCCCTCAAGATCTGCATGCCTGGGTGGTGGACGGATGGGTGTCTACTCTTCAGATTGTCCAACAATAGCTGTGGATCTGACTCTCTCTCTCTCTCTCTCTCTCTCTCTCTCTCTCTCTCTCTCTCTCTCTCTCTCACACACACACACACACACACACACACACACACACTTGCAGAGCTCTCCCAAGGACAAATATGAATTCTCAGAGACCACATAGTCTACACCCAGAAGGAGGAAGAGAGTTTTCTCTGAGTGCCTCCATGGTTTACAAGGCCTCTCTCCCGCAGAGGGTACCTTCCATCATGATACAATCACTTTCTGTTCTTCTGTTCATTTTCCCCTTTCAAGTTATTCAGCTTTGGGGCCTATGGGAACAGGCTCTTTAGTGGCCTTCCTTTTAACTACACAAAGATCCTGCCCAGGTGTTGAAATGACCACTTTGAGAGCCTTTGCATTTCTTAGCTAAGGTCCCTCCTCCACCCTGATCTCTGTCTGGGTTAGGGGTTGGTTTCATTTAGGGGTTGGTTTCATTCTCATAGTGTCATAGAAACTTAGCTCTAGACACTCACAGGCCTCTGGGTCTTTTCTCACATTCTTTGCCCCAGTGAATCACCCATCAATCTTGGGGCCTAGGAATTGGTGTTCTTTTGTTCTCTCTCATGCATGTGTCACATTCATGACCAAGTCCTAGCAATGTGGTCTCCCTGACCTTTTCCGGCACGTATCTACCAAAAGTACGTCTGACTGCATGTATAGTAGCTGACCCAAATAGGGGGTTATTCTTCTCACGATACAAGAAGTCTGGAAGAAGGAGGAATGCAGGTCTGGGGCAGTGTTCTGCCCTCTTATGTATATTCCAGGAGACTTATCTCTTTGCATGAGGCTTCCATCCTTATGTATGTTACAGGTATAGGACAGCCCTTCCATCTCAGGCTTGAGTCCATTCTCCCAGGCCAAAGAAGAAGGAAGAAGCAGGGAGGGAAGCACCTATATCAGGAAAGCAAAACATTCCTAGCAATCTCTAGCAGATGTCCATGTAGACGTCTTTATCCAGAAGTGCATCATCTGGCCAACCCTGAGTGCAAGGGAGTATAGAATGGTGAGCAGATTTGATGGCCCCATTGCTACCTGGAACAAAATTGAGATTCTGTTAGAAAAAAAGAAAGGGTAAGCAAATGACTGTGTCTGCCACTGCAGCAAACTACACAAAACCTATTGGTGGTTCAAAATGAATACCTTGTCTCCCAAGAGCAAATAAAGGCAAAATTAAAAGAAAATGGAAAATCATTTAAAAAACTTAAATCCATTTTTTGGTCTTTTTCACTTTCCCCATCCTTTTATTATGACTTTTCTAGCAACCAGGGGTGAAGTTCTGCCCCAAATCAGTAGGAATTACTTTAAACATGTCTCAAAACAGATCAAAATGAGCCTGTAATCCAGGCACTTGCTTACCACTTTTTTCAGCAGAATTTTTAGACAACTGTTTATTTTCATCTTAGTGTCCTGATATTCCAACTGTACATCAGTGAGTGTGTAGGACGGTCACCTTTTAAATTCTTTTTCTCTTAAGTAGGAAATTTGAACTCCCGCAATGTTTCTGCTGGTGTTGCCGTTACTATAGGAGACACCTAGGTGCTGTTGTTCCTCATGGTGAGTCTTGTGTTTCTCCATGGAGAAGCTTTCATTATTTCCAAACTCGTATTGAACCCATTATGAGACCATTGAGACAGGATGAGAAATAAAAATGTCTACTTTGTGCCCTGGGATGTTATTCCTGGATCTTTGCAATTGAGGTGGAGAAAGAAAACACCTTCAGAAAATAATTTAAGAGGCATGGCTGCTTGTTTGTCTCATGTTTGATCCCAAGAGCCCTGTAGTTCATATGTAAATATGAAAATGGGCCACATAAGTAAATTTTGGTTACTTTTTTTATTTAAAAATCTCCCACTGACAAAATCACCTTTCCCACCAAAGGTCATCTTGTTGCATAATTTAAAAGCTGTCCTGTCCAGTAAAGTACTTTCTGCCAAGAGTTCTGGATTTTCATTTACAGAGTTCTTTCTCTGAATGGTCATGCTGGGTTTGAATTAGTGCATTGGTCTTTTTGTGCCTTGTGTTCCCCATTCATCAAAAAAAAAAAAATTCATTTGGAACCACCTATAGGTCTTGTGTAGTTTTGGTTTGTAGTGACATAGAGGCACCAAGTAAAAAGTCAAATATCCTGACCCCAAAATGCTTACCTCACACTAGCAGCATTGTTTTCCAGGGTAAGACACCATTTCTGCAAGTAGATTTGTTAGTCAAGTTGATCAGAAGGGTGTAACAGTTCCTTCCAAAGAATGAAACTCTAGCCCATTATTGCTAATTGGCTAGATATTGGTTTTCTTGTTTGTTTGTTATAGCCTGTCTAATGCAATATCATATATTATTATCTCAGTTAGCTTCCCCGGAGGATAACTTTTCTACACCCACATAAAATACTTTATTCTCTGATTTTCTTATTAGATTTACTAACATGTCATTGTTGTACCATTTAACAGCCTGGGAAGAAGAAAGAATACACTATTATACAACTCTTGGCAAAGCCTACACTAATGTAGGGAAATCATTAAGCTTCAGGAAGTTTTAACTTTCTTGCACCCAATTTCTTATCATTAATACAAAGTTTGTATTCTTCCCCGACCCCCGATCTTGTAAAGGAAATAGAGGGAGAAAAGGGGAGGGGAGACTAGGAAGAGACACAAATCAGACTGAGCCATAGCCAATTCCAGTGCCTGCATTCACATCAGTGATTAATCAAACTAATGGGGAGTTCTAATTCAGTGCTTTGCTACCCTTAAGCCCTGTAATTGCGGTGTCTCTGAACCCAAAGGAAACACGTTGCGCTCTGCGTGCCCAGACGCATAGCTTTTAAATCTTCATAACTCTGTAATTACTACAGTGCTTTCTTTCAAATCTGGCTCAATTTCACTTCCTTAATGAGCATTACAATCTTGATAAAGTTTGAAGTTTGCTGCCTCTGCTGTTCACCAGGACGCAATCCCAGACTGATAATGTGAATTGTAGATTTCACTCCCTCAAGTTCCTCTCAAAAAGACCTGATTTATTTCGGGACCACCACAGTCAAAAGACTTTCTCTGCGTCAAGGCCAGCACTGGGTGTTTTCATCACAGAAGGGTGCTTGGAGAGCAAATTCTGAACAGTTAAAAAAAAGGGGGAGCTGCAGGGGGTAACTTACGAACCCTTGGGGAATGGCTGTTTAGCTTTATTAGCGCCATGTGCTCTAGAGACTGTGGTTCATTTTACCCAATTGAAGACTTCTTTATAGTAAATATATTAAAAATCCACTTCCTCTTTATAAACTGAGCCCTGCCAAAGGGTGAAAATTACAAGTCAGCTTTAAAAAAAGCAACATAATTTCCACATTTTTTTTCCTACCAACTGGTTTTCAGGATTTTTAAGACTTGTTGGAAATGCCATTTAATGATTCTAGTCAATAGCACATCTCTTGCAGCTGGTTGGGGGGTCTCAATTTTCGCCAGTCTGTTTGCTTTTAACCATGTGGTGATGCTTAATCTCAGCTTTTAGTCTTTCTGTTTCTAGGCTGTAAGAACCAGCCCTGAAGACCCTTTGCCTTTAGAACCCCTGCTCCAGTCTGTATTTCCCCCCTAGACAGTGATAATCGCCCTGGGATTTTGAATAGCACTTAATTCTTCTCTATTATTTGTTTACATGTCTATCTCCCCTCCTAGATTCCACCCTTTGAAAGCATTGTTTATGTCTTCTTTCCTTTTATATCCCTGGCAGCTAACAGAGACCTGAGCACCCAATAAATGTTTGCACTCAGTAAATAAAGCTTCCGGTAAATGTTTGTTGCATAAGCAGGGGAATGAATAAGTGAATGAACCACCCTTGTTGTTTGCTATCACCATCTGCTTTAACTCTGTCAATTATTTTGATGTATTTGCAGTCTGACTAGATCCAGATTTGGCATGTTTAAAATTATATTCAGTTGTAAAATGTGAAGCTTGGATTTTGAAGATAAGAAAGAAGTCTTAATTCCTCCCATTGGAAACAATGTGAGTAATCACTTCTTTGCAGGGAAGATAAAAAGGCTGGTTGAAACAGTCTTTGCATTCACAGTCTTTGGCATT
The DNA here is from genome assembly GCF_057876585.1 of Rhinolophus sinicus. NCBI lineage: Eukaryota > Metazoa > Chordata > Mammalia > Chiroptera > Rhinolophidae > Rhinolophus > Rhinolophus sinicus. The sequence continues at coordinate 10,986,572 of NC_142518.1, forward strand.
TTGGGAAAATCATTTAATAGCATTATTTTTTTTCTGCCCATGTTTCCCTGTCAGTAAAATGTAGAAAGAAACCCTTGTCCTTCATACTTGATAGACTCAGTGAGGATTTTTGAGGAAGAAAGAACAAACTAAAACAAGGGAAAACTTTCAGTAGTGCTATGTAGTTTTTTTACCCCTTGAAACTATGTACGTGGTAGTTGTCAATATGCGTGTACCTGTACTTACATGAATGGTGGCATCAGAGTTTGAGATACTAATGAACTTTCCCCCTAGTGTTTCTTAGGAACACAGGTACACAAAGCCAAATTTGATGTTCTTGAACTGGAAGAAATGGGACTTTTGAATTTTAAAAACGAAGCCGTCAAAGGTTTGGACATCAGCTTTATGCTGTGAACCATAGATCGGAAGAATGCGTGCTTGCAACAAGATGGCATACAACCTTGCGCTGCTGGCTTCCTCCCAGGAACCAGCAAAGCTAAGGGAAAGACAGGGCTGGTGAATCTCAGAGCTCAGCAGCTCACATAAAACTTGGGAGAAACTCCTGGGGAGCATGCAGCGGTGGCCTCCTGTTGTGGGGTGGAAAGGGGTGAGGAACGTCTTCAGTCCTTCCCTTGGCTGTTTGTAAAGCCTTCTTCCCATATGTTTCACAGCTTTCTCATCTTCAGCTTTTATTTTGCCCTAAAGGTGTTTTTCTGTGCTATGACTTTATTTGTGGGTGCAGTTTGAGTGTAGGATAACCATGAGCTCCAAAAAGTTTTCTGCTTGAATGTGAACCATATGACTGTCCAATAGTTTCCCAACAATGGCAGCCTGTCCCTCCTCCTCCAGCCATCTCTCAAATCTGCTCTTCCTCCTTTGGCAAGTATAATGCACGTCCATTACAAGACATTACGTTTTATGGACAAACCATGTTCATTTACTTCTTCCAAATTGTAGCTTTTTACAATGTGAACCTGATACATTTTTCTATTTATTTAATTAGTTTCAGGTGTACAAACAACCTAGCGATTAGACATTTATATACCTCACAAAGTGATAACCCAATAAGTGTATTGCCCATCTGATCTGTGAAATGGTCTGGGTAACTTAGGTTGGGATGGAATACTCATATTTATGCCAATAAAATTACTGAAAATATTTTTTATTTAACAGCTTTTTACGTAGTGGCAGGGCTTTTAGGAGTGAATTAAAATAATTAAGTGAGGAATAGGTGCAATTGGGCAGAGGAAGGGAGACTTCAGTCACTATAATTACATGATTATGTTAACAAGCCCATGTACCTCCTGGAATTTCTTAGACAAAAGAAATATTTTTTAAGTATAAATAATGATGGTGCAGCATCAGTGCTGGGATATTTGAAACAGAACAGACATTTTTGGTGAAGACTCTTTTAGGAATCTCTGCTTTGTTTCTTGTGAGGTTCTAGAGGAAACTTGACTACAGTTCTGTGGAAGCAGGAAGCTAGCCAGGTTGCGAGCAGAGGTGCCTTAGAGCGCTCTCTATGCCAGTCCTTTCCCTCAACAAAGACCTTCTTCCTACTGAGCCGCAGCAGGCAGGAGTGTAACTGGGGGCCACGGTGACAGAGACAGGAAATTTCATTCATTTTACAATGGCATAAGGTTTAGACTGACTGAACATTAGAGTTTAGAGGGAAATTGCACTGGCCTTTGAGCTGTGTGAATGAGCTCTGGGGATTAGGCAATGGGGTCAGTTTTTTAAATATTTGATTTTGTTTATTCGTGTCATTTTTTTGTCTATGTGGTTTTTTTCAATTACAATTGACATTCAGCATTATTTTATATTAGTTTCAGGGGTACAGGGTAGTGGTTAGACATTTATATAATTTAGGAAGTTATCCCCCCAATTAGTCTAGTACCCACCTGGCACTAAACATAATTATTACAATATTATTGACTATATTCCCTGTGCTGTACCTTACATCCCTGTGACTATTTTGTAACTGCCAATTTTTTTATTATTGGTTTCAGGTGTACAAAACATAGTGATTAGACATTTACACACCTCACCAAGAGATAACCCCAACAGGTCTACTATCCATCTGACACCATACATTGCTATTACAATACCATTGACTATATTCCCTATACTGTACTTTACATTCCATGACTATATATTTTGTATTATAGTTGACATTCAATATTATTTTATAGTAGTTTTAAGTATAAAGCATAGTGGTTAGGCATTTATGTAATTTATGAAGAGATCCCCCCATTAAGTCTAGTTCCCATTTGACACTATACACAGTTTTTATGGTACTATTGACTGTGTTTCCCATACTGAATTTCACATCCCTGTGACTATTTTGTGACTACCAATTTGTACTTCCTATTTGTACTTCTTAATCCCTTCACCTTTATCACCTATGCTGCCAACCCCCTCCCATTTGGCAACCATCAGTTTGTTCTCTGTATCTATGAATTTCTGTTTTGTTTGTTCATTTATTTTCTTCTTTAGATTCCACATATAAGTGAGATCATATGGTATTTGTCTTTCTCAGTCTGACTTATTTCACTTAGCATAATACCCTCTAGGTCCATCCATGTTGTCACAAATGGTAAGATTTCATTCTTTTTTATGGCTGAGTAATATTCCATTGTATAAATGTACTATATCTTCTTTATCCAGTTGTCTATTGATGGGCACTTATGTTGCTTCCACATCTTGGCTATAGTAAATAATGCTGCAATGAGCATAGGGGTGCGTATATATTTTCGATTTAGTGTTTTGGATTTCTTTGGATAAATACCCAGAAGTGGAATTACTAGTAGAATTATTAGGTTGGTGCAAAAGTAATTGCGGTTTAAAAGGTTAAAAATAATTGCAAAAACCGCAATTACTTTTGCACCAACCTAATACTAACGTAGTTCTTCTTTTAATTTTTGAGGACTTCCATACTGTTTTCCATAGTTGCTGCACCAATTTGCATTCCCACCAACAGTGCATGATGGTTCCCTTTTCTCCACATCCTCGCCAATGCTTGTTATTTGTTGACTTTTTGAGAATATCCATTTTGATAGGTGAGAAGTGATATCTCATTGTGGTTTTAATTTGTATTTCTCTGATGGTTAGTGACGTTGAGTATCTTTTCATATGTCTATTGGCCATCTGTATGTCCTCTTTGAAGAAATGTCTATTCAGGTCCTCTGCCCATGGTTTAAATGGATTGTTTGGGTTTTTTGGTGTTGAGTTGTGTGAGTTCTCTATAAATTTTGGATATTAACCCCTTATTGAGTATGTCATTGGCAAATATATTCTCCCATTCAGTAGGATGTCTTTTTGTTTTATTGATGGTTTCCTTTGCTGTGCAAAAGCTTTTCAGTTTGATGTAGTCCCATTTGGTTTTTTGTTTGTTTGTTTCCTTTGCTCGAGAAGATAGATCAGAAAAAATACTACTAAGAACAATGTCAGAGAGTTTACTGCCTATATTTTCTTCTAGGAGTTTTATGGTTTCAGGTCTCACATTTAAATCTTTAATCCATTGTGATTTTATTCTGGTATAAAGTGTAAGAATGTGGTCCAGTTTCTTTCTTTCTTTTTTTTTTTTTTTTTTGCATGTATCTGTCCAGTTTTCCCAACACCATTTATTGAATAGACTGTCTTTACCCCATTGTATATTCTTGCCTCCTTTGTCATAGATTAATTGACCATATTGGTGTGGGTTTATTTCTGGGTTCTCTATTTTGTTTCACTAATCTATGTGTCTATGTTTATGCCAGTACCATACTGTTTTGATTACTATGGTCTTGTAGTGTAATTTGATATCAAGTAGTGTGATACCTCCAACTTTGTTTTTTTTTTCTCAAGATTGCTGGCAATGGGGTCATTTTTAAAGGCTGCCTTTCCTTTCCATTTTGGCTACCAGTTCATGGTAATAAATATGTGTAAATGGGTGGGGGGGGTATGTGGTCAGGAGAGATCAACACACACGTAAGTAGGTATAACAATTTGGCTGCAGGTATCAACTTGATTTCATCAGCACTTTTTGTGGGAAAACTCAGAGTAAAATGGTACAATCGGGGATTTGAATAAGAAAGGTACAACTCCTGGATGTGTGGAAAACTCACTGGCATTAAAATTTTGTACACCTGAAATTTATATCATGTTATTAACCAATGTTACCCCAATAGATTTAATTGAAAAAAGGAAAAAAAGAGAATATTCATCCATCCCATCATGATTACATGTGGTTGCTACACTTTTATATATTTCAGTATTTCAGTTCCATAAAGTAGATGCCAAACTAACATATTTGTACAGGGGTGTGTGTATGGAGTAAGCCACATAGGAGGGGCTGGAAGGGGAGGGGGTACAGTGAAGCCAGAGGGTTGTCTTGGAGCTGCCCTTGCACAGCTAGCACACAGTTTTTATTTAGATGGTGTTGCGGGTGTATAATAATCACGTTTCTAAAGATGCCTTTATTTACACCTTATAGTGGACTGAGAAAACATCAACCAACCATATCAATAAATATTTTTATTTGTATTAGTCTTATTTTTGGTGACTCTGAAGGAAGCTATCTTTCAAAGTTACCAAAAATAAAGACTGAAGTGACCTTGGAGAGGTCACTGGAGACTACCAAAAGGAGGGGGGGGGGGTTGTGAGAACAAAGGAGATCACAAGCCCAAATCAAAGATTTTTATTTTGAACCAAATGGATTTATTAGCACATGACTAGGAGTCCTGGAGATTACAAAGAGAGTTTTCCTTTTTGCATAGCTGAACTGTGCTTTGAATCATTTTGAAATCTTGAGTCTGTGCTGACCACTGTGGAGCAGACACCAAGGTAGCTAGACTGATTTTGAACTTAATTACCCCCTGGAATCTTCTCCATCCCGGGCCTAGGGGATGACTCTCTCCCATCAGACTTTTCTGCCTTCACCTTCCATCACCTCTCTGGGTGGATAGGGACCCGTAGGCCTGGGAAGACATTTGCCAATAATTCGAAGCTCCCTTTAGTAGTGAGAACTCAACACCACTCATTGCCCATGTTAGCATTCAGCTGGGCCCACTCCACTGGCCCCTTGAATGCTATTAATAGGACAGAACTGAATGAGGGAGAGTGAGAGGCAGGGCAGACTTACCACAAGCCTTGCTAACTGGATGCCTTTAATACCCTTCATTGTTCTTTACCTCAATATGTTTAGGGAGGAGTATGTGGCTTGGCTACATGGCAGAACTCATGTTCAGAATTTTGAACATATTAAAAAGTCAAGCTAAATTTGAAAACACCCAGCTCTAAGCTGTTTAGATTTGTGAGATAAAGAAGAACTCTTAAAAGATCCTTTTCCAAAACATTCTCTTTCTTTCACTTTTTATTTGGAAACCAAAACAAATTTGAAGTTGCAAGAAATGTACGATGGATCCCAATATGCCCTTTACTTAGACTATTGTGCACATTTTGCTGTATTTTCTTTTTTGCTCTCTTTGTACATATACATCATTGTTATTATCATTATTATTCTTGTTGGTACTGAATCATTTATGTGTACCTTGAAGACATCACGACCCTTTACTCCCAAACCCCAGCTTGGATCTTTTATGAACAAGGACATTCCCTTGCCAAAAATGTTATTTTTTTAGGTAAAGAGAAGGGTCTGTTGAAACCTTTATAATGAGAGCGTGGGCCATTCCCAAGTGCTGATTGTGGGGCCCTGTGCAGGCTCCCGCTAAAGACTGGGAGAGGGGAGAGGAGACACCACAGCAGGTCTGGAGGACTTTATTGTTGCCATAAAACATTTTTTCCATGTTCTCTTTAGACACACGAAACGAAGGCTGCATTCCCAAGATCTGGCTTGTGGCTTTAAAATAAAAAAATATATATTTTTACAGTATTCTTTTTGGAGGGATGAAAGCATGTATTTTATTAACATTTCCCTAACTCTTTTTAAAAGAGGTTTTAGGCTGACAGCATCCAGCCTGCAGACTACTGCAATCGAAGTACATGCCTTTTTAGAAATTATACCTTTCAGTTAACTGAAGGGGAAAACTTTCCTTTCTTCTGTGAATCATCTCTGTGATGGAGAACGTTAAAATCCCTGTGTATGATCAGCACAGAAGGGTGACAGACAGGTAATCCTGCTTATCTCACCTAACATGTCAATGAGTTTTGCAAGCAGTTTTCTGGGCATTTTGCTCTTTGGTGGTTTGGGCTTCATTCATGATATTCTGTAGAGACCTGGCCGAGCGCAGGCAGCTGAATGATGCCGGGGAAGGGGGTATAAACAGTACCCTGGCCATTCTGGCAGCACTGGGGTGCGCCCAGGCCTGGTCACCCTCCCCAGCTGTCTCAGTGCGCTCACAGAGCTGGGGGCACTTCAAGAGGGTAGTCCAGTTTCCCCCTTCCCCCACTAAGAGCCCAAAGGATTTGCTCAGAGCTGGAATTCGATGAAAACAACTTGCTCCAACATGCCAGATCTGCCGCATCACCAGTACCCACCCCTCTGTCTCTACGCTCGCTACCCACACCCCCAACCCCAACTTAAGGGCTCCCCGCCCCCACCACGCTGACAGTCTCAGTCCTAACCTCTTGGATGCAAGGAAGTGTTTTTTCCTCAGAACGCGCCCGGCGCGGCGAGGCCACCAGTGACTCCCAGCGGCCGCACTGGGCGCTGCGCCCCCCTCGCCCCGGCCTCCCCCCGTCCAGCGTCCGCCCTGCCTCCCCCGCGCCGCCTCCTGCGCCGGGACTGGAGGCGGATTCCTCTCTCCGGGTTTTCAAAGCGCCTTTCCGAAACCACCTCCCCGCCCAGAGAGGGAGAGAGCCTGGGCGCAATCGCTCCCCGGAGCGGCCGAGGGGCGCGCGGGGAGAGGCCTGCGCTGGGGTACTTTCAAACTGAGGCGCGCGCACACACTCACACCCAGACACACACACACACACACACACACACACGCACGGACACACACACACACACACACCCATTTATATAGGCGGTGGCGGCGGCAGCGGCCCGGGCGGCGGCGGCGAGCGCAGGAATGATGGAGCTGAGCCAGCCGACCTGGGTTGAAAGCAAGTGAGCAGAGCTCAGGCGCAACCCAGGATTTCTGTGCCCCGCGCTTGTCATCCTCCCCAGGGAACGGTGCACCCGGAGAAGGACCGGGTGGACTGATTTGCTAGGGGGAGGGCGGGGAAGAGGAGGAGACCAGGTGAACGGAGGAACCCCCTGCATATCTGGACTGCCCCTGCGCGCCTTTGCCCGACGCCTGCCCCTTCTCCGCCCAGGTGGGCGCGCCCGGTTCCCAGCTCGCAAGCGGCGCTTTGAGGAGACCAGAAAGTCGCGGCTCGGCTGCGCGGGATGCCTTTCGCCAAGCGGATCGTGGAGCCGCAGTGGCTGTGCCGGCAGCGGCGTCCGCCGCTCGGTCCGGCGGAGGACGCGAACGGAGGAGGCAGCGCCGAACCGCCACCGCCCCAGCAGCCGCCCGGCCGACAGGATGAGGCCGTGGCGCCGGGGCCAGAGGATCCTCCCCGCGTGCCCCCTGCACCTCCTGGGCCACCGCCGCCGTTGCCCGCGTCGACCGACCAGGCACAGCAGCCGCACGGAGAGGCGCCCGCGGCGGGCGAGGAGAGCACGGCGGGGATCCCGGAGGCGGTGTCCGCGGCTGGCGAGGCGTCCTCGGCGGCGGCCGCGGCCGTGCTGCTCATGCTGGACCTGTGCGCGGTTAGCAACGCTGCGCTGGCCCGCGTCCTCCGGCAGCTGTCGGACGTGGCCCGGCACGCGTGCAGCCTCTTCCAGGAACTCGAGAGCGACATCCAGCTGACCCACCGCCGCGTCTGGGCGCTGCAGGGCAAGCTCGGCGGCGTGCAGCGCGTCCTCAGCACGCTGGACCCCAAGCAGGAGGCAGTGCGTGAGTACCCGCGCCGCCAGTCCGGCGCTCTGCTCCTGCGCCGCACCCTCCGCCCTCCCCGGTCGCCGCAATCCCAGCGCCTCGGCGCCGCTCCCACTGCAGCTTGCACCTTACTCGTGCCTCCCCACCCTTCCCTTCCCTTCCCCTGGGACCCACCCCAAGCCTCCCCGTGCTGAGAGTTCCAGTTGGATTCACATGCAGGGATGCGGAGGGGAGAAAGTTAAAGGGGCGGCCTCGGAACTCGGAGGCAGCTGCGGGCTGAGAGGGAGCGTTTATGGGGACATTGGAGGCAGAGGGTTCTGTCATTCATCTCTAGGGCTCGCCGTTCCCGTCCCTCCATGGGGGGCGGAGGGGTTGGTGCAACTTCTGTGGTTTCCCGCGTCCTATAGTTCCCGCGTCCACACGTTCTTGGGGGGTTCGAGGAGTAGTGAGGGTCCTTTTAGGGCTTCTGCTTCGCAGTGGCGGTTTTGTCACTCTTACTGTGACCTCAGGGGCTGCGCCGAGCCCTGAACTTGTGCCTTGCGCTCATGTACGACATAGCGAGGCACCGCTCGCCTCCTGGAGTGAACTCTCTCCCGCTCTGAGCCAACCTTGTGGCCCAGAGGGGCCGCGGGGAGGGGCGTGGAGGGAGGAGTGCCCCGGGCCCTGGGGAGATCGATGAGACCCCTGGGTATCTTTTCTGCGCTAAACAGCACAGGATCCCTACTAAATGGCTCCCTGTGTCATCTGCTCTCCGAGGACCCCAGAGGCGTCCCCCCGCCCCGCACCATATACTGTCGCCGAAATCCACCCGCGTGTGGAAGACCCGTGGGCATCTTTGCTGCCCGTTAACTTCACTCTTGCGGCACCCCAGGGCTCCCAATAAATGTCTTTCTGTGTCATCTGCCCTCCGAGAGGCGCTTAGGAGGGTCCACTGGTGCACAGTCGGTCAAATCAGGCGGCGGTGGAATCATTTAGAAATGAGCCGACGGTGGGCGGGGGCACTAGGCCGGTGCGCCAGTCCTTAGGCGCCTAGTCCGGCTGCGACGCTCACGGCGAAGGTGATGTCAGCGGCTCTGACTTACGTAAGAAGCTTCCCCGGTTGCTGCAGCAGCTGCGCCGGTGCGCGGTGGCCCGGGAGCGTGCGGGGCGGGGGCGCTCTCGCGGCAACCTTCCCCGGGGGTTTCCAGGCACCTCTGCCCTGCAACCCAGCTCTTGCATTGCCCCCTCCCCCAAATAAACCCTTTGAACGCCCCCTGGAATTCGCTGCTTTTCTGCAATAACAACAATAATAAGCGTAATGAATAAATGATGTGCACGATCGGTTTTCGCAGCTATAAAAGACCCGGAGTTGGGTTAATGACTGGTTGTTTAAAAGGGCAATTCCGGGGATGAGTTCTGGAAAGAATTAGGACTGCCGTAGGCCAAGTCGTATTTTACTTTTGGGACTTGAAATGAGCGCTTTAATCCTGCCTACTTTTTACCCCAAACCGCACAGCAGGGACAGCCCCTTCACTTTCCACAGCGCTGATATCTGGGGAGTGCGGTTGGGGTGAGTGGTGATTTTACTTCAAAAGAAGGGAAGTTTTGCAGACTGTTGAGTGGTGCATACATTTCGTGTGTGTGTGTGTGTGTGTGTGTGTGTGTGTGTGTGTGTGTTTGTGTTGAGAGAGAGAGAGAGAGAGAGAGAGAGAGAGAGAGAGAGAGAGAGAGAAAGAAGAGAAGAGGAAGAGGAAGAGGAAGAGAAGAGAAAGAGAAAAGGCCGCTCCTTAGATTTCACCCAAGTAAAACTCAGTGCTGGAGCAGATTGTGTCCTCCCTGTCCTCCCCTCTTTCTTTAGAGGCAGCAGTGGGCAGTTATATACCTGGAATTTGACACAGTCCTTTCAAGTCCTTTTGACTATTTGGAGTACAAACTAATGGTTAATGGAGAAGAGACAAAAATTTTAATGTGTGCATACAGTTGATGATGAATATGTACTGTTTATGCATATTTATACATGAATAATAAATAAAAACGGGTGTAATATAATACCCAGGAATGGACTAACAATCTCCTATTATTTTTTGATATTTCTGAAGTGTTATCTCCACACTTCATGTTAGGGTTTCTGTGCAAGTGGTTTATTTCAGAGGGCATCCCAGGAAGCACAGGGAGGGAGTGCGGAAATGGGAGAGGGCAGGGAGGAAAATTCATGCATGGTGTGAGCTTGGTTACCACTCTGGGCAACCGGGATTCAATCTAGCACACACCTCAGGAGAGTTCCGCTGAGGAGTAAGTAAGTTGGAGTATTTATCCACCAACTTCTACCCCTCACTGATGGAAGGGGGCACCTGGAGCATGATCTCCCCGGTTTCTGGGGACTGCCCTGTGTGTGGGTTCATGCTCCCAGGCCAGGTAGAGAGAGGCAAAAAGCCTACAGGTATATACAAGAATGTCTGCAGCAGTCCTCTGGGGAGGGCAGAGGGGCTATGTGTGGAGTATCAGTGGTATCTTCTACATTATGCATCTCCTTTTATAGTAGCATTGCTCAAGGCCTTGGGGAGTATCAAAGGAAGTGACCCACATTCCCTTCTGTCTCCCTTTGAAGGTGTCTGGGTGCCTCCATACTTCCTGTATAGGCTTTCCACCAGGATCACCAGTCCGCATGCAGCCTAAATGCTGCTTCATCCTTAGACAGCTGCTTCTGATTGCCCTGAGACAGGTTGGGGGTTGGGGGAGTTTGCAAGGGTGAAATGATCTGACACATACTTTAGTGAAGTCACTCTGGAGGCAAGTCTGAAGGCTGGTAAACCAGTTAATGTGACTGGTGATGGTGGCTAGGACTAGGGAGGAAGTTATGGAGACAGTGAGAAGTGGTGCGATTTTGAATTCATTTTGGAAATAGAATTGACAGGACTTACTAATTGGATTGGGTGTGAGAGGAAAAAATAATTATGGATGACTCCTAGCCTGTTTTTGGCTTAAACAACTCAGAGAAGGTGGCACCATTTCCAGAAATGGGAAAAGCTAGTAGTAGAGTGGATATTTTATTGTGGGGAGGATGGAATCAATAGTTTTCTATTTGTACCATATTAACTTGAGATGTCTCATCTGACTTAGACCACTAGATGTGAGTTCAGAACTCGAGAGAGGTCCAGGCTGGAGATGTAAATGTGAAACATAAGGGGTAAGGATGGTATGTGAAGCCATGGAGTTAGTGACAATGTAGATAGTTAAAAAGGGAGGGCGGGCAGGAATTAGCCTAGGGCAGTCCAACTTTGGAAGTTTAGTAGAGGAGGAGAAAGACTGAGAAAGCAGCCAGCAAGCTAGAAGGAAAATCAGGAGAGTATGGTATGATGGAAGCCAGGAGAAGGTGTTTCAAGAATCGAGAAGTCAACTTTGTCAAATACTTCCAAGAGTAAGATAAGCACTGAGATGAGACCATTGAGTTTGGTAACTTGTACGCAATTAATGGCCCTGCTAGGTGCCATTTAAGTGGAGGGGTGGAGATAAGGGCCAAAGAAGATGGGATGAGGAGTGAACAGGAGGAGTGGAAGAGGAGACAGAAACCACAGATGACTCTTGTAAGGAGCAGTGGCTGGAGGGGAATACAGGGACAAGGCAGATTTTCTTAAAAGGTATTGATGTTTAGGCACGTTTAGATTCCATGGAGAGGGGGAATTGATGATGCCGGGGAAGGAACTGGATAATTATGGAAGACCTTGAGAAGCTGAGAGGGGAAGGGATCAAAACCCCCTTTCAGCGTTAGGAACTGGAGGGAAGATGAAGGATATGGGCAGACAGGCAGGTGGGCTGGTGAACTGATGGTGGTAGGATGGAGTGTTCTTATATGATTACATTTCTTTTCTCTGTGAAGTACCTGGTGAGGTCATCAGCTGAGACGGTGTTGGTAATGTGAGGAGAGAAGGCAAGGTGTTAATGTTGTCTCAGGGAGGGAACATGGATGCAGTAAGGAAGTGTAGGGGAATTACCTGGTTGTGTTGACAGCCTTCTGAGATTTATGGTCATAAACTTGAAGTCCAGTTTTTCAGTCACTAAAACCTGAGACTTTGGAATTACTTCATGGGCCTTGACCCCAACCTGTTCATTGTTGGACATTTTAATGTTGTTGGCTTTTGGGTTGCTGTTGATTATATTTAGTTACTGAGTTTTAAAGTAAATTTTATATTAAAGTTGAACATTCCTACAGAAAAGTGCACAATGAATGTACAGCTTGGTTAATTTTCACAAAGTGAGCAACTTATGTAGCCATCATCCAGATCAAGAAATAAAGCATTACTGTATCCTGAAATATCCTCCCCACCCAGACCCTTTACCCTTTCCAAAAGTAACCACTATTCTGACTTCTACTTCCATCAATTAGATTTTCCTGTTTTTGAACTTTAAGTAAGTGGAGTCATATGAGTATAGTATATACTTTTTGGCATCTAGCATTGTTCACCCATTATGTTTGCAAGATTCTTCCATGTTGTTGCATATACAGTAGATTGTTCCTTCCCATTGCTGAAAAATTCAAAATTCCATTGTGTGCAAGGCTAAGCATGGTCTGAATAATTCCAAAATTCCACAATTTGTCAATCTATTCTCCTGATGATGGCCATTTGGATTGTTTCCAGTTTAGAACTCTTGCCACATTTTTTTTACTTGCCTTTTGTGAGCTTATGTATAGACAGTTGTTTGGTATATAGCTAAAAGTAGGATTGCTGCATCAAAGGGGATGGATATTTTTGGCTTTAGTAGCTACTGCCTAACAGTTTTCTAAACTGGCTATACCAATTGATACTTCCAGGAGTACATGAAAGTTCCAGTTGCTCCACATCCTCACCAACACTGGTGTTATCTTTTTTTTTAAAGTTTATTGGGGTGACAATGGTTAGTAAGGTGTTGTGTTTTTAATAGCTACACTGATGGGTGGGTAATAAACATCTCTTTATGGTTTTAATTTGCATTTCTGATAGCTTGGGAGATTGAGCACCATTTTCATATATATTTTTGACCATTTGGATATTCTTTTTTTGTGAATTACCTGTTCAAGGCCTTTGCTCATTTTTCAGTAAGGTGCTTTGTATCTTTTTTATTGCAGGAGTTCTTTATATATTGTGGATACGAATCATTTTTGACCTATAGGAATTGCAAATACCTTTTCTCACTCTGTGGCTTGCCTTTTCACTCTCTTAGTGTTGTCTTTTGGTGAGCAGAAGTTCTTATTTTTTATGTCATCCAGTTTATCAGTCCTTTTCTTTATGATTGGTATTTTTTTATGTTCTGTTTTGTTTGTTCTTAAAGAAATTCTTCACTGACTCCAAGGTCACGAAGTTATTCTCCTGTGTTCTAGAAGTTTTTTGTTTTGCCTGTGTCATTTAAATCCATGATTCACATGAAATTGGTGTTTGAAAATGGTGTGAGGTAGGGGTCAAGATGAATTCTTTTTCCATATGGATACACAATTGATCCATTTCCCCTTATTGAAAAGATCATCATTTCCCCATTTCACCGCAGTGACATCTCTGTCATCTATTGAGTGAATTGACTTAATTTTTAGCTAACATTTATTGAGTTCTGCTATATGTCAGGCCCTGTGCTAAGACATTTATATGAATTATTTAATCTTCAGAATAACTCTATGGAAGAGGTACAATTATTTTCCCACTTTAAAGAGGGTTAGCAACTTGCTCTCGGTAGCAACAGCTAGAAAGTGCTGAAGCCTAGATTGGGATTCAGTTCTGAGTTCACAACTTTCTTTCCAAGCACCAGACTTTTTTTCCATGCATTGCTACACAAATCCAGGGGAATTACTATATTAAAATCAAGGCCTTTCTCGATATGCTTATGTCCACTTGACAAGTTTCATTTCTTGCTTTTCTATGCATTGGGCCTCCCTGCCTTCTCCATTTTCCACCCCAGTCCAGTAATACTGAACTCTTGGGTGTTCCCCAACTTGCCAGGCTTTCTCATTCTTCATGCCTATGTAGATACTACTCTTTCCTTCTGGAACATTTCTCTGGCTAATTCATATATGATCATTCTTTGACACTCAGCTGGCACATCATATTCTCTATGAAATGGAACGTGATTCCTTGCCCACCACTTCCTCACCTACAAGTTTTCTAGAACTCTGTGCTAACCTTTATTTTTGATTTTCTCATTCTAAACAGCAGACAGTGTTGGTGCTCTATTTATGAGGTGTGATCAGAAAATACAGTGAATGCTTAAATAAAAAAATTCATTATAGTAAAAGACATATTGCCATTAATCCCTCTCAAGAGACTCCCCCTCGCTTTGAACGCACTTATCCCATCGTTGTTGTCACTTTCTGAAGTGGTCCCGGAAGTCCTCTTTCATGAGTGTCTTTAGTTGTGCTGTCGTGGCTGCCTTGATGTCCTGAATCAATTAAAACATTTATTTTTCATTGTCATTTTGACTTTGGGGAAGAGCCAGAAGTTGCATGGTGCCAGCAAGATCCAGTGAATAAGGTGGATGAGGACACACTGTAATGTTTTTATTTGGCAGAAATTGCTGTACCAGAAGTGATGTGTGACACGGAGCATTGTTATGATGGAGGATGAAGTAAAGACTCTCACAAAAGAGAACTTCTAGAACTGCTTCAGAAAGTGGCAAAGATGATGAGATAAGTGTGTTCAAAGTGAGGGGGAATACTTTAAGGGGGAATTAATGGCAATGTGTCTTTTGCTTTAATAATTTTTTTTATTTAAACATTCACTGTATTGTTGGATCACACCTCGTATGTTCCTTCAGCCCTTACCTTTCATGCTGAAGGCTGCTTACTGCAAAATCCTGAGACTCTGCCTAGGGCTTTTTGTTTCTCTGGCTAATGGACCATGCTTGGACTTGCACACAGGGGAAGCCAGAAGTGCCAGCAAGTTAAATGCCCCTGAAGCAGCACTCAACCAGTGATGGACAGGGTGTTGGTGGATGAACACCCCAGCTTCTCTGCCCCTTGGATGAGAGAACTCTGAGGCATGTTCTACACCATCTTTCAGAATTCCCCAGTAGGATTGAGCTCTAGTTTCCCACAGTGGTGACTTATTTGATAACTCAGTATGTGTTCTTTGCCTTCCTTTTTCCATCTCACTTTCTCACTCATGTATGGGTGGTTCCAGAGGACACCTCCCACATAAACTACTTGTGATTGAAGTTGCACTTGCACTCATAAGGTCTGAGTGCAGACCGAAACAGTCTGTTTAATCTTTGAACTATGAGGGCAAAGACCTTGGGCTGGGAGTATGGTAGAGGTGATGTTTCTCTCTTTTCCCTTAAACTATTTTCTCCAGGATTATTACATTAGCCAGGTGCCTGGCACCGCCGGGTGCTCTGTGTTGGGTCTGAAACTAACTTACTACCCTTTAGGAAAGACCGTTAGTTTCAGGGGTGAGAAGGGGCATGGAAGGAACACAAGTCTAAGATGATGAGGACACAACGTCTCAGTTCCTCAATGGTCCATTGGCCAGCCTTTTAGAGTATTGTTTATCATCCTGTGAAATGGGGTCAACGGCGGCCCCAGGGGTCAAAGCTCCCTATTTGGGAAGCATAATTTTAGCCAGAGCAGACACAGAAACTGCTAAATCTGGAATGAAACTAGGAAGTAACACATTGGGTGAATTGATCATTTGGGATTGGGATAGTAACGCTAATCATGGGTTCATTCTGCTTTTGGAAGGATGATCCTGTTCCTCCCCATTCTGTTCATTCCACCACATGCAAAAACCCTTTGCAGACTGGTTAATGTGGGTTTTTTTTGTTTTTTTTGTTTTTTATGTTTCAGTGACTCTCCTTAGGTTTCTTTCCCTCCTGTCTCTGCTCAGTGAGTTTCTTTGAGGCATTGTAAGATCCTAACGGCTCCATTAAAAGTTGCTTTTAAACCCATCACTGAACAACTGAGAAGAAAGCAATCTTTCAAAGGTTAATAATTCATAGTTGTAATTTCCTCATAACCAGTAACAGCAACACATTTCTTTCTAGACTTCTCTTGTGGTACTGGATTGGGCTTTTAAATCTAAACTACTGAACTACGTTACCTGGGAAATCCTTGAGATTCTCTTGGGCTGACATTGCTAAGATGATAACAATAAAGATTTCTTTCTTCCTATTTGTGGAGACCTTTTCCACACAATGCCATCAGAAAAGTGTGAATTCCCCATAAGCTCTCAGAAAGTTCTTCAGTCTCAAAGCTTCTAGTCCACCTTTAATGGGCATTACTTTTAAATTGCAATGACATATGAAATCTCTCCTACTGTCCCATGTTAGCTCAAGAGTCTTAAGGATTCATATAATGTGAAATTTTAGGGACAAAGACAATTTTAAGTGTAGTTGGAATTTTGTTTGGACAGTTCAGTTTAACTTCTTTTTATTCTATTAAGAATAGTGGAGGGGACGGCCAGATGGCTCAGTCAGTTAGAGTGTCACCTCTGAACAACAGTGTTGCCGGTTTGATTCCCACATGGGCCACTGTGAGCTGTGCCCTCCACAACTAAACTGAAGAGAACCAGCTGCCGCTGAGCGGCCAATGGGGCGGCCAGATGGCTCAGTTGCTTAGAGCACGAGCTCTCAACAACAAGGTTGCAGGTTCAATTCCCGCATGGGATGGTGGGCTGCACCCCCTGCAACTGAAGACTGAAAATGGTGACTGGACTTGGAGCTGAGCTGCGCCCTCCACAACAACGTCTTGAAGCTGATGGGCCCTGGAGAAACACACTGTTCGCCAATATTCCCCAATAAAAATTACAAAAAAAGAATAATGGAACACAGGATTTTTGGGGGGACACTACTAAAATATCATGTGAAGAGTATGCCTGGAACAAACCACCAATCACAGAAATTCCTGAAAGTTCTTTTTGCATCAAGAATTCCTCATGAATCACATCTTGATAATAAATGAAAATAAAAAATAATGAGGTGGGAATGGTTTCAGATTGTAAGTCTCTCATTCTAAGGTCTGAATTTGTTGAAACAAGGTTTTGGAGAGCCCTACCAGACTGCAAGCCCACAAAGTACAGAGACCTTGTCTAGCTCATCTTTTTGAATGACTAAGGCAGGCTTGATTACTTTTTATTTCTGACACTAATGTCTATCCCTTAATCCACTAATGAACAGGAGAAGGTTTGGGTGTACAGAAATAGCAATCTGAGGACCTGGGCATTCATATGCTGAAATATTACTTAATTTTGAAGTGCCCAAGTCCTTCCAAGTGAAACTAACCAAGAATAAAATAATTTAACAAGAGTTGGAGAATCTTGGCATCTTAGAGTTGAGAAAGACCTCAGCACCCATAGAATTCAACCTCCCACCTAGGGTGGAACTCTTTTTTAAGATGTCCCAAATGACAACCCATGTGGTTTCCATGCTCTATAAGACTCCTGAGAGTGGAGTGGGCCACCCCTACCCACCCCAACTTTATTGCCGGAGAGTTCCCATTCTCAAACCATCCTTATCTATAATGAGACTAAATCTGTTTTTTTGTAGTGCCAGCCTTTTGGTCCTTATTCTGATGTCTGGAGCCATATGTAATCTTCTTATAATCTCTTATCTAAGACATCTTTTAAGTGGCTAGAGGTTACTGTTATGGTCACTTCTAAGCTTTCTTCATCTCAGGTGAAATAACTTCAGTTCTTTCCACTAAGCCTTGTAAGGCCACGTTTCCTGTCCTCTCTCATGCTTGTTGCCCTCTGCCACAGGTGCAGAGCATGAATAGACCCATTCCTTTCTTCACATGAATGCTGCACTAGGACTAAGGTGGCCCTTGTGGTTTTAACCATTGTAAGACACTGTTGGTGCATTATTGCTCTTATGGCCCAACAAACTCCTTTCATTTATAGTAGCAGTTCTTTTATATGAGGTTGCCTCTATTCTATTTGTGCAGTTGGTATTTTGAACTTAAATTTCACAAGACTCCCCCATTGTCTCTGTTAAATTGAATCTGGCTTGCTTTGCTCTTTCACTTCCAATCAGTGGTGATGGTTTAAAATCTTGATTCAATGTGTCAGCTACTGCCCACAGCATTGTGCTCTCTGCAGACATCATAAACATGATTCTAGCCCATCACCTACATCTTCGATAAAATGACTGTTCAGATGGACTGAAGGCCAGAGCCCATTGGCAAGCAGTACTAGCAACATCCCTCCAAGTTGATGTCTATTAATCAACATTCCTTGGGTACCGTTGTTGCAGCAGCCACAAATGCTCCCCTCACCATTCCAGTCCCATTCAAACCACATTTCTCCACCTTGCCCACAAGATCTATCATCATGAGCGATTGTCAAATGGTTTGCTGAAATCAAGATACCATATGTCTGCAGTATTCCTTTGATCTCCCAGTCTAATAACCCTACTCAAAAGGGAAATGAGGTTAGTCTGGCTCAAACTAGACTCACTTACAGCCATCAGAGGGGCTATTTAAATTTTCTTGTATATAATGAATAAAGAGTTTATTTGGGGGAATCTGCTTTGGTTTTACCCATAGAATGACTGCACCGTTGGACTGTAAGGGGATTCTCTGAGTCCTAGAGTCCATTTCTCTGACTCCAAAGTGCCTGGCTTAAAAAAGGCAGAGAATCAGAGTTCTTATCCCTTCCCTTCTTTTAGGATACCTGGTGAGAACCTTATGTCCTTGTCTCTTTTCTTTCTTTTTATTATTAGTTTCAGGTGTATAAAACAACATAATCATTAGACATCTGCACACTTCACAAAGTGATAACCCCAGCAAATCTACCCATCTGACACCGTACATAACTATTGCAGTACCATTGACTATATTCCCTATGCTGCACCATATATATATGTAAAATAATATTGAATGTCAACTATAATTTTATATATAAAATTATATATATATATAAAATTATAGTTGACATTCAATATTATTTTATATTAGTTTCAGGTGTACAGAGTAGTGGTTAGGCATATATATAATTTATGAAGTGATTCCCCCCGATAAATCTAGTACCCATCTGACACCATATATAGTTTTTACAACATTATTGACTATATGTCCCATACTACATTTCACATCTCCATGACTATTTTACGACTACAAATTTGTACTTCCTAATCCCTTCACCTTTCTTTAGATTTCACATATAAGTGAGATCATACGGTATTTGTCTTTCTCAGTCTGACTTGTTTCACTTAGCATAATACCCTCTATGTCATCCATGTTGTTGCAGATGGTAAGATTTCATCCTTTCTGTGGCAGAGTAATACTCCATTGTATAAATGTACTACATTTTCTTTATCCAGTCATCTATTGATGAACATTTTGGTTGTTTCCATATCTTAGCTATTGTGAATAGTGCTGCAGTAAACATAGGGATGCATATATTTTTTTCAAGTTAATGTTTTGGATTTCTTTGGATACATAGCAGGAGTGGGATTGCTGGATCATAAGGTAGTTCTATTTTTAATTTTTTGAGGAACCTCCATACTGTTTTCCATAGTGGCTGTACCAATCTGCATTCCCACCAACAGTGCACAAGGGTTCCCTTAGCTCCACATCCTCGCCAGCACTTGTTGTTTGTTGATTTATTGATGATAGCCATTCTGATAGGAGTTAGGTGGTATCTCATTGTGGTTTTTATTTGCATTTCTCTGATTAGTGATGTTGAGCATTTTTTCATATGTCTATTGGCCATGTGTATGTCGTCTTTGGAGAAATGTCTATTCAGGTCCTCTGCTTATTTTTCAATTGGGTTGTTTGGTTTTTTTCGGTGTTGAGTTGTATGAGGTTTTTTTTTTTTTTAACATATATAAATTTTGGGTATTAATCCCTTATCAGATGTTTCATTGGCAAATATCTTCTCCCATTCAGTAGGCTCTCTTTTCATTTTGTTGATGGTTTCCTTTGCTGTGTGAAAACGTTTTAGTTTGATGGAGTCCCGTTTGTTTATTTTTTCTTTTGTTTCCTTTTGTTCTTCTTAAGGAAAGGTTTGGAATTCATGGTCTTCAGAGTTTGCTTAGGCTCAGTTTAAGTAAGGTTGGCAAGTGTCAGGCTTATCTAATTGTTGAGAAGCAAACGAATATGTGATTAAGAGTGTGGATTCTGAAGTCCACACTCTTATGGGTTCAAATCCTGGCTTTGCACCTTCAAAGCTGTATGACTTTGGACAATTTACTGAAATATTTCTTTTTCTGTTATGGGCTGGAGATAAAAACAGTACCTACTGCATCAGGTTGTTGACAGGACTGAAGGAGTCAAGGGGCACGGGCACTGAGAACTGTGCCTGGCACAGAGTGAGCTGCTGGTAATTATTGGCTGTTATTTTATTGATACTGTAATTGGATCAAGCAGAGTGGGAGGCATGTGTCCATTTTTTCCAAGTAGGTGAAAACTTGTGCCTGAATCTGGGAAATGATGGGGTAGGGGGAAGGAGACAGCTAACCAAGCAATGCTGTGTCCCTCTGCATGGTCAGACAACTGTTAAGATTTCTATGTTCTTTGTGGCCTCGTATTGTTATGCAGACAAGTATAGAAATAATAATTTAAAAAAAGACCACTAATGTTATCATCCAGATTCCTTTGTTTATTATGCCAGGCACTTTTCTAGGCATTTTGGTTTCACCATTGAACAAAAAGTTACAAAGAGCTTACAGGGGAGAGAGACAAACCATAAACAACAAACGCAATCCATTTAAGAAGATTACAGAGCATGTTAGGAGGTGGTAAGTTATGGGAGACAAGAAACTAGAGCAAGTTGAGGGCGATGCAAAGGATTGGAGAGGGATTGCCCTTGCAAATGGGTGATCAGGTCGGCTTCATTGAGGAAGCAGCATGTGAATGAAGATTGGAAAGAAGTGAGTGAGTTAATGAGCTAGCTGGAGAAAGAACATTTCCACAGAAGGAACCAGAACTAGTCCAAAGGCCCTGAGGTGAGAGCATGCTTGGCATGATAGAGGGGTGGCAAGGAGTGGCAAGGAGGCCAAGGTGAAGGGTATGGAGTGAGCCTGGGGAGAGCGGGAGGAAAGGAGCCAGGGAGGTGTGGTGGAGCTCGGCTTATGTAGGGTCTAGTAGGCTGATTCGAGGACTTTGACTTTTGCTCTGAGTGAAGTGGGGACTCATGGAAGGTTTTAAGCCTTGGAGTGACATGATGGACTTATTATTTAAAAGGATCACTTTGGCTGTTTAGTCGAGAAGAGATTGCAGGAGAGGTCAGGGTAGAAGCAGGGTGACCAGGGAGGAGGCTGTTGCAGTCATCTGGTGAGAGATGGTGGTGGTTTGGTGGACGTAATGAGAAGTGGTTGGATCCAACTTAGAGATGTTGACATTTTCTGTTTCATGTTTAGGGCTAGGCAATTCAACCCGTAGAGAAGGGCATAAAACTGAGACAGAAAGGAAAGCCCTCCTTCTCTGTTACTCTGCCAGACTTGCTCCAGAGGAAACCATGTTACAATGTGTTGTGCTCCTTCTAGGTGGAGCAAAATGGAATTCTCACATAGGTCTAATGGGTTTTGTAAAGCCACTTCTGAATGTTGAGGAAATAAGCAGTACTCCTAGAGTCTTGTTGATTAATCTTATTTCGCTGTCTTGGGCAAATTTAAAAAGTGTTTTAATGAATACTCTTCTTAAAAATCAGGTGAACACACAATGTGATATATAGATGATTACAGAATTGTACATTAGAAGCCTGTGTAACTTTACTAACCATTGTCACCCCAATAAACTTTAATTTAAACAAACAAACAAACAAAAAATCAATGTACAATTTCCATACAGTGAAATGTGTGGATTGCAAGTGTGTAGTTGGATGAGTTTTAACAACCGTATGCACCTGTGTAACCCACATCCCTATTAAGAGAGAGACAATTCCCTCACTTCATATAGATGATAACTTTTTGAGGTAAGAAAGCAGTATTTTAACTATGGTGCCCTCTCACTAGTCTCTCCCGAGGCTGTTGTATGAATATGGACATGGAAGAAAACGATTCCACAGGAATTTCTGGGCTCTCCAGTAGGATCAGACTAAGAATAGTGATTCTCTGTATAAGATTTGCAAAGGAACAAACTTCCAGTTATAAGATAAATAAGTCCTGGGGATGCGATGTACAGCACGGTGACCATAGTCAATAACAGTATTGTATATTTGAAAGTTGCTAACAGAGTAGATCTTAAATTTTCTCATCACAAGAAAAAAATCTAACTATGTGTGGTGATGGATGTTTATTTATTGTGGTGCTCCTTTTGCCATATATGCAAATATTGAATCATTATATTGTAACCTGAAACTAATAATGTTATGTGTCAGTTACATCACAATTAAAAAAAGGATTTTCAAGACAATTGGAAGAGTGGAGTTTCCTCTCTCTGGTCAGAGGTGCTGGGCTGTTTATGACATCTGGGTACCGAACTTTAGGGAGGACCTGGTTTGGAACAGGGATAAGAATCTGGCCTCTGAGGCCCCAGGGGTAACTTAGCAGTAGGAGTTTTTCTAAGATAAAGCTAAAATAACATTTATAAAGACATGAAAAAAAAATCTTGTTACTCTTAGGCAAACTTCTCCCCTGTTTCCCCCCCAAATAAGAATTAGCCGGACCATCAGCTCTAATGCGTCTTTTGGAGCAAAAATTCATATAAGACCCGGTATTATATTATGTTATGTTATATTATGTTATGTTATGTTATGTTATATACCCGGTCTTATAGTAAAATAAGACCGGGTTTTATATGAATATTTGCTCCAAAAGGCACATTAGAGCTGATGGTCCAATTAGGTCTTAATTTCGGGGAAACATGATAAGTAGCAGGGAACACTGGTTTGTGACTGTTCTCAGCTTATGCTGATGCTCGGAGATTTGAATGGAGGGCAAGTTTCTTTAAAATTTGATTTCTGATTATTCTATCTAAGTGGATTAATATTTGTGAAATAAGCTCCATTTTAGAGTCACTTACTCTTGATTTTTAATAGTAGACATGTGAGAAAGGGAAGAACTAGTAGCTATGAGGAAGGATGACAGCCAGTGAGACATAATTTTCATTAGAATATAATATCAATATTTATGTCGCTCTCTAGCATGCATCTGGACTCTGTTCCCTAAGCCTGTATTTATATTTTAAAAATGTGAGTAAAACCGTGTTTTCCTTTTTAATTTCACATCAGAGTTCTGTTGCCTCAGCCGGTCCCCTTCTTACCCCTGAAGGGCTTTAACTGCAAGATGGCGCATGTTTATTGAGAGTTCAATTCTAGAGATTAACTTTGAAGAGGGAAAAGTGCAGTGTGAATAAATACCTCAGAATCCTTTTCCATGTGAGAAGTCATGGGGCTTTCTGCTTCACAAATGGGAGCGACAGATGCTTCAAAGTTCAGGGCATTGTGGGGGAATGTGGGCAAACCAAGAAGATGTACCAGGAAGGAGGCCCTGGAAGGTTTTCTCAGAGTTTCATTTGGGTTAAATGCCTTCAGTGTGAGAGAAGAGATGTTGGAACCCTGCTTAAGTATCAGATGTCACTAGTGCTCATCTGGCAAAGTTTTAGCCTTTGCTAATTAAAATTAATCCAGTTGCACGAAGAAAAATGTATTGCGTAATGTTGTGCTTGTGTGGCTTTATTTTAACCCTTTGCCCCATTTCCTAAGACTAGTGAATCTCAGGCTAGAGATAGGGTGGGAAGCGATAGTGAGAAATGGGATTCATGTACAGATGTATTTGAGTAAAGACAATGAGTGGGGCAGGCTGTTAAGGGTATTGGCTTGTCAACGCAAATTTGAAGCCCTTTTGGTGTGTTTTTTTTTAATTGATTTGTCAATTCAAAGTTTTAATGGCTCTTGAGTGAGAAGGAAAATTAAAACAACAACAACAACAATAAAACATCTGAAGGGACACCCTCCTTTGCTTTTCAACTTGTACTTTATTTTCTTTCCAAGTTGCTCTTTATGCTTTCTGTGCCCTGATCAGCTTGGTTGGATCAAGCCTTGCACTTAGGAAATTCAAGGTTTGCCTCCCTAGGGATGGGGATTTTACCATGATCACTGGCTGTATTTCTAATCATGGTCACCTTTCTAGTAAAAGTACATGTTGGCCTTTGATTCTCTCAATTTCGGCACTTGCCAGCTGTGCAACCTTGGACAAATTCTTAGTCTGCGTGCCTTACTTTCCTTATCTGTGAAGTGGGGATGCTATTAGTACTTACTACATAGAATTATTGATAAGATTAAGTGAATCAATCCATGGACCGTGCCAGCAGTGTGTGACGTGTACACAGAACACATAGTAAGCGTTAATACTTGTGTGCCATTGATGCTACCATTTTTGTTGTTGTGTTATCATTATTAGCAGAGGGCTTGGGTAAAGGAAATAGGTATAAAAATGGATAAAACCCAGTCCCTGTGGCTCCTCAACCAATGTAAATATTCTGGTTAGCTGGATGCCTGGTGAAAATGAGGACAGAAGAATGTCACCCCTCTTTCTGGCTTGGCTGGCTCAACTCATGTCGTGGAACATTGCAAGAACAATTTAATATCCAGCTGCTATTACTCCCTCATTCTTGGAGGTTGTGGACTTCTGATGGTGGGGACATTCTGGCTGAGAATGTGAGCCATTGTAGAAGTGGCACCAAGTGCATACACCTATGCCTTCATTTTCTGGGACTTTATGTATCTTCTCCCATAATGACAGGTCTAGGGCTTTGTCTTCTGCTCCTTGTAGTCAGACATCAGGTATGGAATAGCTAGCAGAAGAAAGATGATAGACCTGGGCAGACCATGACAGAGAAGGCCTAAGGTGTTCACCAACTCTTTCCCTTTTCCTCCTGAGCATATGGCTAGACTACATTTTCCAGCCTCCCTTGCAGTTGGGTGGTACTATGTGACTGAATTCTGTCCAATGGAATGTAAGAGTGTAAGAGAAATAACGTTCCACTCTGGGATGGACACATAAAAGCTCTTACACAATCCTCTGCAGTTTATTTCTTCCCGACTCTGCTGGCTACATATAGAGCATTCAGCAGAGGACCCCAAGACCCTAAGAGATGGTAGAGCCACCAAATGGAAGGAGCCTGGGTCCCTGAATCACCCCATGAAAGGCTGTCTGCCAACACCTGATTGGATTTCACAGGAGAGAGAAATAAACTTTTACTGTGAGATTTAGGGGATGTTTGTTACAGCATTTAGCTGACCCTGACTAACACAGAGGTATAGTGCAGGGAGAAAAAAGGACTGGTTTTCCTGAAAATGCACAAGTGATAAAAGTACTCTGAAGTATTTGGTGTTCTTTCAGTGAATAAAAGAGGCACTAAACTGTAGGCTCTTTTTTCTGAGAGACAGAGTTTCTGTGTTTGACCAGAACAGTGTGGCAGCTTTCCTCAAGTAAGCAAATGAAAATAAAAACTTGTTAACAGGGTTCTATTTTCTAGAGAAATGTTGCTACCTGGAGCCAAAAGAATTCATTCATATTGCCATTCTCTCTCTCTCTCTCTCTCTCTCTCTCTCTCTCTCTCTCTCTCTCTCTCCATATATATATATTTGTAAATTATATATATTATAAAAATTATAATATATATTTATAAAACTTTTAAGATCTAATTTTAACACAAATACCACAATGTGCACAGATCATAAGTGTACAGCTCAATGAAATTTTACAAATTGAACACAGTTCTGTAACCAGCACCTGGATCAAGAAGCAATATTTGCAGCCCTCTAGAAATTCTGCTACTGTTGCCTTCCAGTCATACCTGCCCAAGAATGGCCATTATCCTGACTTTTAACAGCATAGATTACTTTGGCCTGTTGTGGAATTGTATAGTATATGCTTTTTTAGATCTGGATTATTTTTTGCTCAAAATTATGTTTATGTGCCTCACTCATGTTATTGCATGTAGCTGTAGTTCATTTATTTTTGTCTTTGTATAGTATTCCTTCGCATGAATATATCATGATTTATTGTCCATTCTACTATTGATGGACATTTGGATAATTTCCAGTTTGGGCTATTCCAAAGAATGCTGCTATGAACATTCTAGTTACAATCTTTTGGTAAACGTGCCTACATACTTCTGTTGGGTAAAAACTCCCTGAGTTGTAGTTTTACAAAGCTTTCTCCTTCAATAAGATACTGTGACAGTGACTTCTTTTCCTTATTGCCCCTTGGCTTCTACACTAAGCAGAAATTTTGTTCTGTTTTTCTGTAGCACAAAAGATTATCACTAATCACTAAGGACAAAGTTTTGGGCTCTGAAATGGAGGAAATGTGGTCTATTCTAAAGGACTTTTTCCGTCTCTTTTTAAATTAAAGCCTAGTTATGGTGCCTTTTGATTGTCAGACGAGGGCTCTTCACAAAGCCATGTTTCATATCACTTGCAAACTCCGTGTAATTGAAGTTTGACATTGGAATCTTCATTGGCCCTGCTTTAGCTCTTCCTCTGTGGGAAGGAGAATCCTTTTGGATTTTCAGATTGCTTCCTTTCCTTGGGAAGGGACTGGAAGAGTAAGAGTGATGAGTTCTCTAATCACTT
Organism: Rhinolophus sinicus; assembly: GCF_057876585.1. Lineage (NCBI taxonomy): Eukaryota > Metazoa > Chordata > Mammalia > Chiroptera > Rhinolophidae > Rhinolophus > Rhinolophus sinicus. Next base: position 11,012,868 of record NC_142518.1, read on the forward strand.
GGCTGGATGAGCCTTAGAGCTATAGAGGAGTTGCCTTCTCTAGTTGCCTGCTGCCATACTATCAAGGTTTTATGCAAAATCTAGGGCAAAGCTGAATATTTCCTCAGAAGGACAAGAGACAAGAGGGGAAGGCTTTTCAATCCCTCTGACAAGGTCTATTCTTGTGGCTCACTTTCCGAGCCTTGGATATCTAATGCACAAAGTAGCAAGCCTGGCTAGACAGAACTTTGTGGATTCTGGAGGTTGAAAAGGCCTCAAGGAAATTCTAAAACTGCCCACAGGACTTTCTTTCAAACCCCTGATATAGGCTCAGCTTCCCAGATGCCTTTGCTGAGGTTTGGAATCCTGGGCTCAATGAGTGCTGTAACTACCTCCCCACCCCTGCCGGCCCACAGGCTTCCTCACTGTTTGATTTGAAATGACCATGATTGGAGAGTTGAGGGGTAAATATTTCAGCCTTCCTCTTCCCCTTCAAGCATTATGGGAATGTCTGAAACATCTTTGAGGCCCAAGCAGCCCCACGGCTGCCTTGTGTTTTGATGGAATGCTTCGTTCACTTTGGGTGTGAAGGCGTGTGAAGCCTTTACAGTTAAGTCTGAAAAATGGTTGTGAGAAGCCCCCAGGGGACCCTGCTGCTGAGTGACACACAGCTGGGCCTTTGAAAGTGGGGTTTTATGATAAATTTGGACATGTTTTTAAACTTTACTATACTTTGCTTCATTCCTTTTCCTAACTAGAGGATAGGGAGCTGATTTTTCCATGAGCGAACTGCTTTGGACCATTAACGCAGATTTTTTTTCAAATGTAGAGGTGACTATGTAATCGAGTTTTGGCTTTTAAAAACTGGAGACCTAGTGAGACAGCTCTGTGAAGTCAGAGTTGCAGGTGGGGTTGGTTGGGGGAGGATATGCTTTTCTCTACTCACCAGGTGTGAAATGCAAAGAGTTTTATGCAGAATAAGAGCCCTTTAAAAATCCAGACTTACTCTAAGGACCTGGGTAACTCTTGCTTAAATCCACTGCTTGTCCCAAGTTGTCTTTCTCATGTGTAGGGTACAGCTGAGACCACAGCCTATAGTTTATGTTTCACCCCTTTGACTTTTTCCTGTAGGCAGCCCTGCCCCCAGTTTTTGTTAGATGGCGATTTTTTTTTGTCTTCGATGATTGAGTGTTACCAAGGGAATTCTTCTAAACATGTTTAGGCAGATATCCAATACATTTACACATGTACACACATGTACACACACACACTCCCTTAATATTTATTGTATGACTGCTTTCTGCTAGTACTATCTCATGTTATTTCACAAGCATCTCAAAATTCTGTATGGAAATATTATGATATTCTTCTGGTAGATGAGGAAATGGAGGCCCTGTTTTAAGTCTACACTGTTTAAAATTTGAATCCAGGATTCAGATGTGGTTCTCTGTCTTCAGTTTTCAGGCTCTATCTACCCTACCCAGAGCCTTTCTAATGGTCCCTCCCACTCCTACCACCTTACTGCCACTGCAGTAGCCTTTAGCCTCTTGATTTATGATGGGGAAACAGAGGCAGGAAAAAAAAAGATAGGAGTACAATATCCAGGTGGGTCCTTGGATGCTCACAAGGGCTGGGGTTGGGACCTCTGGATAAAAAGGCCCACAAATCAAGAAGTACTTACTGTGCGTCTGGCGCAGGCATAACGCTCTGTTGGATGTTAGCATGTATCATCGGGCAAGGTGGTGGCTGCCTGTCTGGCTGTAACTTATTAGTTGTTCAATTGTAACAATAGTTTGGGGGAACATACTGACTGTGTAAAATAGGTCATTTGCTATAGCAGCGGTCATTTTACATATCAAGGCCTTTACTATCTAAACCCAAATGATTCACGTCACGGATACACAGGTTTCTTTTCTAGCTCAGTGGTCGCCTTCTGTATTCTATAGTGTTGCTTAAAGCCTGGTGTAAATTAGTTGTGGGTGACTTCAATTCACATAAATAATCAAACCAAATTAAAATAAATTGACACTTTTCCACATTTATCCAAATAGGCCAAGATGAAAAAATAAGAATGATCAGGTTTGAGGTGGGATTGAGAGTAGGGTGGACATAAGAGTACTTTTAGACACTGCTGATGGATGTGTACATTGGTATAAATTTTCTGGAGGCAGTTGGCCTTTATAAAATTAATATACAAAAAACAGTATGCCAGAGATTTTACTTCAAAATATAAATTAACTCATCACAAGAAAAAAATTAGTAACTATGGTGACAGATGTTCGCTAGAGTTATTGTGGTGATCATTTTGCAATGGAGTATAGATAAATATTGAATAATTATGCTGTACACCTGAAATTAATGTAATGTTATATGTCAATTATACCTCAATTTAAAAAGTAAAAATTATGGAGGAGAAAATTTTTTAAAAAATATTTAACGTAAGAAAATAATTGGAAAAGTAAAATAAAAGAATGTATAGATACCTCAGTGTTGCTTACAATTAAGAAATATTGGAAATACCATAAATGATTAACAATAGAAAATTGGTTGAATAAATATTACCATACATTGGTACATCAAACAACATCACTACATATTAGAACAGTGAAATACTGTACTCATTAAAATAAAACAAATGGATCTTTATTAACTCAGAAATGTGTTTCTGATACATTCCAAAGTTAAAGAGATGCCACCAAATAGGATGCAGGTTATTGCGTGTTTATTAAGACGATGTAGGAATATAGGGTGAAAAGGTCTGAAAGGATAGATACCCAATGAGTATTTTTAAAACATGTTTTGATCATGATCCACAGTGAAAAATACAATTTACATTTGTGACCTAGTAGATGTATGTAGCTGAAACAACAGTTTTATTAACAATACTTTTCTCTATGTGACACATTCTGATATAGTTATTTATTTTGAAAAATTTTCCTTTACTATATTATCTTATTCTATCCTTCTCTGCCCTATCCTACTTTATTCCAATTCTATTCCTCTTCTCCTTTGTCTGTTTCATTTTTAAGATGCTGGTTGTGACCCACTGAGTTGATTTCATGATCTCCTAATGGGCCACAGTTTTTTCAAGCCACAGTTTGAAAAACTCTGCTCTAGAATGTTAACAGTGGTCCTCTCTGGCAGGTCGGAGTATAGATAACTTTGTTTTTCTGAGAAGGGAGGTCATTTTTGCTTCTCCATGTTACTTACGTAATACAAAGGCTGATGAAAATGACATGATTCCATTTAAAAACAAGTTGATAACCTGCAACTTTTTAGGAACATACTGATTGCGTAAAATAAGATGCCTGCTCTACATCATAATTATTGGGCATGCAGAGTGTTCTGGGAACCTTAAAGAACATCATGACAGGAAATAGCCATTGAGACACATAGTTTAAATAATAGAATAACAAGAAAATGAAACATGACCTTACCTCTTTAAACTCAAAAGGTCACCAAACATCCCTACTTATTGCTTTACCCCAGTGATATTGCATCAGTTCTCTGGGATTTATTTGTATTTCTGTTCCAGATTACATTTTTTTCGTGCTCATTCCCTACCTTAAAAAAAAAGGATATTAAATTTATCAGACTACTTTCTGGTCAGATTATCTTGGCTTACAGTACTGTTGAAGTTAGCCTCCTTTAAAGCTAAAGGTGCTTTTAAATGGAAGGCAGTCATTAAGAACTTAGAGCAGGAAGCAGAAGCTTTGAAGGAGGGCAGAAAGAATCCCTGGCCTGAGTCAGCGTACTTCCCCATGGGCTTCCTGCTCTCAGCACAAGCTGAAAATCTGCAGAACAGCCCAAGGAGCTCCACCCCCATCATGGCCAGACAACCAAAGGGGGTGGTACATAAAGTGAGCTTTCCCTGGCTCTTCTCTGCGAAAACCATTGGTGGACAAGTGGGGCAGAGATTTCCGCAGAAAGTTCTGTTTATGTAGAGCCCAAGTAAATCTTTTGGCCCGTGTGCCAACTGCCAAGAGGGGGAAGATGATCCATAGGGTTGGAGTTGGGGACAGGCTGGCTGGCATTTTCAGGGTAGGGGCATGAAGAGAAATGCTTCCTGCCCTTGAAAGGAATTAATGTTAGGAAATCTGAGAAAATAACTGGAGTTGCTTTCCAAGATGTACTAATTTAGTTACTGTTGTTTCAGACATTTTGCTGAGAGTAATCTGACAATGCTGAAAATGTTAATTGGAGCCCTGGCCTTGTACTCAGGGATAAGGCTAAATTCATTCAGTCTTTGAAACATTGTGAATAACATGTGAAAGTTATTCATGTGCTCCTTTACTTATTCATTTTCATTCATTCCATTTATAGCATTTCATATCAATTCAATGATAATTATCCATTCATGGGGTATTTTTAAATTAATTTTTCCATCCATCCATCCATCCATCCATCCATCCATCCACCCACCCACCCAAGGCATTCACTTACATGGTATTTCTTGACTAGATGCTTTTGTATTGAGGGGCATGTGGCAGTCACTGCGGTAGGGAAAGGAACTCCAAAAGGAGGAAGAGCAGTCTGTGTAGTTGAGTTGCTCACAGTCTGGTGGAGCAGAGAGACAAGTAAGCAACTAATTACCACATAGCGTGGGCAGTGCTACTAGAGAGGCCAACCTGACGTGATTCATATAAAACTGTCTCCTCTTCAGGACTAGAATCATGGGATGTTAGCTTGAGAGAAGCCTTAGAAAAACTGAATGGCACAATGCTTTCCAGACTTTATCCACAGATTGCTGGTGTGCCGTTCTAAGGAGTGGATGTGGGTGTATGAGGGAGGAGTGAGAGGAAAGCTGAACAGATGGAGTTTAGCTTCCTCCAGAACTAGAGCACGTCCCTTTTCATCTGTTTCATTGTTTCATATCCTTGTAGAGTATCATTGGAGGAAAGGCCTTGTTTGCCTAACAATATTTGCATAACACTGGACCAGTCCACCATCTTTCCTTGTTTCTATGGTTTAAAAATTGAGGCTCAAAAAGGTGAAGTGATTTGTCTCGAGGCTGTAAAATTGATTAGTTGACAATTGAGGAATAAGACCTATTCTTCTAATTTATGTGGCCATTACCTCTGTATCAGCTTTTGTTATGTAACAAGTAACTCCAAAATTAAGTGGCTTAAACCAACAACTATTTAGCCCATATTTCTATGAGTCAGCTGCGTGGTTCCTCTCATCTCAGCTGGGCTCACTCATGTCAATGATGAGTTACTGATCAGTTGGCAAGTCATCTGAGAACTGGCTGGTCTAAGATGGCTTTATATCTGAGGGATGGATAGGTGTTGGCTGGGGTAACTGAGTCTGGAATCAGGTAACTGAGTCTGGAATCTCTCATTATCAGCAGAGTTCCAACAGAGCAGGAAAGTGTGCTTAGCCTCTTGAGGCCTAGGCTTGGAGCTGGTCAAAGCAAATTACAAGACCAACTCATACTCAGGAGGTGGAGAAAAAAACTCTGCTTCCTGGTTGGAGAATTGCAAGGGGTGTGGATATAGGAAGGGAAGAATTGTTGCCCTCTTTGCTATCTACCACAAGAATACTGTGTTATTAGCATGTCTTCTCTTCTTAAATTGGACATTGGAAAAAAATATATGTTTGAAACTGCTATCTAAGTCCAAAGCTATCTTTACAAGAAGACCATGGCCATGACTTTCTATGTACCATGAAGCCGCTCACCTGCTTGAGTTTTCAAATTCTTTGTGTTTGAGATAGATGGTATTTATTGCTTGTGGTAAGAGACATTGTACCTTAAGTGTACAGGGACACTTTACTCTTTACTTCACACTTTAAAAAAAAGTAAAGTATAAGGGACACTTGACTGTCAGTCACAGTCTTTCCATCTTTTCCATGGAAAGACCCTTTCAGCTCTTGGTCACCCGGATTCTTTTAGATGCCTCTGAAAGATGAATTCATCCTCATCATTTCCACAAAGATTTATTGAGTGACTCCTATGTATCAGACACTTGGCTAGATATTGAGGATATAAATACGTGTAAGGTGGGCCCCTAATTTAGGTAATCCACAGTCTTGAAGGGAAGGAAAAAAGGTAAACAGATTATTACAGTGAAATATTATAGGAAAGAGGGATGGAAATTGAATTTCTTTTCAGTGGTCTTTTCAGAAGGTGCAGCTACATGATCATATAGATAAATGCAGAAACATCATTCAACAAAATTCAGTACCCTTTCAAGACAAAAACATTTAAAGTAGGAATAGAAGGGAACTTCTCCAACCTGATAAAGGACATTTATCAAACACTCACAGCTGACATCATACTAGTAATGAAAAATTGAATGCTTTTCCCCTAAGATGACATACAAGACAAGGCTGTCCATTCTTGCCATTTCTATTTAACATCATACTGGAGATTCTAGCTAGAGCAATTAGGAAAGAAAAGTCATTCAGATTGGAAAGGGAGAAGTAAAAGTACCTCTATTCACAGATGACATGATTTGTATATAGAAATTCCTAAGGAATCCACAGAAAATTCCCATCAAGACTAATAAATGAGTTTAGCAAGCTTTCAAAATACAAGATCAATATACAAAAATCAATTGTATTCTACACACTAGCAAGGAACAATAAGAAAAAGAAAAGAAATTAAGAGAACAATTCCTTTTATAATAGCATCAAAAATAATAGATACTTAGGGGTGGCCAAATGGATCAGTTGGTTAGAGCATGAGCTCTGAACAACAGAGTTGCCAGTTCAATTCCCACATGAGCCAGTGAGCTGTGCCCTCCACAACTAGATTGAATACAACGAGCTGCTGCTGAGCTGCCAGAGGGGCGGCCAGATGGCTCAGTTGGTTAGAGAGCGAGCTCTCAACAACAAGGTTGCCAGTTCAATTCCTGCATGGGATGGTGGGCTGTGCCCCCTGCAACTAAGATTGAAAATGGTGAGTGGACTTGGAGCTGAGCTGCGCCCTCCACAACTAGATTGAAGGACGACGACTTGGAGCTCATGGGCCCTGGAGAAACACACTGTCCCCCAACAACAACACATATTAAAAAAAGAAAAGAAAAGATACTTAGGAGTACATGTTATAAAAGTACAAGGCTTGTACACTGAAAAATATGAAACATCATTGGTAGACCTAAATAAATGGAAAGACATCCCATGTTCATGAATTAGAAGACTTAATATTGTTTAAGATGGCAACATTCCCCAAATTAATATACAGATTCAATTCAGTCTATATCAAAATCCTAGCTGACTTTTTGCAGAAATTGACAAGCTTATTTTAAAAATTGTAAGGAAATTCTAGAGACCGTAAATAGCCAAAACAATCTTGAAAAAGAACAGAGTTGGAGTTCTCACACTATCCCAATTTCGAAACTACAAAACTACAGTAATCAAGACAGTGTGGTAGTGGCATAAAGATAGACCTATGGATCAGTGGAATAGAATTGAGAGTCCAGAAATAAATCCTTACGTTTATGGTCAATTGATTTTTGACAAGAGTGCTAAGACAATTCAATGGGGGAAACTATTATCTTGTCAACAAACGGTGCTGAAACAACTGAATATCCACATTGCAGGAAAATGAAGTTGAATTCCTTCCCTACATCATCACAACAAAGATTAACTCAGAATGGATCATAGATTTAAATTTAAGAGTTGAAACTATAAAACTCTTAGAAGAAAACATAGAATTAAATCTTTATGACTTTGAATTAGGCAATGATTTTTTAGATATGCCACTAAAAGCACAAGTGACAAAAAAAATAGTAAATAGAACTTCATCAAAATTAAAACCTTTTGTCCTTCATAGGGTACCATCAGAAAGCGAAAAATCAACCTACATAATGGGAGAAAATATTTGCAGGTCACCTAGCTGAGAAGGGACTCTGTATTAGTTTCCTAGAGCTTCTATAACTAGCTACCACAAACTGGGTGGCTTAAGACAACAGAAATTTGGGCAGCCGGATGGTTCAGTTGGTTAGAGCATGTGCTCTTAACAACAAGGTTGCTGGTTCAATTCCCGCATGGGATGGTGGGCTGCACCCCCCGCAACTAAAGATTGAAAACGGCGACTGGACTTAGAGCTGAGCTGCGCCCTCCACAACTAGAATGAAGGACAACGACTTGACTTGGAGCTGATGGGCCCTGGAATGCAGTGTTCCCCAACATCCCCCCCCCCAAAAAAAAGACAGCAGAAATTTATTATTTCAGAAGGCCAAAATCATGCTGTTAGCAGAACCATACTCCCTCTGCAGGCTCTTCCTTGCTTTCTCCTGCTTGTGGTTGCCAGCAATACTTGGTGTTCCTTAGCTTGTAGTAACATAATTCCATTCTGTCTCCATCTTCACATGGCACTCTCCTCTATATGTGTCTCAGTGTCCCTGTGTCTTCACATGGCCTTCTTATAAGGATGCCAGTCATTGGAATTAGGGCTTATCCCAATCTACTATGAACTCATCTTCACTTGATTTCCCCTGCAAAGAACCTATTTCCAAATAAAGTCACATTCATAGGTACTGAAGGTTAGGACATCAACATATTTTGCGGGGAGGAGCACAAATCAACCCACAACAGACTTACATCTAGAGTTGTTAAAAAAACAAAAACTTTTAACAACTCAACAATAAAAAGACAACCTAATTTTTCAAATAGGCAAAGGGTTTGAATAGACATTTCTCCAAAAAAGACTTAAAGGTCGGCATAAACATACAAAAAGATGCTCAAAATCATTAGTCATCAGGAAAATGCAAATCAAAGCCATGAGATATCATTTCATACCCATTAGGATGGCTAAAATAAAAAAGACAGGCAATGACAAGTGCTGGTGAGGATGTAGAGAAATTAGCACCCTTATGCATTGCTGGTGGGAAAGTAAAATAGTGCAGTAGTTTTGGAGAACAGTTTGGCAGTTCCTCAAAATGTTAAACATAGAGTTACTGTATGTCCTAGCAATTCTACGTTTGATTGTTTAAACATATGTTTACACAAAAACAGGTGCATGGATGTTCATTACAGCATTATTCACAATAGTTGAAAGATCAAAATAGCCAAAATGTCCATCACCTGATAAATGGATAAAGAAAATGTTGTATATCCAGGCAATGGAATATTGCTTGACAATAAGCAAGGTGATAAAAAAGAATACAAATTATTGATACACGTTGCAACATAGATAAACCTTGAAAACATTATGCTAAGTGAATGGAACCCATCGTACAAGAACCCATATTGTATGATCCCAATGATATAAAATGTCCAGAACAGGCAAATTTATCAGGACGTAAAGCAGGTTAGTGGTTACGTAGTACTGGAGATAGGGGGGAATAGAAAGTGACTGCTAATGACTCTGGGGTTTCTTTTAGGGGTGATGAAATATTCTAAAATTAGATAGTGGTGATGGTTGTACAACTCTGTGAATATGCTAAAAACAATTGAATTGTACATTTTAAAGGGTGAATTTTGTTGTGTGTGAATTATGTCTCAATAAAGCTGTAAAAAAAAAATAAGGTGAGGCCCTCTGTTCTGAGTAGAGTATGTTAGGAGACTTGAGAAAACATGTTAATGACTTGGAATTATTACCCAAAAGAATGGGGAGAGAGCTGTATTAGTTATGCTAGGTTAGCTGCCACAACCAACAGCCCACAGCTTTCCATGGCAGAGCACAATAAAAGTTTCTCTCATACAATTGTCTGGTCCTGGTCAGGTGACTATTCTCAGTGGCTCTACTCCAAATGGTGAATCAGGCATTTGTTTCATTTGTCTCTGCCCTCTTTAAGATCTTTGGTGCCTTCTCCATTCAGCTGCTGGGTCAGGAAAGAGAGTGAGGATTGAGCATGTGAAAGTTTTGTAGTAGAAGCCTGGAAGTGACTTGCTTGGTTCACTTCTAGTCACATTCTGTTGGCCAGAACTCAGTCACACGACCACACCTACCTGCAGGGGAGACTGGCACATACAGTCTGTTTATGCATCCTAGAAGAAAAGTCAAACAGGTTTGCTGAACCACTAGCCAGCCTCTGCTACAAGGGCTGACCAAGGACTAAGAGAAGGATTGCAGGTTCAGAGCCCACCTTGAGGTGGCATGTATTTGTGGTCACCGCTGAGAACAGGACTGGGTCGTTTTCTCCCACTGTTCTAGGTGGAACATTCCCGGGTCAAAAATACTGTAATGGGGCACATTTCTGCAGGTGAATGTAGCCCAGTCTCCACTAGTAATGCCTCGGGAGGGAAATGAAGAACATTTTAGAATTTCTCCGATGGAATGACAAATGTAGACATGCTGTCCACGTTGTCATTGAATGGGGAGCAAGAGAGGAATGAATGTGGGAAATAAAACTGCTGTTTCTTTGCACTTGGACATGGGACGAATAAAAATAAGAATCTGTCCCCTTTTAAGGTTGTGCTTTAAATAGAAATCTGCCCCAGGCCCTTCTTGATCTTTTTTCTTCTTGGCTCCCTCTCTCCAAGTGTTCTTTACTCCCAGCCACATCTGCTGCTTTGTGGCCAGGGGACCCGAGTTCTGTTCGGGAACCAGCTCATCTGAGTGGATCCATCAGATTGAAGCTCCTTCCCCCAAGTACCTTTTCCATAAGTCTTCAGGGCTGTCTTGACATTTCTGTAGTGAGTGTGCCTGCCCTTCCAGACAACCGCTGCCTGCCTTTCTGACAGACTATGTCTGGCTACTAATGCTGTAATGAAAATCACCTCACTGGCTTGTCTTTGTTTTCAGAGGCCCTTGTCTCTTGGTATAATGCTGGATGTTTAATGAGCATTGTTTATGGAGAATGTGAGATAAAAGAGTACAGCCTCTTCTTTGTGGCATGAGCCCCTGTGGGCTTTGCTGAAAGACATGCTGGGACCTTGAGGACAGGCTGGCAGGAAGAGGGTTGTAAATCAGGAGGGGAGAGCACCAGGGCCAGGGATAAGTGATTCTGTTGCAATCAGGACCTTAGAGAAGATGGCCAATGGTCTAAATAACAGTGGCCAAGATGTGGGTAATGGTGGGTGGGATCTGGGCTGATGTCAGTGCCCATGGTTCTGGTGTACAGAAGAGGTTTCCGATTGGTCATCGTGTTTGCTTGTCTTATTTTCCCCTAATTCATTCCCTGCACTCCTGCAGAGTGAATCTTGGAAGGTACAAATCCAATCACATCACTCCCTAGTTCACATTCTTCCATGGCTTCTTATTGCTCTTTTGATAACATCTAAATGAATTGGTTTTCAAAACCATATGAGTCTGGTCCCAGCCTCATGTCTCCTTCTGTTTCCCTAGACTCGTTGCTCTGGCCCCAGTTCTAAGATTCTCCCGGTTCCTCTTATGTGCCATACTCTCTAGCTCCTACAGCTTCCTTTGATCCTGACCTAGATGATCTTTCTCCTTGTGGGAGTCCTGACTAACCCCATTTGCCTCATTGAGCTAGTTGCCACTGCACTCTGTATCTCCCTCTCCACGGCAATTATCTCATTCTGTTGTAATTACCAGTTTGTTTTTTCACTCCTCCAGCAAACCGAAAACCTCATGGGATCAGGGATCATGTCTTATTCCCCATTGTACTCCCTATATTAGTCAGGGTAGGCTAATTTCTTTATCCAAGAACCCCAAATATCTAAGTAGCTGGAAACAGCAGAAGTTTTATTTCTTGCCTACATGACAGTTCAGTGTGGGCATTTGGTAGATGGCCTTCCACATGGTTATTCAGAAATCTAGGCCCCTTTCATTTTGTACCTCTTTTATTCCCTATGGCTGTTCTCTCTTTCCAAGTCTGCATCCGACAGAGAGAATGGAGATCATATAGGAGGGTTTTTATGGGCCATGCCTGGAAGTAGTATACTTAATTTCTACCTATATTCCATTGGCCAGAATTTAGTCATGTGATCACATATCATTGCAAGTTAACCAGTTGTGAGCAGGCTTGTTGAGTAGGTATTAGGTTGGTGTAAAAGTTACTGTGGTCTAAAAGGTTAAAAAAAATTGGAAAAACCGCAATTACTTTTGTACCAACCTAATAGCTGGTCTCTGCCATACCAGTGCTTGCCTGCCATGTGGTAGGAACTGAGTAAATATTTGTTGAATGAGTGAATGTTGTACTCTAGCCTCTATCTGGATTTTAGGTGATTCAATTTAATCATCAGGAGGGACATGTTATGACAGATCACAAAGAAAGAGCCCAGTGGATTCTAAGTCCTGGATACCTTGAAAGTATTATAGATAGTGTCAGAAGGCAGAGGGAGTCTGGCACCCATACAGTAAGGTGCTATCCTTTAAGTCCTCCAGGGGAAGATTCTTTTTTAACTTTTCTTTATTTTAAGTGTGTTTCTCCATGACCCATCAGCTCCGAGTCAAGTAGTCGTTTCAATCTAGTTGTGGAGGGCGCAGCTCACAGTAGCCCATGCGGGGATCGAACCGGCAACCCTGGTAATATGAGCATCGTGCTCTAACCAACTGAGCTAACCGGCCACCCCAGAGATTTTTATTAATACTAAAATTAATTTTCTCAGATTGGACAAAGGAGGGGGTAACAGGGAAGAGGAATGAGGACGCTTCTTTTATTCTGTAGAACGTAATTGTGTCAGCTTTTTTCACATATTGCTCCTAGGTCTATGGAAGAAGCAGGTAGCATGCCTGTGTGTGCGCCTGGCTACCTGCCATTCTTCTGCTCGGGAGGTAGCAGATGTGTGTAGCACATGTAACATGTCCATTCTCTGTTCCACGGTCAGAGCATCCCTGAGGCCATGTTCCCTCTGACTGAGGTGTCCACCCAGGCTTCTCCCTCATCCCAGCGCCCTACAGGTGGCAAAAACCTCATTCCCCACATGGATAGGAAGAAGCAAGAGAACCACATGGTGATAGCTACTGATGACCAACTGTTTAGTTTGAAAATTAACCTCAACTTCTGGATGGGCTGGGATATAATAACTCCTTCCCTGTGGGTGGCTCTAGAATTTTTCAAAGCACTTTCCCACACCTTATCTCATTTCATCCTCATAACAACATGGTGAGGTAAGAAAGCCAAGGGTTATTATGTCTGCTTTATAGATGAGCAAACCGAGGCTCAAAGTAGCTCAGATGACTTTCCCAAGACCACGTGGCTACTCTTCCACACTTGATGTTTCTACCCCAAGCCCCATTCTCAAATCTGCAAACTATTTTCCAGAAGATTCCCTCTTAGCTTGCAATTATGGGACTGGAAAATATGTCTGATGACTGACCTTACCTCTCAACACTGGCCATTTATTTTCCTGTCTAAACAAGCGGGTCTGCAAGAAGCTACCACAAAATCCTCCCCTATATTTAAATCTCTGTGCGCTGGGGATCTGTGTCTTCCCTCTGAGAGTTGGGGGAGAAAGCCAAAGATAGCTAAAACGTTTTCCAAGTTGCAGTACCTCACATCCTAGTTCATTACAACAGGGTCTAGATGGGGTTGTGCCATGGGACTTTTTTTTATTAAAACAAAACAAGAAAGTCCAGGCTGGGATGTTTCAGTAAATGTCCATGTGCATGCTTGCCGCTGAGCACTTGTGTTGCATTCCGAGGAATCCTTAACACTCTCTCCTGACCTCACTCAGACAGAAAGCCGACATTACCTTGCCATCCTACCTAATTAAAGGCGAAGGTTATAGTTTCCACAATGTATCATAGTCTGGGTTATGGGTTTTGCCAGCACAGAGGAGGAGGGTAAAGCTAAAGGTTGGCTGTCATGTGGGAAGATGTACAAAGGGCAAAGGGGGTCAGGATGAATTCCTTACCTCCACAGAACCTAAGACAGAATTTCTAGAAGCAAAATCCTAAACAGCGCAAAGGAAGTATCCTTGAGGAGGAAAGACTGGCTAATGTCAGTTCCGAAACCTTCCTCCCTCCCTCCCACTGGCGTGGGGAAACCTGGGAAACCCACATCTTCTGGCATCATCTCCCATGCATTGTTTTCTCAGAAGCAAAACATGACCGACATCGGATAGTATCTATGTTGGTATCTGTCTCGGCAAATCCCTTTCTGTATTAAGAGATTAATGTAGAAAATCCAGAGTTAGGGGGAGATTGTGGTGTTTCCTCTTCTGCCGTCAGAGTGTTGTTTATTAACACTCATTTTCTGTTTTCCTTTTTTGTTCTCCCCTCACATCCCTATAAACCATATTTTGAAGCCCTTCTCCAATTTCTCGCTTTTGCTAATAGTAATAAAAAGCCCAGCCAATTTGGATGGCATCTGTGCTTCTTCCCTTAGGGAAGATAACCCTGTTTTTCTCAAACAGAGAAGTTACAGGCCTTTTGATCTGTCCTAAGGTCTCTTGAGTGAAGCTGATGTGAATAAATGATGCTTGGTCCATAAGATTTTAGGAAAGGCTCTGAAAAGCAAGCTCTTGCTGAGGAATACTGATGTTGCTTTTTGTGGGGATTATTTTGCCAGCGTTTAGGTAAGAATTCAAGCCTCCTTCTGTTACTATTCATGACAGCCCAATGGTGTGCTTGATTCAGGTACTGTGTTATGCAATGACCACTTGCTTTGAATTGTATATTAAGACATGTTATCATATAACCTTTTCTGCGAGCCAAGCATTTGCCTGGTGGAGCTGAGGGTATGGCTGTTATTGGTTCCTCTTTCATGAGTGCTTGCTGTTTACAAGTCACCATACTGGTCAGACTCCTCTTGAGATCTTTCAGGGTAAGTCAGTCAGACGGAGCCCAGCTCGGAAAATGTGGCAACATTCTGATGAGAGTTGTGCTACCATTTGGTGAGGAGGGCATGGAGTGTTTGTCCCCCCAACACACTACCCTGGTTATTAATTCTACTCACAGTTGAGCAGGATATGCATTTCTGTGAAGAATGGTGAGATGATCAATCATTATGTATTACTTGGTTCCACTCCTAGCACAATGTTTAATAGTACATGGTAGGTGCTCAGCAGATGTCTGTGCTATTGAAGTAATGTGTTTATTCAATGTATTTTCCATTACATTGTGAGTTCTTTGGAGTCAGGGCCTGTGTGTCACTTGCCTTTGTGTCCCCAGCTCCACACAGTACCTGGCATATAATGCTTATCTATTGTGCTCCCACAGAATACCTATCCATCTATCAAAGATTGTTCAAATCCCTCCTTCCTTAAGATGAGCTCTTTTTAAAAATCCTAATGTCTTAGTCCTGAGAGAAATTCCTTTCACATAATCACCAACTTACCTCATTGTATGCACATATGACTTGTCCCGATGTGTACTAGTCAGCTCGGACTGCTGTAACAAAATACCACAGACTGGGTGTTTTAAACAACAGAAATTTATTTCCCATAGTTCTGGAAGCTGGGAGGTCCGAGACCAAGGTCCTGGCTGATTCATTTTCTGGTGAGAACTCTCTCTCTGGTGTACAGGTAGCCCCCTTCTTGCTGTGTCCTCATATGATGGGGGGCGGGGAGAAGGGAGCTCACGCATGTGCAGTCTGGTGTCTCTCCTCATAAGGACACTAATCCTCTAGGATCAGGGCCCCATCCTTATGACCGTATTTAACTTTAATTACTTCTTTGGAGGCCCCATCTCCAAATACAGGCACAGTGGGGGGTTAGGACTCTGAGCATATGAATTGGGCGGAGGGAACATGGACATTCAGTCCATAACACAATGTACTCATTGTCTACTGTAATGTCTGGAGTTTCCCGATCAAGGAAAAGGTGATGAAAAATAAACACAGTACTAGACTCTTCATGTAAATGAGCATAGTACCATGTGTGTAGAGGCTGAAAGGCAGGAGGAGCACTTAATGAAAATCTATGGTGGATTGAACCAGTTTTACCATGCTCTTGTCTTTTCCTTCCATTATGAGTTTTTTGAATCCGAGGGAATTCTTCTGAGCGTATCAACTGCAGAAAGCTGTTCACATTTTGGAGACAGAGCAGCAGTAGCAAAAGAAGGTGGAATAGGAAAGTCAGGATAAATTGGGTTATGCTGTAATGATAAACATTCCTCAAATCCCAGTGGCTCAGTATAACAAATGTTTATTTCTCCCTTATACTACATGTCACAGGCGTGTCAACAGCCGTGCTCTGCTAGTTATAATTGTTCTGGGATCCAGGCTGATGGAGTCTCCATTTTGACACATGCGTCACAAAGGGAGACTTAGTAAATTGCACACCGGCTCTTAAAGTTTTCACCTAGAAGTGCTACATATCACTTTCTGCTCATCCTTCATTGGGTAAAATAAGCCACGTGGCCATACCCAACCTCAAAGAAGTTAACGAAGCAATCTTACTATGAAGGAGGAAAGCTAAAGTATTTGGCAAACAGCACTGATTATTATTATAATGGAGTAATAATGAGGCTTAGGTTAAATGTGGGTGGAACTTGAGTAAAATTTGTGGCACAAATGAGAATTTTTATTTACTTAATGCTTTTTTAAAAATTGTGTTTGCAAAACAGCTCTAACATCTAGGATTTCTTGCCTAGCTGAATATTTCTTTGCATAGACTGAAACCATTTTCCATTGAGATCATGAGAGTTGCCTTTCAAATGTCCATACAGTATAAATAACAATAGCCTCAAAGAAACAATTAAAAGCTCTCCAGGTGGCTTATCTCAGATCCACTGAGAAATGAAAACCCCCCAAACATGCCAAAACATTTTAAGATAATGGCTGTGTCTGAGGGTGGTCTCCTTGTAATGATAAAGCTTTCTCCCCATCCTTCCTGAAAGTGATACCAGCCTGATGTTAGCAACAGTATCTGCTGTCTGGAAAGGGGATGGCTGAATCTGGTGGGATTACATTTGAGCTACATAAACACAGATTGAATTAAGCATGGTGAGTTGATGATAGGGAGCGAATAAGGAGTCAGGACCTTCCGTTGAGATAATAACTAGTTCATTATCTGCCCAGATAAAGGTCATACAGGCTTTCAGAACAGCATGGAAGGGAGACTAGACTGACCTTTCTGACAGCAACTCTCTGCTTCATTTTTTTTTTTTTTAAACAGACCTTAGTCTGTTTCCTTACTCACCTTTCCTTAGTAAGGAAATCCACGTTCCTCCTGACACCGTTCCTTCCTCTTCCATAGTCTTCCCAATACACAGACCTTCACTTCCATTAAGTTTTGAGTGGCTCCCTTTGGTTAAATTACTTATAATGGAACTTTCCTGGAAAAATCCACATAAGCCCATGAACAGATGTTATTAGCTTACATGTTCCCCATTTTACACACTATCTCACACCTCTTCCTTGCTCTTACATTTTGTCTTTTCATCAAAAGGCAAAAATTCCATCACTTAGTTAAAGGAAACTTGTGTTTCTTAGGCTACCTCTTCCAATTTTCCTTCAAAGAACGCATTCTGAATCATGTGGAAAGAACCATCATGCTGTAGTGTCTTTGTGTGAAACTTAGAAAGCAGTGTGGTGTGGGCAGGGTGCTTCCACCTATAAAGAGAAATGACAGTTACAAGTGGCTTTCGAGACATTAAAGATAGTTTTGAATCCTAAGTTAAGCAGTGGCAGGGTAAGCTTTTCCCAAGAGATGGTGATTTCAGCAAAGTGTCATAAAAGTGTTATCCCAAAGCCAAAGTTTCCAATGAGATTCCAAATGAATGATTTTCCTAACTCATTTTGTTTTAATATGCCAAGTATGTCCCGTAATGGGTTGGCAAACCCTGGGCAATGTATTTTCTTTCTACTACCTTAGAAATCTTATCAATAAAATCAAGACTAGTAATATGGATTTCTTATGTGGCTATCATTTTTCTTCGTAAGGGGGGTTAACTTTGGTTAGAGAAATGGGCTGTGTTGAATGCCAGATCATAATGAGGCCTCCTGGCTCCAATAAATTACATGTGCTCTAGGTTGACTAGCTATGGAATGAGGTCATGTACCCTTGATCCAAATCACAAATGTGACAGTCTACATCTACATACAGAATAACACAATCTTGGCTACCTTACTATACTTCATCACCGTCTCTGTCATCTTCAGGGCATGGGTTTGACAGAGAATGACTGTAGCAATATGTATTGTGCTCAATCCTTAGCCTCAAACAGTAAAAAACTTACATTTAGATTTTTAAAAAGATAATTTCATATCACATAGAGATAATTAATAGGTTCCATGTGAGTGCTGAAATCAGAATTATTGAACTTAGAAACAGAGGAAAAATGGAAGATTCCTTGAAATATATTCAGATAGTATAGAATTACCTGTGATGATATTCTGTAATATTTTCCTCTCCCTGGCTGCCTACCCCATATTTATGTTCTCTCCAAATGTACTTTTAAGCACAGTGCAGGAGAAATAAGGACACAATAAACACGAATAAGTGATTTTGTTTGAAATACAATAATCTCATTTTGTAAGGGGTAAGTGGTTGTTATGCTCAGGAAAGATGTATGTGAGAAATGTATTTCACAGTGGTATTGGAATCACACATAGCTTCATACTTTTGGTAATGGGATTTCAGATGGCTGTTTAGCTCCCCCTGATTGTTATACAGCTCCCTGTGTTTTGCGATGGAGTAGAATTAAATGATAATGAATGACAGTAACTGTAATTATGGAGTTATATGAAATAGTGAGAAAAATCCTGTGCATGTATGAAGCTCTTGAAACATGGATGAGTAACATTTGTGTAGCTCCATTTCAATGGCATTTATATACTTAAATTATATATTTATAAAACATATTATATATTAAAACAATATATATGTATTGTACCATCATATCAACAACATAGCTGAAAAATGTTTACAAACAAATTAAGGTTCCAAACAAAGGTATTAATTATACTAAGTCTTAAAAGTTCCTTTTATCTGAATTCTTAGTGTGTTATGATATTTAATAATACTTTTCAATAATTTGAAAAAAGAAAATCTAGAGCTTATTGAATCAAACCTGAACAATGTGTGCAGGCTGACTAATACGTGAGTTAGAAGGTATTCATTGTCTTAATTAGAGATTGGCAAACTTTTTTGGTAATGATTCAGATTGTATAGCTTTGCAGGCTCTACAGTCTCTGTTGCAAATACTCCGCTTTGTCATTGTAAATGTGAAAGCAGCCACGGACAATATGTAAATGAGTGTGTAGGGCTGTATTCCAATAAAACTTGATGTATAAAAACAGATGATAGGTCAGTTTGGTTTGTGGGCTAAAGTTTTCAACCTCTGATCTTAAATATGAAGCTTTTAAACTATAGCCTGATTGAAAAACAATTTACATATGGTACCTAGTTGAATGTGTGACTATATATTTAGCACATACATGTGTTCAAAAATGTGTGTGTGAAGGCATGCACACACACACACACAAGGATGAGATGGACTGTTTATATGCGTTTCTTCAGATCAGTCTACAAGAATTCCTGTATTTGTAATTTTGTCTTACAGTAAACAAATGTGCTCCGTTTTCTAAATAAATATTCTGATTCTTTCTGGGATTGTGGCTAGCTTATCCAACTAAAGTTTATGCAGTGTTGTCATTGTTGTCTTTTCTCTGGTGGGGGAGGAGCAAACTTTCCTCTACCCTCAAGTTTCTTTTGGCTGGTCTAATAATCAAATAGACATGAGACAGATTAGCAAGAGAAGATAACCAAATCTAATATGTACATATATGCAGGAGCCCTGCATACATGAGAGAGTCAGAGACCCCACATGCAGAAGAGGTTCAGTAGAAAGAGGGATTGAGGTATATAAGGCATCCTGAGCTAGGGATGAGGTAATAATGTACCTTGGGGGCTTCAAAGAGTCATTGCAGGAGGATAAGAAGAGCAGATGTTTAGTAAACAAGTTTGCCCTGCCCTATAGTGGGTCAACAAGAGATTATCGATGATAACCTCTTATTATGGGCCAGGCCCCTTATTCAAGTTCTTCTAGGTAGTTAAAGGGAGGGACAGAAGTTTCTCTTGAGCTTGAAGCTAAAATTGCCTTTAACTCAAAATAATTCGCATACCAGAGGAGCATATCTTGAGATAGCTTGTTCTGAACCCCTGTACTCCTCTCAAGTCCATTGCATCATGGTCAGATGGGCCGCTTAATTAATACTCTTTAGTGATGATGCTATTCACGTGGAGTTTTTTTTAATGTGGGCTATGCAAGTCAAATTTGCTATGAGTCATTCTCTATTGCTGTCTTTCTGCAGTTTTCAACGAAGCATTAATTGAAATGAAACTACAGGTTTGGTCAGATTGATCACTCTTTTCAGACTGTATTCAAAATACTTTTCTTTCTTCCCAGAAAAAAAACAACAAAACACAACTAATCATTTGCCCAGAAATGGGAAAGAACAATGCTTTTCCAAATAATAAGGTGTTTGTTTTGAGAAGTGGATTTATTGGGATGATAAATCTGGCTTTTACTATCTGCTCACCTGTTTGTCCTCAGGGGAACTATCACTCTTTATTAATCCTTTTACACTGGAAAGGTTGAAAGGATAGACACTTTCAAAAGTCATACCAAAAGGAGCTGATAAGCATAGAAAAAAATGACTCTTCTATTTTGAATGCATGTGGGATCAGTGTGCAGGAGCACTTCTTGTGAGATTCAGGCAGTCAGACAAGAGCTGTGGCCTTTTGTCACTGGGTCTTGCCTTTTATTTGAGAAGCTCTGTCTTGTAGACATTTAGGCTGAAGGTCTTACTTCCTGACTCTAGGACTAAACATATCTTTCCTTTATATTTTTGTTTCAAAGAAATAATTGATCTTTCCTAAATGGGAAGAATTTAAGTTACAGTGATGATTTTCATTTAGCTAAATGATAGTAGGGCACATAAGTTTAGAAATTCAAATGAAAAAATGCAGATATTGTTTACACTGTATTTCGAAGCAATGACGTTTTATTTTCCCAAAGACTTTTCCTGAGATTACCTACCTACAGGAAAAGGTATTCTGCCCCCTCTCCCTACCTTCAACCATAACAGAAACCGTGTTAGCTTTCTAAGGCAGCACAAAGCACACCCAACTTGTCAAAAACGAAAAAGAGACAATATAGACCCTTTTGAGCCTCCCCCCAAAAAAAACATCTCAAAAGTCATATAGAAACAGAATAATCCCTTCATCACGGATGGGGTTTATTCATGTTAGCAAAATCCAAATAAATACAGTTAGACACTTCTTAACCTTGGGAAACCTGGGGAAACATTTTCTCTCTCTCTCTTTTTTAACCCATCTGCTCAGTTCCTTTATGATGTACCCCACATCCACACTGCAGGCATGGAAAGGTACACAGTATGACACTGACTCATCCTTTTATAATATTAACACCATTTGGTGTCCGGGCTACTTCTTCTGGGCTTTTAATCCACCAGGTTTTACTAGGGGGGAATTGGCCCAGGCAGTGACCAGATGAGAATTTTTTCCCTCACTGCCCTCTGTGCATTTGATCGCAGAACCTCTGTAAAACCACACACATTCTCTTAACCTTAGTCTGCTTCTCTGTAAAATGAACAGATCCTTACTACAAGGCAGCAGCAAGCAAAGATGTAAAAATCACCTGAGGGGGGAAGGACAGAGACGAATCTGTGTGGCTCGAGGTGCAGTTGTGCATTGATAAATCCCATTAGCACGTGCGTTCCTGAGTGTTAGTGTGATATTTCGGTCACTTTAATCATTGTCAGTGGTGCGCCTTCATGTGCAGTTTGCTCTTAAAAATATGTGGGTTTTCAAGGTTTCATTTCATAATATTTCTCCCCCCCTCGGTGAAATAATTGGGTAATACATTTAAAAGAATTCCTCTTCTTGGCTGGGCCTGTTTTCTCTAAGTGGTTACTCGCGGTGTACTCATTAGCAGTGGCAAGGAAATGGCACCCTAGCAGCTTTCGTGAAAGGTCTCCACTGAGAGCTGGGAGGTGGGCGACTGGGTGGCTGGAGTCTCAGCAATTTTAGCAGAAGGGGAAAACGGAAATGAGGACTTTTCTAGCCTCTGAAGTTTTTATGAATACACTCCATGAAAATGATGAAAATGGTGAGGATAATGAATGTCACCGTTGTGATGGGCTACCCAGAGAGGAAGTCTCTCTCTCTCTCTCTCTCTCTCTCTCTCTCTCTGAGGCAGAGGAAAGAGAGATGAGAGATTGAGGGTGGAGAAGCAAGGAAGGCCCTTACCGTCCCCATGGGTCTTTGGAGTCACCTTCACTCATAGGCCTTTCAGGAATGGGGGACAGAAAGGCAGAAGAGAAAATGGTGAAGCAGCAGTTCTCTGTTGCCCTTGGTAACACTGGAAGGGGTGGCGCTGGCATCTTGTGAGTGGGCCTTCCCTGCCCTGGGGAGGTCATGGGACATCACATAGGGGTGGAGACCTGGCTGGGGAGGGCTGAGCAGTGTGTTGATCACAAGACTGTGCCATGAACAAGCACATGTTCCCTGCTGGACACTGCAGCTCCACCTGGCTCCTTCTGGCACCTTCTAAATATGTCCCCTGGGGCATGCTATAGTCCCCATATGGCCCCTGTAGGCCTTTTTCCCCTACATGTATCAATTCATCAGAGTAAAAACTCACCAGGAGTAAGAGTAGGGAATGAAACAATCCCCCAGACTCCTCTTGCACCCCCCTTCCTGAGTCTCCATGGTATCAGATGGCTGCTTGCAACCATTTACTTCTGATTGAGTGCTCTGATTTCTTTAGCCCCTTATCTTCTCCTCTTCCCTCCCCCAGTTCCTTACCCCTCTCCCCTCTGCCCTCCTCTCCCCACAGCTTTGGTAAGAAAGAGCCAGCCTTGAATTCAAGCATAATTGCTCGGTAGGGGGGACTTCCTTGAAAAAACCTCAGATTTTTGGGCTGTAACAGTGGAAATCTGTTTGAACCCTTGAACTTCCTTTATTGTTGAAATGACCACCTACAGAAACATGCTGAGGGAAAGTAGCAGAAGCACAGTGGTCCCTTTTATGGCAAAAACAGTAGCTGGAATTATTTCACTTTTGCAAGAATTCTGTAATCAGAAGGCATTTCTGAGAGGAGAGTATGGAGCAAACATTCCACAAGTTGGAGATGTCTGGGCTATGATCAGGATATTGTAATAATCAATGTTTCTGGGCTTGGAAACAGAGTCTTCATTCTTTTTGACCTCAAGTACAAAAGCTGGTAACTGTAGCGTTTCTGTATACTTCCATTGCCATTTGCAAGGCTCTGCTCTGGATACTGGGGATTTTCACACACACGAGCAACAAAGAGAGAAGAAGGTTTTTTTTTTCTTCTTTTCTTTTCTTGTTTTCTTTTTTTTTTTTTTTTTTTTTGCCTCTTATGAAGTAAAATTGGTATGTGATGACTGTTTAGTATTTTTCCAACAAACAGATTGCGTGAACTCTTTCTTCAGTTCACACCGGAATTAGGATATCCTTCCATTTACAGAGGTCCTGTGCATTTGGTGTACCTGGGGAGGGATCCTGCGTAGACATACGCTGGTAAATTTGGGAAGATGTTGCTTTTAGTCTGTCCCCATCACCCTCATCCTCCCTCCACCCCCCCCATCCAACATTATCATCTTAAAACAGAACTCTTTCTGCTTAAGAAAACCTATAGTCCCCACCTTCAAAGATAAAGCCCCAACTCCTTAGTAAGGCATGGGTCTGACCCCAGCCCACTTTCTAGTTCATCCTTTTACACCTCTCACTCCCCGGACCTGCCATGTTTGTTTCACTTCACTGCATATGCTGTTCCTGCTGCTTAACATATCTCTTTCTTTTCTTTACTGGAAACAACTCCTACTCAGACTTCAAACCCCAAGCCAAATGTCACTTCCTCTGTGAAGTCTTCCCTAACTTCTTCATCTGCTGGCTCCATCCATTTTGCCATCAACATATTTTCACGGTTTACAGATGTTACTCTGAACAGTACTTAACCACATGGGACCATAATCATTTGTTACATGTCTGTTGCAGTCCACTGCCAGCCCAGTGAAGGTGGGAGCCGTGTCTTATTCTGCTTAGATTCTCGGGGCCCAGCATACTGCCTGGCATCCAGAGGGTGTTCAGTAAATATTTACTCAATGAGTGGACGGGGCCCATGAGGAAAATGAGGAATTGTGTGTGTGTGTGTGTGTGTGTGTGTGAGAGAGAGAGAGAGAGAGAGAGATAGAAATAGAGAGAGAGAAGAGAAAGAGAGAGACAGAGAGAGAAAATTACTTTGACTTGGTGTTGTTATCTAATTACAAAAGTCATAGTTGTCTGGAAATGAGCATTGGAAGAGCGGATGTTCCCTTCAAGAAATACCAAGATAATCATATTTATCCTCTTTATCGGTCTTCTGGACAAATACCCAATATTGTTATGAGATGACACAATGCTTCTGTATTTTACTAAGATTTGTGGGTCTATGTGAATTTCAGGATACACACACACACAAACACATACTCTCGGTTTTTAAAATGCACAAATTAAGATTATTTTTCATTGAGTTATTACATACCAGGGATCAGCAAACTTTTCCTGTAAAAGGCCAGATAGTAAATATTTTCAGCTTTGTGAGACATTTAGTCTTTGTTATAGCTACTCAGGTCTGCCTTATAGAGAGAAAGCAGCCATAGATAATGATAATATAGAATTTATAAAAACATATTTTTTCAAATTACAGATTTTTAAATTAACATGCAAAGTCTCCACTTTTGAATAGTGAATATTCAGCAATGATTTTATCTTAAAATATTTTCTTCTGCAACTTTTTGGAATTATATAAAGCATGTGAAGGGACGTAGAGCAGGAGCAAACACACGGAGAATGGGTGATGGTATTAGAATCAATTTATTTTCATGTTAACCACAAATATTTATGATGAAGCTCTTCAGGCTGCCACAAGTAAAATAAAAGTCAATACAAAAATCCAAGTTTTAGCAATACTTTTCCTTACTTATGGCTTCCATGGTTCATTTTCTCATTTACAATGATTAAACATTATCCGAGAAAGATGAATTTTTCCAGAGAGGATTACTGCACCTTTTTGGCATTGTGTTGATCAAAACAGTCAGAACTGGGCATTAAAAATATATTTGTAGATGTGATAGTGTGGTCAAGATATTTGCTTATTTTATAATAGGGCTGCAGATTATTCTGTGAACCACTCTAGTGATTGCATTTGGATGAGGAATAAGAGACTATGGATTTTGTACATCAACGTCCTCCTGTCTTTGGTTAATTTTGCAATTTTTCTGTTTTGTCAGTGATAGCCTCCCTTTGCAGCCACGTTCGCAAATTCCTCATTTTAAGCAACTCTGGTCTGGATCATGCATGCCGCCCAAGAGCACTTGCACAAAAGAATTCGAAAATTGCCAAGTCCTACAAACGCATGGGCTTCGTTATTTATTATTAATCTTGGGGCGGCTCAAATCTCTACTTAAGCGTGGAGGCTGTTGATTTCACCACAGAATATTTGGAAGGTTTCATCCTGTTCTTGTACATCAAGGACTCTTCCTGACAAAGCTAAGCAACAATAAATCAATGCAGAAAGAAAAGATAAATAAGGATGAGCTGAATTGCAAATGTATGTGTTTCAGGCCTTAATATTACAAGAAAGAAAGATGGTGCATTCTAAGAATTCATTCATTCTCGGAAGGCTGGTGTCTTTTCATTGTTGCTGGTTTAAAAAAAAAAAAAAGGTTGGGAGTATAGAGATGACCTCTTCATCACCTTGGCAAGGGCTGGCTCTTCCCTGCCCCTCCCTTCTCGGGTGCTCTGCCCCCCAACCCCCAGGAACTGCTCCTTGTGCCCAGAGCAGTTTCCTTTTTTACTCCCAGGAGCGCTATGATTTCTCTGGCCTGTCCTCAGAGGCCTCAAATCCAATGTCAGGACACCATTCTTCCTTTCTCCTCATATGTGGCTGCCCTCAATTCAATGCCGAGGAGGCTTAGAAATTCCCTCAACTTCGTCCATGTTAAGATGATTTTGTAGAAAAGAACAATCTCTGTCCTTGGAGGATGTGTTAGTCCTTAAATCTCTGTGTGACATTGGAGCCCATGATAAATTTTCATGGGCCAAGGGTCCTTCCAAGCACATTTTCCCCAAGGCTTACCTTTGTGATGCTGTTCGTCCAGCCCATCTGATACTGAAGTAGCGGGAAGAGAAAGTAGGAGGAGGGAGGGAGAGGAAGAGGAGGGGGGAGGAGGAGGAAAAGAAAGCAACTCTTAACAGCAAAGAGCAAATAGAGGAGAATATTGATGGTCAGGCTGGTGACTGGTAAACCTGTTTCACAGCTAAGACTCTCAGAGCAGATACCTCTTTTTCTGGTTCATGTATATATATTTGTGGATAGGACCATGAATAAATGGGATTATTCTGCTGTAAATATTTTTGTTGCGGTTTTATCTTAGCGTCTTTATGGTTTAACATAGATCCTTTCCTTTGATCAATGGATCTTAAAACCAGCAAGCTTTGCTATAGATTTTTATAAACAGAATGTTCCCTTTTTAGTGTGGAGCCTGGAAATCTAAAGGGCATGGTTCTTCTTATGGGCAGATCTTTTGTTTAAAATCTTCAGTGGCTCGCCATCAGTACCAGGAACATTTGAAAATTGGGTTCTCAAATTAACTTTGGTTTGTATTAAAATTCTCTATTGAAACTTTTGTCTTTTTCAAGTGGACCTTCTGGTCTTGGACATAAATTTCCACAACCTAGTGGGTTTCTCAGAATAATAACATTAAAGCTTTTAGATGACTATCATTTCTGGCTTGAAGTGAAAACAGAAATGTAGACAAAATGCACAGGTAGAAAACATGAAAAGAAAATAAGTGTTGTCTTTAATATCTGTGGGAAACCTGGGTGGTATTTGCTCTGGACTGCTTAAGATTGTGTAATGTTGCTTAAAGTTGGTTTGATGCTTTAAGCACCACATGTATGTGTCCATGTGTCCATGTATGTGCACATACATGATAGAAAGAATATCTCTAGATTTCGTTTATAAAGAATACTGGGTTAGAAGGTCTAGAAAGTGAGAAATGATTAGTTATGTACACCACCCACACAGCCCAGGATTCTGCCATGAAAAGCTAAAATTCTTCCCTGAATATCACTTGTTTTTGTTGTGGTTTTTTTTTAATTCAAAAACTTTATTGTGCAACTAATCATGGACTCCTTAAGAGGAACTGGATGCTGCAACAACTACCCTCTTGGGTTTGGGTGTTGTTGCTTCATGGAATCCATGCCTGAATCTGTGGTGTATCATTTTTAGGTGCCTCATTCAACCAGTCCCGGTGGTATTTCGTCTTTCAGCCTTGGCATTCCGGTTATCCTTTCTCTTCCGCTTGGCAGGGTAGCCACATTTGTCACAGGTAGACTTCTCAACATGGTAGGCCTTAGAGCCACAGAGGCAGCATAGCACGTGCAGCTTATTGTGATGCTTTCTGAATGATGACATTCCCTTCGTCATTGCGCTTCTGCGGCCAAGACCAAAGAGCCCTGATGTCACTTTCCAAGGTGAGCCTTGTGATAGCTTCTTTCCTAGACACTCATAGTTTTGAATCGCTAAAGTGTCTTGCTTAGACACACTTTTAGAGTAAGTAATTCTGTAAATCTTTCCCGATATTTCTAGATGTTGGGAGCAAATCCGTGTTCACCTTATCCATGTCCTTCATGGGTTTATAGATTTCTGTTGTATGAACTTTGGCTTTCTTCAACAAATCTGGAAGCTGAATGGTGCCTATAGACTATTTCTTGAACTTCTGTATGCCATAGTATTCTATGTCAGTATGCAATCTGCTCATTCCTTCCCTTTTCTAAAATGAGGTTACATTTTAATTATTTTAACTGATAAGTATTAACTGAGAACGTACTATGAACCTAACTCGGAGAGATATTATAAGTAGATGGCTAATAAAAACAATTTGAGAATCTAAAAATAATTTGCCAAAGCATGTAATCGATTTGCTAGTACTTTGTTCATTCATCCATTAACCTGACTTTCATCTTTTCATCCCCCATCTGCTCTTCCATCCATTCATGCATTCATCTACCCATCCCTTCATCCATCCACCCACCCATCCATCCTTTCATCTCTCCCTCTCCCCATCCATTTCTTCCCCTACCCTTTATCCCTCCCTCTCCCCATCTATTCATTTACCCATCCACCCATCATTCACCAGACAGATGCTGAAGGTCTAGGATGGTCTTGGCACATGTCTTGGCATTTTAAATATAAAGTTGACAAAATAGTCCCTGTCCTCTAGAAGCTCAAAATCTGAGTGGGGAGACAAGCTACAGAGAGTGACAGGGGTGAGGGATGGTAGATGAGGGTAAAGGGGATCAAATATATGGTGATGGGAGGAGAACTGACTCTGGGTGATGAACACACAATGTGATATATAGATAATGTAATACAGAATTGTACACCTGAAACCTATGTAACTTTACTAACAATGTCACCTCAATAAACTTTAATTTAAAAAAAAGCAATAAAAAATTATTTATAAAGATTTTGAATTTCCTGGTAGAAAAAGCATTCTTCATGCACAGTGGTCTAATCACAGTAAATGTGTACTGGGCATTCTTTAATACTTACTGTTTTAAAAGACAATGCTAGGTTCTACTTTGGAAACTGAATATTTTCTTCCTGTACTCTCCTGATTTCTTATTTGCAGGTATAGCATTTTTATAATGATCTATAAAGGTATGTTTTAAAAATGGAAATAAGAAACGTAGAGGCAGGTATTACATGGAATTAAGGGGCTATTGGAATGTGTGAATTCAGTAGGGGGACATAGCTGAGAATTGAATGGTTCTAAAAACACTCGCGTCTTTTTTTTTTTTCAGTAGCAGGAAACTAATGGTTTTTGTTTCTTGGGAGGGAGAGGGCAGAGGTAGCAGTGGTTTCTTAATTATGAAATGCAATTGTTTAGATTTTTAAGTAGTATTATTCCTGTTATGAGTTGCCCCAGGAAGCCACATCAAAGGCAGGTGTGTGTGTGTATGTGTGTGTGTGTGTGTGTGTGTGTGTGTTGCTGGCCTGGGTCTTGGAGACAGACCTGGTCTGTCAGACACGGACTTAATTTCATTGTTTGAACTGGAAATAAGTTAGTGTGTTCTTTCTAGCTGAGAGAGTCATTTTTTCCTGCCTTGTTTTCTAGCCATCAAGTCTATATTTGCATTTTAATTAAGAAAGAAGGTAACTCTTGGAGCTGAAATTTGGATGAAAGCTGTGAATATTTACTATTGGAAAGAGCCTTGTTAACATAAGCCTACCTGTTTAAAGCCATAGTTTTAAACTTTTCTACTGTGACTGATTTTTTCATTTTTGTACTTTGTGTTTTTAATTAATGTTTTCTTTTTTAAAAAGATACAACTGACATACAGGAATGTGAACAAACCTTAAGTGTACGGCTTGACAGATTTTTGTGTGTGTACACACACATCTGACCACCAATCAGATCCAGATATAGAACATTTCCAGTGTTCCAGAAAGTTCCCTTGTGCCCCTTTTCAGTCAGTAGTCATACCCTACCTCCCACAGTAGTAACTGCTATTCTTAACTCTATCATTGATTCATTTAACTTATTTTTGAAGTTCATACAAATGAAATCATACAGTATGTATCTTTTGTGCCATGGCTTCTTTTGATGACTATTATGCCTGTGTTATTCATCTATGTTGTTGTGTATTGAAGAGCTGTTCTGTTTGTTTGTTTGGATTGCTGTATTGTATTTTATATAATGACTGATTTTTGACCAGAAACTTCCCTGGGTGTGTTATTTTAAAACCATAATAGGATTGAGCTAAAATATTCTATTTTTCCATTCATATTTGGCCATTTGCCCCTGAGGTCCATGATCATCAATTAATTAACAAATTTTTTTTACACTTATTATGTACCCAGAATCACTGGGGATAAAAGAAGTATAAGACACGATCCCTGCCACCAAATATCTCACAATTCATTTAAAGTAAATAAACTTTGTGCGTTTATTTACAGACAAAATTATCAAGGTTTCTGCCTGGGTTCTAAGAAAGTGAAATTGCTACCTGAATTGCTCTTAGTTGGGTTTGTGTGACATCTTTGTTTTGTTTTGACAACAGGAATTGGCCCCAGTGATAGAGGCAGCTAATGATTCAGTCCATCAATCTGTCAGTTTTTATTGAAAACCCACTTAGTATGTGCTCAGTGTGTGCTTCATCTAGATGGTTCTCTTCTAATCCAGTTTCTCACCCTTAGCACTATTGCCACTTGGGGCTGGGTAATTCTTTGTCGTGGGGGCTGTCCTGTGCACTGTGGGATGTTTAGCAGCCTCCTTGGCCTCTACCCACTAGGTACCTGTAGCATCCACCCCCCGGACTGTCCCCCCCCCCATGACAACCAAAAATGTATCCAGACATTGCTAGAATCACCTTCGGTTGAAAACCATTGTTCTAAATATACTGCTACTGCTTCCTACATTTCAGTTCATACACCTTTTTGAATACTTACTGTGTTTTTCTCATTCATATTCTCCTTTTGTTATGTACCTGGATGTGCAAAGCACACAGATTTCATTTCTGGAGGTAGAGAACAGTATGAAAGAAAGCATGAAGGCAAGAATTGGTAAGCTTTCATGGTAGCTATTGACAGGGCAAATGGTCAAACTTAAAAGTGGCAATTCTGAAGAACCTGTTGACATTCCAAATCTCCAAGTGATTTTTAGAGCTTCTGAGAATTCAAGAACTTCTAAGACCTCCATAGTTTGGAATTATGCCTTGAGTAACAGGCCTGGCGTAGGCATGAAGTTCCTATACTGTATTTCATTATGAGGTTTTGACCAGGCTTCCAACGGGCATTTGCAACTGGGGTTTGATCAGAGAAAGTAGTGTTCTAAAATATGAGAAAACTTGAATAATAAAAGCAACATGCCAATGGCTTTTCATGTATTTGTTTAAAACCTGCCTTGGTTCCAGGTAGGATTTAAGGTGGTTGTTTATCATTGCATGTGCTGTCTTCCACACTGGTGTAAAATATCAAGCAGAGTAGAGATATATTATAGAGAGGAAGGAATATTAGAATCATTGCTCAGAAGATGACTTGAGAAGGCATCTCCTCCTCCTTCATCCAACTTTCACAAAGGACCTCCTCTAACCAGACAGTATGGTGAAATCATGAGTTAATTATAGACTTGGAAGAGTTAGCATGAGAGCCTGGTTTGTCTTGCCTCTGGCCCTCTGTCTGCTCGGCTGCCTCCTGGTTGGGAGCCTTTGGCAGTGCTCAGGTTGGGGATGAGATACCTTGGCAGGCTTGGGTGGGCATCAAAGACACGGGGAAGGAACCCAGCCCAGTTTCTGGCAATTCTGTCTGTCACTGGGTTTTATGCCTGTGTTCAAAATATTTCATTTCTCCATCTGTGAAATGGAGATAATCCTTCCTCACCTTGCAGGGCTGTTGGGAGGATTAATTAGCTAATGTTCCTCAAGTGCTTTGAAGATGAAAAGGCTTGTGGAAGTGCTAAGTAGTATTAAGGGAAGGCAGCAAGTGCCTGCTGGAAGTATCCTTAGTTTCTTCCTTGTCCCTTTTCAGCAGTTGTGTTTTTCTCGACGTTGAAGTGTGTTTCATGGAGCAAAGTGCTTTCTTGGTGGGCTGGACAATGTGCCAATCAATATAGAACAAAGACAATGCCATTTTATTTTATGCCTTGGTACTAATTTAGCTTATCAATTGGCATGACTTCTGAAGATCTTTAGCTCAGAATGTATTAATTATCAAGCCTGGTGGTTTTCCAGGGTGAGCTTAATTTACTTTGTGGTGGAGAGAGGAAGTGGGGTTAAGGGAGGTCCTGCCAGATGGCCTTGAGATGGAAGGATTTCTTGAGATGGAGGTCATTTTTGATGTTATGACAGGTGAGAAGACTGCAAGGGAGAGAGAAGCTGGGAGTAAAACGTTCTGCTTTCTCCTCACTTTTACAGCAGGAATAGAACTTCCACTGTCTTAGCAGTAGCTTGCTCCTCAAGGCTGTCATGCCTTCAGATTATGTCTTTCATGAGGTGAATTTCCCTTTCCCAGCCCAGACTTAGAAGAGGGATTCCATGAGTGCGCATGCTGATTGCAACTCATCAATTCGTCTTTTGCTTCCCTGAGGTTTGTGTATTAGGACAGAGCTCACAGTGAGAGGGCTGGATGCAGGGCTTTGTTGAGAAGCATGTCTACCTACTATTGCACTGGTGGCTTCTATAGATCTTGCAGCCTTCTCAGGATCTTTTCTAGACATGTTATTGTTTGTAATAAAGAAGAAAAATAATAGTACCAGGAGTATTCAATCATTTGTTGATTTGAATCTTTTAATCTTAAAAATTCTATCTAATTCTTTTGAGAAGTTTCTGTGGTCATTGATTTTAAAATCCACCTTGCTCTGTCTGAATCTATTTCTGTTTTGTTTGCTCATTCTGTTCTTTTGATTCCATATATAAGTGAGATCATATGGTAATTGTCTTTCTCAGTCTGACTTATTTCACTTACGCCAGAAAAGCAAAAGAAAAAATAAACAAATGGGACTATATCAAACTAAAAGGTTTTTTTCACAGCAGAGGAAACCATCAACAAAACAAAAAGACATCCTACCGAATGAGAGAAGATATTTCCAATGATACATCTGGTAAGGGGTTAATATCCAAAATTTATATAAAAGAAAGCTCATACAACTCAACACAGACATATACACACACACACACACACACACACACACACACACACAAAAAAGAAAACAACCCAATTAAAAAATGGGCAGAGGACATGAGGCAACATTTCTCCAAAGAGGACATACAGATGGCCAGTAGACATGAAAAGATGCTCAATGTCACTGATCATCAGAGAAATGCAAGTTATAACCACAGTGAGATATCACCTCAGTCTGGTCAGAATGGCCATCATCAATAAATCAAGAAACGAGGATGTGGAGAATCCTCGGAGAATCCAAGAATGTTGGCGAGGATGTTGAGAAAAGGGAACCCTCGTACACTGTTGGAGGGATTGCAAATTGGTGCAGCCACTATGGAAAACAGTATGGAGGTATCTCAAAAAATTGAAAACAGAACTATCTTATGACATAGGAATTCCACTCCTGGGTGGATGTGGACTTATCAGGGGGATCACTTTATAGATTATGTAGATACCTGACAACTGTGCTGGATACCTGTAGTTGATGGAGAATAATATAGAATGTCAACTGTAATTAAATATATATATATATATATATATATATATATATATATATATACACACATATATATACATGTATATATATATACATATACATATACATATATATATATATATATATATACATATACATATATATATATATATATATATATATATATATATATATATATATACACATATATATATATTTAATTATAGCCACGGGATGTAAAGCATAGCACAGGGAATATAGTCAATGGTATTGTAACAACTATATATGACGTCAGAGGGGTAGTATACTGGGAGGGGTGTTATCACTTTGTGAGACGTGTAAATGTCTAATCATGTTGTTTTGTGCACCTGAAACTAATAATAATAAAACAAATTTTAAAAACCACCTGGCTTTAGAGAATGGATATGCTCCTGAAACACCAAGGGCAAACCAGATTTTGGTAAATCAGGTTATTTTAGGGACCCCATGGGAGTTTTTCACTTAAATGATGCTGAAAGTGAATCCTTGTGTAAGGCAAACGTATCTTGTATATTCTTTGTCTTTCAGTAACTTGCATTTGTTGACTTTATCAAATATGTGTGGGGGAATGAGACTAAAGGCCAATAGGCGACATATGGCAGGATCTCCCCCCAAGTGACCCTCTGGATAGGGTTGTGCCTACATCATTTTGGTGAGGCACATCGTAGGGTCAAGAAGCTGGGGAGAGACTGGCATTTGTAGGTCTTTCTCTTTAAATCAGGCCTGCTTATGATCTTTCTCGTATTTACTCTCCTCCATTCCTAAAATCGAGGCCCTGGATTCCCTTCTCTTCAAAGACCTCTTGGCAACCTTCCTAGGAATGGCAGAGTTCATTCCGATCGGTGTCCGGTGAGTGTAGCTCAACCGTGATGGAGCTCAACCTGTCAAACTTGCAGAAAAATGTCTGTTACATATTCCAGCTGTTTCTTAAACATGCTCCCTAAGAGCTATTTCCATTTGTTAGCTGTCAGAACGATGTAGAGGAATTGCTGCAGACCCTCGATGTCGTCAGCCACCTTTGTTTCTATACTAGTTTTTTCTTTATTAGCCAATCAATGTTTGGCAAAGAGAAAGAACAGGCTAAGAACTTTCCCTGATGACTTGCTGCCCCTAGTCTTGGAGTTCTTCTAGCACAAGGAAATTGAGGGGGAATTTGGTTTTTCATGTTTTCACTCCTGCTTATGAGACCTGCGAGGACTGCACACACCTCCACTAACATTGGCAAAGATGGAGTTCTGAGCTCAAGCATCACCTTGGAAACTGGATCCCATTGCTGCTGGGAAAGGAACGCTTGGTTGCCCAGAGCATTAAAATAGGGAATGTTGATTGTACCTTTCAGTGCTCCTGCCTGCAGTCATCAGAGATACAGGGTGGATGAACTAAGTGACTTCTGAAAACTTTGGTTTTCTCTGGGCCCCATGGACATTGGAACTGGAGACTTTAGGGTTCAGTGAGTGAGGGAGTGTGCTGCTAGAATTTTTCTCACAAACCGGGGTGTTTTTCCCTCGTGAGGCAAAAGTGATTTGGACTTCTCAGAAATTCCAATGGTGTGCTGGAGTCAGTTTGTACCAGCCTTCAAGAGCTGATTGTGACATCTCTCCCCAACTTGCTTTCAGTGACAACACATTGGTAGCTTGAAATCTGCCATGGTGGGTGTATTGACACCACAGAAATGGACAAATGCTGCAAATCAGGGCTCCTCAACACCCATGCTGGTTGTTGAACATCTACCAGCACACACAGGAAGTTAGCCTCACCCCTAATATCTCCTCAGCCTCACTTATGGGGCTGTGTAGCTTACAGGGAAGAGACTCCCTTTGCTGTGGTTTTATTGTGTGTTCCTCTTGTGCATAGGCAGGGTCTGCCCCTTGTTCTCTCATCTACTATACTCAGCCTGAGAGAGAGCAGTGTGAGATGGGCTGTGTGGCAGAAGATTGCCAGGGTGATGATTTTTCCCCTTTTACTAATAAGCTATATGGCAGGTCATTTTACCTCTCTAGTCCTCAGCTTCCTCTTCATTATAATAAAAGTAATTTGGATCATTAGATGATCGCTAAGTTTCCTTTTAGCTCTGACATTCTGTGATTCGATGAGTGCTTAGCTGCTAGGAAATGTCATGTCTTTTAAAGGCCTGGAACACTTCAAAGCTTTCTCATTTTTTTTGTCCGGATCTTGGTCTCCCAATAATTTCACTTCTATCTAGACTTCTGCCTCCAGCATGAATGAATGGGGCCACTCCAGGTGAGAATCATCACTAATTAGTTCCTTTTATCTGGAGGTGTCAAAGCACTCAAGGCAGCAGTCATTACCCTTCATGGTCACTCTCCAAAGAAGGCTGCATGAGTGTGCCTGTTTTACAAGGGGTCTGTCATGGTGGTGAATTATTGACTTATCTTTTCTTGATCGGAATGAGGCTACCTCCTGGTTTTCAAGAAGTTCCAGTTTTGAGATTAGTCTGCTGTATAGAACCCCAGATTACTAGGCATGCTTGGCCTGGCTGATGTGCAGATAGAGTTCTGTGTGTTTTCCACCTCTCTAAAGTGGAAATACATTTGAATAGGTTTTTGCTAGTCCAGAAGAGTTTTGAAAAACATGTTTAAATGAGGCTTTCTCTTCAAAATTCTTTAAAAGAAGTGTGATGTGAGTTTATATTGGGGATTGAGGGTAGACTTAATGGAATGTAGAAGGGATAAAATACATTTTTATGGGGTGCCTGGAAGGGGAAGAGGTGCTGACAGGGAGTTGGGACTGACTATAGACGTGGCAACTTTGTGATTTTGCTTAAAATCTTGTTAAGACATGTAGGCCCATATTTCAGCACCTGCAGACATACGTGTCCATGGGATGAGCCCTCTCTGCCCAATGACATGTGCCAACTCAGGCCAGCTGTTATTGTGATTGTGTTTGTGAGGCCGCTTATTCTTGAATTAGGAATCCTGAGTGCTTTAATGACTGTTTTCAGGGTTGGTTACCCACCATGCCATCCCAACTTGACTGCATTCAGTGACTGGAGCCATGGTTTCCACACCTGAAGGTCTGAGCCATTGAGTCTGCCACCAAAAGCATAAACTATGTGAAGGGCTGGAAAAGAAGTAAATTGCTCTGGGATTCAACTTCAGAGGAAAATTGAGTTCTGACAATGGAGGCTGACTGCAAATCTCTTAGCTTCAGGCTGCCAACAGTAGCACAACTCAGAGGTCTTCAAACTTTTCTTGTTGGAATACTTGACATATATATATATGTATATATATACATATATATATGAAGTTATATTTAAAATTAAGTACACCCTTGTATGTTATATATTTCATATCTGAATGTGTAATGATAACTTTAATTCACTGAAAAAAGTGTATTTTCCAGTACATTCTCATTGCTCAAAGTGTGATTCACGGACCAGCGACATCAGCATCCCCTGGGAGCTTGTTAGAAATGCAGAATCTCGAGTCCTTCCGTAGCCCCACTAAATCAGAATCAGCATTTTAATAAGATTTCCAGGTGATTTATGTGCGCATTAAAGTCTGAGAAGCACTGGTGTATATCATATACGTGCATTAAGTATATCTTCATCAAAACCTTTCAATTTATGGAAAAAAAAGGTCTGTTACATGCCCTAATTGGAGAAGCCATTTCTTATTGTCAAACCAATCAGCCAAGCCAGACTGGCTTTTAGTCAGTAAAAAGAATTGACTTTGTTGATTCAAGTGAATGTGTTAATATGTGTGCTTGGCTAATCTTCTCCTTCTGAGTTCTGATTCTTGGATAGATGGGGAGCTGCGTGGCTAGATAAATATATAAGGCACAAAGCTGTGCTATGAATTTGTCGCCTGAATAAAATATGGCACAGTAGCCTTTCCTAGTTCTTATTGAAGGTTTCTTTGCTTTACTCTTGGGATTCTCCCTCTAAACTGATGCTGTCTTCAGTTATCCTTTTGTTTGTGTGTCAGGAGATTTTTTGCTCCTTGGGATAATGCATCTTGGTAAGATTGAGGATAGGTGGGCAAAATATGCCTTTCTTTAGTAATGGAAGAGGGGCAAGCTGCGAAAGAGGAGTAAGGAAAAGCAGGAGACCACAGATCCGGCAGATTAGCTTTAGGGAGGCAACATATGGAAGCTGAAGATCTGGAAATTGAATCTCTTAAAGCTATCCATATACCCACATCTGCCAGAAAGTCTTTGGGGACCCCAGTGGAAGGTGAACCCCAGTTTAAGAATGTTGAGTTTGGAGAAAGAGTTAATACCCTTTTGGAAATTCTTGCATTCAAGCCTTTTAATCTCCCTTCTGCCCTTTAATTTGAGTGTGCGTGCATTTACACGTGCATACACACGCACGTGCAAGTATGTCAAACAAAAGAAACTTAGTCGCAATTCACCACAGCCAAAGCTTCTGCCTGTTCCCTTGTCTACTTTTGAATTCCGACTTCAACTAATTTATCAAATATTTATTTAACATCTACTGTGCATTAAGTACTGCACC
The DNA here is from genome assembly GCF_057876585.1 of Rhinolophus sinicus. Classification (NCBI taxonomy): domain Eukaryota; kingdom Metazoa; phylum Chordata; class Mammalia; order Chiroptera; family Rhinolophidae; genus Rhinolophus; species Rhinolophus sinicus. The sequence continues at coordinate 11,050,338 of NC_142518.1, forward strand.
ATGCATTGGGGATATAAAAGTGACCAAAGTAGATACAGGGAAACAGTCACCATTTGTAACTAATATGCAAACACTTATGGGAATCAGAGAGATTTTCGTAGGATTCCGAACGAAGGGATGGCAAGAAACTCCCAGTGTTAACCTAGCAGCTTAGTAGTGGGAAAGTTCCTAAAGAAAGGATATTGAAGACCATTAAAGAAAAGGTAAATCTGTGTGTGTGTGTGTGTGTGTGTTACAGCGCAAACCATCACACACCTGCAATATTATCCAACTGCTTTAAAGTTTAATTCCCTTGGATTTGATCCACGATAACATCAAGTATCTCTGTGGGCAATTCCAAGGCATCTGAGTAGGCTTGCTGGGAATCAAAATCTATTAGGTTGGTGCAAAAGTAATTGCAGTTTTTGCAATTAGTTTTCACCTTTTAAACTGCAATTACTTTTGCACCAACCTAATAGTAAGACTTTCAGAAAAATCAGAGAAGGGAAACTTTATTGGTTTTGAGGCCAGTCTTGTAATTTCATTCTGTTTTCTGTCTGAGACTTTTAACACCTATTAGGCATGTGTCCTGACAATCAGAAGATTTAAAATGAGACACATAAGCAAATGTTTAATTGGGAAGAAAGCAGAGCCATTAGGGCACTGTGGCTGTCTCCACATGGGGGCAACCAGGCAAACCCAGGATCCATGCATCAGAAAAGAAATGGCACAGAGAGACTTCACTGCCTTCCTGGAGCTGTGGCCCTTGGTAACTTGTTGACTCTGGTCCTGGGGTCAGGTTATTGCTGAGTTGCTGTTAACGCTAGTAATTGTAAAATGGCCCTCTCCTGTCTGAGGTAAGAATGTAGTAGGGTGGCGTCACAGAACTTCTCACCATTACTGCTTGGGAGCCCTTTGGCCCCGTTCCTCTCCCGTCCACGCCTTCCACTACAGCATGGACTGCAGCACTTGCTGCTTTCTACCCTCACCCTCTTTGGTTAATTTGGCTGAAGGCTAGGGAACTCATGAAGAGGCTCAGGGCAGAAGAGGGTGGAGCTTTGGACATTGTTGAATACCCAGAGACCAGTAGTGGTCCCTGACAGATCTCGCTCTGTCTTTCTTTGTCTTTAATTTGGTCACTTTTAATTTTTTACTGGATGCCAAACATTTATTGAGTAAAGAGTTTACCTTTTATAACATTTTAAAAATAACAGCTTTATTGAAATACAGTTCACTCATTTAAAGCATACAGTTCAGTGGTTTTTAGTGTATTCAGAGTTGTGCAAGCATCACCACAATCAATTTTAGAACATTTTCATCACTCCAAAAAGAAACTCTGTATCCATTAAGTGCCACTCCCCATTTCTCCCTCCCTTTAGCCCCTGGCAACCACTAATCTACTTTCTGTCTGTATGGATTTCACTATTCTGGACATGTCATGTAAATTAGAATTACACAATATGTAGCCTTTTATGTCTGGCTTCCTTCACTTAGTATAATGGTTTTAAGGTTCATCCATGTTGTAGCCTGTGTCAGTATATTATTATTATTATTGGGTTTTTTTTGGTCTCATTGCATTGGTTAAAACCCTCAGCTCTTTTTTTTTTTAAAGAATTTATTGGTGAATAGTGTGTACGTTCAGGACTTTTTTCCAAGTCAAGTTGTCCTTTCAGTCTTAGTTGTGGAGGGCGCAGCTCAGCTCCAGGTCCAGTTGCCATTGCTAGTTGCAGGGGGCACAGCTCACCATCCCTTGCGGGAGTCGAACTGGCAACCTTGTGGTTGAGAGGACTCGCTCCAACCAACTGAGCCATCCGGGAGCTCAGCGGCAGCTCAGCTCAAGGTGCCATGTTCAATCTTAGTTGCAGGGGGCACTGCCCACCATCCCTTGCGGGAGTCGAGGAATCGAACTGGCAACTTTGTGGTTGAGAGCCCACTGGCCCATGTGGGAATCAAACCGGCAGCCTTCGGAGTTAGCAGCATGGAGCTCTTACCGCCTGAGCCACCGGGCCGGCCCCAGTGTGTCAGTATATTATTACTTTTTATAGGTGAATAATATTTCATTGTATGGACAGTCACATTGTGTTTATCCAGTCATCTGGTGTGTGTCCTACCTTTTGACCATTATAAATATGCTGTTATAACCATCTGTGTACAAGTTTCTGTGTAAACATATATTTTCATTTCTTTTTGGTATATGCCTATGAGTGGAATTGCTGGGTCATATGATTATTCCATATGATCTTTGGAGGAACTGGTTATGCATTTTTGATCTGGTATTGTCCTGTGAGGCTTGAAGGTAGGAAAGGGGGTAGAAATTAGTACAGAGTAGACATTGGTAGATCTCAGCCTGGCAGTGCCATTTTTATGGGTACAACAAGATCATTTTCTTCAGTTCCTTGTGGCCTTATTTTCTAGAGACTAACGACCCCCCTGGGATTGTGAACTAGGGATTTTTGATTTTTAACCTCTCTTGAGGGACGTCTGTGAAACACAACCCCTAGAGTGCTTGATGGACTGTCAGCCTGTATCTGCAGGGAACACAAACCAGCTGTTCAGCTCCATTAGCTCCTGTCTCATCTGGAACTGCCTTTCATAGGTTCCCCACCCCCCAAACAATGGCCCAAGTTATAGCCTTGCAGTTGCCGGCCCCCTTTAATTGGATCCTTCGTTTCATAATCTGTTATTTGCGTGGTGTCTGGGCCTTGACTAAAGGGCCGTGCTTTTTCTTAAACTCAACAATTTAGTAAGATATTTGATGGAATCCAATGATTCATCTATTCCATGAAGAATGGGTGGTGTGTGTGTGTGTGTGTGTGTGTGTATTGGTAAGGAGGAGCATGTCACACCGAGGAGAAATTACCTTTAAAACAGAATCAGATTAGGCTGGAAAAACCTCTACTTCCTATAGAGGACCCCTTCCTAGGGGCTTTAATTCCTAAAATGACAAAAGGGTCTTGTAGCACAATTTCACTTATAAATGGCCCCCTGGTGTGGATGTTCATGACACTGGCAGTGCCAAGTGAAACCTTCGTCACTTACCATGTTTCCCCGAAAATAAGACCTAACCGGAAAATAAGCCCTAACATGATTTTTCAGGATGACATCCCCTGAACATAAGCCCTAATGCATCTTTTGGAGAAAAAATTAATAGAAGACCCAGTCTTATTTTCGGGGAAACATGATATGTTCTGGGGCACACAGAATAGTTTTCTCCTGCTTTGTTGAACTGACCTGAATTTGGGTGGAATGCCTTCTCTGACTTATACTACTGGCAGGTTTCAGCTCTAAGCTTCATTTATGTGCCTTCATCCTGTGTGTAGCAGTGGCTCAGATCATGGCAAAGACTGGGCTTGAAATTCCTTGCCCTGGAATTCAAGACCATCCATGATTTAGGGTGTAGCAGATAAGAATGAGGGCCATGGAAGTGGAATGCTTAGGGATAATCCCGGCTCTGGATGACCCCGGGAAAGTAACTTAACCTCTTGGAGCCCAGTGTCCTCTTCTGTAAGATGGGAATAAGAATACCTACCTCATGCAGTTGTTGGGCGGATTAAGTAGGTTAACAGATGCAATACACTCAGAAGGAACTTAGTCAGTGCTTAGCTGTATTTGTTGTTGTTGTTATTATGCTATGTTCCATCTACTTAATGGTTGTTGGCCCAGCTTAGATTCCACCTCTTCTATGAAGCACTTGCATGAATATCTGTCTTGCTCACTACTGGGTGTATAGTACCAAGCACAGTGCCAGGCATATAATAAATGCTCAATAAATGCTTGCTGAATGAATAATGGATGAATGAATGAATGAATGAATGCATACATTTTCCCATCTGGGAGCAATCCACTGTTCTTCGAGGCTTTGATAGCACTTTGTCTCTACCTCCTTTTATGGAGTTTTCCACATTGAACCTTTATTGGAGTTAATTGTGCTTTAAATGTAACTCCCTTACCCAGATGGTCAGCCCTTGGAAAGTAGAGCCTGGGTCAGTTGTTTCAGTATTTCCTGTGAGGCCTTGCGTGGGGGGCAATAAATATTTGGTAAATAATTAATCCCCTTTGGAAACGATGGTCTTAAACCATTAAATTGCCAAGTGTTTTTTACTGGATGCAAACACAGAGACATATGTGTACAGAGAGGGTATCCCTTCAACAATTTCATGACATGTGGCTTTCTTTCTTTTTTCCTAAAGGAAGTGATAAAGGTAAAAGTTAAAGAGGTGGGTGACAGTGGGAGCCAGAGACTCGTAATAAATAAAAATGTGAGTTCAGTTCAAAGAACAGGTTGATGTTAAAGTTTTATTGGAGTTTAACAATTTTGGAAAATATATAGGTTTCATTCTGCTTTGAACTCCTTCAAATGTTGTGTGGGTTTTTTTTTTTTTTTTAATAAAAGCGCACACAACCCTTTGGTTCTGTCTGAAAATAATGGATTATTTGCATTGGGTTCTGAAGTTAATCACTGTTATTGTGCGCCTTTTGTTCCTGGTTGGGAATGCTGTGGTTGTTTAGTGGGGAGCTGAGGCCTGTCTCTTCTTGGATGTGACTGGTTACAGAGAATAAGAAATCACTTGTCCAGTGGTCCAGAATAGCATAGGGTTGGTCCACATGCAGGCCAGGCTCCTTCCTGGATGCCCAGGGGACAAGTGACAGGTCAAAGGGAGATAGATACCAACTGGTACCTGAAAAGATTTCTCTGTTTTATTTAGCATCAAGTGACACTTGGCCAAGCTGAGAAGTAGAGAACTGAGTTACACTGAACCAGTTGCCACATATTCTGTGGAAAGAAACCATGTGCATCAAAACAGAAATATGGAATGAGTCAAGGTGATTTTACTCACTTTCACCTTTGAATTTATGGATTATATTTACCCTGAAATTTCAGTAAACTGGTGAAAAAAAATTAAGTACATTATCCATGGTAAAGCTAACTGCTGGAATACCCTCAAATCTTAGTGACTTATCCCAGGAAATGTTTATTTCTCACTCATGCTACAATCTAATGTGGTTGGCAGGGGGTGGGGGAGGGTGCTGTGCTACACATGGTCATTCAAGGACCCAGGCTCCTTTCATCTTGTGGCTCTACCTTCCTTCAGGGTCTCAGAGTCCTCCACTAGATCTCCAAATTTAACCAGCAGTCAGGGGATGAGAGAGACAGCAAGTGTGGGGGAGTTAAGAGGGCAGTTTTTATGGGCCAGGCCTCAAAATAGTGTTTATCACTGCCGCCCACATTCCATTGGCCGGCCTCAGTTCATGGCCACACCTAGCCACGGGGAAGCTAGGAAACATGGTCTAGCAATGTGATCAGAGGAAAGGCAAATGGTTTAGTGAAAAACTACTCAATCTCTGCCACAGAAACCAAACTGGAACCCCCTTTCAGTTGCCATAAGGAGAGAAGGGGTATTTTACTGTGGTTTGGAAAATGCTTGATTTAAAATAAATTGCTATTAGTGTATCCTAGGGAAGGGACCAGCACTGACTCAGCTAAGGTCAGTTATTCATTCAAAGGGTTTTCTATTAAGCATCTACCATATGTCAGGCATTGTGTTGGGCACAGGGGCTATGATGGTGGGAAATACCAGAAGCAGTCCATGTTCTTTAGGAGCTGGCATCTTTCAGAAGACAGGCAACTGAGCATGCACATTCCATATAATCTAAGGACTACGTAGGGGAAAGTAAGAGTGCTATGGGAGCCAACAGCTGGAGACCAAGGCAAGTCTGGGAGAGCCAGAGAAATTTCCAGAAAAAAAAGTGACATTTACAGACCTGAAATAGGGGTACTAAGACAGCCAGCGGAAGGAAGGCAAGGCAGTGGTATGAGTAACTGTATGTCAGGCGAGGGAATAGCTCAGTAATTCTCAGCCTTGACTGCCCTTTGGTGTCACCTTGGGTAGATTTGGCCAATTAACTCAGAATCTTGCAGGGGGAGGGTCGGTAGGTACAGGCATTGGTTTTGGTTTGTTTTTAAGAGAAGCTTCCCAGGTGATTCTGATGAACAGCCAAGGTCAAGAATCACTAGAATACTGTATTTCCCCCCAAATAAGTCCAGGTCTTATATGAACTTTTGCTCCAAAAGACACATTAGGGTGTATTTTCAGGGGAGGTCTTATTTTTTCATGTATAACAATCTACGTTTATTCAAATACAGTCACGTCATCTTCTGGAACATCGTCATAACGTACTAAATGTGTCCGTCTGGCTGAGATCTTAACTGGGGCTTATTTTCGGGGTAGGTCTTATTTTTGGGGAAACATGGTAGCAGCTTCAAAGAGAGGCCAGGAGGAGAGCACCAGCCACCCATGTGTGTGTGAGGGACTGAAAGCTTTCCAGAATGAACTTACTTCCACACTGAAGCTTGGGGTCAGTGTAGAGCAGGACAGAGTGGGAAAGGTTTAGTTGAGGAGAAGCCACTTTCCAGGAGGTATTTCTTCTTGGGTCTAAGGAGGAATCACTTCTCCCCAGAGCTCTCAGCCTGGCAGTGTTTCACCAACACCAAAACTCCTCCCGTAGGGTCTAATTATCTCATTGCCTTTGGTGGTTTGGGGGAAGGTAGGACAAGAGCAATGATGGCTTAAATAGAGACCTGCCCCTCTCTCTGATTTCTTACACAGAGGGGGGCCAAAGCCCAGGCCCCGCTCCAGACTGGCTGGAGTCTGCTTTTCCCTGGGGCCGGGCAGGCACAGGTGCAGCCTCAGAACTTTCAGCTTGCCATTCAGCAAGCTGGTCAGTGGGCATGCAAGGGCTCCTTTAGAAAGAACCCATTGGGATTTTTCTGGTCAGCATGGGGTCTTGCACATAATGGAGGGGTCCACAGGCTGTTGTTTCCAGCCCGCTCTTGGGCCTGTCAGTCTGCTCTCTCGTAAGGAAAACACAGAGACCCCCGAGCCCTAGGCCTGCATGCTAAACAGGCTTGGTTTTTGTAGGCTTCCTGCCTTCCCCAGGCCACACTCTTTTGCTCATGTTTGGAAACCCCTGGGACATCCCTGGTAGCAAACACGCACCTGCTCAGCCATGAGGAGTTACCTTAACATGAAAAGCAAACACTTTGTTCCTGTTTGGAAAGCAGAAAGCCTTAACCTTACAATGTTATCATTCAAACTACTGAATTGGAGGCCTAGGAATCTTGGGGCTGGGTATTGAATCAAAGTCAGGGCTGTATCTCCCAGAAGGCTGAGAGGTTTGGGGGTGGGGTGATTATCCCAAATAGAGGCAATAGCTTGTTTAAGAATACGAGAAGCAGAGTACAGCATTAGGAATAGAGACAGTGGAAATGTAATGGCTGTGTGCGATGTAAGAGGGGTAGTGGATGGGGGAAGGGGGGTTGTCACTGTGTGACGGATATACATGATAAATGTCTAACTATTACATTGTTTTGTGTGCCTGAAACTAATGAAAAATGTTATAAAATAAATAAATAAAAAATATATTAATGCCACACACAAAAAGAAATTAAAGCCAAAAAAGAAAAAAAAATACAACTGAAGGAAAAGTTTAGACCATTTTTACTATTTTCCTCACAAAAAAAACTGTGGTTATTGGGTTTTTCTCAGAGATAAAGGGAAAACACGCTGCCTTTCCTCTGTATCCAAGTTCTGTCCTCTGATGGTGCCCTCTTGGGCATGGATTTTTCTAGACATCCTGGATGCTGGGTGTGGGAACAAAGCTTTGTAAATGATTTATATCTGGACACTTACCCCGTGGATATATACGACTATCTAGAAACTGGCTGAAAAATAAAATTGTAGTGATTATCTCTATGATTATATACTGTTTCCATTTTGCCAGGAGATTCCAGGTAAACATTTAGGCTAACAAACAAACAAAAATCTAAGCCACTCCCCACCCCATCATTTTCCACTGTGGGTAATCAGCCACTCTGGCAGTGTGGGGCCTGACTTGTGCTTTCTCAGATATTTGAATGTGACACCCAGCAGAATACCTGGGTCTTCATTGCCACACAGGAAAAATGAGCTATGGAGAACAGGGAAACCTGCTGGAATCGAAGATGTCCAGGAGAGTCAGCTTGGGTTGTCTGCCAGCAATAACCCCCTTCTCCAACTCAAGGGCTCTAATCTCTCAGTTCTCCCATTTGACACCTGAGAAAACAGAAGGCCTGAGAGGTCAAGTGCCTGGTCCAAGGTCACACAACTGTTTAGTGGCAAAGCCAGGAGTAGAAACCTGGTCTCCTGAAGCTCAGGAAAAACTCATTCCCTTAACAGAGATAGCAGGCAGGTTTTTGATTGCATGCTGGTCTTCATCATTTGATAGTGGCTGTGAAAACACTGTGTTGAGAAGGATTCTGAGGCCCAATATTTACTCAGAAGTGCTGTGATTCATTAGCTTGGTCTACCTTGGGTATAGGTGGGAGGATCTGCTGTACTTTTTGTGTATCTCCAGCTGTTATACCATGCTGTGTTTTGATTTTTAAAGTAGGTTCTCGAGTTTCTGTTGTACCTATTCCTCTTCTAGTATAAGTTCAAGCTTCTTCAGGATGGCCTGCCAGCAGTGTTTGCCATCCTACAGGGACACCCTGGAGGAGGATCACTGAGCATTTTCAGCTTCCTAGGGTACTTTCTCTTGATGCTTCTGAATGGGGCCCGTCAGAACTCCTGACCCTAGAATGTCCTGCTCATTGTCTCTGACGTACATTTCAGGCAGTGGCAAATGAAGTCAAAACAATGCTCTCACCCACCTCCACATGCAAGTTTTTCCTCCACTTTGCCTTCTGTGTTCCGTGGTAAATGGCTCTAGTCCAAGCAGGCAGACAGTTTGGGAGTTTACTAGAATGGCAAATACACACACACACAACACACGCATGTGCTCAAGCACACGTGCGTACACAGGCACATAGAAATAGCATCACCTTCTTCAGCCATACCCTGAAATTTGGTGTTAATAACTCCCAGGCATGTCTTTATATTTTAATATACATGTATGTATTCCTAAGTAGCATTTAGTATTATTTTGCCCAATTTTAAATTTGTACACATTCTTTTATACTGTATGTCTCTTTCTACAACTTGCCTTTTTTGTTCAATGTTATATATGGAGATTTATTCATACTTTTACTTCTAGCTCTACTTGATTCATTTTTAATTGCTGTATAAAGTTCACTATATGAAAGTACTTCTGTTTATTCATCTGTTCTCCTGTTGATAGACACATAAGTTGTTTCTAGTTTTTTGTCTTCCAAACAATGCTGCAATGAACATATGTTGCTTTTGTGCATTTATGTGTGCGTTTTTCAGGACATTGTTTTTCACAAAGTGTGTTGTAACCCATTCGTTGATCATGAACTCAAACCAACTGGTTGCAACCAACATGGAAAAAAATGAAATAGAATAGAATATATTAGAAAATGTCAGAATATGTTGCCCATGGTAAGAGGAGGTAATGTTACATTAGACTTGTTTCAATTACAAGGTGATACAGTTTACTTCAACAACCAGTTACCTTGTAATTAAAACAAGTTTAATGAAATCAAACTTGCTGTGGGGTTCATGGTCAATCTAGGGATGGATTTACTGGGTCGATGGCTGTGTGTATCTTTGTCTTTGCAATAGCTTGCCAAATTCCTCTTCCAAGTGTACTAGTTCACACTTCTATGAGCTTTTAAGTCGAAAAGCTCAAGAAAAATGGACCCCAAGAACAGATGGAAGCTAGAGAATGAGTAAGAAAAAAGTAAAGCTTAAAGTTTTTACCTTCCTTGCTCCTCTCGCATGCCTCTTAACCTTAAGTAAACATTGTGGGTTTTCTTGACCTTGTAAATTTGCTTTTAATCTTAAAAAAGAAAAAAAAGTTTAGAAGGAAATTCCTCACCTTCCTGTCTCTCTCGCCTCAGTTCAGGAAGGGGCGCGCTGGAAGGAGGTAATAAATAAGCAAACCCCTTCCTTTTTGGAATCCATTAATAACAAGTCTGGAGAGAACGGTGTCTAACCTTTGCTCTCTAGCTGCTGTGGGCAGTTTTTCAAAGCTGGACAAAGATTTCTCTGGATCTAAGTCAATGGTGCCATCTTTGTTGCTTGTTTAGAAATGAACCATGGATTTGGGGAGCCAAAGGAGCTGTCCTTACATAGTTCATCTCTCTGGGGGGCCTGGTCAGTTCCTCTACTGGTCCTGAACTGCCCCCTCCCACTCCAGGAAGGCCAAGCCCTCTGTGAACTGATTGCTGTCTGACTTGCACCCCACTCTCCTGGAAGTGTGTGTCCATGTATTCTGTCCCATTCTGTACCACACAAGCAACACCTAGAGACGGGAAGAAGGCAAGCTTTGTAGAGGAGGGAACCCCTAAGCTTCCACGTAGCCCCTCTTACGTGCCAGTCCCTGTGCTCAGTGTCTACCATTCATCATCTCAATTCATTTTTGCAACACCCCTTTCTATAGAGGAGGAAAACAAGGCTCAGAGTTGAGGTGACTTCCCAGGTGACTCATCCAATAGGATATCATTCCTAACTTTATGGAGCACTTTCTGTACCCCAGGCATTGTTCTAAGCACCTTATATACAATTTTCTCTTTAAATCCTCACCACATCCCACTGAGGGTAGGGACCAGTATTATCCCAACAGACACGGAGAGGTTAAGTAATTGACCTGCAATTGCACAGCCAGTGAGTGCAGAAGCCCAGATCTGAACCCAGAAAGCCTGTGTGGCTTTAGTACTCAAGCATTTAACTCCTTATGATGTCCTCTCTCTGCAATTGGGATTCAAACCTGTAGGTGATAACATCAAGCCACCCAAAGTAAGCACGTTTACTAAAATTACAGTTTGACAACTCACCTAGTCTTTTGACAGTTGACATTTTCCATCTGTTGAATGGGGGTGATCGATGACTTGCCTGTCCTGACGTGTTCTGTATCATGGGTATGCACCTCCTTCTCTCTCTCTCTCTCATTCTCTCTCTCCTCCTTCCTTCCTCCTTCCCTCTCTTCCTCCGTCTCTCCCTCTTCCCCCCTCCCTCCTTCCCTCTCTTCCTGCACTTACCAATAGATAAGGGAGGTGGTCTCTGCCCATGGTAACTTAGGGCAAGTATGTACAGCAAAGAGAAAGCAGTGTGGTCACAATGACAGTGACCATGTGTAGTTAAGGATGGAAATGAGTGGGTGGCGGAGATCAGAGAAGGAGCTGGATGAGGCTTGGCTATAGCCTTGTAGATTTCATCAGTAAATTTCAGTTTGAGTAAATTACTCAAGTGTGCATCAGAATCATCTGGAGGCCTTATTAAAACACAGATGTCTGCATTCCACCCCTCCCACCAAGTTTCTGATTGAGCAGGACAGGAGTGAGGCCTGAGAATTAGCATTACTAACAAGCTCGTGCTGCTATTAGGGACCACACTTGGGAAATCACTGACTTAACCAATAGGTAAGATTTTTTAAAGTGCAAGAGAAAGGAAATGAGTGTGATCTGTGTACTAGTTAGAGTAGTTTAGCTGTCATAACAAACAAGCCCTAAAATCTTTGTGGTGTCACACAATGAAGTTGTATTTCTTGTTTATGTTACAGTGCAGTGTGGGTTGACAGGGGAGTGCTCTGCTCCATGCAGGCATTCAGGGGGCCAGGCTCCTTCTCGCTGTGGCTCTGCCACTCCCTGGGGACTTCATGTCCTCCATTAGAGCATCTGAATCTAGCCAGCAGTTGAGGGAAGAGAGAATGGAGGATTGTGCAAAAGGTTCTCATGTGCTAGACCTAAAGGAGAAACATGTCACTTCTGCCCACTTGCCATTGGCCAGAAGTCAGTTACACAGTATCGCTTAATGCAAGGGAGTCTGGGAAATGTGTCTCAGCCTCATGCCTGGACAGAAAAGGGAAAAGAGAATGGATATATAGCAGTCTTTGCCATAGCCTGCTTGAGGATCCACAAGGAACTTGGTTTGACTGGAAAGGAGCATTCGTATTGAGAGAATAAATGAATGTTTCATGCTCTTTCAAGGAAAGTTACTGCAGACAGTTCAGGTCATTATTTAGCATCATTATAGTGTAGCTGAAGAGTGGGAAAAATAATCACCAGATTTAGGTGCAGGTGCTCTTCATTGAAAACCTGGATAGATGACTTTGTAAAGTTACGTAACTTTTCAGTATCAGTTTTCCTTTCTCTATAAAAATTGGGATAAGATATATGAAAATCAGTGGCCCAGTGCCAAGCACATAACAGATAGTAGTTATTTCTGTGTTTTCTGCACTCAGACGGACAGATGTAGCCAAGCTATTGTGGTATCAGGAGCCCATTCATGTGGGCAGCTGTGGGATTCAGCTTTTAAAGGACATAGACACAAACCCCATCTCGGCAGTTGGGTGGCTGTTCCAAAGGCTGCAGCGTTATGCCTCAGACATACCACAAGGAATCAGGCTGGCCCAGCAAGGCCTGAGGGAGTGGCGTAGGCCTGAGACCACAGCAAGATTAATTGAATATTTAGTTTCTGCAGTTGTGCTGTCTGGAATCAACGCCATTACTGAACTGGGTGACTGACCTTTATGCCTCAGTTTCCTCATGTGTATAAAGCAGCTAATCATATTGCCTACCTCATACGATTTGGGATAATGAGATGAGAAGAAGCTAAAGAGTGTACTGAAAACTATCGGATCAAGTTTCATGAGATTCCTGGCCCCCTGTGGCATCCTGCCATTTCTCCCTCTTGGGAGCTGAGGCCAATATGGAGGTTCTTTGAGCAGATGAACCCCCTTAGGCTTTGTTTGGTTGTTGAATAGCCATCCTAGCCCTGACACAGTCCTGTCCTCTCCTTCTAGCTCCAGTGTCTTTCAGTGATTTGGGGGCCCCTGAATTGTTGATGGATATGAACATAGTCTGAGGGAAGAGCTGATGAGGAATTCACCAAGGTCTTTCTCCAGGCTGCACTTACATAGTTGATTAGTAGCCCACAGCTGAGTTGACCAGCAGCAGAGATGGAAATCTCCTGGGCTCCTTGATGGCAGTACTAATGTCCCAGAGGTCTCCCCTCCTCATCCCAGCACCAGTGCAAATGTCCCTCATTTCACCTTGTTATTTGCTCCCCTCAGGTCTGGGCCCTTTAAAAGCCTTTCTCTCCCCCTTGTTCAAACGGTGCAGTTGTGGGTGATTGAAACCACATTTTTATATGTGTCAAAATCAGTTCAGCCCTTAGAAAGAAATCATCATATCAATTGGATCATATATCCTAAATAGATGCCACTAGCTAATCGTTTGTTAGACCGTTCAGCTACATAGGACTGAGTGGTCTTAAGCAGTTACATGTGGATCTCATTAATGCACACCGTGGTCTGGCTTATGCCTAATATCTTGTCAAATATGGGAGAATATAGAAGACGCTTGCAAACCACCCAACTGCAGGGAGCCATAAAGCAGCCTCTAGTGATTAATGGGGTGGGGCTGGGGTAGCTGGCTGCCTTTCTTTGACTTGATGTTCCAGAAACTGGGTATCTTGCACTTCTTTTGGCCTCTCTCTAAAGCAGAGGAGGGCAAACAGAGGACCAGCACATCTGCTTTAGTACAAAGGGACACAGATTTGGAATCCCATTGTGTGTAAGTGGACATAAAGGGCTAGAAAAAAAATCTATCTTAGAATGTCCCTGCCCCTTTTTGAAATGTGCATTCATTAAGTTCCTCACGGCCTCAGACAGGTGGTGGTCTATACCCTCCCTACTCCAAGTGGGGATCCGGAGCCAAGAATGCCAGCATCACGTTATCAGGCCCCACCTCAGATCTCCTGAATCACAGTCTGACTTTTCATGTGCAATGTCTGTGTATTAAAGTTTAACACACGCTGGTCTAAACCATTGTTCTCAACCTTAGCTGCACACTGGATTCATCTGGAGGATTTCTAAAAATGCGGGTGCCTGCATTTCACCCCTAGAGATTCAAAAGTAATTGGTCTGGAGTGGGACTGGGCATTGGGATTCTTAGAAGCTCCCCAGGAGATTCTAATGTGCAGCCAGGGTCAGGAAGCATTACTTTAACTGACTGTGCCTCAATCCCCCCATTTTTAGGGGAGATTACAACGCCTGGTTGACAGGTGGCTGGGTGGATTCAGGGAGGTGCCTGGACCAGCCAGCACACACGGGCGCCCAGAGGTCCCTCTCCCTTTCTCCCTTCACCGCATTTCCCTCTGCCCTTTCTGACTTCCCATTTTCCTACTTCCTGAAAAGCGAAGTTTCTTTTGGTCCCAAGTGTGAGAATATTGGGAACTGACACTGAGAAGGGTTTGGGAATCCGCATACATTATTTTCATCCAGAACTGTCCTGTTGGCTGTCTTTTGTTTTTGCAACATTATAGTAAGTGCTTCATTTGTTCCTGTTTTATTTTTTTAAAGCCTCATTTCATTTATTTATTTTTTTCAACTGCTAGGCAGTGGGAGCCAAAGTGTGGGGAAGAATGAGTTTGGAAATTCTTCCTTCCTATGCTTGTACTGGAATCCAGACTCACATTGTGTCTGTGAAATTTCGGATGTGTGTGTTGTTGGCTGGTCCTGAGGCCGATTGGAGCCCCCAGGCCACAGCAGGCATTTTGTTTGGCCACCAGATTTAGCTTTTATAAGGGGGTAGGTAAGGTGTTTTTAAACAGCTCTCCTTGCCTGGCCAGCCCACACAAGTTGGCAGAGACTCATTTCTCTCAGCTCCTCCCCACTAAGCATAACTAGAAACCCTGGAAATAATGCAAGAGCCTAAATAATACTAAGTATTCACTTAGCTCAAGGCGAACTACCACCGTAACTTCTGACATCATAGTATTGCGTTGCTGCTTTTTGTGTTTTAGGTAAAAGAACCATCCAATTTGTACTCTTTAGTGTCTGGCTTCTTCCACACAGCATTATTATGTTTGTGAGATTCACCATGTTGTTGGCGATGGTTGTAGGGACGGGTTTTGTTCAAGTATTGATCTTGGACTCTCGGCAGAGTTGGGACTTGAGTAAAACTAAATTTAACAGCAGTTTTTAATTTTTCTTAGTATAGAAGCATAAGACCTATAAAAGGAACAAAATGTAAAAAGTAAAAATCAACAAAATTAAAAATAAAAATCTCTAAATCTATCACACAAAGAGAATCACTTTTAATATGTTAGTGTATACCCTTCAGTATTTTCTCTGTGCATATTTTAATAAAATGGGCTAATAGTTTACATATTCATTTGCAAACTGATTTTTTTCAGTTATTAGAACAAGAATATCTTTTTGTGTCACCAAATATTCTTCTACAACATCCCCTTTAATGGTTACATAGTTTTCCTTTGTATAGCAAATTTGGCTTAATATAATTTGAACTTCCTTTTTTTTTTTACATGAGATTCATGAGCTGCCTTAAACAGCTTTTATTGTCATAAAATGCAAACAGTAAGTAATATTGCCAACCCTTTTGATGGAAAACAGGCTTGAATTTTTGTCCTAAGGGTGTATTTGACTGCCCCAAGCTTATGGGTGCCAGTTGGTGTCTGCTGGGTGGTGATAAGCTGGTGGGCATAGCTGTCAAGATGGGAAGTTCTCCGTGTGTTTCTGGAATGAAGGCCATGTACCCCATGTGTTTCTGAAATGTCCTGATCTCTGGTTATTTTTAGAAAGTTAGGAGTTAAGGGGTGATTTTTCATCAATTTACCATTAGGTTGGGTTTATGAATTTTCTCTTTCCTGCCTGCCAAAAAGTGAAACTGTGTCCGCTAGGCATTAGGGCCACAAGATTCTAATTTTGAAGGCACACCTTTTTAATTTTATGAAATAGTTCAATTGTGTTAACTAGCACCTGTGGGCATTGGTTGACTTTTTTCCCTTTTTACCAAAAGGGATTACATGGTAATCGGATCCTTAATTCTTATGCAATCTTCTCAGAGGGCCAAAGAGAAAGGTGGACATTGTAGTTTTTATTGGGGATGCTATTAGAGTGTTTATAAACCACAGAACTACTTTGGAGAACTTTAAAGCACTTTGAGCCAATAAGCTCATTAATGATGAGGAAAAGGAAATAAAATTTCGTTGTCTTTATACACATGCTATGGCCAAAATCCAAGTAATTTTGGCTCATATCAACATTTGCTGGCTAGCACTTTGAGAACAAATAGATACAGTACTAGCGAGATTTTGAGTCAGCAATAACATTTGGACTTTGGCCACACACACACACACACACACACACACACACACACACACACACACACACACACGGGATGGGGGGAGGGAGGGAGGGAGCGAGAGAGGGAGAGAGAGAGAGATTTCCAGTCTTTTCTTCTTTAATGATGAAACAAGGAGAAACTGCTTGATCCCTTATGTGTGCCCTTAAGAGGTTATAATTATTTCTGCTTAGAAAGGTCTTCCTTTATTTCATACAATAAGTTACTGACCTTCCTGGGATTTCAAAGGTCTTTTAACTCCACCACTGTTCCATCTTCCCCATCCGCAGTCTGGTTGAGCTGATCTTTACAACTGGGTTTTGAGTTGGTTCCTTTTGACCCTCTTGTGCAGTAAATAGGGCAGTATATTTCATTCCATGGGAAACTCCTGGGTGAGATGCTGGGGAGAAATATGTTATAGGATATTTGTAATTATACTAGAAAATTTTTAAGCCAGACATTTTCTTACTGTTATCGCAGCATCTCTGAAAACTTTCATTGCTGTCTAGAACAAAAATCTTTCAAGTTGTTAGATACTCCTTTTGGAGGCAGGGCCACCTTGATACTACCTAGTGCCACTTAACCCTATCTTTCTCCAGCCATGAGGCTATTGAAAATGCCATAGGTGTTACAGAATTATGGAGGTGAATGGAATTTCTAAGATGATATTCTGGGATGACTTGATTTTCTATCTAGTGTTTGCGCTCGTGTGAATGAGAATAATGCAGCCCTGCCTCCTCTTGTGAATACCCCACTGCAGTTTGGGGCCATGCATCTTGTCTCCCACCAGTATTTTATAGCCATTTTGTACATTACAGCTCAGGCAGTGCCGTTTCAGACTGAGTGAACCCCACATGCATTTGGGGAGTGAGACGTTTGCATTCCTGAGACCTTCTTATCGCAAATATGTTCCTTATGAATGAGGTACCTCTCTCTTTTGTAGGCTTCCTTCCATTTGGTCTTTTGTCTCTGGCTTTTTGTGAGCAGGAGCGTTCTGAGACGGTTAGGAGAATTTGTGTCGTCTATATCTTGAGAAGAGGGCAGTTGAAGGTACACACGTGTGTACATGCGTGCATGTGTACAAGTATATATGCATGTATATGTGTGCACACATGTGTCCTCATTTATGTGCACATGCATGCACCCTGTGCGTGTGTGTGTGTTTACACCTGTGAACATGTGTTTGTATGTGCACAGTGCATATTCGTTGGTCTATATTGTACCCTCCAGGTGTCTCTGAAGGCATTAAGGATATTGTCTAGGTATAATAATAATAGGTAATCTTTATGAAGTACCATGTTTCGAGCAGTGTTCTAGGCAATTAATCAATACAACACCTAATGAAGTAGGTACCGTTGCTATCCCCCTTTTTCATATGAGGAAACTGAGGCACAGAGAAGTGAAGAAACTTATCTGAGGTCACTCAGCTTGGAAATGGCAAAGCTAAGCTCCCAACCCAGACTGACTGTCTTCAGCTCTTAACTTGTGTGCTAAACTGAAAAGGATGTGCCTAGAGGAAGCAGGACCTCCCCAGCTTTCTCCAGACAAAGCTGAGTCTTGTGATGGTGGGTGCAGTTCATCTTCCACTGGCTGGGGGCCTGCTGTCCCACAGAGAAGTACTGGAACTGGGTTTGGACACCGTGAAACTTAGGGCAGCAGTATTGATGCGTCAGAATCAGAAGACCAGAGTGCAGCGCGTTGGTGTGTTTGGGGACCTGTGATCCTCTGTAGAGCCACTTTTCTGGTGCCCCTTTTTGGTTTTAAGTTGTATAAATGACACAGCTCTCGTGTCCTTGGACACTTCCTCTTGCTCCCTTTTCTTCTGTGTCTCTGCTATACTATGCTTAATTAGGTGCTTGATGACTCAGGGCATAGAAGGGAGGCATATCATTTACATGAAGTTCCAAACCAGGTAAAGCTAAGCTCTGGAGAGAGAGGTCAGAAGAGTAGTGATCTTGGGAGGGGCCCTAGGGAGTCTGCCGGAGGATTGCAAATAGTCTATATTTTGACCTGAATGGTGTTAGCCTGGCTATGGAGATATGTAAAAAATCTTTGAGCCGTACACTTAAGATTTATATACTTTACTATATGTAAGTGATAGCTCAAAGTAAAAGTAAATGAAATGAAGACATCTATATTGACCTGTGCCAATAATTTAGAAGCCATGCCAGGAATGGCAGGGAAGAGAAATAGACATATCTGAGTGAGATTTAGGAGAAAAATCAGTCAGGGGTTGAGAGATGTGGATAGCTCTTAATCTGTAAGTATCAGCGGTTATTTCCTGGAAAACATAATTGCTTGTATTCAGCAGACATTTATTTCATTACTCTTAATTTTTCTTTTATTTTCATGATTTATATTCTGGCTTCTGATACCCCTGACCACTTGTGTGTTTGTCCTGTCTTTATTTTGATCCTGGCTGTGCCATTTAAAACGGTTGCTGCTGCCACCTCTCCCAAAGTCAGAACGACTTGCAAATATTAGAACAGAGAAACAAAGACAGAAAATGGGAGACATGGTCTGGTTTGTTGCAAATGGCTTTTCCTGCCAAGCTGTGGGGAATGGTATTTGAGCCAGCTTTGCCTTCTAATTGGAACCATAGCTCCTCAGATTGCCTTTAGATTGCAAACTTGAAGGCCTGCCACCCTCCAGGACCATTTCGTGCTGGGACACTGTGTACCAGGATTCTCACTTTCATTGGCCGGTAAGAGAGGACAGCAGAGTTGCTGAATCAGTGTGGATGACACTGAAAGGGAAGTAGCAAGCCTCTCATCCTCTATAGGTTTTGTACTTCTCTGATATCTCTTCCTGTCCCCTCTGGAGCTGTCATAATAACATTAGTTAACATTTATTGACAGCTTACTATGTGCCTGATGCAGTTGTAAGCATCTTGCATGCATTGATTCATTTAATCCTCACCAACTCTGGTATTGCTATTGCCCTCTTAGAGAGAAAGAAGGTAGATGCAGGGATATGAAGTCACTTGCTCAAGGTTCCATAGCTGGTGACAGAGACAGCATCAGAACCCAGTCTGGTTCCAGAGTCTGAGCTCTTATCTGCTTGTCTAAATGAAATCGATTTCCAGTGGGGTAATCCCCACAGCTCTCCCCATGCTGGATAGATCTGTGCTGTCCAATATAGCAGTCACTAGTTACACATGGCTATTGAACCCTTTAAATGTATCTAGATGATCATTTGAGATGTGTCGTGCTCTAAGTGTAAAATATACACAAAGTTTCTAAGATTCTGTATGAGAGAAATTATGTAGACTCTATCATTAATATGTTTTTATATTGATTATGTATTGAAATGAAAATATTAGGGGAAGCTACTGGGTACATGGGATGAAGGCATAAATTCAGAGCGGAAGGGGCCACAGAAGACATGAACTGGAGGCAAATTGAGAATTCTTCATGGGTACCATCTTATCGGTGTCCCGAGCCACTGACAACCCCTGATGGACCTTCATGTAGGTTAGCTTTGAGGCTTCCCTGATACTTGCACTCAGGGCTACCAACTCCTCCCCTATTCCAGTAACAAGCAATCTAGCCCCTCATTTTGCTGGTGAGGATTGTATAAGCTCAGTTCAGCAGCGAATGTTGGCTAGAAGGCTGCTGGGTGAAGAGAGCACAAGGAGACTGAGCTTCTGATTTTTACTGTTCTAGTGACAGTTGTGTGATCTTGGGAGTACCACATTGCCTCTGTCCATTTCAGTTTCATCTGTTAGTTGAGTTCAGTACGTGCCCTACTTAGAATTCCTAAGAGCATCAAAGTGTGTGCAAAACAGACTTTGCAGAGAACAAAATTTGGTGAGAGCATAGGGGACTCTCCCAAGACACCTATGGGCTCCATCCCAAGAGCCTCTCGGAGTTCATCTTATCTTTCTACTGGCTGTTCATTGAAGAGAAGAGTCTGACGGGCTGAGGTTTGTTTTATGCCTACGATACCTGTTGTGGGCATCCGCCAAATCATCCTGAAAGGGCTTAATTTTATGCTCAGTTAGAACAGGGTCCGTGTTGATTTCTGCTCCTTACCAGGTTGAGCTCCAAACTTGTGGTATTAGACAATGGGTGGTCTTCCTTCTCCTCATGGATCCAATTTGACAATCACAGAGGGTCCCAGAAGAAAAGGGATCATGGGCGACAGTGAAGAGCAAAATGAAATACCCTCTTTGATTTCCCTACCTTCTATCGTTCTCAGAGGCTGGCTTCCCCAGAAAATGTTGGCTGCAATCCCAAGGCTTTGGAAGGATCAAATGTAGTTTCTCATCCAGAAAAAGGCTGGAAATCTTGGAGTTGGAAAAGGAGGTTCACAAGACGAATAGCCAGATCAGTAGCTCCCATTGGCTACCTCCCAATAGCCAACAGAGGTCCTACTCTTTTTCCTAACCCTCCTCCTCCTCTTTGTCATCATCATCACATCACCATCATGATCATCACATGTTCCATAGCTCATCCTGTGTGGGGATTGTGCTGAGTGGTTTATATACATACTCTCATTAAGTCTCACAGCCATACGCCATTGCACTTAGGCAACTGAGGCTTAGAGAAGCCAAATGACTTGTCCCAGGACACAGCTGGTCAAATGGTACAACTAGAAATTGAGCAGATCTGCTTGAACCCAAAGCCCATGCCCTCAACCAGCATGCCATATACAGTTTCTTTGGTACTCGATAAACATGTAAGGAACAGACGAGCAAATGGATAAAAGAATAAATACCATAGGGTGAAAAAAAGGACTGGGGTCATGGTAGTGGATTTACTGGGGTGTCATTTCTTCTTTTGTTGTTTCTTCACTTCCTATCCCAAATAGTATAAACCCTTTTGCTCTGTTCCTGTAAATCTCAACTCAGAGTTTAGCTGCTTTTGCTTGATGTGGCAGTTGAACCCCTCACTAAATGCCACAGTATCGCTTCTAAATGGCTCCTGAGCCAGAGACTGCAAGTTAGCACTTGGTTGGTGACCAAGGCAGACAAAACCTATTTTTTCATAGAATTCACTGGAGATGTTGGCAGGCAAGTAGCCCCCCCTGAGAGGAAGGAATTTAGAATTTGCAGAGGGGATATGAGGTCCATTTTGTTACCTGTCTTCTTAGCCTACCAGATACTAGAATGAACACTGTGTCTTTTTGAGGATGGCAGACCAAGAGGTGTCTTGGTTTATATAAAATGTGTGCTTCTGGCTCATGGAAGGTGTTATGCTAAATTATAAAATATAGTCTATTTGTTAACCCAGAAGAGTTTGGGTTATTGCTGTATAAAAATGTGCCCATTGCTAGGCCTCTGAGCCAATTTAGATAAACAGAGATAGCAGTAATTGTCGGCAGACCTCAGATCTTAGGGCAGGGGAGAGAGGAAAGACATCTGAGCTGCTATCTTTTAATCTAGCCATCCTTAGTTCCAATGTTGGGGGATCAATAAAATGTGAAAACAAGAAGAAAAAGCTCCTGAGAAGAGAACCAGTTACAGCTGGCAGAAGAAACCCACCATTGAAACTGGTAATGCCATTTTAATTAGGCTAAAGCATGAATGAATGCAGCGTTGAGACTTTCTCCTTGGTGCTCCGGGTCGCTGGGAGAGAGAATGTGCTCCCTTTGTGTGCTTTGCCAAAGCCCACCAGCTGCCACCTTGCAGGAGAGTTACATCTGAGTCACTGATTTCCAAAAGGGTGACAAGTAGACTGCGTGTGGCTGAATGAGAGGGGCCTGTCTTTCCTTGATCCAGCCAGCTTGGGCCTGGACTCGAGCCATCCCAGCAATGGCTCTGATTTGTAAACAGGTTGGATGTTTCATGAAGCTGTTATGAGAGCAGATTGGGGGAGAATGGGAAAAATAAGGCTGGAGGAAGAAAGCTGTAAGCCTGGGCTGGGCTTTTTGAGGCTCAAAAGGCTTGTTTTCTTTATCTCCTCACTTCTCAGCTTAACACTTTGTAAGCTGATAATATCTTGCCCTCGTGAAGGTGTCAACTTTTGATGATGATAGTGAAGACAGTAGTAATGATGATAAGAATAATGGTAATAAAAATGAGGGTCTATTTAGCCACTTTCTACATACCCAACACTGTTCTAAGTGCATTATATAAATGAAGTCAGTCTTCACTCTAGCCCTTTGATGGGGGTTCAGTTATTTTACTGAAACAGAAGCACGGAGAGGTTAAGTAACTTACCCCAACACCCATAGCCAGAAAACCAATATTCAGAACCAGGGATTATGGCATTCCAGCCAGAGATTGATTTTAGGAAAGGCTCCAGTGGGTGTTGGACTCAGTATGGGGAGAATCACCTGCAGAGCAACCTCAGATTCTCAGCTTTAGGAGGGCAGGAGCCATGTGTGTCATGCTCACTGTGGGATCTAGCACAGAATATTCCAGACAGAGTCCTGTGCTCTTTCAATGCTTGTTGACACACTGATTTATGATAGGGCAGAGAAATGCACTACCAGGACACGAAACTTTGTTACATGCAATTTAATAGATGAGTGCTTACATTTGTATTTATTCGTTCATTCATAAATACATTTGTATTTATTTGTTCATTCAAGCATCCCATTGAGCATCCACTGTGTACCAGGCATTGTACTAGATGTTAGAAGTAAAAAAATGAATAAGATGAAGTCTTTGCCCATGAAAAACTCATGTATGGAGATATATGCATACAGACGTAAATGTGTATACACAGGTATATACTCAGATATCACTTCAGCCCAACCTCTCCCCTCAATTTCCCTCGCTTGCTCTCTGGGTCTCTCCTAAGACTAAGCCTTACCATGTTTTACATGGTGTGATAGTTTTGTGCATGTTCACGTGTGCATACATGTCTTAGGTCCAGTAATGAAGTGTTAGATGCTTGAGGTAAGCTCTACCTGTTCTTCACCTTTGTAGTCTCTAAAACAGTGCTCCTCCAAGTGTGGTCCATGGACCGGCAGCATTAGCACCACCTGGGAGCTTATTAGAAATTCTCAATCCAAGTCCCATCTCTGACATACTGAATTAATAGCTCTGGGGGGAAGGTCCAGGAATTTGTGTTTCAATATTTCTCTGGGTGATCCTCACGCATGCTCAAGTGTGAGAAGCACTGCTAAGATATGGAACCCAGGTCCTGTCACATGTGGGTATTCAATAGATAATTTTTGAATGATTGCATGCATATTGACATTGAGTGGGAGAAGTGGGCTGGTGTTAGTACTAGGTCTTGGCATGACTCCAGGTATCCATTTTGCCACGTCTAAGGAGACTGTGGGGAGATGGAGTTGTATTTCTTTCACTCTAAAAAAAAATTGGACGAATTCACTTAAATGGCTGGGAAGATAGACCCAAACAGCATTGAAGTGGGAAATACTGAGCAACTAAGCATGTGAACTGATGGGAACTGAGTAAATGGGCCAGTTCATGATGATGGTCAGGAAATAAAACAGGGCAGAGTGAGAACCCATGCAGATGGTTTGGGGCAAGATGCTAAAGCCACAAGTTGACAAGAATTGTATGCTTGGGACTCCTGTCTGTTCCAGGGACTTATTACAAATGTAACACTCCCCATTCCTGTGTATGTGGCAGAGCCTGGCTGTAAATCTATTTCAAACTGCATTTTCTTTCCCATCCCATTTCCCTTTTCATGTTCTTGAACTCGCTCCTCCCTCCCAGCTCCTTCCTTCTTTCTGCCCAAGAGGATATTGTCCAGACTTTGATCAGGGTTAAGGCTACCCTGTCACATGACATTTGTCAAGGGCAGGGATGTGTCGGCTTCTGTAAGTAATCAGCAGCTGTTTTCGGAGTCATTGTTTTAAGGAATCTCCCTCCCTCAACAGTGTCATCATTCCCTCCTCCCAACACCTCCCTGCAAAAAATCTTGCATAAGAGCAGTTGGCTCAATGTAATAAAATACAGCTTGGCACCATGAGCTATATAAACAAGAGACATTTAACAAACTGTGTAGCGTTTTGGCAGGGGGAGGGAGGGTAGCAGCCAAGGAGACACATATGGCTGGCTTAGCAGCATCTTGGACTCATGGGAAGAGGAGCCACCGTCCCTGGGATGAGGAGGTGGGGTGAGCAAGGGCTTAAAAAGACTAAGGTAGTTCAGCATCCTTGGGAACACTGCTATGCCCAGGTTTTCCCAAGAAAACCCTTATTTATTTTATTTTATAAACACTTACATAGTACTCAATCTGGCCCAGGAACTATTCTGTAAACCCCGTACACTTTTTAAAACAGCTTTATTGAGGTGTAATTTACATACGATAAAATTCACCTGTTTTGAGTGTACCATTCAATGAGATTTTATAGTAAATTTACAGAATTGTGCTGCCATAATCACAATCTGATTATAGAACATTCCTCTCACCTCTCATGCCCATTTCTAGTCACTTTCCCGTCCCACCACCAGCCCCAGGCAGCTACTAACCAACTTTCTGTCTCTATGAATTTGCCTTTTTTGAAAAGTTCATGTAAATGAAATCATATAATATGTGATCTTTAAATGAAATCATATAATATGTGGCTTCTTTCACTGAGTGTAACATTTCTGAAATTGTTCCTTTTTATTGCCAAATAGTAGTCCGTGGTATATAGTATATGGTGCTTTACATTTATTACCTGAATTCACCCTCACAACAACCCCAAGAGGTAGCTGCTTTTGTTATCACCATTTACAGGCAAGGAAACTGAGGTACAGTTAGTAAGTTAGAGGGTAATGATTCAAACCCAAGCAATCTGGCATAGAGTCTGTGCTCTTGGACCCTCTTGCTATGCTGCCTCTCCATGAGTATGAAATACATATGTATTCATTTCTAACTTGGAGAGCTTCTTTTACATAATGGCCACTGAATTTTTAAAAAATGCATGGCTTAGTTTTGTGCAAGCCAATAAGATTTTCTTGAATGCCTAATTTGTGCTTGGAAATTTGCTAGGTGCTATGAAGAACTGAGACAAATCACTACCTTTAAAAAAATTTAGCACCTTGTTTGGTGGATAAGACGCAGATGCACATGGTAACGTAGATCCTCTCAGGCCACGTGGGATCAGAAATGATCTAAAGGCTAAATGCGTCCTCCAGGTATAGGAAGTCAATAAGAAGAGGTTGATGTCAGTGAGAAGAGCTGAGGAAAACTTTCCAGAGGAGCTGGCCTTGAGCCAGTTCTAGCCCCTTTGCCTAATCAGTCCCAAGTTGCATGAGTAGAAGCTTGTAATTGTTTAGAGCCTGCCCTATGTCTTAATGTCCCTTCCACCCACAAAGTTTTCTGCTTGTTATGTTCCAACTTTTAGATCCCATCTGTGTGTCTATAATTATACCAAGGAGCTTTTCCTCTTAAGCTGTTTTTAATAGAAATGTCTTGAGGGGGTTTTACTCTCTTTAGAAAAACTGGTTAGCCAAGACACAGGGATTGGTGTGTGTGTGTGTGTGTGTGTGTGTGTGTGTGTGTGTGTGTGTGTTAAAATGCCTTCAAATATCCACTTCTTGGGCTGGCCACAGAAGCCTTGCAGACAAGGATTCAGGAGCAAGAATGGTACATGGAAATGCATTTTAGACTCTAGAAGGCCTGGTTTAGGTAGTTTGTGCTGTGTAACAAATGACCCCGAAACCTAATGGCTTAAAACATCAACTATTTACTTGGCTCATAATTCTGTGTGTCATCTGAACAGTTTTTCTGCTCTGGACTGGTTCAGATAACCTCTGTTGGGCTCATATATGTGTCTGTGGCCAACAGGAAGGTTAGCTTGTGGCTGGGCCACAAGTCTGGCTGTTAACAGGTTGTTAGTCAGGCTGTGGCTGTTTGCTAGGGTACCTTAGTTCTCTTCCATATGACATCTTGTCATCCAGCAGGCTAGCTTGGGTTCACTCACAAGGTAGACACAGGACTCCCAAAAGTAGCAACACAGGGCAAGCCCCAGTTCATAAGTACTTTTCCAATCCTCTCTGCATTATGTTTGCTAATGATCCATTGACCAAAGGAGGTCACATGGCCAGCTTCAATTCAAGGAGTGGGAAGATAGACTCCACCACTTGATAAGAGATCTGCAATGTCATATTGCAAGGGTGTGAATGCAGAAAGAGGACCAATTTGTGGCCATTTTCATAATCATTCACAAAGTCAGAGCATATAATAGCAATGCAGTTAGCCAACGTCTATTAAATGCTTACAAGGTGGAGGTACTGTTCTATGTATCCTTTAAGTCATTTCAACCACACAACAGCCCTTAGAGCTAGGCGTTCTATTTCTCCCATTTTTCAGAGGAATGACTTGAGTCTTTGAGAGGTTGAGTAACTTGCCCACAGTCACACAGCTAGTACGAGGTGGCTCCAGAATTCTCATCCAGGCAGCCTGGCTCCAGAGTCTGTGGGCTCTTAAACATTGTGCCATTTTTCCCATTTACGGCTCAGTGAAATTTTGTAGATGTGCCACCAAACTGTCGGAATAAGACTGATATATACTAACATGTATTGAAAACCTAGGGTGTGCCTGGCTCTGTTCGAAGCAGTTTATATATGTTGTGGCATTTTATTCCCGTAACAATCTGATCTATCAAGGGCTGCTCTTATCCCCACTTTACAGATGAGGAAACCAAATGCTCCAAGACGAAAGTTATATGTCTAAGGTTCCACAGCTTGTACGTGGGGAAGCTAAGTTTCAGATCCAGACCTGAAGATTCAATGCTCTTATATAATTCATGCTATCATTTCACTTTATTGAATATTCCTGATTTACAGTGGTGGGGAGGGGGATCTTGGAACTCTCCAGAGCATAGATGATAATATAATAAAGAAAAAAAGGCACCTAGAGATGCAGCTAGAGTTGTCATCACAAAGCCCATACATTTTCCGGAGGAGTTTATTATTTTGTTGTCCATTGTACCTGGCAGAGCCAACTGTGCAGTGTCCACACTCCAGGGGCACTGTTCCATTGGGCTGTGATGTCAGTGGCACACTGGAGTATACAAAGTGGTGCCCTTGCAAGCTCATTCATCTGTTTTCTTCCTCGTATAGATTAGTGAAGCAAATAAAACAGGATTGGGTTAAAAAGTCTGACAACAGCGTATAAGGTCATTACAATGGAAAAACAGTGGAAGACTTTGAAAAACTAGTTTGCCAAAAAGCACATGAACTCAAAGTGTGAAGGCTTGGGGATGTTGGTATAGTGACAAATAGCCCATAAAAAGCTCTATAGCACCTGAGGGGGGTCACTGTCTTATACTTGGTATAATAGTTGGTTTTTAGAGAGGAAAAAAGGTCAGATTATGTTCATATGCTTTTCTAGTCAGGAGGGAAGATTAAATAATGTAATTCAGAAAGATTCCTGTAGATGATGATGATGGTGACGATGACGATGACGATATTTCTTAGGTGGAGCATCTCATACGTTATATACCTTATAAATGAGATATTATTGAAACTGACATTCCAGAGTGGCAGTGGCCTCTCGTGGTCCCTGACTTCATATTTTTGCCTCTTGGGTTTCTGTAGGGTTGATGTAATTCTAAATGAAGAAGAGTGAGGGCTCTCAGGGATCAAGGAGGTGCTGGTGACCATTTAAGACTTGTGGAAAAGCAGCCTTTTTGACTCAAGAGGTGGCTAGTTCCCTACTGGGAGAGTTTGCTCCTGGTCTTCAGGGTGGTTTGGCAGAAGAGTCAGCATGTGGCAATGAGAAGCACAAGTAGCAATTCTATCCTGGATTGACCAGTACCCTGAATGAGTTCCCACCTCCACAGCACTCCCCCTATAATGATGAAAGATGACTCCCATTTCTGAAATGCTCTTGTTCAGTTAATAGAAGGAAAATGAAGATGATAGGAGAGGTGGTTCCTCTGAATTTCGAGAGTTGGGGCTAGCAACCAGGTCAAGGAACAAGTTGGAAGATTCCGGTTGAGTGTTCCACTGGAATGTGTCCCACCACTGTGTTCAGCTAAAACCTTCGTTCTCCTTTTGTCCTACCATTGCCCTCCCTAACTTTAAGAGAAATTTCAGAAAAATACCAGAGCAAAATATCTCAAGTTCTCACATATAGCAGGGTCTACTTTCAGATCAGAGTCAGTCATGTCATGGCAGCAGTGAATCTGTGGAGACAGAAGAGTAGGAGAACGTGTATAGAGGGGGAGAGCCAGCCTCATGGAAATGCCAACCTGCTGAACCAAGGCGGTCATCGTCTCTCATGCTCTAGCTGGCAATATTCGAACACGGGTATTATATTTGCAAAATGCCTTAAATTCCTGGGGAGAAATATGTAGAACAGAAGACAGGAACTTATATGGTTACAGGAAGCGCAGTACAGCATTAGGAATAGAGACAGTGGAAATGTAATGGCTGTGTGTGATGTCAGAGCGGTAGTGGATGGGGGGAGGGGGATTCACACAGTGTGAGGGATATAAATGATAAATGTCTAAGTATTGCTTTGTTTTGTGCACCTGAAACTAATAAAATTATATTTAAAAATAATAATAATAATAATAATAATAATAAAAAGAAGACAGGAACTTGCCACCAGATTGTGAGAGCATTTATTGTGGGTAGCAAGTCATTGATGTACAAATGCATTCTCATTGGGGCTGGGAGAGCTGCTGAGAACAACAGTGAGAAAGGAGACCCATGTTTTAAGGTTAGGTGGTTTGAGCTATTACAAATGTAGATTGTAGGTATCTGGGGTGCAGAGTTTGACCAAGACACAGGAGCTTTTGGATGGATTTGGCGACAGTGTGATGATACTGCAGGGTGAATAAACGATGCAGTTGGCGGCTCAGCTCATATAAGTCTTCATAAATGCCCCAAAGCAAAAAAAATATGGAAAGAATTAAAGTAGTACTTTGGAGGCCTCCATTGAAATTTTTTCTGTTTGTCATACATGGTCAAGACAGCAGCAGACAGCATAAAAGGAAAGGGCTCTTTGTGCTCTTGTCAGTGTGGAGCTCAGATAGGGGTGAGGTTGCTCATTGTTAATACTTGTAATGGTATTTGTGGAGGGAAAGAAAAAATGAAATTCCCTTCGGCTAAATTCTCAGATTGCTGGAATAGTAGATGAAGGGGCAAGAACAGGGTTTCATGCATCTCAGGAGAATCTGTTCTTCCAGGAAAAATAAAGTACTCCTTACACAATGGAAATTAGGATCTAGGAGAGTGTATTCTTTCTCTGGGAATATGCCTTTTTTGTGTTTCTTTTTGTTTTTTACCTTTCATAGTTGCCTGTGGAGGAATTTATGTTTGTCCATTTGCCTTGTCTATTTTTAAAGCATTAAATTCTAGAGTGTGTGGTGTAATGTCCAGTATATCATGGGTAATGTCCAACATGCCAGAGCTATTTTATGTACATTTCTTGGTGGAGTTTAAATCTGGCTGGGTACTTACCCAGTGGCACCCTCCTGGCCCCAGGGGAATCAGCCTTCTGACTGTCTGTTCTGTCTTGTATGACCTGTCCTCGGTATATGACGAAATTTGAATGTCTAGCATATGGCGGTTAGCTGTGACACTGGGTATGTAAGCATGTGCTGCAAACAGTACAGACATGCTTACTGTGGGGGTAGTCAAATCAAGTTCTGCCCTCCTGCCCTGGTGGACACATTTACCTCACTGACCATGAGAGAGCTGCAGTGGGGCAGGGAAGGAGGCCAGGCTGGGGAGGGGGAGATAGAGGTGCCATATGGAAGTGGTTGGAAAACAGATGGGGGAAGTCTGGAAAAATCCAATTTGTTGTCCTCGGGTATTTTAAGGAATGTCTCGTTATTAGGGTGTTAGAAAGGATTTCAGTGCTCAAGATAGGTTATTGAATTAGATGATACAAAGTAACCTCCCAGGTAGGATTGGTTATAACTAAACATTGAACAGTGATGTTTAATTCATAGCTGATCAATCAATGGAA
This sequence comes from Rhinolophus sinicus, assembly GCF_057876585.1. Taxonomy (NCBI): domain Eukaryota; kingdom Metazoa; phylum Chordata; class Mammalia; order Chiroptera; family Rhinolophidae; genus Rhinolophus; species Rhinolophus sinicus. The sequence continues at coordinate 11,080,236 of NC_142518.1, forward strand.
AGGCTAGGTCTGTGTATTACACGGGGTTTGAGTGGAAAGAGTTGGCCAGAGTTGGGGTAGTCAAGCACCTCTCAGTGGAAAGAAAAGAGTCTGAAAATAATCTTATTGTAATCTTGTCAACAATAAAATGTAAAGGAGGAACAGAAAGTTCCTTTGCATCTCTAGGGAAGAAGCCATTGCCAGAAGATCTGTTATCCAGCATCAGACCCCTAGCATCTCATTTTTTATTATCATCTCTGAGGAGGTTTTGGATACAGTCCAAAAACATAGACCTTCCCTCCCTGGCCAATGCACTCATCCACCTTTTATGCTATGGCCTGTACCTTTAGAGATGATGGAAGCTCATTTGATGTGGTTGATCCCATGATGTGAGAAACTGAGCACTGACTTCATAGGTTCCTTTCATGGGCTTCTGTTGAAGAAAATCAGATTTGCAAACAGTTATGTGTAAGCCCTAGATGTCCATGCGAACCAGCTGTTAATATACCGTGGTCAGTGGCTCCACATGGAGTGAAGACTTCCCTTTTATTGGCTCTCATCATCAGCATCTAGCCCCAGGGCCCGAGAACTTAGAAGGCTGGGAAATCTTCAGATCCGTGGTGCTTAGACCTGGTTAGATGAAGGGAATGGTTCTGGGTCTCCAGCCACACCCCTAACCCGCTACTCTTTCTGCTCTACCGTTTGTTTCCTAATTTCTCTTGTCCCCTATATTACCTTAATGTTCCTAATGAAAAAGATGGTCCTATTAAAGTTGCCTTTTCTTTTCTTTAAGTTTCGAAAGAAGACACAGAAATGTACTTTTACTTACTACAGGGGGTGGGGTTGGGGAGGGGTGCATCTGGTCTCCTCAAAGTCTTGATCTTTCCTTTCAGTGTCCAACACAGCATCTCATCCCTTTTCAAACTAAACAAATTAATAAGGTTTCACTATTCTAAGAGTTGGGCGTATTAGGTTCCTACTACTTTACAACTTTTTTTCTTGAGGGTGGGGATCATAGAGGGATGACATCAACTTTCATAGTAATTAGATTTTTAGTTTATCATTCTTCCAAATGATAATATTGCCTATTATAATTGAACATGTTGGTAGAACCTGAATTTTCTCACAGTTATTCCCCTAGATATATAGCTCTTTAAAATTAAATTAATTACCATTTCACTGATTACTTAATTGGCTCTTAACCCAATAATTAGCCTAGACTTTAACAGAAAAAGCAGAAAAGAAAAACAAAAAATGAACAAAAACCACACAAGGATTTTTTTCTTAACCAGAAGTATTTCTGAAAGATCAAATGATCAAATCTGTGGAATGCGGGTGAAACTGAGATAAAACATTTAAAAAAGGACATACTGTGTTTCCCTGAAAATAAGCCCCAATTAAAGATCGTCAGCCAGACAGATGCATTTAGTACGTTATGACGATGTTCCAGAAGAAGATGACATGATTGTATTTGAATAAATGTAGATTGTTGTACATGAAAAAATAAGACATCCCCTGAAAATATGCCCTAATGCTTCTTTTGGAGCAAAAATCAATATAAGACCTGGTCTTATTTTTGGGGAAACATGGTACCATATAAATGATAGGAGCCAAGGCTTCAACTTAATTAATTGGCTTTAAAAAAATGTGGCCAATTAAAAGCATGTGAAATATACTTAGAGACTCTTCATGGGAAGAAAGAACAAATTTGTAGGTTTGAACCCATTAATATAACTCATCATGTTGATTTTTATCTCTTACCATACCCTACTCCTACCTCCGACGTTTGGGAAAATACTGTTTCTTCTTATATTATGAACATATAAAAATGGACTCATTTATCTACTGTAATAGACAAAGGAAATAAAGCCATGCGATTTCCAGTCATGACACGTAATTCTTATATCCGTCTCACCTACCATATCTACTACTGGTTTTTCTGATAGTGCTATTTGCCAGTGTTAAAAAAAATATATGAGGAATATGGTCACCATGACATTCAAAATAAAAAGTCCTTTACCATCCATCACAGTGTATAAAAGAATACAAATCCTTCCTCTTACAGCTTGAGGTGTGAGCCTTTGGCAGTTTCAGCCATATACAGGGTGATGTGAAATAAAGAAGTGTCTCTGAGTGTGGAGCTTGCTGCTTTATTCACTATCAGTGTACCAATTGAAAGAATTAGGTGAGAGTGACATCCTGGCTGCGGCACCAAAACCAATGATCACGTGAATGTCTCATTACCATTAGAGGTTGGCCTCACCAAGAGTTCTTTTCCAATTCATTTTTAAATTGAAGTAGAACATATATGTAGATAAGTGTGCCAAAATGAGCAGTACAGCTTGCTGAATTGTTACAAACTCAAGATAACAAGAAACATGACCAGCACCCCAGAAGCCCTTCTTTTCTCTACCTATCTGCTCCCCCGCCCCCAGGATAACCACTATTCTGCTGCTAACACCATTGATTAATTTTGCTTGTTTTCATACTTTATATAAATGGAATCATGCAGTATGTGCCTTTTTGTATCTGGCCTCTTTTGCTCAACATATGTTTGTGAGATTCAACTCTGCCGTGTTGTATAGTAGTGGCTGATTCATCCACATCACTAAATTGCATCCCATTGTATACAAAAGCCACAGTGAATTTATTTATCCAGTCTATTGTCCATGGACTTTCGGGTATGTTCTTGTGTAGGGCTATTACTAATAGCCCTTCTATGAACATTCTCGTACGTGACTTTTGGAGAACATGTGTTTGTATTTCTGTTGTACGAGGTCTGAAAATTAAGTTTGCAAACTTGTTGCAATGATGTTGCTAACCTTGTTTGATATCAGAGGGATTAGTCATTATGAATTTGTACCAGCTGGACAGTTAACCAAGTTTACTATTTGTAAGTGCTGAAAAGGCTGCGTGAAAACGTTAGGCGACCTGAACTTTTCACCAACAATTCATGGCTCTTGCATCACGACAATGTACCAGCTCACACGGCACTGTCTGTGAGGGAGTTTTTAGCCAGTAAACACATAACTGTATTGGAGCACCCTCCCTACTCACCTGATCTGGCCCCCAATGACTTCTTTCTTTACCCAGAGATAAAGGAAATACTGAAAGGAAGACATTTTGATGACATTCAGGACATCAAGGGTAATACGATGACAGCTCTGATGGCCATTCCAGAAAAAGAGTCCCAAAATTGCTTTGAAGGGTGGACTAGGTGCTGGTGTCAGTGCATAGCTTCCCAAGGGGAGTACTTCAAAGGTGACCATAGTGATAATCAGCAATGAAGAATGTAGCACTTTTTCTGGGATGAGTTCGGGAACTTAATTTCCCGACCTTGTATATATCCAAGAGAGGAAATTCTGCATCATTTAAGAGGGACTATTTAGATAGAAAACTTGTTTCGTTTTTCCCCCCATCTTCTATAAGTGAAAGTGGTTATGGGATTTTAGGACTGGAGGAAGCCTCACAGAACACAGATCTGGCTAGTACTTTTCTGATTTTTGCCCCACTGTGCTCTGGGAGCTTTGGGGTCTTCACTGTGGGGAGTGAAGAGCTTGGCTGGGGCTTTGGGGCTCCCTGCCTTCGACCAGAGCAATGCCCCTTTTATCCAGCTCACAGACAGTGTTGGAATTTCACACAATATTTTGTTTTAAGAGCGAGTTCTGTAGTTTAAAAAAAGAAGTTTGAAAACAGTTGATTTTGGTTCATTGTCCTTACTTGAGAGGGGAAAATAGGCCTACATGGCAGACTTAGGGAGGGCTGGTGTACCTGGGTGGCACTGGCATTTTATGGGTTACGTCACTCAATCCTTACATCAGCCCTATGAGGCAGCCATGTTCTTATCCCTAGTTTACAGCTGTGGAAACTGAGGGGTAAAGTGGTTAGGAGACATTCCTAAGGACACACATCTAAGAGACAGAGCTGAACCCAGGCAGTCTGACTCCAGGGCTCCCCTTCTTAATTATCCAAACCAGAATATTCTGCTCCCACGCACTGCCCATTTCACAATCTCACAGACTGTCAAGCGCCTGTGTGATACATTTCAGTGACAGTGGTTGACCCTTTTGGTCCAAGTTTTTGTTTCTCTGGTAAAGTTATTGCCCAGAAGCCACAGTGTAATAGAGACAGGCGCAAATAAAAATGATCTTCCTCTCCTCTTTTTTTCCCCTAAGTCCATTTCAAAACTTAATGTAACCTTTTGTATTTGCCCTTCTATATGTGCAATCTTCTGTGATTGTTGCTGGAAACCTGTGAAATAAGCACATAAGTATCACTTGCTCTTATTTTGCCATTCTTCCTGCTCAGATACCCCCCACCCCCCTCACTGCTCTCTAGTCACATTGACCTCCTTAATATGCCTCAGGACCTTTGCACTTGCCATTCCCTCTGGCTGGAATTCTCTTTCCCACATATTCTCATGGCTTGCTTTCTTATTTCCTTTAGGGCTCTGCTCAAAGTCACCTAACTAAAAGAGACCTTTTCTGACCTTCCTATATAATATTATCTCTTTATCATGTCCTACTTCCTGACTGGCTTTACTTCTCTTCAAAGTACTTCTGCTACTTGGCATGTGATGTATTGATTTGCTTTGTTTTATATCAGTTGACAGACAAAGTAGGCTTCAGATGGGCTGGGTTTTTTTTTTAATCATTGTATATCCCTGGTACATCAATAAATATTGACTGAATGGATGAATGAATGAAACTAGCTTTAAAATTTAGAAAATTGATATCCAAGGAGGGTAGTTGGAACCGGTATTTAATGGGGGAAAACTTTCAGTTTTCCCCCTATATCCTTTCACATTTCCAATATTATTTATTTTTGCATTGTCTCTTTTTTTCTTGATTATTCTTGCCAGAGGTTTATCTTTTCATTAGGCTTCTCAAAGAGCCAGTTTTTGGTTTGGTTGAGCCTTTTATTTCATGTCTTTCTTCTTGTTTGGCTCTGTATTTATTTACTTTGGTTTGTATATGTCTGTTTTATCTCTGTACATTAAAGATTGAGTGCTGAGACCATAGCCAACCACAGCTATGATGAGGCCTGCTGACTACGTTAGACCTTCAAACCTCCTTGTCTGGGAGTCTGTGGTTTAGATCTCTCCTTCTCCTGCTCTCCCAGTTTTGCATGAACCACTGAAGTGGAAAAGAGCAGCACTCAGATTTTAAAAAATAACAGGTTCTCCAATTATCATTTAAACCAAGCTATTTTTAAACAACATTTCAATTGACATGGATTGGTTTCTAACCTGTGAATATAATTGCTGTTGTAGTATCATTTGTTAATTCCTTTCTAACAAATGTCTTCTATTGTTTGCCATATTACTTCTATTATTTTACTGCTGTAATTAAAACCGTGGGGAGATGAAGGTTACACTAGAATGAAAAAGTTCAAACCGCATTTTGGGGCTTTTTTCTCTAGGTGTAAGTGAAATCTCACTATGTTAGAATAACACGACAGAAAATCTATCTCTATAATTAGGAAATTAGCAGAGTCAGAATCAAACCATAAGAAGGTGCATCACTAAGGGATGATTCTCCCGGTGCATATATAAGCCAATAGGAAATAAAGCCTACGTGACCAAGGAGAATCCTGTTCATGGACTCTCGGGGACAGAGATGTGTGTTTGGGAGGCAGGGAAGGCATTGATGGCAACTTAATATCTAGTTTAGGCACTTAATCTCTGGGGTGAAATCTTAGTCCAGAGAACACTGAATGGTTTCACAGCCAAATGTCATCTGGTGAACCCTGCTTTATAAAGTGATGGAGAAGGGGTCGTAAATTTGTTTGGAGATTCTTGTGTCTCATTCTAGCTTTGGTTAGCAATCTGATAGGCTTGATTTTCCCAGGGAGTCTCCCGATGCCGTGCCCGCTTGTGTTAAGATCAAGGCATTTAGTTAGTATGTGAAATATGATCAGGGAAAGCACCAAGGATTCTGCATCTTGGGGGGATTGTTTCTGACCTTAAGGGAGATCAGGACAAGAAGTAAAGAGAAAGTGAAAGGGGAAGACAGAGATGAAGAGCAAGAGTGGGAGTGACAGCAACAGGCATACATATTTGGGCTATTTAGGAGAATGAACAAGCAGATCTGTACTGCTCTCTTATTTTTTTTTTTTTATTAAATTTATTGTGGTGACAATTGTTAGTGAAATTACATAGATTTCAGGTGTACAATTCTGTATTACATCATCTATAAATCCCATTGTGTGTTCATCACCCAGAGTCAGTTCTCCTTCCATCACCATATATTTGATCCCCCTTACCCTCATCTCCCACCCCCCACCCCCCTTGCTCTCTTAAAGATGAAAATTTCACCTAATCCAATTTTTAGGCCCCCACCATTGAGGTCCACTGTGACAAGTGAGTTGATTCTTAATGTTCCTTCCATCTGGACACTCCCCCTTTGATTCTAAGTATATGAAAGACATTCTCTTCAAGGCAGGACAGTTCTCAATATACTTCAAGAGGTTAAAGGTCAGTGGTTATCCCCAAGTGCCATACCACTGTGAGCACAGGAAACGTTCCCTGCAAATCCTGTGTCCAGCGGCATTGGGTCCAGAGTTTAGACCATTATAGACCCAGGATAGGGCACTTGGTAGAGTTTAATGGGAATCAGTCTGGATTTTTTGGACCCAAGGACACTGATCCAGTGGAGTGATGTAGTCACTATATATGCAAAGCAGTTTTAATTGGTGAATCCCTCAATGTGTGACATCGAAGGCATGTTTTCGTTTAGCAAATGGAGTTCAAATTCTAGACAGCATCTGTAGCAGGAGGAAAAGGTGATATTCTATTTTTTCAAAGGTGTCCAAGGAACAGAGACCATGTATTAAGTACAAGTTTGAGTAAGGAATATTCAAATTTTCCAATGATATGCAGAGAGTGAAGTTTGAATGTAAACACACATGATTCATTTACCACAGAATATCAAGATTATCGAGCCAAGCCAGTAAACTTGAGTGTGCCAGTAAAATCTTGACAGACACCAGAATAAAAATGAGAACCCAACATACTAAGTGGTGGGAAAGAATTAGTGGTGGCAGATGAAATTCTTTTTAAAGAGCTCTTATCGAAAAAGTATAATGTTCTTGAACAGTAGCCCATTTATACTGGAAGCTTTCTCTTTGACATATATGAACAAGCCCGATAATGGAGAGGAAGGACGCTTTTTCCCATTGGAAGAGTAACCTGATTGTTTTTTTTCTCAACTAAATAACCAGTTTATTATCAACCCAAAATATTCAATTGTCAAGAACTCTAAGGCTGTGCTGTCCAATATGGCAGCCACTAGCCCCGGTGGCTGTTGAGCACTTGAAATGTGGTTAGTGTGACGGAGGAGCTGAATTTTAAATTTTACTTAATTTTCATTAATTGAAATTAAAAAAAACTAATAATTGATTCAATTATTGGAAAAGTTTTAGTAACTTTGGAACAATTTTGGTATTGTAAAACTACTTTTCCAACTGTGTATTTCATGAAATCTAAATACAGATCAAGTATTTCTATTGAAAATTTACCACCCAAACTGAGATATGCTTTAGGTGTGAAAAACACATGGGATTTCAAAGATTTAATATACAAAAAGAATGTAAAATGTCTTAATAATTTTTTTACATTGATCCTGTGTTGAAATGATAATATTTTAGACATATTGTGTTAAATAAAATGCATTATGAAACTTAATTTCACCTGATCCTTTTAACTTTTTTTTTTCTTTTACTTTTTAAGATGGCTACTGGAAAATGTTAAATTACATATGTGGCTTGCATTCTTGCATTATATTTCAATTGAACAGTGCTTTAGGTATCACATTTCGTAGTTAAGGCTAGCTTTGCCACTGGAGATTGAAATGAATTGGAATCTAAGGAAAATGGTGGACCCTGTATCCTTTTGTGGTACTTAAAGTTTCCTCGGCTTTTTCCATCTGTTCCCTGAACCCAACCACTAGATGATTTATCTAATGCAAATCTCTGTGTGCTGAGAAGGCTAGGTTTTGTGTGTTTTGTTTAAGCCTTAAGCTCATTGAAGAATCTAGTTGGTAAACGGTTTCAGGAGAATGTGCTTCATACTAAAAGTAGTCTTGGGTTGGATTCCCTGGATAGACTCTGAGACGGTGGTTTGTGTACAGGAAACTTACTGGAGGTGCCTGTTAGGGGCGAGGAAAGCAAGGCAATGGGCAGGGGGAGTTGAATTGCCAACCCAACAGAGACCTCAGCTCTGGAGGTGAGTGGGCCCTTTAGAGTTGTCTTACACTGAGGCAAGGAAGTTGGGCCTTTGAATCCTCCAACTGACCAGTCTTTAGATGTAGATTGCCCCTGGGTAGGAGACTGAACCTTGAATGAGGCAGCTCCCTTCCACAGAAGGTAGTTCCTAGAGCAGCAAACAGCTGTGAGCCCCCAGCAGCCAACATTTCCAGCAGCTGGGGGAAAGAGTACCTCAATCTAAAATGGGGTGTCTGGGTAGCATACCACAACATCTACTATGGCATTTGTATCTTGCTCTAACCATCAGCCAGCCCCCAGCCAGACTCAGACAGGCAAAACCTTTCAAATGGTATTATCCTAGACCTGAGGAACTCAAAAACCTGCCTGTGCCTGAGAATGAGGAGTGGTATATGTATCTTCTTGCATTCCTCTCCTTTCTGCCCTGGAATGAGCCATAATTTCTAGAACACAGAAAGATTAAGGGATTGGGAGAAGGGGAGAGAAGAATGGAGAGGGAGAATAGAAGGATGAATCAATATGACTCAACCACTCATAAAACCCCGGTGTTATAAGTATGCAGAGGGACATTTTATTTCCTCTAACTTCTGTATTGGGCTGTAGCCACCGCCGAGCAGCCATTCAGAAATGTGGGCCAGGAAGGGCAAGAAGGAAGCTGGTCCCACAGCAAATATCCTTCCCAGATCAATTCAGAAAGAAGTCAAGACTCTCAGTGTAGACTAGTATTCCACTGGCTTCCAATCACACGGAGAATGTATGTTACTCAGATAACAAGCCGAGAAAGAGAGCAAGCAGGTCCCAGCCCCCAGTTTCTCCAAAGAATGACCTGCAGTTGCTGCAGAGGAAATAAGAGTGTGGGAGCCACTTGATCCCTGAGAGCTTGACTCTGATTTTTCTGTGTGTCTGTCCATCCATCTGGTTGTTCTGTTTCCCGTTTTCTATTTTGTCCTTTAGGTCAAGTTTACATGTTGGCACTACTTCCCAAGAACCTCCCCTGCCTATTTGTAAACACTGATTCATCATAGATGCCCAACAGCCTGTGATCATTGGACAGAAACATTTTCCCATAAGCCTTTTCTGCTTCTCCTGCCAGTTATCTGTAATTTAATAGCTGAGCGTGTCACACATGTCTGTGCTCACACAGGGATTCACACACTCTTTAACTAACACCTCTGAAAGCATGTTAGTGCAAACTGGGTTAAAGCTGCCCCCAGCTACCTCGTTTCCCTTCCTGCCCCCACCTTCGTCCCTTTCCTATCTCCAGCCGCCTCACTCTTTGCTTCTCATTTCATGCTGCCTCTGAGAGAGAAATCTCATTATTTCTGATTTAGGGGCTTCTATGCCCTCCCCTGCTACATGTCATGCCCATTGCCAGCTTGTTATAACATCACAAGAGAATTCAGACCTCTGATTTATCTGCCAGAGGGAATGACCATAGGGAGGGATGGAGATGGGGGAGAGTGGGGAAAAAGAAAGGGAGTCAAAGGGGGGATTGTTCAGGAAAGGCTGTAGTTTTTAGAGCTGTGATAGCTTCAGGATGCTCGGATTAGTTGGGTTAGACCACATGACAAATATTGTGCATTTTATCAGAAGACTAAAGAAGAAGCAGAGCATCATTTGTTTATTGAATTTTAGAGATGGGCTGGGGACGTGTCATTGGGGCTCAGGGACAGCTGTTGAGGAAAGCTATAATGGGCTTTAATCCTTTTCTCTCTTTTCTTCCTGGAAAGTGGTTAATGGCGACAATGGCCGTATAGTTTATAATTGAACAGCCTTCCTACGCCTATTCATTCATTAGGCTGAAAGCAGGAATTAGACATCTTGTATTGGGCTCAACATGTGGGTTTGGCACGCAGTAGGGGCTCAGAAATTGTTTGCTCAGTGTGTGATTATCCAGACTCTCAGCTGTCTTGGATTTGGTTCCCTCCAAAAGTCACTGAGACAATGGTCCAAGTGTATGTACTTTATGTGGGGGATTCAGAAACACTAGTAGGTCATGAGGATATGATACAGGAGAGGAGGGAAGCCAAAAAGGGGAAATTATCCTACCCAAGGAGCAACGGAGCTGGAGTATTTATACTCCAACCTCCTAAGTGTCATTGGTTGGGAGCAGCTCCTGGGGGGGGCGTTAGTTCCCTGCCATTTCCAGCCCACTTTGTGCATGGGCAGAGAAGCCTTCTGCAGTACTAGCTCAGGAAAATTGACCCTTAGGCTCAGAGATGCAAGCCGTTGGAAATCTGCTGGAGCTTACCTGAAGGGTCTAAGAGATATGCATGGGGCACTGATGGTCTGCTATAGTAGCTAGGTTTCATTCATTCGTTCACTCAAATACTTATTGAGCTGCTCCTATGTTCCTGGCACTGTCCTAAGTATTGAAGATACAGCAATAAGCAAAACATACAAATCACTGCCCTCAGAGAACTTACAGTCTGGTGAGGAGATTAGACTATAAGGAGATCAAAATAAATACAATGCGTAAATTAATAGCTTGTTATGTGGTGGCAAAGCCATGAAGAAAAATAGAGGCTAAGGATTCTTGAGGGCACCATATTAAATCGGGTAGATAGGGCAAGTCTCAATGAGAAGTCAACATGTGAGTAAAACCCTGGCAGGAATGAATCATAGGATATCTGGGGGAAGAACCTTCCAAGCTGAGGAAATACTAAGTGCAAAGTTCCTGAGGCAGGACCTTTGTGTGCCTGGCGTGTTCCAGAAATAGTAAGGAGCCCTTGCTATTGTGCGGTTAGAGCAGAGTGGGTAAGGTATAAAGCAGAGAGATGAGCTCAGAGAAGCCATAAGATGAGGCTACCCTGCAGGCCATGCAGGACCTTGTGGATGATTGGTGGTCCTTGGCCTTTTATTCTGAATGAGATGAAGAGCTATTGGAGGGCTTTTAGCAAAGAAGGGACATGTTCTGGATAATGTTGCTGTGCTGAGAACATACCGAGGCAGGGCAGGAGTGGATGAAAATAGGGACACCCATTAGGTAGCACATCTTCCGGGACCTTCCATTTTACTCCGTAATAAATGAATAAAAAATGAGAGTGAGAACAGGCGAGGCCTCCATGTGAAATTGGCACGATGCAGTTTCTGCTGCATTCTGTTGGCTAAAACAAGTCAAAAAACAAGCCTATATTCAAGTAAGGAGAAACAGACTCAACTCTTGATAGGAGTAGCTACAAGTCACTTTGCAAAGGGGTGTGGATACAGGAAGAGAAATTATTGTGGTAATTTTTTTTTTTTGCAAACAACCTACCATCATAAACAACCTCAAACTGAGCTTCCAATATCGCAGTTCTTTAAAGTTCCTTAGGCCACCCCACCTCATATTATGGAATAAAATGGAAAGTCCAGGAAGATGTGCCACGTCTGTCTTAGACCATGGCCACCATCTATGCCAGCAGGTATGCATATGCCAACTAGAGATGAGGGAACAAATTGGAACAGCACTGCCCCTTGACTGCCTTGCTCCCTTTAACCCTGTTACCGTGCCCTTTTGTCAGCTTCTTTTTTCCCTTCTCATTACTGCCTCTTCTAGCTCTCCATGTCCTTCTTTCTTGAGAACAAATACGCAGCCCTGATGTCATCAAGAGCCTTTTGCCAGATCCCTTTTCTTGATCAGTACCTGGCTCTTGATCGCTTTGCACCGAATCTCACAGTGCACTGTCAGTAAGCTTTGGAAGCTTCCCAACCAAAACCAGCGTCCTCAACCCTAACATGCCCAAGAAGAATTCTGTGCCAGCTGTTAATATCATCCATTTTCTACCTGCTTAACGATGGATGGCCTTGATTATGGAACTGAAGCTGTTTTAGGTTCTGTGAGTTGGGTGGACAGTGATATTCTAAACGTGGTGTCAACAAAAGGTCTGGTACTATGTTCTTGTATTAGAGTAATTCATGGGCATATTTCTTGAAGCCAAGGTCTATGCCAGTTCCTTTGATTGTCCTCCCAACACACAGTACCTGGTAGACTCTTAATTAATGTGTCCATAGAATTGAGGTCAGTTTCTACAACAGTCTGATACCTCAGACCTTCCCCTCTTCTTCCCAAGCTAGGAGGAAAGGATCTTGAAGCATGTCTATAGATTAACCAGAGTTTTGTCATCTAGACCAGCCCTGTCCAATACTACTTTATGCGATGATAGATGTTCCGTATCTGCACTGTCAACTATGGTAGCCACTAGCCACTTATGGCTATTGAGCACTTAACATATGGTTAGCAGTGAGGAACTGGATTTTTAATTCACTTTGATATTATTTCAAATTTTCATTCACTTAAATTTAAACTTAAATACCATATTGGACTGCGTAGCTCTATATAGTACTTCTCATTTTTTTTCCACTGAAGAGCTCCTGATGGTAGAGAAAAGAGAATGAGTACCTGGATGGCTTTGGGGGTTCAAGTACAAAATTACTTTAATGTCTTATCTTAAAAATGCTTGATAATTTTGTAATTGTAATATGTGTGATTTTGTTCTTTATAATATGTATACTCTTCTGTGGAGCAAAATGGATGGTCTAGGAAGATATTCCCATGACCTCCTTAGCGCATGGTTGCCACAGACTCCTGTGGATTTGTGAATGCCAGTTAGTGATAGATGAATGCATTGCGAGTAAGTTGGCTTAAAGGTTAAACTTCACATTCTCCCTATTTTTAGTGCAGCCTGAGAATGAAAACATCTCATCCAACACCCATTCACTGTGAGGAATGACCTTCCGGCTGGTGTGGGTTATAACCCTCTCGCTGCAATGTAAACCTCCTATTTGATTTAAAAGAAAATTCTCCCCCAGGAAGCTCTTCAAGTGCATTTAATGAATAAGGTGGTGTCCATAACTTTCTGTGACATTTACTTTAATAAGATGGGAGAGTGATTTAGTGATCAGTGGGTACTGACATTTGAGGAGGAAAAGACAAAGTTTTCTGCTTCTGACATGACTTTTTTCCTTCCCCTGTTGATTCTGGCCTCACATCCATGGAAACTTTGTTTCCTGAGAGATTGTGTTTTCTAGGATTTGGAAGTAATCTATTTTTTTCTTTCAACATGTAGCCACAAATTAATGTCTCCTCTGTGTGTCTGATGGTGTAATCATTTGTAGTAAATGGAGTATGTTTCCCACAGTATTTGAACTTTCTGTCTTGTTCAGAGAGTTGTGCACATGCGTGAGCATGAGTGTGTACCTGCTTTTCCTCAACATGGATTTTGTTCCATTTTGTTAAGAAAAAAAAGCAAATGGAAGAAAGGATTTTAAAATGCAGATATTTTTTTAGTCAATGATATTGTAATAACTAAGTATAGTGCCAGGTGGGTACTAGACTAGTCAGAGGGATCACTTTGTAAATTATATAAATGTCTAACCACTACGCTGTACACCTGAAACTAATACAAAATAATATTGAATGTCAACAGTAATTGAAAATTTTTAAAAATCTATATAAACATGGAAAAATTTTAAGAAACCAATTGATCCATAAAATAAAAGGCAGCTATCTGTGTAACATTTATCTATGTATATAGTATATAATCAATATAATATAATATATTTATATTACACAGATAAATATATAACTACAATTATAACCATGACCGTATGTGTGTATATATATACATATATGTCTGTGTGTACACACACAGACACACACATGCATGAGGTCTGACAATAAAGTTTGTGAACTTGCTGCAATGATGTTGCTAACCGTTTTTGACATCAGAGGGATTATTCATTATGAATTTGTACCAACTAGACAGTTAAGCAAGTTTACTATTTGGAAGTGCTGAAAAGGCTGCGTGAAAAAGTTAGACGACCTGAACTTTTCGCCAACAATTCATGGCTCTTGCATCACGACAATGCACCAGCTCACACAGTACTGTCTGTGAGGGAGTTTTTAGCCAGAAAACAAATAACTGTATTGGAACACCCTCCCTAGTCACCTGGTCTGGCCACCAATGACTTCTTTCTTTACCTGACGATAAAGGAAATATTGAAAGGAAGACATTTTGATGACATTCAGGACATCAAGGGTAATACGAGGATAGCTCTGATGGCCAGTCCAGAAAAAGAGTCCCAAAATTGCTTTGAAGGGTGAACTAGGCGCTGGGGAGCCCTTCGATGGTGACCATAGTGATATTCAGCAATGAGGAATGTAGCACTTTTTTGGGAAGAATTCACGAACTTAATTGTCATACTTCGTATTTTGAGGAATAAACCCTGAGATAATGCTTATCCAGGTATGAAATGCTTGAAAGATATGTAGTGGAATGAATTTTGTCTCCTCTGTGTACAGCTTTAATGACTGGTGGATGGCTAGTCTTTTTTGCCTGATCTCTGCATTTGCTGTCCTAGCACTTGGCTTTCAATACAAAAGGCACAATGCTATCAGTTCCCAAGATCTTGCTGTTCAGCGGGGTCTCAAATACCCTTAATCACTTGTTATTCATCACAGACTCCCAGTGATTTTTTGGTATTCTGAGAACTATTACAAGATGAGCTTTTTCATAATATGTTTGGGTGCTGGGCTGTGGTGTGCTTGAGATAGCTTGTACTGGTTCTCAAGAGCCAGTGTACACATGTCTTACCAAGTTTGTATTCAGTGACATCAGGTTGTAGCTTGAAATCAGCCGAGGTAAGAGTATTTACGCCACAGAAATCAGCAAACACTACAAGTCAGGGTTTTTCTTTTTCCCTATGGAAAGTTAGTTGTTAAACATTTACTAACATATGCTGGTACTAGTGCATGATTATGTCGAGTAAAATAGACGCCACTGTTCGAAAGAGCTTATGGAAATAATTACAAGGCATTCTGTGGACTCAAAAGTGCTGTATGAAATTACAGAAAAATTCCAGATAATGTTTATATCTGATCTGGGAACATCAGTGAATCAATCAGAATTTTAGACCAGGAAACTCAAAAGTTGAACATTGTGATGAATGTTCCTGGTTTGTTTGAAAATCACATTGGAGAAAGAAGGTTGGAGTTTTGTGCTGAAGCTAGAAGCAGAAAGCCTGATATCACACAGCGGCAAGACTCTGAAACATTCACTGCAGGACCATAGAGTTCATCTGAAATGATTCTTCCTGATACGTCCCTCTAAGAGAAAGAATGGCAAGGAAGCAGGAAGGGTTGTCTCCGTGCAGCTGATGTGCTCATCATAGTAACTCAGCTGACAAAGCATCCTTTGGCTCCCAGTTGTCAAATCAACCATCACTTTCATGTTTTCAAGTTCATTATCCAAGGCTTATGTACTGACTATAGCCAGAGAGTTATCCAGGATCAAAAATCACCACTACCCCAAATACTGCTTTAAATGTACCTGATCATCCAGCGGGCTCTTCAGTCTTTGTAATTCTTTGAGGATACATCTATTTAGAATAGTGGCTAAAAATACAGGCTTTGGAGCTATACTGAACTGAGTTTGAATCCTATTTTTACCACCTACTACCTGTGTGACCTTGGGCAAGTAGCTTTACTTTAGTTTTCTTATCTCTAAAATGGGAGGAAACACAGTATTTAACTCAAAGGTTTGTGGATTGGAATAAAATAGTTTCTTCATTCAACAGATATATTTTCTGTTTATTTATTTATTTATTTATTGTCAGATGTACAAAATCAACAAATATATTTTCAAGTGGCTAGACTAGTCCAGGACAGCTCCTGTCGTAGAATTTCTGCTGCCAACCTTTTTTTTCCCCAGCATTTGACATTTGTTTATTTTTAATAAGGTTATTTTCTTTTCTTTATTTTTATTTTTATTTTTTATTAGTTTCAGGTGTACAAAACAATGTAATAGTTAAGACACTTATCATTTATATCCCTCACAAAGTGATAACTCCCCTCCCCCCTCTACTACCCCTCTGACATCGCACACAGCCATTGCATTTCCACTGTCTCTATTCCTAATGCTGTGCTCCGCTTCTTGTAACTATATATATATATATATATAACTATATATATATATATATATATATATATATATATATATATATATATATATATATAAAGTTGTAGTTGACATTCATTATTGTTCAGGTTCAGGTGTACAGTGCAGTGATCAGGCATCTACATCATCCCTGAGGTGGTCTCCCTAATGAGACAAGTGTCCATCGGATACCCTACAAAATCTTTACAACATTATTGATTACATTCCCCAAATTGACTTTCATATCCCCGTGGCAATCTTGTGGTTATCGATTGTGCTTTCTAATCCCCTCACCTTCCCCCTTGTCCCCACTCCCCCTTCCACCTAGCAACCCTCAGTTTTTCTTCTAATGTCTCTGAGACTGTTTCTGATTAGTTCGTTCATTTATTCTTTTCTTTAGATTCCACATATAAGGGAGGTCATACGGTATTTGTCTTTCTCTGTCTGACTTACTTCACTTAGCATAATGTTCTTTAGGTCCATCCATGTTGTTGCAAACGGTAAGATTTCTTTCTTCTTTATGGCTGCGTAATACTCCATTGTATAAATGTACCACAGTTTCTTAATCCAGTCATCTACCGAAGGGCATTTCGCTTGTTTCCATGTCTTGGCTATTGTGTATAGTGTTGCAATAAACATAGGGGTGCATAAATTTTTTCGAATTAGTTTTGGATTTCTCTGGATAGATACCTAGGAATGGACTTGCTGGGTCATAAGGTAGTTCCATTTTCAGATTTTTGAGATACCTCCATACTGTTTTCCATAGTGGCTGTACCAACCTGCAATCCCACCAACAGTGCACAAGGGTTCCCTTTTCTCCACATCCTTGCCAGTACTTGTTGTTTGTTGATTTATTGATGATAGCCATTTTGACTGGGGTGAGGTGGTATCTCATTGTGGTTTTTATTTGCATTTCTCTAATGATTAGTGAGGTTGAGCATTTTTTCATATGTCTGTTTGCCATCTGTATGTCCTCTTTAAAAAAAATGTCTCTTCATGTCCTCTGCCCATTTTTTAATTGGGTTGTTTGTTTTTTTGGAGTTGAGTTGAGTGAATTTTTTATAAATTTTGGATATTAACCCCTTATCGGATATGTCATTGGCAAATATCTTTTCCCATTCAGTAGGGTCCCTTTTTGTTTTATTGATGGTTTCCTTTGCTGTGAAAACACTTTTTAGTTTGATGTAATACCACCTGTTTATTTTTTCTCTTACTTCCCTTGCCCGAGGGGCTATATCAGTAAAAATCTTACTCCGGGTAATGTCTGTAAACTTTCTTCCTATATATTCTTCTAGGAGTTTTATGGTTTCAGATCTTACATTTAACTCTTTAATCCATTTTGAATTTATTCTTGTATATGGTGTAAGGAGGTGGTCCAGCTTCATTGTTTTGCATGCTGCCAACTTTTGGGTGCCCACTTGTTAGCAGCTGGAAGGACAAGAGACAACTCTGGTTTTGTAGGGAACTCCTAAAATGCTTTAGCTAGATGACACGGTATTAACTGCCCAAGTAGTAATTTACCCACAGTCCTTCTCTACATATTAAGCTCCATGTCCTCTACAATGTTTGAACCTAATAAATAAAATTATTTATTTTCCATTTTTCCAAGCTGCAAAACAGCTCACAGGTGCAGTCTTGATGTTTTTGGCAGTCTGGTCTCAAGGCCATTTGGTTTGCTTCTCATGACATCTTATAGGTGCCATGTCTAGGTTTTCTGAACCACAGATCGTGGCAGAGTATTAGCAATTGGTACTTGTTGAGGACATCCAGGAGCCATGTTTCCTGGGCTCCAGGAGCCGCTCCTTCAGGAGTCAGAACATAAAAATGACTTGGGAAACACCCAGTCAGTGGGCACAGAGCTGGGATTCGCACCTGGTGCCATTGTAGCCTAGAGAGCTTTGTCTGGGGCCTGGTGAACAATGGCTAGGATTTCTAGGGGGTAAGAGAGAAAAACAGGCAGCAAGCATAGCCTTCCTAGTCAATGGTTTTTTTGTTTGTTTGTTTTTAATTTTTTTACTGGGGAATATTGGGGAACAATGTGTTTTTCCAGGGCCCATCAGCTCCAAGTCATTGTCCTTCAATCTAGTTTTAGAGGGCGCAACTCAGCTCCAAGTCCAGTCGCTGTTTTCAATCTAGTTGCAGGGGGCACAGCCCACCATCCCATGCGGGAATTGAACTGGAAACCCTGTTGTTGAGAGCTCACACTCTAACCAGCTGAGCCATCTGGCCGCCCATCCAGAAGCTCAGCAGCAGCTCATTGTCTTCAATCTAATTGTGGAGGGTACAATTCACTGGCCCATGTGGGAATTGAACCAGCAACCCTATTGTTCAGAGCTCGCTCTCTAACCAACTGAGCCATGTTGCCGCCCCCAGTGGCTTTCTTGATGTTGTAACAGCTCGTGGGTGTTAGCCAAGCTGTTCTCTTAGGAGTGGGGGGCAGCTGCTCCACTGGCCTCACCAAAACAAGGCTATTTCTGTCCCAGAGGCTGTGTGAATCATCATCGTCATCGCGTTGTCATCATCATCTAGCTACCATCTACAGTATCAATCCAGGAATTCTTTTTTTTTTTTTAATTTTATTAAATTTATTGGGGTGACAATTGTTAGTAAAATTACATAGATTTCAGGTGTACAATTCTGTATTACATCATCTATAAATCCCATTGTGTGTTCATCACCCAGAGTCAGTTCTCCTTCCATCACCATATATTCGATCCCCCTTACCCTCATCTCCCACCCCCCACCCCCCGCCCCCCTTACCGTCCAATCCAGGAATTCTTAATGTTAATTTGAATCATGGACCCCTTTGGCAATCTGGTAAAAGCTATGGATCGCTTCTCAGAATAATGTTTCTCAATGCATAAAATATAATACGTAAGATTACAGTGGAAGCCAAGTATATTGAAATACCGTTATCAAATATTTTTTAAATTGTGATATTTTAATAGATATATGCTTCTTTATTAACACATTAAAGAATTACTGGTGAGTCTAACAACCATCATAATTTGAAGTGGTGATGTAAATAATATTTCAGGATGTCAACTATAATGTGATATGAAAATATCTATAATTTCTATTGGCAACAAACTCACAAGTACTGCTAATACCTCTGTGGTTTGTTGCCTTCATTCCTAATTTAAGGAAATACTAAATTTCAGTTACAAATTGATGAAAAACAATATCCATGGCTCCTTTAGCTGAGTTAAGAATTTCTGTCTATGTGAGGCATTGTGCTAAACCCTGAACAGGCATTATTCTTAGGCTTTACCGCAAGCCAGCAATGTTGGAGTTGTTATTTCTAGTTTACAGATGAGGAAACTGAGATTCAGAGTGAACTAAGCCATCCAAGGTCACACAACAGGCCTTTGTGACACGAGAGCTTGGGTTCTGTCTCCCACACACTGCATGCCCTGAGCTGCAGTTTCCCCTAAGGGATACTGGCATGAGGGATGCCCAAGGGCTTTTAAAAGACCTTGGCAGGCACATTCTTTTCTGGATTTTCCATAGTTCTCCAAGGAGAAGAGAGGCTCCTATCTCTTCTGAAAGTCTGTGCTGTGGGAATATCAAGTTATTTTTTTACTCTTGGGTCTCTAGGGCCACATTTTGGGAATTCCCCAGGGCCCCTAGCAAATAGTAGAAGCTCCTAATCCTCTGTTGTGCCAAAGCTAACAGATAAAGCTTGCAAGAGTCGATTGTATGCATCTCTTCTCATGTTGGTGGCTTGAAATCGGCCATGGTGGGACTATTTACATAATGAAATCCCTAAACACTGCTAGTCAGAGCATTTTCATTTAAAAAACCAGTTGTGAAACATTTGCCTTTGAACCTACTCCTTTGTCTCTCATGTGTTCCCAGTCCTTTTCCCTCTAAAGTAAAGGATTTGAACAACCACCTCACAATTAGAAGAACCAGTTTCCTTGGTGACACAAGGTCTTGGCTCACTTACTTACTGTCCCCCACCCTTCTCCTTCCTGGGCACTGAGGCTATTTTAAAATGCAGGTTCTATTATGATTCAGATATGAATAGGCCAACAGACCAGGGGATGATTGCCGTTGCAAAGACAGTTTGTCACTCACAGATTCCAAGAGGAGAGGCCAAGCCGTGTGGTGGGGGCAGGAGTGGGGATGGGGAGTGGGGACACATGGGGAAGCATCAGGATTGGTCAGAAGGCAGAGGGAGAGGAGGAAACTATGGGCAGGAACCTTTATTGTGGTTTTTAAGGGGAGGAATGGGCAAGACAGAGTACGCAGATTAAGGATTGGCTAGTTTGAATAATTTTAGTGGGCTCTGGAGTACAGGAGCTGTCCCTAGTCATCTTGTACCTGACCTGGGGTGATTAAAGCAGGTGGATAGTGTCCTGGAGGGCTAGAGCTCCATAACGGAGGTGGTTGGGAGTGTGGGCTATGTATCGGCAAGCTTACATATGGAAGACATGGGCCAGGTGAGTCGCTGGCTAGCTCTAGGAATTCACTAGCTCTGGGACAGACCATCCCTCCAGGCTCATCAAGTCCCCAAGATGTCAAAGCATCAAAAGTACAGAACAAAAAGACAGGATCAACACAGAAGCCAATACTGTTCTGAGAGTAGAAGGCAGAGGATTGCATTGGAATGGTTTCCAGATAAGTAGCATAAGATGTCCCCCCACTACCTTTAGCTTCAATGGCAAGAAGGTCACATTGCACATATTGGCAGCTACAGCTGTCCTCATAAGCATGATAGAAAGTAAAAGCTGCGATTTATGGCCAATTTAAAGCTTGAGGTAACTATGCTATGATAGGTCTGCAGAGGACTTCATGTTACCTACATGGCACCAGTCTCAGCCCTCTGTGCATGAATTCAAACTTCAGGGGACACACAGTTCACATTTCTAGAAACCAAGTGAGCATTTAGAAGAAATAAACACTCAGCAGTTATTTTTATGCTACCATGTTCTATGTTGTACTTAGGCAAAGAAATGTGCCTTCTGGAGAGTTGTAAACATTCTACACATGAGGTCCACTATTTCATGGCTCACAGTGAAGTTCAAATGGAATAATCTGCAGACTAAACCCTTTCTTTATCCCCAGGTCTGAGGCTGAGGGCAGGGAAGGCAGCAGGGTGAAATGGCTTCTGAGGTGCCCTCTGACTCGGAAATGTGCTGACTTGGAGTTTTGTCATTTAACCCAGGTTGGATAATAGACTCTCGGATGGCCTACATCAGAGGGATGATACAATAGTGGCCCAGCACTTGATCCCTGCTCCTGCCAGGTTCTAAACAGCATCAGCTATTGGAGGAGTTTCCAGATGGACTGCTTTTCAGTTCCCCCAAAGCCCAGAAAAGCAGCCGGCTGTTAAAAACCAGGACTGCTTTAGCCTAAGGGAAAGAGACATACAATGTACTGCCTTTCCAATCCTAGGTGTGAGCTGGGTTTCATCCAGGGAAAAGATGGCAGTGCTTTGGATCCTGAACATCAGTGGCAATTTGGAGGCTATAGAACTTTCTTCAGGGCTGAGAGGATCTTGGACACTGCCAGCCTTCCTGCTGAGCAGACACATGGCTAGCTAAAGACTTTGGTGGATTCCAATGGTGATCAGGGCATGCAAGCCTGCCTCCCCTCGCCAGGGCTGATGCATCACAGGGCATGACTTGGCTTGCTAAGAATCAGCATATCGGGCAGCAGAAGATGATTCAGCTGCAGGAATTAAATGCAGATGGCTCTGAAGCATATGTTTCCCAGCACCTAGTGTGGTAGCTGCATGTAGTAGGTGCTCAGTAAATGGTAGTTGGATGAATGAACAAATGCTTATTTTTATGTGTCCTATTGTGGAAAGGCAATAACCTTTTCTGTTGTTTCTTTTTTATAACAAGAGTTTTTTGGGTTTTTTTTAAATGGAATGGACTGTGTTTTAAAATTTAGCATTAAAACTGCCAAAAGTGTCCAAACTGGAGCTGGACTGTAAAAATAATGATAATAACTATTAGTCAGCATGGCTGTGTAACAAATAACCCCAAACTCAGTAGCATACAACAGTAAGTTTCTGTTCTCAGGCTTTTAGTTTTGAACATCAGCTGTGGTGAGTGCCTCTAGCTGCAGGACTGCGCATTGGCTAATCTAGTGTGGGCTTGGCTCCGATCCTCAGGTTTGGTTCTAGTCAGCTCCACATGGCTGCATCCTCCTGGGACCAGTAGGCTAACCAGGGCACAGTCTTTTCATGGCAATGGTAGAAGTAGAAGAGGGCAAGTCCCACATCACAAACACATTTAAAGCATTGGCTCACATTGGATTTTCCAAGTTGTCCTTGGCCAAGCAAGTCATATGGCCAAGCCCCAAAGCCATGGGTAGAAAAGGATACTCTGCCCTCAGTGGGACAGTGAAGGAAATGAGTAATCACTGAACAATAATGCAGACTCTCATTATAACCACCGTTTATTGGATGTTACTCTGTCAGACACTAAGCATTTTACGTGAATAAACTCATTTAACCATCATGACAACCCTATGGGGTAGGTGCTACTATGTGTCAGCTCCATTTTACAGGTAAGAAAGTTGACACAGAATTACTGATGAACTTGCTGGAGGACATACATCTAGGAGACAGCAGAACCAGGATTCATACCCGCAGTCTGATCTCAACTCCTACTCTCTTAACCACTCTGGTCTCCCTCCCCAGATAGCAAGAAGTGAACTTAACGTCTTTGGAGCATCTTAAAGTCTGCAATGTGCTAGCACAGATACTGGCTCACCAGGTAGGGGAGGTCTTGTTCTCTCCCTTTACTGTGGACGAGGACACTGAGGCTCAGAGAGGTAAGGGACTCACCCACGTCACACAGCTGGGGAGTGGCTGCGCCAACATGGATGCCTGGGCCTTGCTCCTGGCAGGAATCCTCCTCTGTGAAGGAGGAGCCACTAGGCAGTTACCAAGCATTTTTCCTTTATGATTTTGCCTTCGGTCTTTGGGAGGCTTCTAATTTAGGGCTCTCACCCTACAGGGCGGCCTTTTATTTTACTTACTTGCTTATTTATTTTCTGGCCAGGGGATTTGTGCCCTGGTTCCTTGGCATGGGATCGATGCCATGGTGAGATAGCTGCGCATTAGTTCTCACGGTCTCCAAGTCCTTAGTTTCTCATGACCTGGCATGTCCCCAAGTGTCCCCTTCCCTCCCCTACGGACCCCGCCCTGGCTTTCTTCCTCTACAGAGCACTGTGGCAGCTGTGGCTGTCCCGCGGTGTCTGGTTACAAGCTCAGAAGGGCGAGGCCAGCTCAATGGCTGTAATTTTAGTCCTTGATGAAAGGCGAGGGGAAGTGAAGGGGGCTCTTTAGGCTGTGTTAACAGGTGTACCCGAGCCACAAGCCTCGTCTCCTGAAACCTGGGAGAAAGCACCACCTCAAAGCACAGTAAAGGGGATGTTTGGATTGTGTGGAGACACTAGAGCCACAGCTGGGAATCAAAATTTTAATAAAGTGTCTCTAGGTGTGAGTAATATTTTCACCCCAAAACTATGAGAGGATCCAAAGTCACCCGTTTGCGGGAGCTCGAGGGAACTGGACATTCTCAAACCCCAAATAAAGTATAGATCAACAGCTCTGAACATAACCTGCGGCTTGCTGCTCATCAGCTGGGGGAGTTGTGCCAAGGTATGCTCCCATTGCAATAGGTTTGAAAACCATGCCAGCAAAACTCCGGTTAATGCATTTGTCCTCACCTGTATTCTGCTGACATCTTACCTGTTCCTGCCACTCCCCCCCGCCTCCTAACTTGTCTCCTGTCAGAATCTAACTGCTATACCCCTGTCATTCAGGAGTTTTGGCTGCAGGCAGAGATTCCTATAGATAAGGTACAAATGATCCAGAAAGGACAAGCAGGGAAGAATGTTACTTTTATTTGGCCCACTGCCCAATGTTTTTAACTAGAGTCAGGCCTTATCTCCAAGATACTGGAAACTTCCAAATGCCTCCAGCCCCCTTCCCCTCATTCTGAGTCAGGATGACATTTGGGCTTGAGGGCTGAAGGGCCCACATTTTTGGGGGATGGAAGAGATGGGAGATTTATTGCTGCTACCGGCAGGGGAGGCCGGCTGTGTATGTGCAGGGGGCGTGGCAGCACTGCCTGGGCCAGGTGGCGGAGGTATGCAGTGGCTCCATGTCCTGGAAACCTGACCTAGAGCTGGGATTCCTAACCTTTTCCATGTCATGGACTCTTCTGGCAGATGGGTGAAGCCTGGACCCGTCAAAAACTAAGATTTGAAAATATAAAAATATATAGAATTACAAAGGATCAGCAGTTATTAAATAGTTGCTAAATAAAAACAGTTATTAAAATACAAAAATATGAATTTGTGCTATAGTAAAATATGAGCTTCTTCTTAACCCACGAATTATCAAGATATAGTTGAAGGGTTAAAGGAGTGATGTTTTCAGACTCATAAGGACAGTTACTATGATGTGAAAATGCCTATGGTTTCCTTGGTGACAGAGTAACAGGTCCTGCTCATACTGTTGTAGTTTGTTGCCTACATTCATAATTGAACTAAATGCTACATTTCAGTTATGGATGAGTGAAATAAAATTTAAAATTCTCCTCCAAGTTCTCAGACCCCTTGAATTCTAATTTAGGACCCCTGATGTAGAATCAGACTGCATGATAGTTTGTAAGTTTTTTGAGGACAGGTATTATATTTAAACCACTTGTGTACTTTAATTCTGTTTTTTTAATTCTGCAAAATGTCAAACTTATAATAAATAGAACAATAGGATGAACCTCCCCCAGGTATCCATCTTCTAGCTTCAACTATTATCGATTCACAGTCAATTTCTTTCACCTATACGCTCACCCACTTCCCCTTCCCATAGCATTTTGAAGCAAATCCCAGACATTATATCATTTCACCCATACTTTGATTTATATGCGGTAGATGGGCCACTACATCTTTATGGATTGCTGGAGGCTTGATTCAGAAGTGCCATTAGTAGCATTTTGTTCTGCTCATGGATCAGTGTCAGAGAACCCCGTCCCCAGTCATTGTGTGTCCTGTGCTTTCCAGCACATAGCTGATGTGCTATTATTTATTTGTTCACTTCTCTATGTATTTCCTGTTTCTTTCAACCACAGTGTAAGCCCATGAGGAAAAAAGGCTTTGTCTACCTATTCATGGCTGCATCCTCAGCTCCCAGCGCAATGCCTGGCATATAGTAAGTGCTTAGTAAATACAATACATTTTGAAGGAAAGGTAGGCTATAGGGATGTAGGATGTTGCTACTCAAAGTGGGGTCCCTGAACCACAGCACTGATGTCTTCTGGAAGCTTGCTGGAAATCGAGAATCTCACGCCCCACCCCACACCTACTGCATCAGAATCTGCATTTTAACAAGATTCCCAGGTGATTCTGTAGGCACATCACAGTTTAAGGAGCATTGATTTACCCCCTTAAACGAGAAGAGTGAGAATGCCAATCAGGAAGAGCTTCCTGCTATGATTTCAAAGACCTTCCCACCCAGGAGGGCAAAGCGAGGCAGGGAAGTCCATCAGGCATGCGAGGTGTGAACTGTGGTTTGCCTACTTATTGGTTCTGTAGGCCTCTGTTTTCTCATCTGAAAAACCGGTATGAATGAGGCCTATCTCCCAGCATCATGGGAAGATGAAATGAGGCAATGACTCTGGTATGGAGTGCAGAGCAGGTTCTGTATAATTCCTGAGTTAACTCCAAATGGCTGTCTTTCCAAAATATGAGGGAATGACACTTGTTCATCTTTCAAAAGCTCTGATAATTTTGACTTCTGATAATTTTAACTTGTGTTGGAACCCTTTCTCCCTCTTGTTTGCTCAGAATCATGGAGAGCACTTGGAAAAC
This sequence comes from Rhinolophus sinicus, assembly GCF_057876585.1. Lineage (NCBI taxonomy): Eukaryota > Metazoa > Chordata > Mammalia > Chiroptera > Rhinolophidae > Rhinolophus > Rhinolophus sinicus. Next base: position 11,106,188 of record NC_142518.1, read on the forward strand.
TTGTGAAGTGGGAGGCTGGGCTTTGATGCTCCCAGCCCCTCACTTTTGCATCTTTTCCCCTTTTCTGTGAGATCCTTCTCTTTCTGGGGCATCGCATGCCCTGGCTCCTAAGATGCTGCTCCCAGGCAAAACTCCAATATCATCCATCACAAAGCATTTCATTCCTTAAACATTTTTGGTCCTTGATTGTAGAATAAAAGTTATTTTTCCCCTTCCTGATGTAGGTATCAGAAGACTAGTGGGGGAAATCTTTAAAAAAATTTTTTTTGCGTGTGTGTGTGCCTCTAGAATCACATCATTCTGGATTCTGCTTTTGGCTTGGGTGTTACGAGTCCTGGGGGTCACTTCCATTTCTTTTAGTTGGAATCATCGACCAACACACTTGAGTCAGTTCAGCTCAAGGGTAATCAGACAGTTTGGGGCAGATCTTACTTATCAACTCACTTTTCTCTATTCTAATCTGGAAGGATTCTAGAAAACTGGACCATTCAGGGAGGCAGAACTCAAGCTTTTTAATGATTACGGGGAAGAGTGACGGCCAAGGTGAATGTCCCTCATGGCCTCCCTGTCACCCAAAACTCCCCAGTCTTGCCTCATACATCCAGTACATGACACAGTGTGTTTACCTGGGGCTGTTCCAACAGAGCTCAGCAATCCTACTTCTATCTTGGCCTGGCTGTGTATTTACATGGTAAACATTTCTATAAAAGAAAGGGAAATGTTCACTTTAAAATATCTTATGAAAATTGCCCTTTAGAGATAAGTAGATAGGGAAGAGCAAACATTTCCTATTTATAAAATGAATCATTTTATAAAAATGGTGCCCATAGACCAAAAACTTAATAACAATAATAATGCTGATAGTACAGCAACACTTGCTTAGGTTTGTTTGGCATTCTGTAGAGATATGGGCCCTTTCCTATACATAATTTCACCTAAGCTTCTCAGCAATCCAGCAAAGTGGACACTGTTAGTTCCATGTATTAAAAAGTGAGAAATTCGAGGCTTAGAAAACTTATGAAAATGCCCAATGGCACACTTCTAGGCAGTGTTAGAGCAGGGGTATGAGCGTAGGTCTCCTGACTCAAAGCAAAATGCCTATTGGCATATATCAGCCAAGAGTAACATATAAGCCAGTTGTAAACCCATTGGTACACAGCTGCCTCAGAGTGTCTGTACCACTCAGCATTTAATCAGGAAAAATGGAATCATTCTAGGTATTTCACACAGAGAGAATTTAATACAGGGAATTGGTTACACTGACCGTGAAAGAGCTGAGAAGCCAAACAGAGAATGGTGAGGTAAGCCAGAGTTTAGTGATGGCAGGAAGCTGCTACCACTCTTAAGCTAGAGGGACAGAGGGAAGGAGCAATGCTATCAGAACCCAAAGGCTGGAGACCCCCTGCAGAGGCTGAGACAATGGTAAGCCAGGCTGGTGGAAGTTGGCACCCTAGAGGTGACATGGTCATGAGCTAAGTGTGAAGGGAGGAAATATCCTGACTTCTTCCCTCCTCCTGCCTTCCAGTCTCCTCTCAGTGCCTCTTGGTGAAGCCTAGCTGAAAGCCAGCGGACCTGGAATCCGCAGCCCACAGGGTTGCACCCTCGCTGTGATACCCAACAAAGCAGGGGAAGGTGAGGAATGGACCTGGGTCAGCACGGCATCTTCTCTTCTTAAGTGTGGGTGCACTCCCAGAACTATTAGGTTGGTGGAAAAGTAATTGTGGTTTAAAAGGTTCAAAATAATTGCAAAAACCGCAATTACTTCCGCACCAACCTAAGAGAGTCATGCCCTCAAGTTTTCCTCCTCCAAGGACCCCGGATCCCCGTGGTTCCTTGATGACACTCCCTCACTCTCCAACAGGTTTGGCAGTAATTCATTTTTTTGACCAAAAATAGGAGTTGTTTGGTAGTCTCCAAAGGTGAGAGAACGTGTTTTAGATTGGTTCAATGATGCATTTGAGGCCTAGGCAGAAACTTCTGTTGCTTTAGGGACACAGGGACCAAAGCTCCAGTGACCCAACAAAGGACTGCATCAATGAGTATCTTGGCAAGCAGATGCCAAAAAGATTGCTGCCAAATGCCCCACCAGGAGAACTGGTTTGGCAACAAGCTGATAGACCCAAAGGACTGGCATACATCACCCATTCTTCTGGATACTACTTAATTAGCCTGATTAAAATACTCATTTCAACCTTTGTAGTTTTGCGAAACCCTCTCCTGATTGCTGGATTTTGCAGGATTGTTGTCTCCTTCTGTTCAGTGCCCTCCCTTCACCCCCAGGGTTCCATTTTCCATATATATTTCTCTCTTAAAGGTAAGTTTATTTGCAGGACTTTTTTTCTTTCATTCCACAACCTTCTGTGTAGATAATTGGAGACATCTGATGCCCTTAAACCAAAATGGGAAAACCCTGGCGTAAGAAAAATCATTTCTGTGGTTCACAGCACAGTTTTGTGAACTCTTACCAATGAAAAGGGAAACTTATGGTCATTTGGGTTCATGATGGGGAAGAGATAAAAGAGAAACCCTATACCTCATTCAGGGCCGGGTGCACAATAGGTTCTTAAAAAAGAAATGCTCGCTGAATGGATGGGAACATGCAAAATGTACAGTACCCTGTTCATTTCCTTTGACAGGTGCCTTTTTGTTTTAAACACACACGGCAGCATTTGATAGCAGGCAACTAATGTTTTAGAGTTTTTCTGGGCACTTAATAAACCCTAAATAATAAAGTATCTTCAAGGTTTTGTCTAGTTTCGGTTCTTTTAATGAGCTATTGCCTCTGTTTTCTGTGCTGTTGAGTTTGTGATGAATTTGGGGCTTATGTATATGTTGAATCATTTTATCGGCTTGATCACTTTTATGTTCTGTAGCTTTAAATATGTATTATGCAAGTTTTCAAACAAAGAATAACGTAACAGCCATGTGCCCACCATTCAATTCTATGAAAGCTAGCATTTCTCCCATGCTTGCTTTATATTTATTTTAAGAAATAAAATATTACAGTCAGAATTGAAAGCCCCTACGTTCCTTGCCTAATCTGATTATACCCTCCTTCCCCAATGGTAGCTATTATCCTCATTTTTGTGTTTACTAGTCCTCTCCTCGATGCATTTTAATCTTATTACTACACAGGTATATATTCAAAAGAGTACTGACATGTTTTAAAATTTGCATGAATCAGAGCACATTGTATGTATCATTCTGTAACTTGCTTTATGACTTAAACATATTGATGCGTACAGCTCTGCTGTATTCATCTTTCACGGCCCTGAGGAATGCTATAAAGGAATACAGTGTAATTTATTTATCCATTCTCCTATTGATGGATATTTAGGTTACTCCCAATTTCTTGCTCCTGCAAACAATGCTGCCACAAGCAGTTATGTCAAATGTCCTTCTGGTACGTGGGGGAAAGGTCTCTAGGCAATGGACCTGAACCTTTTGTATACGTCCGATTGCCTGGGGGGCTTTTAAAACTCTCAGCACCGGGCTGCACCCAGCTCAATTAAATCCGAATCACTGGGGGTGGGAACCAAGCCACCCGCATTTTTTAAAAGCTCCCCCAGGTAATTCCAATGTGCACCCCGCTTGGACAACCATTGCTTTAGGGCATAGACCTAAAAATGAAATTTATGGGTCCAAAGGTTTGTTCCACTTCAACTTTTTAAATATTGCCAAGTTATTCTCCAAAGTGGTCACTGCAGTGGAAATGCCACTGACAGAGTGTGAGATCTCTTGTTCCTGTGGCATCGTCTCTTCCCCTAAACTTTATTGATCTTGTCCCTTTAGGGATCTCAGAGGAGGCAGAGAGCTATCCCTTTGATAACTTCCCATGTTTGCATCCACCTGATTCATCCCCTGATAAAATCTTGCCTCTCCCCAAGATTGCAGAGTAAGAACTGTTCTCATAAAGTATAACTCAAAGCGTGGGGTGCCCAATACCACATGATTTTGCAGTTTAAGGGGTTGCAGTCAAGAGGTTCCTGCCATCCATTCTACTTGGCATAGTCGAACAGTCTTTTCATGGCATGGTTTGGCACTCCTCTGTGATGTCTAGTTTTCGGGGTACCAAATGACAAATGACTCAGGCTATGTTGCTATAATGTTGCTTAGCCACAGGTCCAATGTGATAGTCCCCTGAGCAGCTGGAGAAACAAGATGTTCAGCCAAGTACAGACTTCCATGGGTGGTTAGATCAGAGCGATTGTGGAGAAACATCAAAGCGATCTTAGCTTTGACCTTACTCAAACCATAGCAGTGTTGAAATACCTTTTAGCCCTGATACGGTCTCTCTTTGGACATTCTGGACAACTAAGTGAGGCTTTCTAACCTGCTAAAACATGGAAAACTCATATTAAACTTCTTCTCCCTGTGTTTGTGTAGATTTAGAAAATTTAATGGGTTAAAATTGGTGAGGCTATAATTGTTGTCTGCTTTGAACTTAGCAACCTTAACCCTAATACAGTAAACCTCCCTACTAGTATGCAAATGAGGACCACAAAATCATTCAAACATGTAAAATGCTGTGCCCATGAGGTCTACATAGCTACCTGGTGAGGGGTTCCAGGACTCCAACGGTATGTAATCCAAATCTGTTCTAGTGTTGTCTCTGGTGGCATTCTCTGGGGTGGTGGCCATCTCTGGCTTATATATTTTTAGGGACAATCCTGGGTCCCATGGCTGGATATTCCAGGAATCTCTTTCATGGGCCTATGTGGGGAGAGTGGGCCAGGAGAATACTGGGGACTCGGGGAACTAACCCTCTCCCTCCTCCTTATGTCACTTATTGAGACATGGTTACCTACCATTTCCCTGTCCAGCCTCACCTTCCCCTCACATTTCTTCCATCTCCTCCCCCCCAGATAAGGACATTACCTTAGCCCTGTTTGAAAGTATAACCCATCACCAATTGCGTTCCATCCAGTGTGTTATTATCATGGGGTGCCTCGTTGTAGGGTTTTACACTACTGCTTATCTTTGCTTCTAATTTTGTGTCTTGAGTTTGGTTCCCTAGAGGCAGAGCCTGAGACAAGAATTCTAGTGCATGGGAGCAGTTTCAGGAGAAACTTGTAAGGGTATGAAGGAAGCAGAACGGGGAAGGGGACATGGCTGAGCTATAGTGTGGTCTCAGAGTCCAGCTTTGCTCTGATCTACATACAACTTTTGTAATGGCTGGGGGATGCCTGTGGGAAGGGGGTGGTCCTAACCTCCCAGGGAAGGTGGCTTTCATTAGCCAAAGGCGACTCTCCTGAGAAGGGGGCAGTTGTGAGCAACAAGAGGCCACCACTCACAGCAGCTGGAGGATGGGTGCACAGGCCTTGTTTAGGGGATCTTGGTGGGGCACCACTGTCCCTGCTGCCCTCTGGACTGGCAACAGAGAATAACACTTCCAACTGTCACATACTGCCATGTGAGGCTATAAAATGAAATGGGCTTCATGTAGGTAGGCGAATAATAAGCACTATTGCCATAGATATCGAGTGCTGTGAAAGGACTATAATTAATAATGCATCTTTCTCCTGGCTACGGGTCTGACTATATGTTTGCTATTTTAATATTAATCCTGGAATTGAGTCTAGGACTTTCAGTGTGCCTGGAAGCCACTTTGACTATATGTTGAGAAGCATTTTAAGGCACATGTGAACTGATAAGCAGGATAAGTGGCATGATGAAATTAATCCCCTAGTAGATGGGAAAAGAGGGCCGGTGCTTTTCCCAGTCTGAGCTCCCAGAAATGATTCACAAGCTGGGGCTTTGAGGCATTGAAAGCAAACAGCAGACCCAGGAGCCTTGGATGCAATTGCTTCCTTAAGCCATAAACCTGGGGAATGTTTGCTAGGCTGAAGTCAGGTTTTATTTTGCTGGGAACCCTCCTTGATTCTGATTGTGTCTTATCATTTGTTTGTCATCTGGAGGTTGTACAGGTGGAGGAAAGGATTCATAGAAATGTCCCGGCTGTGATCCCATTGTTGCCTGTTGTAATGTCTGGCCATGTTTCCTCCTGGGGTATCTGGTCAGAACTCCCACTCTGAAGAAACAGCACTAGAAATATACAGCTAAGACTGCAGCCCCCTTTCTTTGTGAGGCTAGGGAAAAGAGCCTGTGAGCTTTACATGGTGGCTCAGTGGGAATTTATGTCTCTGCAGATATCTTCAGCTACTCCTTCAGGAGAGAATGACAAGGGTTGGAAGCAATGTGGAATAGGGACAAGTGTGTGGGGACTGAGGTTGATAAGTGGTTCCACCACTTATCAGCTGTGGGAGCTTCCATAGCACAGAGCCTTAACGTCTCCCAGATTCTATTGTTCCATCTGAAAGTGGGGAAAATAAAACCTGTTTTAAAGGGTGGTTTGGAGGGTTACGTGAGCTAGTGTTACATAATTGCCTGTCTTGTTGTAAATACTCAGTACATGGCAGCTGTTATAACTTCCTAAGAAAGTTCTGTTGCATTCCTGGTTTATGGGAGTATAGACATAGACCAGAGCTAATAGCCCTTCTTGGGGAGACCAATAAACACATTAGGATGCTTTGAGTGACTTACTTCCCTGAGACCCCAGCCAAGGTGGGAAAAAGGAAGGTCACAAGCATCCCATCCAGATGCGTGGGCAGGTTGACCATATGTCTTGAATATTCCAGGACAGTTACAATTTCAGATATTCCATCTCAGTGGGCAACCAAGTATACAGATTTGAGGTTCATAAAATATGATCACTCTTCCTGTGGGCAAATACAGCTCTAGGCTGACCCGCTTGGGAACATTAGGACTCTTTGGAGCACTTTCAAAGAAAGCAGTTTCCTCATGTGTTACTTTTGGTGTATACGATGCCTCTTTAAATTGTTGCCTGTTTAAATTTAAATTGTTTGGTGCAGAGTTCATTTAACATAGTTGTCTTTTTTTTTTTTAACCTCAGTGTTCAATATCATAAGCTGACATTTTAGACACCACTCTCAATCAATGCCTGTGTCAGCTTGAAAAACAAAATAGCCCATTGTCTTCTCTGATCCCTTCCATCTTTTTCTATCTGCCTTGGTTAACGTCCCATTCGCCTCACCGAATATTTGCAAGTGTTCTTCCAAAGCTCAGGAGGAGCCAGTTTCCCAAGGAGGGTCAGGTGAACAAGGCTTCACGGGCAGTTTGTTGTCCCTGCCCAGCTATATACCCTGTGAGATTGGGGAGGGAAAGCAGAGGGCAGTGGACAGGCGGACACGCTCCCTTCCTTCCCCTCCTTTCTGCCCCTTCTCTGTCTGCAGCCTTCTCCATGCTCCAGTTAGCAAATACACTTTTCAGAGTTCAGGCCAGCACTCAAGTGCCAGCACAAGGCAGCTAATGCCATTTGACTTAGGAACAGTGTTCATTTAAGGAGTCAGAGCTTTCTACTCTGCCAACACATATGCCTGAATACAAATTAAAAGGGAGGAAGGAATCTCAGCCCACCCTTATGTCCTGACTTTATCTACTATGCTGCCAGAAACACCTCCATTTTTCTTTAAGGTCCAGTATGTCCCACTTTCAACTTCCGTCTCTTGTCCCTTCTGCAGACCCCAACTTCCTAGCCCCCAATACTGCCTGTAAATATCCTCTTTAAAAATGACCTAATCTTTCTAGAACCTTAGAGCTGGCAAGAAAAAAAAATCGATGTATCCCTTGCCTTCCTGGCCCATATATATTTTTAATTATACACTATGTGTTTCTGGAGGGAGAAGTGTTATTTGAATTCTTTTCTTTTTTTTTTAAGTGTTTATAAGAACATATTCTTTCATTTTATTGGATAAAAATGGATTCCTACAATTAAAATGGCTAGATTACAATAAAATATTATTTGTTATTTAATTTTTAAAGAATCTGCTAGTTTATTTATTTATTTTTTTAAATTTTATTTTATTAAATTTATTGGGGTGACAATTGTTGAGATTTGATCTGGCGATGGTGGGCCTATTAATTTCTCACTAGCATTGACTTTTTGATGATGGCTGAACCATTACTCTTTCGGTTTCACTTTTTAAAATTACTCTTTCATTAGAGTGGAAGTGTTGTGTAAGAATGGTAATTTTGGAGTAAGGTTTAGGACCCTGAGGCCCTGGTAACTTTATTTTGCTTAAAGAAACATTTGTCTAGCACTTATTATGCGCTAGGTGCTGCCCTATGTACTTTATAAATACCAGCCCACTTAATCCTTACTACAAGACAACAGTATTTTCATTTTTCAGGTGAGGAATGGAGGCCCAGAGCAGTCGTGTCACTTGCTTGAGGTCCTGCAGAATGCTGGGGTTTGAACCCAAGTCTTCTGGTTCCAGAGTCCCGGCTCTGAACCGCTAGCTGTGTTCCCTCTCGGTTTAAGGTTCTCTGGGACTCCATCTCCTTATTTGTACAATGAAGAGGACAAGTTGTATTATTTCTAAATTCTATTCTAGGACTAATATGGTGAAAGACAGTGATACCTTCAGAGGGGGTTTCTTTAGCCACAACACCTGAGTTTTATCATTTTTGCCCTAATCCATATGCTGAAATAGTTCTATGGGTATAGTATCCTGTGGCTTAGTTTCTATTTCCCATCCCCATTCTCTGATCTCAACATTGAGGAGGAGAGACAATCCTTGAATGAGCTGGCTTTCCAGAGTGCATTTTGAGGCACACCAATCCAGCATCATGCTTAAAGGAAAGGTTTCCCAGGCAGGAATTTTGGGAAGCACTGCACATCATGCCCTACCCTCTTGGAATGCGTAGTGCATATGAACTGGTCAAAGGAATGGAGATGTTCCACAGTTGAGAAACCTCTTCAACTTAGATTATTCAAGTGTTTACCATCCTTGTTTTACCATGAAATCAACTCTTGACATAGTGTTTTGTTAATACCCCCTAGATCTGGGGTTCTGGCAGACACGAGGGACGCACTGGCTTGCACATTCTTTGTAAGTGGTGTCTACAGCTTCGAATCTGCAAAGATTTGAAAGTGTAGCTATTTTGGTGCTGGTACCCATCTGTGTATATATAGTAGCTGGATAAATATTAGGAACAACAGGAGTCTTCTTGTAAAAAGATTATATATCTGCTACCTCTTGGGATTCTCAACTAACTAGACACATATGCTTCACCCACAGACATCCTTATGGTGCAAATATTCACTTAAATACAAACTACCTGTAAAGATGTGACACTGACCCTCGAGGCGTCTCTTCCTTCACTGACCTGTGCCACCGTTGAGAATGTGGTTACATGTTGACTTCTTCTCACCTACTTCTTACGTCATATTTTCTCTCCATTTATTCTTGGGCTCTTTCTATATTTACTTTCATGGGATTTCCAGTCCTATTTTCCTCTGCCCTCTCTACCTTTCATAATTCCTGAAGACAGGGATGTTGAGGGTGAGAGGGGACTGGCAGTTGGCACAGCATTGTTTCCTCAGCACCTCGTGCAGCAAACAGTGTTTCTGTTTGCTGATTTCTTTCTTATTTTCACAGCGTCCACATGCAAAACGGGCTTCTTTCTCCTATTTGCTAGTTTTCTTTTATACTGTGTAATTTGAAATTAAAAAAGTAAAACACATGCAAGGATTAAAAATAAAACTTCCAATGATAAAGAAAGGAATAAAATAAAATGAAACATGAAAGCCTTCCTCTCCCCTGAGTTTTAGCTTTTCTCCAGAGGTAAACACTGACAACAGGTTCGTGTGTATCATTCCAGAAAAAACGGTTTTATTCAATTACCTATATGTGTGTTTGCATGAATATCTCTCTCTTTATCAATCTATCTAATAACACACATAATGCTCATTGTCTTGCTTTTTAGTTCATTTAATAACAAACCTGAACATCTTTCCAGTTCCAAATGAGCTGATCATTCTTTTCATCAGATGCATAGTATTTAAAACTCTGTAATTTATTGAACCAGTCCCCACCGACAGATACAGGATTTTCTTTTTTTCTTTTTAATTTTAATAATCTTGTCAAGTGCTGGTGTCAAGGTTCTATTCACCTTACAATAATAATTTGAAACTTTCCTTTCTAAAATATATATATATATTTTTTAATTAAATTTATTGGGGTGACAATTGTTAGTGAAATTACATAGATTTCAGGTGTACAATTCTGCATCACATCATCCATAAATCCCATTGTGTGGTCACCACCCAGAGTCAGTTCTCCTTCCATCACCATACACTTGATCCCCCTTACCCTCATCTCCCACCCCCCCACCCCCCGCCCCCCTTGCCCTCTGGCAACCACTAAATATATTTTTTATTTTTCGATTACATACAATGTTACATTAGTTTTAGGCGTATAACATACTGATTAGACATCTATACAACTCACAAAGTCATCACCCCAATAAATCTAGTACCCATCTGATACCACACACAGTTATCACAATATTATTGACTATATTCCTTATGCTGTACTTTACATCCCCATGACTATTTTGTAACAACCAATTGGTACTTCTTAAACCCTGCCCCTTTTTCTCCCATCCCCCAGACCCCCTCCCATCTGGCAACCATCAAAATGTTCTGTGTATCTATGAGTTTGTTTCTGTTTAGACATAGGATTTTATATTTTCTGCTATGAACATCGATGCATTGTATATTTGTTTGCTTATAACTTCATTTACTCCTGCAAGTGTATCCGGGAACTGCCAGTTCAAAGGATGGTTCGTTTTCTAGCTGTAGAGATACTGCCAAATCGCCCTCCAATTAGGTTATACTACTGTGCTTCTACCCTCTGTGTGTGTGAGCCTTATTTCTTCCAACCTGCAACAACTCTGAATATTACTAAGCTTTTAACCTTTGTTCATCTGAAATAGGTGATACAAGGTATATCTAGTGATTTAAAATGACAACTCTCATTTTCATTGTGATTTCCTTTATCAACACCTTAGATTATATTCTCTCATTTAATCTGCATAATGAATAGTAATGTTGGGATTAGCGTTATTTTTCCATATGAGGAAACTCAGCCTCAGAGAGGGAAAGTGACTTCCCAAAGCCAAGCAGTGAGGGAACAGAGAATCAAAACCAGGTTTCAAAAACAACCCCAGGTTTCCTGACTCACGATTTAATTTGTTTTTACTAAATTGCATTGTCTCTCCAGCAGGGATGAGGGTGGAAACATTGTGTGAATGTGTGTGCGTAATGTGGCGCCGGGACCTGAGAAGGGAAGATGACTGAATGTAGGATCTTTCTCTTCTTCTCTCAACCATTCCCCCATAATACCCTGGAAAATTCACATTTGAGCCTCAGATGCCTCCCTCTATATCACCCGATTTAATTCTCACACCCAGCATTATTATTCCTCATCTGACTCTCAGCCAAGTCATCACTCCGTGGATCCCACTGAAATAGAACCAGGGAATATGGAATTAAGTGCCATGTGTGAAATTTGTTAGAATCATGTAATAACTTTGTCACCTCGCATTTCCAAAGCACTCAGTCCCACAAGCAGTACAAACAGGCTGCCTCTCCCATCTCTTATTCTCACAGACATATTCACCAGAAAGATGGGAGTATTATACACGCCACTTATTAAAGTCAGGTTGCCCTTAGGCTGACAGTAGTGGAGAACCTTCAGGGACGTTTTAGTCTCTACTGTTCTCTCCTTGCGACTGTTGGTAATTCTGTGAGAGTGAAGGGAGCTACAGGAATTTCTGTCTTGCTAACTCTTCACAAGACGGTGGATTGGCACCTGGCATCCAGTCTCCTAGCATGCCTTCCTGTACTGTACTGGAGAGGCTGGAAAGCTATAAACTACATTTCCCAAACTCTCTTGCATCTAGATCCTAGCTGGAAATTAGAATTTGTCAAGTAGATGTAGCTGTGCCTTTTTGAATCTGCTGGGGATTTCTCAGATTCACTGGTTTTTAGGGACTAAATCTGCGACACATATGCCACTTGTACACACTAAAGGCTGGAAAAAACTACCAGTCATATTCGATGACCAATCTTGACTCATTACTATCTTTTATAGTTGTTTTTTTCCCCCAACCTGTACCTGGAATTTAACAATCCCACTGGACAGTCTAATTAGGCTTTTTGCAAAAACTATCCCCAAATAGCCAACAAACAAAACTGGGACAAACACCCTACCCTTTCATTTGTAAAAGGTGACATCTTCAGATGCCATATTTCATGGGTTTCATAAATGGATACTTAGCTTATGGGTCATTAACAAACATGAAATGAGTGAAGAGATGGTTTTATTGCTGTTTTGACATCTGGGGTATTTATGTGATGACATCCTTTCTATTGTGACTTGTATGCTTCTGTGAACTTGTCATACCTTTCCCGGTCTTCACTTGTGCTGGATTTTTGCTTTGAGCTGAAAAAAAACACAAATACCTGAAACCACACCTCACCGCACTGTAATGAAGATCAAAGTGAAAAAATGAAGAATGGCAAGACATCCAGGTGTGTCTTTAAATCTCCAGAAAATTTTGCCTCTGGGGATTCTCCATGCTTCTTGCCAGAAAGGGCTTTCCCTTTTAGAATGTAAAACACAGTTGCTTCTTTTCCCATTTCAGATGAGGAGTTTTAGTAAAGACCCGGCCTGCTCTCACCTTGGTTTACCTGGGGTGCCTGGTCATTCATTATTCGTATTGGCACTTGCCCAAGACATAGACAAAACCGCTAGAGAGCTTTGGGATTCATTAAGTGAGGTAAAGGGGTGTGTTCATCTGTTTTTAGAGTATGAGTTAGATTAGCCTTTTTTATCAGGAGCCAAGAATGACATTCAGTCTTAATCTAGTTCATCTCTCATAGTGTGGCTTTGCTAAGTATTTCACCCTCTTTCTCTGAAAGACAGGGGCAGGAGTGATAAAGGTCAGCATTTATTGAAGGTTTACTCTGCCAGGCATAGTGCTAAGTGTTTTACACATACTATCTCATTTAATACTCATAGGAAGCCTGAGGTTGGCATTATTATTATCATTATTATTATTATTTGAATTGTATTTTTTTAATTGAAGTGTAATTTATGTAATACAAAATGAGCCCTTTTAAAGTTAGCAATTAAGTGGCATTTAGTACATTCACCATGTTGTGCAACCACCACCTCAATCTAGATCCAAAATAATTTTGTCACCCCAAGAGGAAATTCCATATCCCTTTAATGGTTGCTCCCCATTCCTCCTCTCCCGGCCCTGGCAACCACCAGCCTGCTTTCTGTTCCTGTGGATTTGTTTATTCCGGACATTTCATTTAAGTGCAGTCATACAATATTTGTCCTTTTGTGTCTGGCTTCTTTCACTTAGCACAATGTTTTGGAGGTTCATGTACATTATAGCGTGTATCAGTACTTCATTCCTTTTTCTGTCTGAATGAAATTCTATTGTATGGATGTACCACATTTTGTATATCTATTCATCCACTGCTGTACCTTTGAATTTTTGTCACCTTTTGGCTACTGTGGATAGTACTGTATGAACATGCGTGCACATCTGTTTGTTTGAATGCCAGTTTTCATTTCTTTTGGGTATAATAAGGTTGGTATTATGTTTATCAATATTTTACGTGGAAACTTGGGTACAGAGAAGTTAAATATGCTAATAAGGGTTGGAGATAGGATTCAAACCTGGGACCTTCATGTAAGCACGATGCTATGCTCCTTCCTATATACTCTCATTACAGTGCTGTCCCTGGAATTCTACCAAGGGAACTTACAACAAAGTCTCTTAAGCACTGACGTTGAAAGTCCAGTGGCCATGGATGGAGTTAAGATGACATTCCTTTAAAGCATCCACTGTTCTCTAGTAAATAGTATTCTTGGGAGGCCTCCTTCTTTATTCCTGAACTTTAGGTAACAGTTATAACCAATTTGAATCTATATGGCATGTTACTTTCGTACCAGATTTTTACATAGGGTTTTCATTTGGCCCTTATAACAACCATCTGAGGTTGGAAAGGCCAGCTTTATAACTTGCATCTCTATTTTACAAATAAAGGACTTGCTGCTCAGAGACTTTAAAGAACTTACTCAGGGCCACAAAGTTTAAAGGTAGGTGGTCCAGGGTTCGTGCTGGGTCCTCTATGGTCTTTTTGCTGGGCCATGCTGCCTCTCCCATCGGCAATCAGGAGTTGTTAGAAAAGTTATACAAACAAAAGTTATACAAAAGGCAGTTATACCAACTGCCTTCTTGTAATCAAAGCCAGTTGTAATAAAGGAATGTTATTTTAAAGCGATTATGCCATAATAATGATAACAGCAACACAATAGCCACAAATGATGATTCCAGCATCTGTACATATGCTCATGCAGCGAATATAATCCAGCACACAGAGTAACTTTTTATTAACATTTGTTCACCAGCACCTTAGTATCTGAAATAAGCATCATAAAGCTGTCAACTTGAAAGGTGTACCCCATACCCCAGGGTCTATCTCAAAGTTTGTCTGTGGCAGCTGTTCACTCTTGGTAACATTGCCCTTGACTACAAGTAGGAACTGTTCATTTTTTCTCTTTTTAAATACCCTCCCCCATTTTCCCATTTTCTCAGATCATATGAATCATCTCGCCCTCTCCCTGACCCCTTAGATGAGGACCCTGGAAATGGGAGCTATCAAGTGGGCAGTGAGTGCTAAAGTCAGAATTTCTAGAACTTCCCAAACTGCTTTGCATTCCCTTGGAGGGCCAATTAAACCACACTTTGCCCTGAGTACTGGACATGGGCTTTTAAACAGTCTCTCATTCCTCATTGTGGGTTTACTGGTCTGTAGATACCCACCTCCTCCTTTCCCGTTGGCATATTTGTTCAGAAGGTGTCACACGGAGATGGGTTCAGTGCTGTGAACTGCCATTAATGAGTAATGGGGAAAGCATTGCTTTCCAAGATGCCTAATGCAAACACATGTCCAAGGTTAGCACTGTTTCTATAGCAGCATTCGAGGTGGTACTTAAGTAGTGAGATTATAAATCGAGTGGTGAAACTGTTTAGACTTTCCAAAGGGAGCCTGAATGGCTGGTCTCTCCATCCCCCCTTAGCCACGAGGGACGAGTCTGTCCTTCTGATTCATACATTGTTGCATGTAAAAATAAACTCCAGCCTCATTACTCTGACATTTTAGTTTTGGACTTTTTGGATGCAGCCATAAGGCTTCGATGGCCAATTTAACTGATGACATAGGTTTATTTACTTATCAACTCTAGAGCAACATTCTCCACCAAGTTGTTTCATTCCGTTTCATAGATGAGGGGTTCGTTTGGTTGGCCATGCTCTGAAATAAGCCATGTTTTGGGTTAAGGAAAAATAAGGAATTGAGGCTGATGCACAAGAGATCCATTCTGGTGGTAGAAGGGCTGCTTGTCTGCCCAATTCTAGCTCTGTGCTCGACAGCGGGTAGTGAGGTGGGATTGCCTTGGCCTTCAGCTCTAGGAGATTAAATGCACAGCAATTTCCTGAAGCTGAGTTATCTCTAGGATGACAGAAGCTATTCTAGGGCCTTAAGTGACCCTGCTTGTGGGTGGGCAGGATGTAACCTTGGAAGGGAGGCCCGTATGCCTGGCCCTCGCTCTCCATAAGCCACTTACTGCCTTGAAGACTAAAGGAAGAGACAAATGACCACAGCTGGCCTGCCACCTCTTTGTCTTCTGAGAGTGGGTATAATTGAATGGTGGAGGGGCTGAAGCCCACCTTAGGCCTCTGCTCAGTGATTTCTATTACTCCTCTGCCCCTGGGACTCAGTATGGGAACTTCTCCTTTGGCCAGTTGGAATCTGGCAGATTTACTGTGTTTCCCCCAAAATGAGACCTAGCCGGACAATCAGCTCTAATGCGTCTTTTGGAGCAAAAATTAATATAAGACTCAATCTTATTTTACTATAACATAAGACCCGGTATAATATAATAATATAATATAATGTAACATAATATAATATAATAAATATAATATAATATAATATAATATAATATAATATAATATAATATAATATAATATAATATAATATAATATAATATACCGGGTATAATATAATGTAGTATAATATAATACCAGGTCTTATATTAATTTTTGCCTCAAAAGATGCATTACAGCTGACTGTCTGGCTAGGTCTTATTTTTTGGGGAAAATGGTAGTAGATTGTTCATTTGGCAGTGTTTCCCAGGTTTGCCGGATGAGATAGTCACCTTTGGAGGGTGGCAGTGGGGGGGGGATGTTGTTCACCATTAAGAAGCTTGGTAGAAGAGGGTAAAGGGTGTCAAATATATGGTGATGGAAAGAGAACTGACTCTGGGTGGTGAACACACAATGGGATTTATAGATGACGTAATACAGAATTGTATATCTGAAAGCCTATGCAATTTTGCTAACCATTGTCACCCCAATAAATTTAATTTCAGGAAAGTAAAAACAAACAAACAAACAAACAAGAAGCTTTCCAGACTCTTCCTCTGGAGAGAATTGGATTCAATTGATGTGTGTGGGTCCCAGGAATTTGTATTTTAACAAACCTCAGGTGATGCCTAGTGTCTTACATGCTTGGGAAACACTGGTTCATAGTAAGAGGCTTTGAAATATGCATCCCACAGCCTTGTCTTCTTTGTTCTGCAGTGTTTTCCCCCCTTTTTTCTCTGCCTTTGTGGCAGATGCTCATAGGGAGATGACTCATATCTCCTGGGTCCTACCACTCCAGGGTGCTCCAGGGGGATTTCCATCTGTCAATAACTGCATCTTCTGGCCTTCCTGAAGGCTCAGCGGGCTGGAATCAACACCCCCAGGAGCAGCCCTTAAGTGGGGCTTGAGACGAGTTGGTGCATAAATACCCCAGCTCCCTTGTCTTTCAGGTGGGATAAATCTGGGCCGTGTCTTGCGCCATTTTCAGCATTTTCCAGTGAGATTGAACTGTAGTCACCCAGAGTAATATGCTTGACAATGCACTCTTTATAGGCTGCCTTTCCTTTCTGTCTTGCTTCCTTGTTTCCTTACCAGTGTTCCCTTGCCTCTCAAATAAACTACAGTTAGTTCTGCTATAACATGACATGAGTTCCTAGAAAATTACCTTCCTATGCAAAATTATGCGATAAAAACCACAGGGTTTGTGGGATAAATGAGATCAAGGACAAAACACTTAAAAACTTAGTAGCACATAAAAAAATATGTGGGAACCTAATAAAAATGGTAGCACAGTTTTACACATGTTATATGGTTAAGAAATACATAAATACAACAATAGCTAAGGCACTGTTCCTAAAGAAAGCCCTGAAGGTGGCTTGCAGAAGTGGGTATCACAAGACTTGCAACTTGTAAGTTATTGTGAAGGGGTGGAAGGTGCATTATCAGGAACCAGATGGACAATTGTAACAATAGGTGTGGATGGTTGGGGCTTCTCAGGTGAACTGAAGTAACTGGTACATGTTTGAGGTGTCTGCCTTTGTGTGCATTTTGTAAATGCAGCTCCATTCAGCTGGGTGCACTTTTCTGTGTTCACCGACTGTTTATTGCAGACAAAATTGCACGTAAGTAAACACGAAATTCACGTGATGCTCAAATTGTTCCCTAATATATCAATCACGTTGGAACATATTTGCATTTTCAACACACATGTTAAAGCAGAACTGACTGTACTTGCACCGGCTTCGTTGTTTCGGGTCTTGCTTCCAAACTTAAAGTAAGATAACTATTAATGGCAGCTTGATGGAGGTTTTAGTTTTTCATTGGCTCTTTCTTGTGATGAACTAAGCTGATACATAAAACACAAGCCCTTTCACACCCAGACGAGATCAACAGAGACTGTGGCTGTATGTAGGAAGGGGGATCTCCAGCCAAAATGTCCCCTGCCAGAGGCTCTGCATTCCAAGCCACACTGGCTTGCCCACTCATTATCCTGTATTCTCTATGGGCCTGTGACCCTGTTTTACAGGTCCTGAAAATCTCATTCACCTATTTGTAGTTTCTTAGAACGGATTTAAACCTAAAATCAAATGTCATATTTTTATGAGCTGGAGCAGAATTCTGTAAGTGCTCAGCTCCTTCCTTTATTAGGAAAAAAAAAGATTAACATAGAACTTTGGTAGATATATTATTTGCCTCCATTCAGTGCTTCCCAGGAGGTAAAATTACAGCATGAGTTCGGCTCATTCTTAATTTCCCATGGTAGGTTACAAATGGGTTCTTTTCTATTCTACAACTTCTTTAATCTCAATACCTGATTTCTCCCACGTGTGGCTCTACACAATCAAGCAACTTATATACCACATGGCTCATTTGTTTAACTGGTTCTGCTTCGGTTTCAAGTTCATACTCTCTGTAGCCTTGATTTTTGACCTGGACGTGCACACAGGCTGTAATACAGATCAATGTTTTTCTGAGTGTGGACTTCAGACCACCCACATCAGAATCCCTAGGGAGCTTGTTACAAGCACAGCTTCTTGGACTTCACCCCAGACCTCCTGAATCAAAATATCTTGGGAGTGGGGCTCAGGGATTTACCTTTTCTACAAGCTACCGACTGATACTTATGTGCACTCAAAGTTGAAACTCAAAGGTTTGTGGCTCTCAACTGGGGCCAATTGTGCCCTCCAGGGGACATTTGGCAATGCCTGGAGACATTTTTGGTTGCCACAACTCAAAGGGGAGTGCTACTGGCATCTAGTAGGTAGAGCCCAGGGATGCTGCTAAATATCCTACAGTGCACAGGACAGCACCCTCCACACAGAAATATATGGTTCCAAATGTTAACAGTGCCAAGACTGAGAAACTCTGGTTTGGACCCTTAGGGATTTCTCCAGAGTCTGCTGCTCTTATAGGGCTGTTTCCTTTGTCGTTATTTTCCTTGGTTTCTTCACATCTGGGTGGTTTAGTAATGACAAAGTTCTCTGGATGAGCAGAAATATACATGTTAGGCAGACTGGTAGCTGCATATAGGTAGAATCGGGGTGGTAGGGGTGATATTTGCCTCAAAGATGCTTTCTCTGGCATCCATGAGTTGAACTGTAAGTCAGGTCAGGTCAAGTCATCCTAGAGATTAAGGGACCTTGCAGAGTTAGAGCAAATAGCACAAATCTAGAGATGCAGAAATGGGCTTTTCTGTCAGTGTGTAGATTTTTTGTCATACTCAAATTTTTTTTTGGTTTTCTTTTCTTTTTTAAGTTTATTGGGGTGACAATTGTTAGTAAAGTTACGTAGGTTTCAGGTGTACAATTCTGTATTACATCATCTATATACCACAATGTGTGTTCACCACCCAGAGTCAGTTCTCCTTCCATCACCTTATACCCTCATATACCCTCATCCCTTTTACCCTCCTCTACCCCCCCATCCCCCCTTACCCTCTGGTAACCACTAAACTATTGTCTGTGTCTATGACAAATGAAGAAACAAAAACTCATAGACATACTCAATTTTTATTACCTAACTGATACACGCATGATATAGTGAAAGTTAGCCCTTTTCATCACCTAAGACAGTGCTTGGACTGGTATTTCCATGCCTCATTAGTTATTGCCCCTTATTTACTAAAAGACCTGGAATTAACTTCTAAATCCTCAAAGAGGGGTTAGAGTACTCAGTATCATTTCAACATTGAGAGTATTCCATTGTGCCATGAATTTTTGAAAACTGGTAATTCATGTATACTATAAATGGTAATTAAATGTCTAGTTATGAAATTCTAAGAATCTATATTATATCCCAAGTCATATGTATCTCCATGATAAGTCTATAATTCAATGATAAAGTTTGTCAGATAATGTACAAGAAAGGACGTTTTGAGTGCTAATTAGTGATATTTCACAAGTTCATGTATATTATTTAAATGTTTTGTGTATCCTCTAGCTTGCATGTGGAACCTCTTTCATCTGTAGCCTGTTAAAGTTGGGAAAACCCTTTGGGATCTTTTAAAATTATTGAAATGTCAACAAGGTTTGGATAATTATAATACCTAACATCCATTGAGCACTTACACCTGCCAGATGTTGTTCTAAGTATCGTACATTTATTTTGCTCACTTAATCCTCACAACAATTCTATGGGGTAGAAGTATGATTATTACCATTTTACAGATGAGGCTAAATACCAGGGACACACAGATGTCAAGGTGCCAAACTACAATTGAAACCCAGGCAGTCTGGCTTCTTAACAATAGTATTATTTTGCTTGACTTCTTCAAGTGTAGTCAACAATTTGTCACCTCTGACTTGAACCAAGTGGAATAAACATGAAAATGATTCTCTTAGTCCAGCACTGTCCAGTAGAAATACATGGGTCACAAATGTAATTTTAAATTTTCTAGGAACTGATTTTTTTTTAAGACGTAAAAGGAAATGGTGAAATTTATTTTGATGATATATTTTATTAACCCAACATATCCAGAATGTTATAATTTCAACATGTGATCACTAAAAATATTATTAATGAGATATCTTACATTTTTCTTTTGTACTAAGCCATTGAAATCGGTGTATATTTTATACTTACAGTGTATCTCAATTTGGATGAGCCATATTTTAAGTGTTCTAAAGACACCTGTGGCTAGTGGCCACCATATTAGATAATGCAGCTTTAGCTGAGATTTGGTGAGAAAATGTAGACTTTGAGAACTGAGTTTGAGTGATCGTTTGAAAGGCAGAAAGGTGGTTTTCCAATCCTGCTTAGCTCAAGTCAGAGAGAGACCTTAAACATCTCTCGATATTTTGACAGAGTTCTGTGGCTATTTCTGTCCAGAAGCAGACTTCTGCATCTGCAAATGGGCCCGAGCATTTATACCCTCCTTTGCACACCAAACACTATTTAACTGTCAACAAATATTTTTGAAAGGGGATTTAACTTACAAGCACCTACACACACACACACACACACACACACACACACACACACACACACGCACACCATCTTTGTTGTCAATGTATACATTTCATTGGATTGAGGATTCAATACAAGTGTATGGGGAGGGAGAAATGTTTTATTTGTGCCTGTGCAATACCTTTCTTTATCTGGCTGACCTTTCAACATTCACATAATTGCCATCTTGGCCCCATGTGATTTAAATGCTATATACCAGGGATGCCAAAAAATGTATACACATGGCTTGCATTTATCTTTTGTTATTGGTATATATTGCATATTGTGATTTTAATATAGTTTTTTCCTTTCTTAAAATGTGTATACATTTTTTGGCATCCTCTATATATCTCTCTATATCTATCTATCTATCTATCTATCTATCTATCTATCTATCTATCTATCTATCTATCTATCATCTATCTATCATCTATCTATCTGTCTCCAGCAGTGGGAGTGTACGGATCTATACACAAATAAACTTGTGGGCTAGCTCAGAACTCTAGCAGAGCTCCTGCACTTGTCTAATAATGGCACCGAGTTTCATGAAAGACATCAACTCAACTCAGAAGAGTGTGGGCTTATTTTAAAGTCTTGAAGAGGAAGTGTGTTTTGTGTAATTTTCTAGTAGAAAACAGTAATGCATGGTTGCTGAATAAAATGCACAGAGGTGCCTTTGAACATTCAGACAGGCCAACAAGAACACTAGCCATTGCTATTGTCATCTTTTTGTTAATTAAATTGATGGAGGCAAATGACTTCTAGAAAAACACCCATAATCATTGAGGAACAACACTGTAGTGAGAAGATCATGGATGAACTGTTTTAGCCTTGACCTCTGCCGTTAACTAGCTATATGACTTCCATCCCGCTGGGGTAAGAAAAGGAAGTGGGATTAAATTTCAGTCCAGGATGCACATTAGAGTCATTGGGGAGTTGTGTTTTTTTTTAATAGTTGGCATCCATTATTGTTCAGCTTCAGGTGTACAGTGCAGTGACCAGGCATCTACATCATCCCTGAGGTGGTCTCCCAAATGGGACACGTGTCCATCAGATACCCTACAAAATCTTTACAACATTATTGATTACATTCCCCAAATTAATTTTCAAAACCCCGTGGCCATCTTGTGGTTACTGACTGTTTTCTAATCCCCTCACCTTCCCCTTTATCCCTACCTCCCCGCCCATCTAGCAACCCTCAGTTTTTCCTCTGTGTCTCCAAAACTGTTTCTGATCAGTTCATTCACTTATTCTTTTCTTTAGATTCCACATATAAGTGAGATCATATGGTATTTGTCTTTCTCTGTCTGACTTATTTCACTTAACATAGTGTTCTCTAGATCCATCCATGTTGTTGCAAACGGTAAGATTTCTTTCTTCTTTATGGCTGCGTAATACTCCATTGTATAAATGTACCACAGTTTCTTAATCCAGTCATCTACCGATGGGCATTTCGGTTGTTTCCATGTCTTGGCTATTGTGTATAGTGCTGCAATAAACATAGGAGTGCATAAAGATTTTTGAATTAGAGTTTTGGATTTCTCCGGATAGATACCTAGGAGTGGAATTCCTGGATCATAAGGTAGGTCCATTTTCAGATTTTTGAGATACCTCCATACTGTTTTCCATAGTGGCTGTACCAATCTGCAATCCCACCAACAGTGCACAAGTGTTCCTTTTTCTCCACATCCGCACCAGCGCTTGTTGTTTGTTGATTTATTGATGATAGCCATTTTGACTGGGGTGAGGTGGTATCACATTGTGGTTTTTATTTGCGTTTCTCTGATGGTTAGTGAGGTTGAGCATTTCTTCATATGTCTGTTTCCATCTGTATGTCCTTTTTAGAAAAATGTCTCTTCATGTCCTCTGCCCATTTTTTAATTGGGTTGTTTGTTTTTTTGGAGTTGACTTGAGTGAGTTTTTTATAAATTTGTGATATTAAACCCTTATCAGATATATCATTGGCAAATATATTTTCCCATTCAGTAGGATCCCTTTTTGTTTCATTGATGGTTTCCTTTGCTGTGAAAAAACTTTTTAGTTTGATGTAATCCCACATGTTTATATTTTCTCTTGCTTCCCTCGCCCGAGGGGATATATCAGTAAAAATCTTACTCCGGGTAATGTCTGAAGTTTCTTCCTATATTTTCTTCTAGGAATTTTATGATTTCAGATCTTACATTTAAAGTCTTTAAACCATTTTGAATTTATTTTTGTATATGGTGTACGGCGGTGGTCCAGCTTCATTTTTTTGCGTGTGTCTGTCCAGGTTTCCCAGCACCATTTATTGAATAGACTGTCTTTATCCCACCGTACATTCTTGCTTCCATTGTCATAGATTAAATGGTCATATAGGCATGGATTTATTTCTGGACTCTCTATTCTGTTCCATTAATCTATGTGTCTGTTTTTATGGCAGTACCATGCTGTTTTGATTACTGTAGCCTTGTAGTATAATTTGATGTCAGGAATTGTTATACCTCCCACTTTGTTCTTATTTCTCAAGATTGCTGAGGCTATCTGGGGTCTTTTATGGTCTCATATAAATTTTAGGATTATATGTTCTATTTCTGTGAAAAACGTCTTGGTAGTTTGATAGGAATTGCATTGAATTTGTATATTGCCTTAGGCAGTATGGACATTTTAGCTATATTAATTCTTCCTATCCATGAACATGGTATGTGTTTCCATCTATTTGTATCTTCTTTTATTTCTTTCTTCAGTGTCTTATAATTTTCTGAGTACAGATCTTTTACTTCTTTGGTTAAATTTATTCCCAGGTATTTTATAGTCTTTGGAGCAATAGTAAATGGGATTGAGTTTTTAATTTCTCCTTCTGATGTTTTATTATTGGTATACACAAATGCAACTGATTTCTGAATATTAATTTTGTGTCCTGCTACTTTACTAAATTCATCTATCAGCTCTAATAGTTTCTTGGTGGAGTCTTTAGGGTTCTCTCTATATAATATCATGTCATCTTCATATAATGACAATTTTACTTCCTCCTTACCTATTTGGATACCTTTTATTTCTTTTTCTTGTCTAATTGCTATGGCTAGAACTTCCAGCACTATGTTGAATAGAAGTGGAGACAGTGGGCAACCTTGCCTTGTTCCTGATCTTAAGGGGAATGGTTTTAGCTTTTTCCCATTCAGTATGATGTTAGCTGTGGGTTTATCATATATGGCCATTATTATGTTGAGATATGATCCCTCTATTCCCACTTTCTTAAGGGTTTTTATCATAAATGGCTGCTGGATTTTATCAAATGCTTTTTCTGCATTATTGATATGATTATGTGATTTTTATTTTTCATTTTGTTAATGTGGTGTATCACATTAATTGATTTGCGGATGTTGAACCACCCTTGCATACCAGGGATGAATCCCACTTGATCATGGTGTATGATCTTTTTAATGTATTGCTGAATTCTGTTCGCTAATATTTTGTTGAGGATTTTTGCATCTATATTCATTAGAGATATCGGCCTGTAGTTTCCTTTTTTTTGTAGTGTCTTTTTTTTTTTTTTGTCTGATTTTGGGATCAGGGTGATAGTGGCTTCGTAAAAAGTGTTTGGGAGTCTTCCCTCCTTCTGGATTTTTTGGAAGAGCTTGAGGAGAATAGGTGATAATTCTTTTTTGAACATTTTGTAAAATTCACCTGTAAAGCCATCTAGTCCAGGGCTTTTGTTTGTTGGGACATTGTTGATTACTGATTCAATTTCCCTGGTGGTAATCAGTCTATTCAGGTTTTCTGTTTCTTCTTGAGTTAGCCTTGGAAGGTTGTATGCCTCTAGAAAATTGTCCATTTCTTCCAGATTGTCAAATTTGTGGCATATAGTTGCTCATAGTAATTTCTTAAAATTTTTTGTATCTCTGCAGTGTCTGTTGTCACTTCTCCTCTTTCATTTCTGATTTTATTAATTTGGGTCCTCTCTCTCTTTTTTTAATGAGTCTGGCTAAAGGTTTGTCGATTTTGTTTATCTTCTCTAAGAACCAACTCTTGGATTCATTGATCTTTTGTATTGTTTTTCTGGATTCTATTTCATTTATTTCTGCTCTGATCTTTATTATCTCCTTCCTTGTACTCCCTTTGGGCTTATTTTGCTGTTCTTTTTCCAGATTCCTTCAGTGTGAAGATAAACTGTTGATTAGTGATGTTTCTTGTTTCTTTAGGTAGGCCTGCAATGCTATGAATTTCCCTCTTAGGACTGCTTTCGCGGCATCCCATAGATTTTTGGGTCATCGTGTTTTCATTTCCGTTTGTCTCGAGATATCTTTTGATTTCTTCCTTGATCTCTTGGTTGATCCATTCATTGTTTAGTAATATGTTATTCAGCCTCCATGAATTGGTGTGTCTTCCAGTTTTTTTCCTGTAGTTCATTTCTAATTTCATAGCACTGTGGTCAGAGAAGACAACTGGTATGATTTAAATTTTCTTGAATTTATCAAGACTTGTTTTGTGGCCTAACGTATGGTCTATCTTGGCAAATGTTCCATGTGCGCTTGAGAAGAACGTGTATTCTGCAGCTTTGGGGGGAAATGCTCTGAAAACGTCAATTAAATCCAAGTAGTCCAATGTGTCATTTAAGGCTGTTGTTTCCATATTGATTCTCTGTCTGGAAGACCTGTCCCTTGTCAGAGGTGTGTTGAAGTCCCCTACTATGATAGTGTTACTGTTGATCTCTGTCTTTATGTCAGTCAATATCTGTTTTATATGTTTAGGTGCTCCTATGTTGGGTGCATAGATGTTTACTAGGGTTATGTCCACTTGTCGGATCGATCCCTTTATTATTATATAGTGCACATCTTTGTCTTTCAATATATTCTTCATTTTAAAGTGTATTTTGTCAGATATAAGTATTGCAACTCCAGCTTTTTTCTCATTTCCATTTGCATGAAATATCTTATCCCAACCTTTCACTTTCAGCCTGTGTGTGTTTTGATCTGAGGTGAGTCTCTTGTATACAGCATATACAAGGGTCTTGCTTTCTTATCCACTCAGCCACCCTATGTCTCTTAATTGGAGCATTTAATCCATTTACATTTAAAGTGATTATTGATAGGTACATAGTTATTGCCATTTTAAAATTTGTAGTTAGATTGTTTTAATCCTTCTTCTATTTACAGAAGTCCTTTTAGTATTTCTTGCAATGCTGGCTTGGTGGTAATAAATTCCTTTAGCTTATTCTTTTCTGGGAAGCTCTTTATCTCTCCATCAACTTTAAATGATAGCCTTGCTGGATAAAACAATCTAGGTTGTAGGGCTTTGTTTTCCATCACTTTGAGTATCTCCTGCCGCTCCCTCCTGGCCTTCAATGTTTTTGTAGAAAAGTTATTTGATAGTCTTATGGGAGTTCCCTTGTATGTAACCCTCTGTCTTTCTCTTGCTGCTTTTGGGATTCTCTCTTTGTCTTTAACCTTTGCCATTTTAACTATAATGTGTCTTGGTGTGGGCCTGTTTGGGTTTATCCTGGTTGGAACTCTCTGCACTTCCTGGGCTTGTATGTTGGTTTCCTTCATCAGGTTATGGAAGTTTTCAGACATTATTACTTCAAATATGTTCTCAATCCCTTGCTTCCTCTCTTCACCTTCTGGTATTCTTATGATGTGCATGTTGTTGTGCTTGATGTTATCCCAGAGGTCTCTTAAACCATCTTCATTGTTTTTTATTCTTTTTTCTTTCTGTTGTTCTGTTTGGGTGATCTCTGCTAACTTGTCTTCTAAGTCACTGATTCGATCCTCTGCTTCATCTAACCTGCTGTTAATTCCTTCAAGTGAGTTCTTTATTTCAGTAATTGTGTTCTTTAGTTCTAACTGGTTGTTCATTATGATTTCTCTATCCTTCTTTATATCGTCTCTAAGCTCCTTAAACATTCTTATCATCAGTGTTCTGAACTCTGTCTCTGATATGTTGGTTACCTCTGTTTCATTTGGTTCCATTTCTGGAGGTTTCTTCTGTTCTTTTATTTGGGACATGTTTCTTTGTTTCCCCATTCTGGCTGACTCTCTGTGTTTGCTTCAATGTACTAGGTAGATTCCCTAGAGTTCTTAGTTCTTGCTGGGTTATCTTATGTAGTATGTGTCCTTTATATTTGACTTGCACTACTTCGTTCTTCTCCTCTGTGAGTGCTCCAAAGGTGACTCTTGTGTTGTGTATATTGTCCTGTTAAAGAAAATCTTTAATTGCTTTTTGCTTGTGAGTAGGTGGGATTAACTCCTAGGCTGACTAGTTGTGAGATTTGGCTCTGCCCACTGCAGGGTGTTATGCTGCGTGAGGGTTGACCACTTAAATGTGGTTTGTCCTCTATGGGCTCTTGTGCCTGTAAAGAATCCCCTCTGGGTGTGTCACTTGTAGGGCAAACCCGGTAGTACTCTGGTTTGGTCTGGAGTTGGCCTCTGGGTATGTTGAATCTTGTGCCTCTTAACCTGGGCCCTGGTAGGGCAATTTCAGAACAAAGCAAATCACCAAGCACAACAACAACAACAAAGAAACACTCAAATACATTCACGTGTAAAAACAACCGACAACCCCCACTCAACACAGGCAAAGATATCAAGGATATAAAGACAAAACAAAACAAAACAAAAAGCAGCGCCAGTCTTGGCTTAAGCCCACCAAGTAATCTGCAGGTTGTCCTCTGCTGTACCAAAGAGTCCCATGCGTATTGTGCAGGCAGAGCCGGTCATCTGGTGCCCAGAATGACGTTGGGACTGCAGATTTAGATGCGTGGGGCTGAGGGGTCTGGATGGTAGTTTTTACAAAGCCAGTGCAGTTTCTGCCCTTGCCTGCACATATGCGCACTGAGAGTAGCACCACCAGCCCTGTGTCCAGTTCTCCTGAGTCTTAGGGCACTTCTTCCGTGTGTGTGTGTGTGTGTGTGTGTGTGTGTGTGTGTGTGTGTGTGGCGGGCGGGAAATTTCTGAGCTGCTGAAAGCTGGGAGCTGCATCTGCTGCTTACTACTGATCCCTGGGTGGGCCTCCGCAGTTGTAATTGCCCTGCCCTAGGCAGGCCAGAAAGGGTGGTGGCTGGGGGTGGAGGAGTCTCTTCTCTCCTAGCCCAGCAAAAATCACACTCTTCCCAGCCTCTTCCCTGGGTCAGAGCTGCCCGCCAGTCTTCCCAGAGCCTGAGCACTCAGGCTCCTCTGTAATCTGACACTACTTCTCAGTTCAGGGGCCAGTTTATGTCTCTGGAAGGGCGGGGGTAGGATTGGAAGAGCAGGGGGAGGGGCCCAGGTATGGAGTTTGTGTCCTTTGTCCGGCCTAGGGCTTAACTGGAGGTATCAGCTGAGGTTATTGCCTGAAATGCTGGATATGCTGCCCCCTCAGCGGGAGAGATCAGCTGTGGGACGCAGGGGAAGAGCCCACCTCCTGGCTTTTGTGTTCTCTGTTCCGTCCTGGGATCCCCTGTGTCTCTGCAGCTGAGGATGCCAGTCGCATTTCCACAGCTGAAGGTGCGGGCTCCGTCCCCACAGCCTCAGATGCAGGCTGCGTTTCCACAGCCACAGGTGCGGGCTGCATCTCCACTCCGCTCCTTTCCCTCTTCCCCTGCTCGCCTAATTTGCCCACCTTCAAGTAATCCTTGCATGAGTCTTAGCTGTTCTGTGTGATGAGCAGAGAGTCCTTTGATGGGTTATAGATGTCCCGTTTGTGATAAGATCCGGAGGAGAACTCAAAAAGTGCGCCCCGCTGCCGCCATTCCTATGGGGAATGTTTTAAAAACTGCTGATGCCCAGGCATGATTCTATACCAATTAAATAAGAAAATCTGGGGTTGGGACTGTTTGTATTGTAAATGAACCATCCCTTTTTTTTGGTGGAAAATTCAAGGACAAGCGAGAGAGAAATGGGGCACGTAAGTGTCTAATTGCAAATGCTGCTTGTTTGTAATGTATTTGTAAGTAGAGAGAAAATCCATTTACTTTATTTGAATTTCAGGTAAACCTTTCTAGTCTCAGAAAGGCATGAAAGTATCAGGGAAGGGGAACTAATAATATTGGATGTTTTCATCTTTCTCTCTTGTGGAGTTTCATAGAGAAGGGAATGCTCTAGTGTGTCTCATCCAGTCTAGTGCACAGATGAAATCAGAGATTTCTGAGAGTGGGTAATTGTATCAGTCAGGATAGGCCTGGTAACAAATGACTCCAAAAATCTCAGTTGCTTATAGAAGCATAAGTTTATTTCCTGCTCATAAAAATGTCTGTCACGAGTCATCTGCAGCTCTGTCCTCCATCACCTTCACTCCAGGACTGAGACTGATGGGATCAGTCCCGCCTAGAACACTGCAGGTCCAAGTGGTAAATGGGGGAAGAGAAAATGGTGAATCACGCAATTGCTCTTAATGCTTATGCTCAGAAATGACACACAACATTTCTGCTAATGCTTAATTGGCAAAGCTAGTCATGTGGCCAAGCCAACTCTAAGCTCAACAGAGCAGGGATGGGGATGTGTCAGCCCTCTGCAGGGACAAAAGTGAGAACAATAATACAATCCACCATAGCAGTTAAACACACCATAATAGAGAGTGTCACAGACTTCCAGCTACCCAAGGAGTACCCAAGTGGCCACAGTCCAAGGTTAGCTCATAGCTGGCATGACCTACCTTCTCTATTCTCCCTGGTGTTCTACTAGAGTTCACTTTCACCTTGAACACACCAAACAACAGCCCCTGAGGCATATTATAGTAGTAACTCCTGTCAGGCTCGCCTCTGCTAACCTTTGGCCTTTCCCAAATCCTTCCGTCTATGAAAGATGCTTGTTTGCTCTCCATGTGGATTTTCTGATGGCTTGAACAAAGACCTAGGCTGGGCCCAGCCTATCCACCTGTTCTTTATTTTCTGAAGAAGCAATGAAGAGTGGTTTGCAACATTGGTTCTCAAATTCGACCGCACCCTGGAGTCACAGCTTTCAAAAATACTGATGTCTAGGTCCTACCACCAGGGACACAGATTGGGTTGGTCTTGAGCGCAGCCTGGGCCTGGATGATTCTAATGCAAACTCTGAGGACCTCTGGTTCAAAGCAACTGCTTCTGACCTAGCTGCCACCTGAGTTCAGAACTTGCTGTCTCCATGTCTTAGCTGTGTTGCTTTGGCTCAAGTTGCTTTATTTCTGTACTGCTTGGTTTTGGTAGACTTTTGTTGTGATGATTATAAGAGAGGTGGATAAAGCAGTAAGCTTTGTACGTAGGTCCTAGAAAGTGCTTGATAAGTATGATGACTTCTGTTTTCGTTGTGATTCTTGTTACCCTGCTTCAGCATGCTTCCCGTGCTGCACCAGTGCCTTCTGGAAAACACAGCTCTTCTAATAGGTTGGCCGGTGACGAAGTGGTGTGTTGTAAAAGCCGCACTATGCTATTAAACATGATTGCATTTCATGATGGTCTAGGTTATGGGAATGAAAGCAGCTCTGGCTTTCCCTGACTTCTCAGGGCCTCAGACAAGAAAAACACCTCAGGCTCTCCCAGGCCCTCACCACTGATTCCCCTGTATGCAGCATGGAGGGCTCATTTGGGAGAAGTTTTTATGGTAAAACAAAAAAAGAATGAAAAGCAATGATTTTGAAATGTCTTTCCATTGCTTTGCTGCTCATTTTACTTTCCCACATGAATGAGCAGGCTGTTTAGAAGCCTGCAGGGCAGCGTTTTGCCTTCCTCCCAGGGTATTACACAACCAGGAGATGGGCCAGCTGGGCTCAGACCGGAGAGTGTGTGCACGCACACACACTCACCGTCCCCCGGATGTCCCTGCATGTGTTTGGGTTTCACTTTGAAATAGAACACGAAGCATGGGAAGTGCTGGCAAGGGGCTGAGTGGTGATCAGCTTAAAAGAGCTCTAAACACTTGCTTTTAGATATTAGTCATGTTCCTTTGTGGTTAACGATAACCCACCTAGGACCACGATCCTGGGGGACTTCCCTTAGGGAGGAGGGGACATTGTCACTGTGATATCACCCATCATGTCTGTTTCTTTTAAAATAAGCATGTAGGACTGCTCAGCCTTTTAACGCTTATTTGGCAAGTTCCTTGCCTCTGAGTCTCTCAAATCCTGAGATAAAAATCCCCCCTCCGGTTTTTGGTTATGGAGTTTTTAATAATTTAATGAGCAAATGTCAAGACTTATATTTCTGTTTCCAGGAGCTATTTCCTGATCGTTCCTAATTCTTTGCATATGACACACACATCAGAGTTAGTTCCGTTTGACATTTGTGAATTTATGGGAAGTCTCATCTTTGTAGACTTTTAAAACTTGGCTGCACTCATTGAATCCACCCTAGGGAACAATTTTACAAGGGTCCCTGAAGGATTAGGCCAGATGACCAATAAAATGCCACTTCTGGAAATTCGTATTTCTGTGGGGTTTTGATCAGGAGGGTGTTTTTTCATTTCTGTTTTTTGCTTTTTCCCCCCACAAACATGGAAAATAGGAATGTCTCCCAGTGATTAAGATCTAAGAGTGGATAACAAAAGCATAGACAGTGATAGTCTTGCTGACTGCCAAGAAAGCGAGCTCCGTAGGGATTTGAGGCTGGCTCGGAGGAGAGGGGGGATTGCTCACATTCTATTTAGAAAAAGGAGAATTGCTGGACCCAAAACATTTTACCCCTTTTAGGAATTGCTTCTAGAGTTGTGGCCCTCCAGCTGGACTGGCTGCAGGGCGTCGTGTTTAAAGTCATGTTGAAAGGAGTTGTAGGGGGAGAGAGGGAGAGGGTGAATGGAAGGAAATTCATAATTTATAAATGGAATTTTCCTAAGAATGACTGGAAAGCAGAAACACATCTCCATTCATTCTAATAGTGCCATCATTAGTGGGATGAGATTTTGCAAGCACGTATGACCCCTGTTTCATAATTGAAGGTGTGATTTCAACATGGAGAAGAGTAGAAGTAGAGCGTTTTACTTGAACTGGGATGTATCTTCAGCCCCCACCCCGTTCATTTGCGTGTGTATTTTAGAGCCTGGTATCTCAAAGTGGAGTCCGTGCAAGCAGCAGCATTGTCATCAGCAGGGAGCTCATGAGAAATGGAGACTCTCAGCCCTACCTGAGATGGTCTGAATCAGAATCTGCATTTCAACAAGAGCCTGGGGTGCGTGGTTTGCATGCACAGTACAGTCTAGGAGGCATTGCTCTGGGATTTTTAAAGAGCCACAGACACTTCTCTTGCTGCGTCAACTGACTTACTCTAACCCAGTCAGGACACATGCAAGGGCTCAATTTGGCCCTCCCTATGGCGCTCAAAGCCAGGTGTTGGCTGTGTGCTATGCCATCTCATTTCCATGGTGGAAATAGCAAAGCTCTGCTCCAGAAAGTTTAGTTGGAGGGATGGCAGGGGCAGATGGCAGGGGATCAGTTTGAGACTCCTGTAATTGTCACGTGTGACTCATGAGACCTTGAAGAGTTAAACTGGATTCTCCCATTTCTCTATGTTTCTACCACTGAAGAAATCGCCAGTCAATTCTGCCTCAGCCCCCTACTCGCTATCCCCTCACTCTTGCCTGACAAATATTTATTATGTCTGATGCATTATACATTTCCAACAGTGAGATGCTAGTTTTGCTTGTTCAGTTTTCTTCTTTAATTCATTCATTGATTCATTCATTTCATAAAATCAAATGTATTTTTATTTGCTAGTGCTTCGTTTAAAATATCAAGCTGGCTAAGGCCAGGTCACCGTAGCTGAAGCAAAGTGGAAGGTTAAGAAATGTCCTCCATTTCACTGAATGACCTTGGCAAATCAGGGTTTGGCTCCAATTCTCTGGATAATTGCCTCATTGCTGAGTTTTGGTTTGGAAGAGGAAGCAGCCCGCATGCTCGACCCATAACTGGATTTTGTCAAAGCCAGGATACCTTGGCCTCTGCTCCCCGGAGGGCTGTGGAGTGAGGCCCAGGCTTGGAGGAGACAGATGGGCCCTGGGTCACAGCCACTTCAGCTCCAGGGCCAGTCGGGAAATGGAGTCCACCGTTCTCTACAGCATTTTAAGGTCATTCTTCCTGAATCTCTGCTATCTCCTCTTTGTCCACGCCCAAGTGGCCTGAAGCAAGCTCTGACATTAGAGTGTGGATTCTGGCCTCAGAGAAATGCAGTGGTTCTTCCAGCTACCAGACTGTCATGTTCGATGGGTGGGCTTTGGGGGGAACTGACTTGGGAATGTTCTGGCCTTGGCTATTTCAGAATGGTTTGGCCTGGTGGATACCATAGCCTCTGAAAGAAACCTATTTGGGGGGTGGGGTGGGGCTCTCTGCCAGGCCCACAATTTTCCCCTGTGGTGCTCAGACACATTCACTTAAATAGTAGTTGGAAGCCTCTGAGAAGCAGCCCAGAACCCTCTGTGGTCCAGGTTTCAGGAGCTGCAGCGCCTGGGTGTGGCAGCTCTTCTAAAGTTCCCGGTGCTGCCATCTGAAAAACCCGGACTGGACTTCTGTTCAGGCCTGGCTCAGAGCAGATGTGGGCTTGTCTATAGCAGATAGCCTTTCTTTGTGAAGTGTTGGTTCAAGGACCCAGAATGTTAATTCTGACTTTGGCAACTGGCCTGTGAGGAGCCATCTTGTGATACTATCCCCAAATCTTTTTTTTCTTTTTCTTAAAATAATTCCTCTCAAAGTTATGTGAGAGCCCAGCCACTCAATCCCCAGTAGCTGAGGTTGGGGAAGCGATGTGGCTGCCTCGTGCAGTTCTGGTGGGTCTTTTTCCTGGCCTGCCTGGTCACCAATAGAATTAAGGTTAGCACTGGCCTATGGCTCTAGAGGTCAGAGGTCACCTCTGGGGTTACTTTAGTGTCAGGAAAAGAATGGCTAGGGAAGACTCTTAAGCTGAGAGAACTTCTCATGTCGGTGACTGTCCTTTGAGGACTTGTCCTTCACAGTTAGTAAGATGATTCTGTCACTCACTATCTGAACATCATGAATCTGGCAAGTGTACACATGGAGGTGGAATCTAGCAAGTAGGGGTGACAGCAGGGAAGCCCTAGAGCCAGGCAAGAGCTGGGGCACCATCAGGCTGAGTCTTAGCGCCCGGCAGGACTCCAGACCTGGCAGAATTCAGGAGTGCTGGAGAGGAAACTGAGGTAGCAACACAGTCACGTGACTGGGCAGACACAGCTACAAGTAGAAAACTCAGCAGCAGGTGACATTTGAGTGACAAAGACCCAGTTTTCCTGCCGGAGTGTCCTTCCAGGGCCCAGTCTGCCCAGAGATGGCTCAGTCTGCCTATACTGCAGGATTGCTTATCCCCAATGAGCTGATGAGGAAACAGGTTTGGAGCAGCCATGGGACCCACCCTCGGCCCCCGACAGTCCAGAGGCAGAGCCAGTAACGCAGGCAGTTCCTCTAGATGAGCTGACATCAACAGACCTTTCCACAAAAGGTAGAAGATGCTCTACATGGGGTGGCATCCAAAACCCCAAGGGAGCATCTTGGAACCTGTGATTTCTCACCCATCCCTCTGTTGCCTCCCCAGGTCACCTCATGCTCAGTAAAAGCACAGTCATGTCTCTCTCTGGACAGTGCCAGCAAAAGAACTATAGCCTCCAACCCCCACAATGGAAAACCCACAGGAAAAAAATGTTCAAAAAGAATTGAACTGTGGCCTGGAGTGGTTTCAGTTTCCTGACTTTCAAGGCGCACAGTGTCCCAGAGTGCCAGGGCCTGTGGTCACAAAAGCTCTGTCTCAGAAGAAGCTAAGAGGGGGTCCTTTCTAGGGAAGGCTCTGGAGGGTGCTGCAGATGGTGACTGGGATGGGAGACTGCTCCCTGATCCACTGCTCTGCGGGCCCAGGCTTGCCATGTCCGACCTCTGAGTTTGTGCTGTTGTTTGTCTCTTCTACTTTTTATTTTGAATAATCCAAACTTATAGGAAAGTTACATGAATAATACAAAGAATTCCTCTATTCCTTTACCTAGACTGCCTGCCATATTTGTTTTGTCTCTCTCTCTCTCTCTACACTCACGTACACACACACACACACACACACACACACACACACACATTCATGTATATATGTAATTTTTTTTCTGAACCATTTATGAGTGGGCTGCTGGCATCCAACTCCCTTTAACCCTTGTATTTCCTAAGAACAAGAATATTCCCTCACATAACTATATACAGCTATTAAATTCAGGAAATGTAATATTGATTTAATACTTTTACATAATCCATATTCCAATAATGCCGTTTATAACAATTTTCTAATGGTTCCAAGCTAGTCCTGGATCCCACATTGCATTTAGTTGTCCTGTCTCTTTAGTTTCCTTTAATCCAGAATAGTTTATAAGTCTTCCTGTGTCTTTCACGACCTTGGCTTTTTTGAAGAATGCTGGCCAGTTATTTTATAGACTGTCCCTTAATTTAGGTTTCTCTGATGTATCCTCATGTTTTGATTCAGATTTATGCATCCTTTGCTGAATACAATGTAAGTGATGTAAGTGATTTGTCCTTCTTTGGGGACCATATCAGGAGGCACAGATGTTCATTTGCCCCTTATTGGTGACGTCAGGTTTGATCACTTGGTTAAAATGGTTTTCGTGTAGTCGCTCCTTTTCCTTTTATAATGAACAAGTATAATTTGTAAGAAGATACTTTGACATATGTCAATATCCCATTCTTCATCACTTTCTCCACCTAGTTTTACTATTCACTGATGAGCCTTGCCTGAATAATGGTTTACTCTGATGATTGCATCCATCTTTCCTTCTATATTTGTGAGTCCAAAATAGCCCTTGATTGGATGAGAAAGCATATCCACCCTGTTGAGCTTGGTAGCTGAGGAAGGGCCTTGACTGACAGCTTTTGTAAAGCTGTCCTTGTTGGTTGAGTGTGTATTTTGACACGTATAGTAATTCATTTTGGAAATACTTATCATATACTAGATGACTTTTAAATAACCTTTTAAATGCTTTCCAAAATGTAGAATTTTGGTCACATATGTTATAATTTATTTTTGTGGCATCTGCTGGAAACATTCACCTGAATCTTTTACACAGTGTTGATAACAGAAAGCGGAACATGGTGAGAGTATTAATAATACCTTCTCACCATGTGAACCCTGCTCCAAAGAAAGGGGGGAAAATTAGAGAGATTGTTTGAACTCTGAGAAGGATGGTTGGACTGAAAAGGAAAACTTGGTATTGGAAGCAGATGAATTAATTAAAACATACATTTCCAGAAATATTCCAAATTACTGTGTGGAAGCTCTTTGGAGGGAAGGGGGTTGCAGCAGTGAATGGCATTGCTTGGAATTTTTTTTTTCCTAATTTGATTCAACGTGAATCCTTAATCAGTTTCTAGCCAGTTCATTTTGGTCCACTTTTTGCAGCCATTTACTGCTGTTCGTGGAAGGGGTTTCCATGGGTAAACCTCTGATTGTTGTTTTACTGGGGCTGGAGTAGTAAGTTATTGCTCTTGATTTTTGTCTTTTCAAATAGTAGTTCTAATAACTCATAGTAAGAACAAAGGAATAGTGGGGGGATGTTTGGGAGGTTTCTCAGCTCTTATGTTGTTATAACACTGGTTGTTACAGTTCCCATTAAGGTAACTGTTTTCAGAACAGCAGTGAAAGCTGTAAGTGGACATGAAGGAAAAGCAGCTGTTTTCCATAAAACCTACAAATGAACAAATTCTAGTTACTCCTGTGATGTGTGATCTGGAGCAGTCTTTCCCTGAGTGCATGTGTTCCCTGGAATGTGCATGTGTGCACAGACAGAAGAGAGAAAAGGGAAAGAGAGTTTCTGGTTGAATAAGTTTCAAAAACACTGCAAATCATAACTCCCTCTTAGAGAGTCACAAATCAAGACTGTAGTCAACGCTCTGAATAGTACACCTTTGCAGGAGGACAAATTACTCCAAAGTGTAGTGGCTAAAAACAACAAATATGTATGTAGTCTGTAGTTGGGCTGGGTGGTTGTTCCTGCCTGGGCCTAGCTTGGTCCATCTCAGCTGGGCTGTGTCCTATGTCCACGGTCAACTGGCAGGTCAACTGGGAACTGACTGGTCTAGATTGGCCTCATGTTGGGTGTTGCTCCTGGAAGCATTCTCTCCTCCTCCAGCAGGCTAGCCTGGGCTTGCTCACATGGTGGTCACAGGATTCCAAGCATGTGTGCAGAAGTATGCAAGACCTGTTGAGACCCAGGCTTAGAACTCATACGATGCCACTTCTATTGCAGTGTATTGGCCAAGGCAAGTCACATAACCAAGCCTACCTAGATCCAAGGGTACTGGAAATAGACTCCACCTCTTAATGGGAAGGCCTGCAAGATCTCAAGCAAAGGGGTAGAGCTACCAGGAGGGGAATGATGGAGGCCATTTTCACAGTCTAGCACAGAGACCAACTAAATGTGTGACTATTATTTTTATGCATATTTCTGGGTTTGGGAGAATTTATACAGGAGGAGGAAAATGAGATACAGATAATTTATCATTGCAGAAGTTATAAAAAAAGCTTTGGTTTGGATTTAATGAGTTAATCCATGTAAAGTGCTTTGAACTCGCATGTAGTGAGTGCTCTATAAGGGGTATTGTTTTTGTTACAATTACCATGTGTGTATGACACATGAGGTCCCCAACCTTACTTAGAAATGAAGCTGAGGATAAACCTGACAGTAAAGTGAACCAAGCTTCAAATCCATTCACAAGATGGATAATCAAGTAAATTGCAAAACCAATCTGGAGTGCAGACCAGACATTTTCCTCTCAGGGTCTGAAGGCTGGAAGATAGGTCCAGTTTTACCTTCTCTGACCAGTTTACCCTATTCGGTTTGTTTCTCATGTAAGGTCTCAGCTTGGTGGGTTATTGCTAAACTGAGGTCTGTAATAAAGAGGGTATCCAGGTGTGAAGATTGTTTTCTCAAGGCTTTTTCTTTGTTTATTTAGTTAGCCTTTATTAAGCACATTGGAGTCTTAGCAGTGCTCTACAGTGTCCTTTGTTATATGATAAAGGTAGCATTTAACTTTCCAGTGGCTGATTTGGCTCCTGAATGATAAAGGGAGGAGGTCCCTGTCAACTTCCTGGTCTGCCCCTTCCAGACACCTGGTGTCCTTGAATTCGGCCAGAACTCTTGACTCCAAGCTGGGGAAGGAAATGTTTGCCTCTGTTTCCCTCTGCACTTTACTTCATGGTCTCCGCAGCGCCTCCTCCCCTCCTTGCACAAAGCCCTCTGCAGTTAGCATAAACAAATCCCAAGCTGTTTGTATGTGTGTCTAGAAGAAAAACTCTCTGAGGATTAAAAGCAGACACACGAGAGGGAGTGCTCCCTTGTGCTTTAATCACTTCAGGCTCCTATGTGTTGACAGAAAGTTTTGTTAGTCTTCAAGTTGAAAGAAAGAAGCATTCAGGGGTGGCATTTGGAGTTTCTTACTGCTTGGAATTCTTAAAGTAAGTTAGATAAGTTATCTACTGCGCCACAAGACACTCCCTTTTAAATAGGCTTCACTGTTCCTTTTATGAACTCACTGCTACCTTCAAAGGGACCCACAAGCATGGTGAGTTCTTGGGTTGGAAACTCTACCCACTGGTCCGATCTGCAAGTTGAATTTGAATTTGAATTCTTCTTGGCTGAAGCCTGTGAGATCTTCCTCTCTTAGCTTCTGTTCTTACGTCCTCTATATTTCTTCCTTCACTTCCCTTTCCCCAATTTACCCCCAAAGTAATTGGTGCCTGTTGATTTGTTCTTCTGTTTCCTCTTGTTCTCACCTGGGGGGGGGCGTTGATTCTTCCCCTACTTCCGCTATGGCTCTGCCTTCCTTCCTGTAGAGGACTGTTCTACGTCTAGTGTTAGTTGCATCATCCTTGCTTTTAAATAACTAAGACCCACAAAGGAGAGAATTTTTTCCTTAAGGGTGCTACCGACCCTTGGATCCGTGAGTACATATGAAAAACTGGGTCATGTCAGCACTGAGAATTCATAATGGAACTCCCGATTCTAGGTTGCTTTGGGTGGCAGCTGTCCTGGATTTACCCACAGGGGAGTTTCATGGCGGCTAATCTTTGACTCTTCTCTGAAGAACCAACTCTCTCCGGGATTGCTGACTGACTAACCCCGTTTTCAAATACTGTGTGTGGCTTTAGGGTAGTATTGCTGACTTTAAAGAAAAAAAAGGAAGAAAGAAAAATAAGTTAAAACACCCACACTTCAAGGAAACCCGTACGAATATATGTTACACTGGAAATGCCCCATTTTTCAAATATTTATAAATATATGGTCTCCTCAGAATGTTCCAGATCTGTCATTTGGGAAAGTTAGACAGCCCTGGGCCACCATCCTTCTTTATAAATACAGTACACTGTAACCAACAGCAGATTGA
The DNA here is from genome assembly GCF_057876585.1 of Rhinolophus sinicus. NCBI lineage: Eukaryota > Metazoa > Chordata > Mammalia > Chiroptera > Rhinolophidae > Rhinolophus > Rhinolophus sinicus. The sequence continues at coordinate 11,145,242 of NC_142518.1, forward strand.
CAGTTGGGTGATAACCAGGGAATGGTGGTGGGTTGACCTGTGTATACCCAGGAGGTGTCAGACCTGAGACCTTGAGTTAGCCACACTCTTTCACAAGCCACACCTTTCCTGACACTAGTCCTGCAGCATATTGTCTATAAGATGGCCATTCCCAGGCTATCTCCTTCTGGCTCTTCCCTCTTCTTCCTCTCTTCTAGGATCATTTAATTAAACATGAAGCAACATCTTTTGAGTGCCTACTGTGTGACAGGCACTATTCTAGGCATTGGAGAGGTGGCAATGAACACAGCAATCAGAGCCTCTGTCCTGGAGCTGACATCCTAGTGGGGGAAACACAATACAGAACAAAGTGATGGGTGATAAGATGCCAGGTAGTGATAAGTGCTGTAAAAACAAATGAGGCTGGGTAAGGGGATAGACTGTGGTAGGGAGGGAGTAAAGGAGATCTCTCAGAGGAGGCGACGTTTGAGCAGAGGCCTGAATGAGGCAGAGGAGCCAGTCCTGTATTGCTCTGTGGAGAACAGCATTCCAGCAGACAGAAGAGCCAGGGCAAAGGCCATTAGGTGGAAATGTCCAACTTAACAGGGGTACCATGTAGAGCTCTGGTACCATGTAGAGACTAGACTTTGGGAGGCCAGAGCCCACACAGAGACTGCCTGTCGGGAGCTCATTGCAACAACCCAAGAGAGAGATGCTGGCACCTTGGAGTTGCCTACCCTCTCAAGCTTCCAGGCTCCCTCCATGCCCAGTGTGGGTCTTTGGTGTCTGCTCCCTCCCAGTAAAGGAATTATGGGAGGTAGAGTAGCCCTTTGCAATCTGTATAATGGTCTTCATCTCTGTCCATCTTTAAAGTGTCTTCCAGGGGTAGGCTGAGAAATCTCAAAAGCCACCCCAAGGTGCTGAGGAGGACATACATTCTAGAGCCAGGAGAACAAAGGCCTTGGCTCTGTCTGTCTTCCTAGGGAAGGGCCAGGGCTAAATGAGATCTCTCAAAGGCCTCTTGATGTCTCTCTCCGTATTCTTTTCTCTCTCTGCCTCCACTTTTCCCTGTGTCTCCCTCTCTTTCCCTTGAACATCTAACCGCTGTTCCTCTCACCTCCACTTCCATAGTGAGGCTCTGCTGCCCAGCACATCACCTCACCCTATCTGGCAAAAACATTCTTTCTGAAGCCACCCTGACTTGCAGGATGTTTTTCCCCTCCCTCTCCTTCCCTTCCTTCCTCTTTCTTTCTCTCTCTGTCTGTCTCTCTCCGCTCCCCTCCTTTCCCCTCTACTCCCCTCCCCTTCCTTTCCCTCCTCCCTCCTTTCTTTCACCAGCAGGAAGGCAACACAGCTTGACTTTCTGAAGCCCGTCAACTACCGTGGGCTGCTTGTCAAGAAGGGTGCTATGTAAGCTGAAATGCTGCTCTAATTTCCACATTATCCCTTCCTGCTGCTCAGTTAGTTATTTAATTAGAAGACGCCGTATTTTCTAGGGAAAACACTTTGAACAGAAGGTCTGGTTTAGCTGGAAACGGATGCCTTTATTATGTGTCAGAGGACTGAAAATTGCTAGTAGTGAGATGTCGTCGTGTGTTCGGCTAGGAAACACAGGTAAATGCAGGCAAATACAGGGAGATCAGTCAAAAGAGAGGTGCGGAGAGGTTGTGGGACAAGAAAGTGTCTGATGCCAGAGATGACTTGATTCCTGCTCAGAAGTGTGCAAGCTCCAGTTGGCTCCAGATTGGCTAACACTGCAATGCCTTTAGTGTCACTGAGCTGGTGAAGAGAGCTGACACGCTGTTTTCTAGGGAATAAAAAAATCCACTCCCTCCACATTCCCCGTACAGACAGGCAGTGTCATGCAGGGTGTCATGCGGGGTCTCAGCTCCTGCTCCCTGCACAAGAACGCAGGACATGGTGAGGCCAAAAAGGAACACCCACGGAGCCATAGATAGGGGAGTCATACCACTATACTCTCGCTGGCGGCTGGGTTGGAGACACAGGAAGCAGGAGCCACACTATCTGCAACCTGCTGTCCGCTACTCTGCAATCTGCAACCCACACTCCGCCGTGCTAACTGCAGTCCGCGCTTGCCAGCCACAATCTCCTTGCTAGCCCCCCATTTTTATGCTAGCGTAGCCACAGCAGTTATATTATTGGCCAGTGGCTCACTGGTTACAGCTGACGGCCACCTAGCCACAGTTGACGGCCATCCAATCACAGTTGATGGCCATTTACTACCTGAGCCAGCACCTTTCCATGTGAGGCCGAGAGCCTGGATACTGCACTCCTGGCTCTGTCCCCACAGGCAGCATAAAATAGAAATGAGACTGAGCCATCCAGAGTCCATGCACACAGACTCCAACTCAGTTTTTGAATTATTCCTTCAGTTCTTGCCACTCTGTACATTTTCCCTGAAAAAAAAAAATCAATTCACAGTAAGTCTTAAAAAGCATCCTCATCAGGATTCAATTTGTCCCAAGAGAGAGCTTTTAAGTTTCGTTCTCATGAGGAGATTCCATGCTTGGGAGATGACAGTTTGGAGTTCATACATAGCCCAGGAAGTCAGCTAAAACTCAACTATGTCCTGTTTGCTTTTGTTTGTTTGTTTCCCCCTTTGGTGTTCCTGTTGACCTGTGCCTTTCACTTCACTTCGAGACTCCCTGGATGTGCGCTGCTTTGTGACTTTTGGCGCTTTGGTGGTAGCTGAGGGAGCTTCGTCCCCTCTAGTTCTGGACCACAGAGAAGAAAGAAAAAAGATGCTTTCCCTGAAATGCAATGACTCCAAGATCGAGCTAACAATGGGGGAAAAAGGAGCTAATTATGTAAAAATTGCTTGAGGAGAACTTGACAGTGAGTTTTAACAAACACTCCTGGGGTGTCTGGATTCAAATCTCCTATCTCCTCTCCCGCTCTGCTGTTGGATGGAGTGGGCTATTCATATCTGCTTCGTAGGTTTCCATCCCTGCTGAATGGGTGGGGGGGCTGTGCTGGGCTTTCCCTGGAAGAAATTTGGTTAAGGATCATGACATATCTCAGGTTTCTGGAGAGGTGATGTTCTAGCTTTATGTTGAGTGCTCGTTTGTCACCAGTGAGCAAATGGATGATGCCTTAACCTCTTGGACACTTGCTCAAAATTGAGTGTTGGGATTAGTAGTATCATCACCTTGGGAACCGGTTAGAAATGTGCAATCTTAGGCTCCACCCCTGATCAGTGGAGTCAGAATTTGCTGTTTAACATGATCCCCAGAGGATTCGTATACACGTGAATGTTTGAGAAGCCCTGGTCCAGAGCAGCTGTGCTCAAACTTGAGTGTACATTATGGTCACCTGCTTTAGCAATTGTGCTAAAACAGATTGCTCGGTCCTACACTCAGATCCATCAGGTCTGGAGTGAGGCCTGAGAATCTGCATTCATTCATTTTTTTCTAGCATTACTGAGGTATAATTGACAAAAATTGTAAGATATTTAAAGTGTACATTGTGATGATTTGATCTATATATCCATTGTAAAAGGATTCTTTCCATCTAGTTAATTAATGCATCCATCATCTCACATATTTCTCTCTCTCTCTCTCTCTCTCTCTCTCTCTCTCTCTCTCTCTCTCTCTCTCTCTGGAGAAAAAAATCATTTAAGTTCTACTGTCCTAGCAAGTTTCAATTATACAACAGTGTTCAAGACTCTGCATTTCTAATGGGCTCCCTGGTGATGCTTTGTAGGGCCTAGGGCCATACTTTGAGCTCCCTCATCCCTTGAACAGCCTTTATTTCCTGTCTCCATGTCAATGTTCCACACCTGCTGGCTCCTCCCTCTGTCCCCTGATTCCCTTCCCCTTCGTCCTCCTCCTTAAGAACCTCCCCACTTCCTGACCCCAGGAATCCAGACCCATACTCATCTTCCACGGCCCCTCTGAGGTCTCACCTCCCCTCCACCAGCTTCCCAGTTCTCCAGTGCCTCTATGTCATGCAGGGCGGCAGGCGGGGTCTCAGCTCCCCCTCCCCACATAAGAACGCAGGATATGGTGAGGCCAAAAAGGAGCACCCACGGAGCCATAGATAGGGGAGTCATACCACTATATTCTCTCTGGCAGCTGGGTTGGATACACAGGGAGCAGGAGCTACACTGTCCGCAACCCGCCGTCCTAACTGCAATCCGCTTGCTAGCTCAGCCACCATCTTCTTGCTAGCCCCCATTTTCTGCTGGTGCAGCCACGGCAGTTATATTAGTGGCCAGTGGCTCACTGGTTGCAGCTGACAGCCAACTAGCCACAGCTGATGGCCATCCAATCACAGTTGATGGCCATTTACTACCTGAGCCAGCATCTTTCCATGTGAGGCTGAGAGCCCGGAAACTGCACTCCTGGCTCTGTCCCCACAACCTAGCTTCCAACTTAGATTGTAAGTGTCCTGTGGGCTTCCCTCTCCCTCATCTTCCTCCCATCCAATCTATCACCAGATCATTTGTTTCACCTCCCAAGTATCTCCTCTCCACCCTGACCACCGCCACTGGAGTCTAAGCCCTTGTCTTCCTGGTAGGTGTCCTTGAAGTGGTCTCCTTGTAGCTTCTCTTGCTTTCATCCAGTTTCTTCCACCCTCAAGTTCTCGTGACATTTTCAAAGAAACTCCCAGGGAGACTGTGAAATGAGGATCTTAGCCCTTAATCTTAGCCTCCAATCCTGAGCATGGCCCAGGAGGCCTTGTGGGTGGGTCCTGCCCACTCCCCCATCTTCCTCCCTGATGCCCTTACCTGGCTCTGTGCTCTGCTGCAGCCACACTGGCCTATTGTCAGGTCCCCACAGGACCTTTACCTGAGCTAATATGCTCCCGCTACCCTTACTTCATTTGATGAGTGAGTCAGCATCCTTTTGATTGCTCCCCAGGCTTTCCCCAGGGAGGCCTGTTCTGACTACTCCCCCACTGGTGAGATTCCTTTGTGATAAACCCACCCTCTCATCCTCAGGGCTTTTTGCCCTTTTCATTGTACGTTCAAAGTATAATGATTGAATCAATGTGTGTCTTTCCTCCTGGACTGTTAGTTCCATGGAGCAGAGGGACCTGATTCCTTTGTGTTGATCCCTGTGTCCTCAGGAGCTGGCATCAAGAATGTACCCAATAAATATTTGCTGACGATGCCAGTGGGAATCCTTTGCAATTCTGTGCCGTGCTGTGCACACTGTCCACACCTCGAGTGTACTGTCTGCCTCATTTAGGGAGTGTGGGGGAGTGCTGGTTTCTTAAAATATGATACTTGGAAACAGAAATGAGACTCGCCTCCAAACCTTTAACAATTGCCTTTTAAAAATTGTCTTAAATATACAAGAAGTCGGCTCTGAATATCTCCATAATTGGTAGTATGAATCAGCCCTCGAGGTCAGGAGGGTTTCTTTGCTCTGGCTTTTATTAGGACAAAGTGGAAGGCATTTCTATATAAATTAATCAATCCATCAACACACACTTCTTTAGTGCTGATTCTATGCTGGGCCCTGCGCTGCAGCCCTAGGAAACGGTGGTGAATGATGCATTTTCTGCCCTTGAGGGGACAGGCGGCAGATGGCGGGCCCGGATAGTTTAATATCAGGGAAGAATTCAGTTAAGGAATGGACCATGGCACCAGAAGGGTGCTTTGCTTAGCATCAGCCTCAGCGCTCTCCTCATCCTGCGTTTCAGAGAGCTTGAGACATCACCATGAGAAATCTAAAGAATGTCTCCTGGGAGGAGGTGAGATTTTGGGACTTCAGTGAAAATGTCAGCATTGTTGAAAAGAGCCAAGGAAGGGGCTGGAGCTGTGGGGCCAGGGTAAGCTAACTGTCACCTGGCTTCAATCCTTACCCTGCCACTTACCAGTAAGCAACTCAGGCACTCTTCTGAACTTCTCTGAGCCTCAGTTTCCTCATCTGTGAAATGATAATAATAATATCTACCTATAGAGCTATGGTGAGGAATAAATAGGATGATATATGTCGCCACTTAGCATAATGCCTGTAGGTAGAGATACTGAATCTATTGTTATGATGTGTATCAGGCCTGCAGAGCAGTGCCTACCAAAGACCTCGTATGTGCAATTTTCTATAATGAACAACAACCATCACCAAGCAGAGTATTAAGTTGCTGGCAGGTGTCTGTCCTGCCCCCTCCACCACCACCACAGGAGCACTGAATCATCAAAGAAATGCAGGCAGGTCAAAGCTCTTGGAAAAGTGAAGGTCATTGTCCATGGCTTTATATAGAATCTTCTCAAGTGCATGAGTCCATGTGGTTAGACAGTTTATTACTCTAAGTTCTTTACATATTTTTCAATAACCTTTTTTTTTTTTTTTTTTTTTTGTAAGGCTTCGTGTTTTTTTGTTTTTAAGTTACGGGCTATAAAAAATACATTGAAAGCAATCAGGGAGTTATCACTTCTAAGTACTGAGTGCAAAGTGCTGACTCCCACCAGGAAGATGGGCATGCCTGAGGGTCCTGGACATGGCATTGGGTCTTCACAGAACTGGATTTACATCCTGGTACCACCCTTTGGGTTCTGTGACCTTGGGCAGGCCCCATGACCTCTCTAAGTCTTGATCTGTGGCCTGTACAATGTGATTAATAGTAATACCTATTTTGAGGGCTGTTTGGAAGATTAAATGACATAGGTACAAAAGTATCTAACAGTGTGTCCAATAAACTGTTGGTTTCCCTTCACTTCCCATTAATATATGCACTTTCTCTGAGCAAAAGTCTTGTCAGCACTTAAAAGAATTAATTATAAAACCAAATTAAGGGAGTCTATGAGTGTGATATTTTACTATTTTCTCTTTTGATGATGATTCTCTCACCTACTGAGGGAAAGAAAGGCTTCTTCAGAGTATGTAGTCTGAAAGGTCATTTTGTGTGTGTGTGTGTGTGTGTGTGTGTTTGTGTGTGTTCACATTAATACTTTTTTCCCAGGACACATGATGACTTAGCAGCTGATGGGTCTTTGGAAGGAATTCGTAGGATTGGGACTACAACTTGATTTCATGAGCAGAAAATTGTGTATTTTGATGACAGAATATTAGAAAACGTGCCTGGCCAGTGGTGCCTGGACATTGGCTTCTGGAAAGTGACACCATGTTTTTTTTCTCTCATGACCATGGCTACCTTTGCTTACCCTGCATGTACCCTCAGAACCCAGTGTGGTTAGAGACCTTGGTGGCGTTTGGTAGGTTTTGTGTTGCTATAGCTCTCATGTTTTGAAGGTTAGGGTCCGGAGCTGGGAAAGCAGCAACAATTTAAAAGAGAGAGAAAAAAAGTGCAGTTATCACTCTAGTGGCCCCATAAATGGAAACTCCCCAGAGCCTGTGGCTTCTGGAGGGACCCTTGGGCAAATCTGCTTTGGGAGTCCACAGTTTAATGGTATAAACTGTTCCAAACATAAAGGCAAGTGTTTAAAAAATAAATCCCAGCAACTTCTACAAGTCCAGGATGTTTGATTCATGAACTGAATAAGTGACTAGATTCACTGTTCAGTTTTGGTCTTTGCGTCTCTCCCAGATGCTGTTGATATTCACCCGCAGGCTCTCAGCATTCAGTGTTCTGGTGCATACCTGGACAGCATCCTGCTCCACGTAGCGACAGTTCTCAGCCTGAGAGCTTCTTCTCAGCCTGTGAGCAGGACAGGCCGGCAGTACCTGGGAATTAATGCACCTTGGAGCAATTCCGTCAATGAAGGATGAAGTTGGAGGATTGGTGCCCCAGTTTCCTCAACCCTCTGGTGGGAGAGCTCTGAGCTGTGTTTTACGGTATGCCCCAGAGTCCCGCAACGAGATTGAACCTCCATTGCTCATGGTGGGAACCTGTTTGATAACCTATCCATTATGGCTGCCTGCCCTTCCCTGTCTCCCTTCCCCACTCTGTTACCATGCTTCCCAGATATACTACAGATGCTCCTAGACTGACGATGGAGTTATGTCTCAATAAACCCATTGTAAGTTGAAAATATCATAAGTAAAAACTATGTCTAATACACCTAACCTATGGAACACCATAGCTTAGCCTAGCCTACCTTAAGCATGCCCAGAACACTTATATTTGCCTGCAGTGGGCAATTATCTTGAGTTTCACCTCAAGAGTTACTGCCTTCCTCTTCTTTTCACCAGAAGCAGGAGACACCAATGGTACTTTGTCGTCACGATAGGATGTGAAAACTCAAAATGCAAAATCCAAAAACCCCTGGCAACACCGTACACTGTAGAGTATGGGTAGTTGACCCACGTGATCATGTGGCTGGCTGGGAGCTGTGGCTGACACTGCCCAGCATCGCGAGAGTATTGTACCACATATTGCTAGCTCCAGAAAAGATCAAAATTCAACATTCGAAGTACGGTTTCTATTAAATGCATATCGCTTTCTCGCCATTGTAAAGTTGAAAAAAAATCATTGGGTTGAACAATTGTAAGCCAGGACCATCTGTATTTACACTTGAGTCTGTCTCAGGGTTGGCTTTGCGGGGGAATCCATTCTGAGGCAACATATCAGAATGTCCTTTTAAAAAAAGTAATGATCTCATTTTCTGAAGTATAATATAAAAACTCAGATACCAACTCCAGCTCTATCATTGTCTCTCTCTATCTTTGGGCAACTAACCTCATTTCTTGAGATCTCAACTCTTCTCTAAAATGAGGATCATAGGCTGCTTCAACTGCAGTGCGATAGGTAGTTTTGGTGGGACAATGACTTGTTGCATGGGATGAAGCGACCATTCCAAGTCATCTAGCATCTCTGGCCATGCCTATTAAAACCATTGAAGGAAGGGGTGGGGGCTCCTGCAGTCATGGCGAAACAAAAAACACCCCATGCGCTGCCATATACCTGAAGGAGGCAGCACCATTTCTGGTCAAGAACTGCTGCCAGATCATTTCTGAAGTCGTTTCTCGTTTTGACATTCTACAATTTGTTTATCAGTCAAGAACCTCAGACATGGACTGACTCCCACTATGGTATATTTCAGTTTTGGGGGCTGTTCAATGATGACTCTTGAGTAGATTCTATAATGTTAGAAATAACCACTGACTTACCTCCTTCTTAAAACATTGAAGAAGGGAACGTTTAATTCAGTCACTCTGCTTTCTTAAGCTCCTCGACCCATTTCCCCTTCATTTATTTGACAGGGTTTCCCTGCCTTTGTAGTCAGTGAAGAACTTTAAAAGCTTGCCTGCAGACATATACATGCTCTGAAAACATTGGCTTTTTCTTAGAGCAGGCTCATCCTGGGTAACAATGTCTCTGGTTAGCTCTACCTTGTCAGAGACCCACATGTATGGTATAGAAGAAGGTTCTGGAAGGTTTGTTCTGTCTTAGGTGGAGTCAGATTTGTGATTTATTCATGAGCCATTTATTGTTCTACTACTGGAATGATTTGAGGCCACCGCCATTTTCCTTTTTGTTTCTTACAAAAGTATTTAAGGAGCTCAAAAAATTGTTTCTTTTTCTTGAAGAAGATCTAAAAATATGTTCCGGAATGGGAAAGATTGGTGTCATTTTGCCACACATCTAGCTACTGTATGACATGTAGGAAACATTCCATAAATGTGTACTAAATTGACTAATCAACAAGGTGTTCTTGTTCACTGCATGAAACCTTTGAGACCTTTTCTTTGCAAATATTTTTTTTCCATTCTAAGAAGGCATTGGAAGACTATGCTACCATGCTTCTTTGGTGTAGGGTGAGCTTAATTTTTCCAGGAAGGAAACTTTAGGGGAATTACCTTGATTTTCCATAAAATGATCGAACTGTGGTGGTAAATTGAAATATGAGTCATAAAACTTATTGAAATTGCAGCAAAGACTTGCCAGATAGGAAGCAAAGCAATGACTCTTGCCATGTCCAAGCAAGACAAGGACCAACCCCAAAAAAGGAAGAAAGAATGAGGCGTTCTACGCCTATCTTCCAGGCGGGTGTGTGGCATCAACCTTGAAGATGAGTTTGTGGTAGACCTTTATTCTGTTAGGTGTTGGCGTCAGCAAAACCCACCAGCTGAGCTCTAGCAAAAGCACCACAGGAAGAAGAGAGCTTGATCTTTAAATTGGATTCTAAGCGTAATGAATGACAAAGTATCTGTGATTGCAGATTTAAACTGGGACAAATCTACCTCTAGAAGAAGACACAATCTCTTTGTATAAGGATTAGAAAGTAAAGTAAGTTAGAACAAAATTATGAAGCTGAAGAATTTCCAGAAGATATACTTCCTCATGCATCCCAGGCAGGGGCAACCACATGGTCCTGCCTGGTGCTAACCTGATGATGACGTCAGCTATTCACAAATCAGATCCTAAGGAGGTTAATTTCTGTAAAAGGACAAAGCTGAACTTCGAAAAAGGTATGCTTCAGGTCACAAAATATGGAGGTGTCCTGTTGGCTCAGCACAGTGGCTAAATCCACCAGGAGATGTGGCGTCTGGCCTGATGGTGACAGGGGAGTGCATTGCACAGGGAGGTTAGACAAAGGTCAGCAAAGCCCTAGGGTTTCAAAGAGGCGGGCATGGGGACTGTCCTGCTCAGTGCCCTGACCCACCAGTCTGATGTCAGAGGGTTTATTCCGATTGGAGGTCCTTTGTTTGGGGGGATTGGAATGATTCCTAAGAGACAATGAACGACTGGAGGCTGGAGGCACGGATGCCTGAATTGAATTTGGGCAGTTGCTGAGCAGATGGGATCAGAGGGACAAAGGGGAAGCTGTTCCCAGCACATCCACAGGAAGGAAGGACTACAGAGCCAGCCGCAGGCAGGAGGGCGTCCTGCGTGGCCTGCCTGGGGAGGCTGCCTGCCCCCATCTTGTGTAAGACAAAGCATCCCCAGGGCTTCTGGGCCCTTGCCCATTTCGTAGAGAGGAGATAAAGGCAGGGGTGGGAAGGGTCAGGTCCATGAACTTCTCCTGCAGCTCAAATTTCAGAAGGGTTGTGCCACTTCCTTATTTGTGGGTCCTGGATTCATAGGATGGTAGAGCAGAAAGTGGCCTCATGGTTAATCCCAGTCTGACACCCTTATTTTAAGGTGCGTTAAAGGAAACGAGACCTATAAAAGTGAAGTGCCTTTTCTGGACTCTGTCAGTGCCTTTGATTGGCTTCCTCTAAAAGGAGACATGAGATGAGGAATGGAGTGCAATCCGGGTATTTAGGAGGAGATCCCAGGAAGCGGTGGTCAGGGACTGAGGAGGTGAGACAAGGGAGGGAGGGAAGGTAATACAGCCAGGTTAACAAGCATCTCCAGTGGGCAATGGGGGCTCCATCCCTCTAGGGACCTCTGGGAGGCTGAGTAGAACATTCTTCAGAGCTTCCCACCCAGGGGGTGAGAAAGCCAGGGTGGAGAGGGCATCATCCACAATTTCTGCCCCTCCTTGGTTGAAGGCTGCTCCCCGTGGCATTGAGTCCCTGGCACTTCTGAGCTCCTGTGGCCAGAGAAAGCCCTCAGGCAGAATGTCGTATGTACACAGTACAGGAAGCCATGGGCATGTACAGAATGGGGTGGGGGACTTCTCCAGAGAGTTCCTTGTCAAGGACTTGGCAACCCCCTTAGCTAGCAGGGAGGCTGACGTTTCTGAGTGTAGGCAAGCATTTCTCTGGATGCTCTGGCTTCTTTCTGATCACAGTCCTATTTTTCCTTGTTCTCGCCCCATACCAACTGCACTGCCTGTGGAGTACCTTCCTGCTACTTTTCACATGGCTCTGACTCTTCTTTAGGTCTCCATTCACACCTTTCCTTACCAATGAGGCCCTTCCCGATCACTTCATTTAAAATATTGTGCAACCACTCACCTTTCTATGTCCTCCCTCTCTCCTTTGTTGTTCTCCAAGGTTCTTAATGCTCCGTGGCATACCATATAACTTGTTTATTTCATATCGCATGTCTCCTTGTCTGCTTAGCCTCTCTAGAATATAAGCTTTATGAAGGCAGGGACCTGTGTCTGGTTCACTACTATATCTCCAATGCCTAAAACTGTGCCTGGCATGTCGTAGATGCAGAACAAAATTGTTGAATAAATGAATGGCACTGTGGAGGCCCTTGGAGATTAGATATTTCCTCCTTTCCCCCCTTTCTCTAGCTCCTAGTGCAGTGCCTGGAAGACTTACAGGACCTCTCTGCCCTAAATTTTAGACACCCTCATGGAGGTTCCTCCTCATGCAGTAGACAGAACAGAGGCTCTGGGGCCCAGTCCACCTTGGCTGGAACCCCTAGGTTCAGAGCCCAGCTCCCTCAATGTCCTAGACGTGACTAGCTTACCAGTATCCAGTGCTCCTCTCCTTGGTACATGGGAGATTACACTCCCCAGCCCTCTTCAGTGGGGCAGGGCCACATGACTTCTGGTCAAAGGGCTTTTAGTGGGAATGACGTGTCACTTCCTGGCTGAGGTATGGAAGAGTAGGTTTGAGGTCTCTATGTGTTCTTGTCACCTGCCTCAGCAAACCCTGAAGCCACGTGTGGAGATGGTGGAGCTTCTGGTCCGCCAGGATCCCTGAGTAATGATGTGGAGCAGAACCCCCCACACACTGTCTTGCTTTGGACATACAACTCGGGCAAAAAGCAAACCTTTGATTTGGGGGTTGTTATTACAATATGACCTACCACGTCCTAACTAATATAATCAAGCACTAGTGGTGTTGCTGTAGATAAGTGACTTCACTCTGAGCCCCTATTTTCTCATTCACAAAGTAGGCAATCTTTGTACCATAGGGAGGATGTTCAGCATGGAGTGCGTGTGTGTGTGTGTGTGTGTGTGTGTGTGTGTGTGTGTGCATATACACGCGCTAGCACACACACACTTTAGCTTGCAACTTCTGCAGTAGCCCTAGGGAGGAATTACTGAGAAGCCAGCCTTTCCCACAGACGCACTTTCTCAGCCAGGTGGACAGAGCATGCTGCCTTTGGAGTCACAGAGGAACCACATTCCATGACATGGGGTGCGCAGGGAGTTTCTTGGTGAATTTGGATCTTGACTGGGGTTCTTTCTAAAGAAGGAACTTGTCAGGAAAAGTCGGAACCAACTATGAATGATAAAAACTAAAGCAGCCTGGGCTGGGACGGTTAGATATGAGATCTGGGGCTACACAGCAGATGACTTTGGTATTTGAGAAGGTGGAATGTTAGCCTGAAGGAGAAAGAATCTGATCATATCAAGCCTACCAATCATCTGATTTGGGTAGTGGAGAGAGGGTGGGTGGAAGTGAGCAGAAATGAGGAAATCTGGACCCTAGCTCTTGAGAAACAGTCAAGCCTCTGAAGAGCTTTGGAAAATTAATTTTACTTCTCTGGACGCTGGTTAAGGCAAAACACCAGGCATTTCCCAAGAGACTGTGAATAAGGACATCATCAAAATTGTAAGAGCTCCCACCAAGTGCCAGCTCCTTGGCTTCCGTGGGTCACTTGAGTCAACTCATGTCACCTTCTCCACAGCGCTATGAGGTAGGTACTGCTATTACCCCCATTTCACAGATGAAGAAATCAAGGCACAGAGAGGTAAAGTGGCTTGTATGGAGTTAAGTGGCAGAGCTGGGATTCAAACCCAGACAGTCTAGCTTCAGAGTGAGTTGTGAAGGTGACAATGGTTCTGTAATACATCGTGTTACTGCACAGGGCTTTTGCAAGAGATGTGTAAAATGCTATCATGGAGAAATCTCTCCATCTTTCCCTCTGGAGTGGGGCTTAATTGGTATTTGCCTTCCATCTTCCTTGTAGGGTCATTGTGAAGATAAATAGCTTAGTCACTTGGTAGCCTGTTACTCAGTATAGTGTGTATGGTCCAAGATGCTAATAAATGTTGATAATTATAATGGTTTTTAATTCGCAGGTAATATTGATCGCATGTTAATAAAATGTGAGGAATGGTATATGCAGTAAAGAATGTAGGTGTTCTGTCCAGACCCCCGGGAACTCTGTTCGGGTCTCCCCAACCCTTCAGCTTCGATATCTTTCAGTGGTGAGCACCTGTGCTTCATCTTCTGAGAACTGTCCTTGGGCGATGGGACCTGTTTTGCCCACAGGCTGGCAGAGACAGAGTGCCTGAGTTTATGCTCATGTGCACATGTACACACACATACACACACACACCTTAGCCAAAGACTGATGGGTGCAAGAGCCCAGCTCCCTTGCCACAAACGGACATGACTCTGAGTTATAACTTATACTCCAGGGTTCCCTGCCACCTCAGGGAAGCTTTGCCTGAGACCCTTGCTTAGCTCTTCCCCCTTCTCTATCCTGCTTCTTCCACTCCCTTACCTGTCTCACCTGAGAGCATCTCTTTAATAAATCATGTGCACACAAATCCTCTTTCTGGATTCTTCTGGGATCTGCTTTCCGTAGAAGATGACCTAAGAGAGTGAAATACCAAGGGTCAAAAAAACTCTGTCTAGTAGCTTATAATCCCAGTTCCAGTGGGAAGGGCAAGAGAGGAAACATTGGAAAACAATCCTGGAAGGGCACCTAAACCTTTGAAAGTGGTGTGGTGAAGGGGTCATAATCTTCTTGGCATGGTCACTCATTACTCACAAGTCGCCTGACATCTGTGTTGGAGCTGCGCCTGCCGTGAATTGTCTCCATCCCAGCCCTCTGCCAGCACCATCGTGCAAGGCGGACAGAGCCTTTGGAAGCGGCCTGTGGAGAGCCTGCCAGGGTTCCGTGTACTTGCACACCCGCTCCCCAGTTGCGAGAAGCAGTTTTTACATTTCTGCCACTCGCCTGACCTGCTGCAGCAAAGCAGCCCGCTGGGGAGGCTTGGCATCACTGCTTGGCACTGGTGCCTGTTCCTTCCTGGCACTGGCCCATGCCAGCAGGAACAGGGACAGTGCCAAGCATGCCACCATGGCTGTGCCAACCAATTCCACTGCAGTGACGGCCTGAGGATGCTTGAACTTGCCTGGTTGTGATTAAAACTAATGCCAAAGACAGTGGAGGGGTCTGGCCATTTCCTTAACGCTTCCTGTCTCCAAGCAGTTGGGGCTTCCTGGGCCAGCCTCACAGGCATCTATTATTCAGATGCCTGAATCCAGAGAAAGTATAGCAGCTACAACAAGGGATACCCTAGGGAACTTTTCCTAGAGGAAGTCCTGAATCCAGGGGAGAGGAGTGGAGAGAAGTTGAGGCGAGTAGTGCTTTTGCATCTGTCAGCCCTGGATTCAAGCTCAGGATCCATCACTTCCAGGCTGGGTGACCTTGGACAAGTTACATAATCATCCTAATCCTCAGTTTCCTTATCTATGAAATGGGTATAACAACAGTATGTAGCATGTGGCGGAATTGTTATGAAGAGTACATGAGATAATGAGTAATAATTAACAGTGTCTAGTACATAGTGAGTATTTAATGCTAGGTGTTATTACTATACATCATTAATAATAATATTCTCACAAGTGCTTGACCCTCTAGGGAAGGAGTATAAACCAATGCTTCTCAAACTTTAGTGTGCATTAGAATCCTCAGGAGAGTTGGTAAGAATGCAGATTTCCGAGCCCCGCCCTCAGAGATTCTGATTCCACACATCCGCATTTCTAACAAAGTCCCTGGTGACGCTGATCAGCAGACCTCACTTGGAGCCGCTGTGGTATAAACCACAGGACAGCATTATCCTTGCCTGCACCACATATTCTGAAGCGTTTGAGGGTGGGATGCACTGCGTTTCATCTTAGCTCATGCTACAAGCTCCACATAGAATCATGTGATTTTTACCTGACTGCCACTCCTATTCCATTCGGCTGCAGACTTAATGCTTAACATTGTTCTAAGGATTGATAAGACAGGAAGGCAAAGCTAATGCCTAGAAAAACTGACACAACTAAGAAATGCTTACGGCTTGAAGGCTGATCCCACCGCTGAACCTGAACACTGCTTAGAAATCAGAGCGTATTCCCGTCACAGAGAAGTGTGGGTTCCCCTCCCCGAGGGAGGCAGATGGAGCTGATGGAGGAAAATGTGTTCATTGTCTGCTTCCCTTGCACAGAGCTCATGCAGAGAGGAAAATAAGGGTGCAAACACTCTCTAGGCGGTTCTGGATTTTTTTTCTTATATCGTTATGAGACATGAAAATCAAATACCATTGCTATCAAAATAAGGGGCTACATTGCCCTCGGTGTCCTGTCAGTTTTCCCTCACATCTTCGTTTGTCAGTGCCTTCGCTCAGAGTTCAGGATATTGCTTCCTTCTCCCTGCCCCCCCCCCCTTTCTCTCTTGATACCAGGGGCTCCTTCACTCAAAAGTGCCTGGATTCTGGGAGTCCCTGAATTGGGATCTTCCTAAGGACAAAAATGTAAGAGAGCTATAGGGCATCCAGAGATCATGGTTTCTTTTGTGTGATGTCTTTCTACATTTTCCTAATTGCCCACAATGAGGAAATATCACTTTTATACTCAGAAAACCTAGCTACCATTTTCTTTCAATCAATATTGATAATTCTGGACATAGCCTAGAACAATAGCTAACACTTCCTAAATGCTTTATCTCAGCCAGGTAGACACTGTGCCGAGTGCTTTCATGTCTACCATCATTTAATTCTTGCCACAAATTGAATGAGATTTGAATCATTGTCCCCGTTTTACAGATGAAGAAATGGAGCCCCAAAGAGGTGAAGTAATTTTTTCCAGGTTGTAAGGCTAGGAAGTGGCAGAGATAGGTATTCATATCTGACATTTTGAACTGGTTTTAACCACAATGCTTTATATGTGTATAGTCACAACCACGTAAAAAATATAAGCCAGGCAATAATTCTGAAAGGAAATATATCAATATTTTGACAGTGATTTGTCTGGATGGTGCAGTGTTATAACTATGTGCTTTTTTCCTTCTATTCTGATTCTCTATTTTCCCAATGACCATATATTACTTTTCCAATAAAATATACCTAACTTACTAATTGAAAGAAAAATCACTTAGCTCAGTCTCTTGCCTCCTAGTTTAATATCTAAAGTCATCCCAGGAAGATGGTCTTCTGTTGTTCTGTGGAGTCCCAGAGACACAAACTCTGCAGGAGCTAGTCAGTTTGGTTAATCATTCTGTAGATTTACCTACATGGGGCCCCCAAAAGTGGCTGACTCCATTATCTGGATGGAAGGATTCCTCTTGTAATCATGTGCTCTCCTGCTGGGCAGGGACCTGCTGTTTGGAGACTATGCCCTTTGAGCTGTTCCTCCAGTTGTTGAAATGAGATCTGCTGATCAACCAAATTCCTGTGTAGCCACCTTCATGCCCCAAAACTTGCTGCAGAGAGTTGGATGGCCAGGACTAGAGACCAAACTTATGCCCTTGGCCTCTTTACTGGTTAGGGTATCCAATTGCTGCAACAAGCAGCCCTCAAATCTCAACAGCTTAACACAATAGGCATTTATTGTGTTCTCAGCTAGCAGTTCTGTTTCATCGTTTTCTATTTCCGCATTTGGCAGGAGATCCTCCACCTGGTCATTCTGAGATCAGACCCCTCCACCTTGTGGTCCTTCCTCACAGTCTTCCTTCCTCTAAATCTGACAGGTCAACAGGGGAGCCTCACCTCTGGGACGTGTCTATGGGCCAGGCCTAGACGTGGTGCACATCACATCTGCGCTTTCCATTGGCCAGCACTCAGTCACATGATCACACTAACTGCAAGGGAGGCTGGGAAATATAGTCCAACTGTGTTTTGAGAAGGACATGGTAACAAGTCCTAGGGAGCACATAGCAGTCCCAGCCACAGGAACATTCATTTGTTCAGTGAATATTTTTGTAGTGTCTGCTGTGTCAGACCCATAGATCCTGTTTGTGATTTGTTTGCTGTAGGCATGAGGCAGTTTTGTCTTTTGTCTTTTTGGTCAGAGCCAAGTATGGAGGGTCCTATACTAGACTAAGAATAGAGGTCACTGTGCCTGATTTCTAATCTTTTAGGGGAGTGCACAAGGTGCTGTTTCCCCTAGAAACACCCCGGTTCCCATATCAACCAGGATTCAGCCAGGAGAAGAGCACCCATGCCAATTATTTTAACAGAGGCCATTGGTTAAACAGGCATTAGAAGACTGAAAGGCAACAAGTGAAACAGAGATGGGAGCTGCAGGAATCAGCGGCCACACCCGGGACCGGGAGAACAAAGGGAAGAGGTTGAGGTTATCAAACCTTTGAAGTTTGGAGGTGATACCCTGCAGAGCTGGGACCCAGAGTCCTGAGGAGGAAATGCTGCCTGGCTAGTGCTGCTGTCTCAGAGGGGACACAATGCAGCTGGTTCTGAGATTGCCAAAAAACCCATAAGACAGCTAGATTTTGGAACCAGTGGCTGTTGCCCAAATGAAGAGCTATTACTAAGGAGATACTCATGGGAATGGGAAGCAAAGAGAGGTACAAGTCCCTTCTTCCTTCATCCTGCCAGTCTCCCTCTAGCTCCCCCTACTGGCAGAGCCCAACAGGAAGCAGCTGGCAAAGCAGGAAGGAGGTATGCTGAGTCCCAGCCCCTGCATCACAGAGCAGTGTATACAGAAAGGGTGGATTTGGAACTGAGAGACAATAACTTAATAACTGGTGCAGGGGCTTTTGTTTCAAGCTCACACCATTTATGTTTTGGTTACGTGGTGCAACCACAGTGGAGTCTCAAAAGGTCTCTCAGAGAGACATCCAAGTACAATCCATTCATTCATTGGTTCACTGAACACATATCATTGAATACCAGACATGCGCTTGGCATTGGGGATAGAGCTATGAATACAGCAGTTCTTGCCCATGAGGCACTCACACCCCACGCATGCACGCATAGCACACACATACATGTGACATACATATACAGGTATGCACACCCATGGTATAAATGAGAAAAAGAATAGAGAAGGACTGAAAGACATTCGGGCTTGAGAGCAGAGAGCCTTGTTCTTGGCTGCCTCCATTGGAGGATTGTGTGGAAATGAGTTTAGTTCATCTTGTTGGAGAAAAAAGAGGAGGGGAAGTGGCATTTAGCATGTCCTTGGCGTGGCATGGAGATCATCAGTCGTTCTGCTGCCTGGATTTGCTTTCCCAGCAAGCAGTCTTCCCAATCAGGGGGCAAATCAAGTGGAGGTTGACCTTGACTGAACAGAATGAGAAAAGTGTAAAATAAATGAGGGCAGTCAATGCACATTGGCCTCTTGAAGGCCTCTGCTTTCCTCCCTGGGGTGTGTGGAGGAGTCTGCTCCTTTCATTTGCATCCTTTAGGCATTTGCTACAGAGCACTCAAGGCTAAACTTTTCCAACACATTGGAAAGGTGGTACATTGTCTGTGATTCTGTGTGAGGAGAGAGAAAGGGCCCTGCCGGAAAGAACTGCAGATTTTTCCTTGAGTGTGGCAAGTTTTCCACATGCATGGCCTCATTTGACATTAATGGATCACCTACTGTGTGCCAGTGACAAAGAACAAGACAGACCCTATGGATTTGAGTCAATGGATTCTATGTACTGCTGAGGCGCATTCTACCTCTCTGATCCAGGAAAGTCACAAGTCATCTGGACACCCCCTTTTTCGTATAATGAGTGTGACATTGCAGAGGAAGCCTGCCATTAGTTTTAGGACTGAGGGAAGCCGTATAACCACCTTGGCCCTCTGTTTCTCATCTTTAAAATGGGGAGTCAGATTAGATCAGCTCAGGATCCAGCCAATATTTATTAAGGGCTCACTCTGTGCCAAGCACTGCATCATTTCTAGGCTGTCATTATGGTGACCTGTTTAACTTAGCATTTCTGAGATGGTCCTGGTTTCATATAATTTGGTTTGTCTCAATAAAGGCAATGTCTAAATATATAACCAAATGTGATTTAGTATTTTCTGTTTTCTGTAGACTTTATCTCAATCAGGAAACAATGAGGTCAAGTGTTAGAGGTGGTGGCTGTGGGGATATAACAGAGGTTTATCTGTTAGCATTGCTATAACTTAGTGACTTACAGCCACACAGGCTTATTATTTCCCATGATGCTGTGGGTCAGTTGGGCAGATCTGGTCTGGGCTGGCCTGGTCAAGGCTGGAAGGTCTAGAATGGCCTCACTCCCAGGGCTGGGGTCTGAGCCTGGAGAGCTGCATTGGCTGAGTCCCTTCTGCACGTGGTCTCTCATCCTCTAGGACGACAGCCTGGACTTGCTCAGCGTTGGAAGGGCCCCCAGCAGGAAGAGAGGGCAAGCCTGGAAGCCCAAGTGCTTCTGCATGTCTCAGCTTGAGTCAGGTTTCCTATTGTCTCTTGGACGAAAGCAAGTCACAAGGCCAAGCCAGAATCAGCGTGGGTGGGGATGATCCAAGGGCCATTTTGCACAGTTTCCACAGAAGGTAATAGGTGCCAGAGACATTTTGGCAGCTTGTTTACGTGTGGAGGCCAGCAAGAAGGTGGCCGGCTGTGACGGTGTCCAGGACGAGGAGCTAGGTGAAAGGAATGGTGGGGCCATCGAGAACCAGATCTGAACGAAGGTCCAATTTGATGAATGATACTTTGTTTCCATGCAGGTTGGGGTACTGATGGGTCTCACCTCACTACCATCTAACAAACTACTCAAAGTCATTCAACCAAAATTTCCTGAGCTCCATCTATTTGCCAGATATGCAGATCCCCTAGGACAGAGGCTGGGGTGGGGGCAGTCATGTGTAGGAGAAACGTATGACTTCCTGACGTGGAGGTGATGGAAAAAAGATAAAGGACAGATTGGAGACTCCGCTAAAACCCAGAGACACACATGTGTACACGTGTACATATACCGCATGCACACGCATCATACATGGGCCCCACACGTGCGTGCTCACACACTCCTACACATGTACACACACCACACACATACACAATGTACATGCACATGCATGACCTTCAAACAACCTTCGAAGACTCACAGGAACCCGCCCTAGGTGATCCCAGAATTGCCAAGTAAAAACCAGGCTATGGAGAGACGAGAGGGAAGAGGGCCAACAACAGGCCCTGGGGGAAGCTTCCTGTGCCCCCTTTAAAGTCGATGAATGTTCAGTCAAGATACCACCATGCTCTGCTCTACATAATGAATCATGAAGTACATTTTTGCACATCATACTTGTTCCGGTTTTTTAAGAACAGTGTTGACACATGTCTGTTTAAATTAATTTTCCCATCTCTATGGCCACATTTGGGGGAAACAGGTCTTCATGCTAATAATAGAGAAGCAGGTGGGGAGGCTGAAGAAATGGGGATTGGGGCTGGGGGGTTGGGAGGAGACCTTTTTAAAAAGGTTTCAAGATGAATAGGGTCCTCAGGTGTAAAAAGCCAGGCTGTATATTAGCATCAGAAAAGCAACCCACTTCAGTGCCTGCTTCCCATTAGGGCTTGTGTGGCCAGGGCCAGTCACCCTAGTGGCTGTGAATATCAGGCTCTTTTGGAACATGTGGAAGTGAGCAAGTCCCTAGAGGCTGAGTTGTTCCTTTAAGTCCTACCGTGGTCCTGACTGCCCATTGTTCCCAGGTCTCATTCTCAGGCAATCATGTCAGCAAAAATGTGGGCCTCGTCCCACTAGATGAAAAAGAAAGACAGGCTGTTGGCTTTGGTCTTGTATATGTTTCGAAGTTTTCAGCTGACAAGAGTGTCAGCTTCCATGCCAACACTTAATGGCATTACAGCTAGTGTCTTCACAGTGGTGGGTGTGAGACCACGTACAACAGAACAGCTCTGTTCTATAGAGCAGGAGCAAGGGAGGCAGGGAGGCAGCTGCTGCCACAGTCCCTTACAGAAATGGACATTGCCCGTTGTCCAAGAGGCAGCTCGCCATGATTTTCTCAGAGGTGGAAGGACGGCTGATGTCAGCACTAGGGAAAATAGCTGGAGGACTTGGGATGTGGGGTGGGAGGAGGGCTGGGGAGAGAAGGAATTTGCAAAGCCCTTGAACCCCGCCCAGCAAAGGAACAAATGTGTTTGAATAGGGCCACATCTTCTGTCTGGAGGAGGAGACTTAACCAAGGCCCCTTGAGTCAGGAAGGGGTATCTGTTAGAGACCACGAAGGATTTGGAAGAAAGACTGAATTTATTATTACTAATGAGGAACCCAAGTTCAAATGCAGGACATTTGGGGTGCTAACCATAAGGCTATGATTTTTCTTAAGATGGTAAAAATAAATGTAAAGGAATCAGTAAATAGATGATTTCTTTAGATCCCTAGTACCCAAAGATGCTTAACTATTTTCTCAACTCTCATCTTGCATAGAGAGAGAGAGAGAGAGAGAGAGAGAGAGAGAGAGAGAGAGAGAGAGAGAGAGAGAGAGAGAGAGAGAGAGACCTCTGTGAGGCAGAAAGGAATTCACCTCACAGGACATTCTGCACTTGTGCTGGACCACACACTTAACCTTTCCTTTTAAAACATTTTAAACCTTCCTTGGACTTGGTATCACCTCTCAAGTTCATGTCCCGGGGAGATGAATGTTTTCTTGTTTGGGTGCTTGTCAGGATTCTGGTTAAAGATCAGGCGGGCAGATGCTTGTCTTGGCCAGTTATGGCACCATAATGTTGTAGCAATGTGCAGTCAAAGGCAGCATATGGCCTAGGGCACCTGGCTTTTGCTGTCACTTAGCCATGGGGTGGCCTTTGGACACTTATGTCTGGAGCTCATCTGCTGGCCCAGGGCTGATGCAAGCGGGTCCAGCCTGGAAGGACAGAGGTGGTCTGCCTGGATGCCCATGGGGGCTGTTTTCTTTGTGTCACTCCTACCCTGGCACCCTGAAGATCTGAGGCTTAGTAGGGAGAGGTCACCCAAGCAACCATCGCTGCCTCTACTCCATTCTTCATACAACTGCTAGAAGAGTCCTTTTAATAGAGGTCAAATCATGTCCCTCCTCTGCTCAAAGCCATCCCAAGGTCACCAGTGTCCCTCAGGGTAAAAGTGAAAGCCCTCACTTTGGGGTGGCCCACAAGGCCCTGTGTGATCAGGCCCCAGCCTCTCTCTCCCCACCCTCGCCTCACTGTCTCTGCTCCATCTGTACTGCCCTCATGGCTGCTCCCAGCATTTCTGTCTTAGGGCTTCCATTTTTGCTGATCCTCTGCCTGGAACACTCTTTCACCAGGCATCCGAATGGCTTCCTCCCTCATCTCCTTCCAAATTCGTATTCACAGTGAGGCCCTTCCTGACCACCCTCTAGGATCTCTGAATTCCCCTTCCTTGCTTAATTTTTTCTCCATAGCTTTTATCACCACCTAACAAACTACCCTGTTTCCCCAAAAATATGACCTAGCTGGACCATCAGCTCTAATGCGTCTTTTGGACCAAAAATTAATATAAGGCCCGGTATTATATTATGTTATGTTGTATTATATTATATTATATTATATTATATTATATTATATTATATTATATTATATTATATTAAAGACCTGGTCTTACATTATAGTAAAATAAGACCGGATCTTATAGTAATTTTTGCTCCAAAAGATGCATTAGAGCTGATGGTCTGGCTAGGTCTTATTTTCGGGGAAACATGGTATATATTTTGTATCTATATTTTGTTTGTTACCTGCACCCCCCCCCCCCCGATGTAAGCTCTCTGAGGGCAAATATTTTTGTTTGTCTTATTCAATACTGTACCTGCAAGGCCTATAACAGTGTTTGGCACATAGTAGGAGCTCAGTAAATATTCGTAGGAAGAATGAACAGACTGACACCAGAGAATGCTTTCTGGGATGGCATTCAAATTGTCACTCAAATCCTCGTGCTTCCACTGAGCTGCAGAAGCCAAGCTCTTTCTCAATTTTGATGACTAGATTGAGCTGGATGGTGTGTCTCTGGGAGACTGTCCCATCCCTAGCAGTCTTGATGTTGACTGTTGGATTCACGAATGGCCAAAGTCGTGTGATCTGCTCTTCCTCCCGTGGAGACACCTCTTATAAGTTAGAAGATGGCCTGTTCCCATGGCCTTAATTAGATAGAACTGCTTGGTCTGGTGATGAGGCAGGTTCCCCAGGACATTGCCTGAATTCACAGCTTCACAATGGTGGGGTGCAGGGGCTCCCCTCATTAAACTGCTGATCCCATAAATGGCAGCACAAAGTAGACACACAAGGGTATGTGATGAAATGGAGTAGGACAGCTTCTCAGTGTGCCTCCTTGATGTACAGACATCCTTCTCTTCCCTGCACAACCCCTCGCTTCTCTGCACTCCCCTATCCTCTACCCTCCCTGCCCCCCTCCGTAGATATCCCAGGCAGTAGCCTGAGCCTGACACACTGCAGCTGTGGGAGGAGGAGACCCTTATAATCACTGCAGTCTTTCAACACAGGGTGTTCCAAACACACACCAGCACAGATTGTATGATGTTTTCTATAATATCTGCTATTTATAGAGTATCTGCTATGTGCCAGGTGTTTTACACATATCTTTAATCTTTACAAGAATCCTTTCAAGGAGGCATTATTATTTCTCTTTAAAGAGAGGAAAGTGAGATTCAAACAGGTTACCTAACTGGTTCAGGGCCAATTAGGAAAATAAGTAGTGGAACAGGGTTTCTACCAATGTCTGGTTCCATACACCATGCACTGCAGTACCTCCATGGCTACCTTGTATGGTGAACCGGGTTGTGCACTGCACAACTCCAAAGGCATCATGAATGATGCCTTCTGGAGTACACAACTTACACTGCTGTACACAGCCACCCTGACTATCTGCTGGGAATAATATATGGCTTAGGGAGACCAGTTGTATCAGTTAGGAATGCATTGCACTGTAAGAAATAGAAAAGCTGAACTCTCGGGGTGGAGGGGATTAAACAAAATGGAGTTTTAGTTTTCTCACCTAGCCAAAGGTCTGGAGGTAGGTGGATGCAGAGATTGGTTCAGCAGCTCATTAATGCTAGTTTTAGTGTCTCAGAAATTTTCTCGGCCTTTTCCTCATGGTTGCATGATGGCTGGTACAACTTAAAGCATCACATCTGTGTTTTAGGGAGAAAGAAGTTGGGGAGGGGGCATCGGTCATGGTTGTTAACCTTTTTATCATGAAAGCTAAACTTTCCCAGACTTCCATCTCCACTTCCCAGAAGATTTCTGCTCATGACTCATCAACAAGAACTGTGTCACAGGGCCACCCCTACCTGTAGACTGGGAAAGAAAGTATTTTAAATTTCAAAGCTTTGAAATGGAAGGCAAAAAGGGAGAGGAGTTGGAGATGGAACTCTGGGAAAACAATGCCTGCCACACCAATATTTTCAACTTCCTGGCTGGGAGCATTTTTAGCAGACCCTGTGGCCAGCACTGTCCCATTTAAAAGAAATTTTTTATTATTGGGGAATATTAGGGAAACAGTGTGTTTCTCCAGGGCCCATCAACTCCAAGTCGTTGTCCTTCAATCTAGTGGTGGAGGGCGCAGCTCAGCTCCAAGTCCAGATGCCGTTTTCAATCTTTAGTTGCAGGGGGTGTAGCTCACCGGCCCATGTGGGAATCAAACTGGCAACTCTGTTGTTCAGAACTCACGCTTTAACCAACTGAGCCATCTGGCCGCGCCGTCCCATTCTTTATTGGCCATGCCAAGCCAACAGGACTTATTTGTCCTCCTGGGCTGAAGCACGGAAGAGGAATCACAAGGTAGAGTGATGCTCTGATATGAGTTGTGCACTCCCTGAAATAGGGAGTGATTCTAGATCCCTAATGATGACATCATTACCACCTGGAAGCCGGTTAGAAATGCAAAATCTTAGGCTCCAGCCCAGACCTACTGGGTCAGAATCGGAACTTTAGCACAATCCCCAGGTGATCCGTGAAGAGTGTTGGAGAAGCACTGTTTCTAGAGCATAGGACTGTCTCCCTGACCTTCACCAAAGTTCTCACAGCTTTCAGCTCTAGGATGACCAACGCATCCTGGTTTGCTCAGGACTGTCCTGGTTTTAGCACTGACAGTCCCACATCCTGGGACTCTCCCCAGTCCTGGGCAAACCACCCTATCAGCTCTTGTCTGTGGGGTCCTACTCTCCCTTTGCCCATACTAAGGAAGTGCCTATAACTAAAACGCAGGAAACCTAAAACGTTTCCTTGGAGAGGACAGGAAAGATCAATGGAAGGTGTTTTCTTTGGGATATGGGATGACCAAGGCCTGAGCCAGGACTCAGCAACCTAGGAACATGGCAGGGCCCTGCTCTCCTGGTAGGAGGTATGGAGAGCTGGCAAGGAAATTGTTAAGAACCCTGTGGGCTTTTTATCCAGGTGGTTCAGAGGTATCATTACTGGACTTAATAATACATCAACAGCCAGCATGAATGGGCTATGGATTAAGAACCTGGTAACATAGCAGATTAACTCTTTCCTTACTCCTTTCTTTCACCCCTTCATGTTGCTTTCTTCCTTCTGCCAAGAAAACAGAAGAGAAATGCCCGATCCCCACACAGGAAGTGCTTGTCAGGAGTAGCATTGGTGACTCAGAGTTAATTTTTAGTCCTGCCAGCCAAGAGCAACAGGAATGAGCTGGAGTGAGCTGATTTATTAGTGGAAAAAAACCAACTTTTTTTGACCTTGAACCTCCTTCGAGTCCTCCCCCTCCTGCCTCCCAGCCTCCTTCTTCATGTCTCAGGCAGCCCATGTGGCTGCCGGAAAACCCCTGTTTGGGGAGCCTGGGGGACAACTGATTTCTCAGGCCTCACACTTCATTAACAAACCTGTACCACAGGCCTACTGGAGTGGGAAAGAGAAGACAGGGCCCTCCTCTGGAAGCCTGGGGTCTGGGAGCCACTTGGCAAGTAACAGTGCAACGCACTGGAACTCTCTTTGCTACCCATAGGAGGGGGCAAGAAATCATAGAGCAGCTGGGATAGCTTCCTTAAGAGCTTTGCTTTGGTCTTTTAGTCTAGCCATTCTGATTGTGGGCCCAGTGGCTCATGGGAACTTTGTGGACCTCTCCCAAACAGCTAAGGAGCAATAGTGCTTTCCCCAGGGCCTTAAGTCAGTTCACTGCAGCCCAGAGTATCTGTATTTTGTCTCCTTCTGAACCGTTTTGCTATTGAATGAGAGACGTTTTGGATTCAGGATAATGGTAGACCCAGCAACCTTCCTGTAGATTTTGCTGGGTGGCTTCAGACCCTTATGCTGTCTAGAAGGACAGCTGTAGGGTATCAGGGTGTCATTCCTCAGTCCAAGCTTCTGTTATTGAGTTCCTACAGTGCCTTTTCTTAGAACACTATCCAGAGACCTTTTAAATGTTCCATATTCCCAGACACGGGCCACAGCGGCAGAGGGACATAGGTCATGATGATGGGCAAGGATGACTATGTGAATGGAAGATGACATGTTAGGTTCCATTTGCCAACAACAGGCAAAACAAAGGCAGTGCCTGCCCAGTCTCACCCCTGGACTGTGGAAGCTCTCTATTGTGCAGAACTGGGAACTACAGCGTGGTCGGCCCAACAGGACCATTCCAGTAGGAGCCATTGCTCGCTGACTGGGATACAGTGACATGAAGGGCTGTCTGATTTTTCATTGTATTCGTCTCTAAGGATTTGAAGCCCAGCTGGAAAATCCATGCTTCTATGTATAGTACTGTATGGAACATATCTTTTTAAAGACTCGGTGGCCATGTTTACAACTGTGGTGACCATTAATTCTCTTCTAGACAGAAGACCCTTCTTCTCTTGGAGTTCATTGTGTTGATGCTGCAGGGTGCTGTGTGAGGGCTGTTCAGAGAGTGGGAGAGGGCTGGCGGTAGATTATTGTTTCAAACCTTGGTTTGGATTTGTTTTACATTCAGTTCATATGTCCCCTCACTAGATTGCAGTGACAGATTTGAGCTCCAAGCCATGGATCTCCATTTTATGCAGCTGACTCCCGAAAGCAGGGCTTCTCACATTGGAGCATACATAGAATCACCTGGAAAGGTTGGCAGTGCCCAGATTACTGGGCCTCACCCTCAGAGGTTCAGTGGAGTGGGGCATGAGAATTGACATTTCTGACAGGCTCCCAGGTGATGATGATGCTGCCGGTCCGGGGACCACACTTTGAGTAGCAGTGGTCCAAAAGAGGTTTCAAGTGCTATTACCCTCACTAGCTCCCCCTTGGCACAGATTGAATATGTCTGGATAAGAAGAACTCGATGTGATCTCCTCTTTTCCTTTTGAGCCTAGCTCTTAATTTTCACTCCCCCAATGCTCATTTATGGAGGGAGTTAAGATACCATCTTGGAGTGTGAAGCAGGAATCCTAGGTGCTAAGGGATTAGCCTGGCTGCCCTCCCCCATACTTCCTCTTCCATCCACCCCCAGGGGACCTTGGGGACCTGGGAGTTCCTGCTGGCGCTGCAGTAGCAGGCAGCTTGCATCTGGAGTTACACCCTTCAAAGGTCTCCGGAGGAGCAGGAACAAACCAGAGGAGAAAATTACATTTGAAATAATTTATTTTCACATGCAGGGGAGAAATCACATTTGGTCTAGATTCATGTAAAGAAAACAGAGATTAGATTTTTAAAAATGTGTTGCTGGCAAGAGAGAAGAGCAGATGGGTTTGGATAAAATACACGTTCTGTTGAACCTGGCCTTCAGTCCCAGACTGCATTTAAAGGGGTTTTGAGTTAGACTATGGAGGAGAATCAAGTCTGGATTTTATTTTCAATTTTTTTTTCTTTTGAAATACTTCCTAGGTTGGGACTGGGAGTGACAGAAACATCTGGACTGCAGGAAAGGTTGTTCCTAAAATTTTGAGTTTTTTCAGACTGCTCTGTAGCAGGCTGATTTAAAAGTCTCACTCATCTGAGGAGAGAGTGGGTATTCTCTTGGGATTTCTGGCCAAAGCATGAAGATCAGTCCTGGGGAGGGCAATGAGGGGAGGCTGGAGTAAGAGGCCCCCATGCAGAGTGAAGGTCTCACAGGCCATGCAAATGGCCACACCCCAAAGGCTTCCTCTATAGTCCCTCAGTGTGGAAAAGTGTCAATATCAGGTTTAAACCCATCACAAAGATGATTGAAGAAACAACCACAGCAACAGCTTATTTTTATTAGATCCTTACCATGTATCTGGCTGTATATACATGATCATATTAAATCCTCACTTAGCTCCGTAAAGTAGGTAGTATCATTATCACCATTTTATAACTGAAGAAAATGGAAAGAAGTAATTTTGTGACAGCCACACAGCTGTCTGACTTAAATGCCCAGGCCAGGAATAAGTTTAGATAATGATTAACATCAGTAGCATTATCATTGTAAATAAAGGGCCATAGTTTATGTGTATGAAAATTTATTAAATTGAATCACATGAAAGAGCTATTTTTTGTAGATAAAAATGGCTGACTACTGGCAATTTCATATGGTTTAACCAAATACACACACACGCACACACACACACACACACACACTCATTGTTTAAAGAAGGGATAAATAAATTGTGATGTAATCAAATGATGGACTACTATACATAGAATATGATACAATTTATATATAGGTAAATATATACAAGACTATATTTTGTTAAGGGCTATATGTATATGTATATGTATATGTATATGTATATGTATATGTATATGTATATATATATCTTGTATTCCAGGGTCTGGTTCCATTGAGTGTTTACATCTAGGGAGCCAAGAAGGGAATATGATCAGGGTGGAAATACAAAAGGGGCTTTAAGTGTATTTGAATTTTTTTCTTAAGCTGAGTGGGCAATACACAAGTATTCATACACACACACACACACAAACACACACCGGGGGGTGCCAAAAGAATGCATACACATGACTTGCATTCATCTTTTGTTGTCGGTATATATCGAGTATTACAATTTTAATAGTTTTTTCCTTTCTTAAAATGTCTATACATTTTTTTGGCACTGTGTGTGAGTGTGTGTGTGTGTGTGTGTGTGTGTGTGTGTGTGTGTGTGTGTATCACTCCAGAACTTAGTGGCTTGAAGCAACACCATTTATGATCTTATAGTCCCTGTGGGTCAGAAATCTGGGACCTGTGCTCAGGGCCTGTCACAGGCAGAATCAAGGTATCAGCTGGGGCTGCAGTCATCTCAAGGCTCAACTGGGAGTGGATTTTCTTCCAAGCTCACTTGAGTGGCTGTTGGCAGGATTTGGATTCTCATGGGCTGTTGGATTGAGGGCCTCAGTTCCTCACGGGCTGTTTTCTAAAGGCTACTCTCAGTTCATTGCCATGTGGCCTGCTCCACAGGGCACCTTACAACATGGCGGTCAGATTTATCAGTGAGGGTTTTGAGAGACGCAGGGAGAGGAGTTACAGTCTTTTATAACCTAATTATGAAAGTGATAGTTCATCATTTTTGCTGTGTTCTATTCATTAGAAGCCAGCCACTAGGTCCAGCCCACACTCAAGGGGAGGGAATTATACAAGGGCATGAATACTGGAGGTGAGGAACATCTTAGAGGTTTGCCTAGTACAATATGTCTGAAATATTTTACATTACATTCTAAAAGGAAAAATATGTTCATAGGTAAAATATAACTGATTGCTGGCAGTATAAACTCTCTAATTCTTAATGGTAGCCACATATTTGGTTGCTGCTAAATCTTGCCTGTGCCCCCACCCCCATCTGACTCTCCCTAAAATATATCATAATCAACAATAAAATCAATTAAGGATGTTTTTCTCATTATTGGATATAGAGAGATGTCTTTGTTATATCAAAAGTGCTTTTCATTTCTTCAATTATACCTTTGCTAAGTTGGTGATAAGAGTACATTTTAGAAGTCTGTTCTCCAAGATTCCCCATTGGCTAGAGCAGTGGGGTGTGCATGCGCTTTGCAACCAGGGAGTCCTGACCCCTGCTCTGCCCTTTATGAACATGACTTTGGAAAAGTTACTCACACTCTCTGAATGTTAGTCTTCTTATTTGATAAATGAGAGGAACCTTAACACTTAAGGCAAGCCTTCTGTAGCCAGCTGCCAGATTCTCCATCTTTTTGCCTGTGCGCTTTCTCTAGAGATGAAGAAGACTTCTCTGCTGGTTCCCTGGGCAGGCCAGAAGTGCAAGGAAATTCAAATACCCCCCCCAAATCCCCCATCCAGTTAATGTTGGGGGCTGGTGTATAAATACTCCAGCTCCCTTACTCCAAGGAAAAATACTTGGAGGTGCCTGTTCTGTGCCACTTTTGTAGAGTCTCCCAGTGGGACTGAGCTCCAGGTACTTGCTAGCACGCTTTACTGGCTTCCTTCCCTTCTCTGTTTTATTAATACTCACACTCCTACCAGGATTCCCTGCACCTCCCAGATAAACCCTTTACCCTTGAAGCCTTGTCTCCTGAGTCTGCTGGAGCAACCTAACTTACTTGTATTTTAAAACACATTTAAAATGACATATAAAAGTAGAAAATGTAAAAGGAGGAGATATATATACATACATAGTATACCTATGGCCTAATGTTTTTCCTCACCCCTGGGGTGCACACTCCGCATTTTGAAGGCCACTGGTTTCAGGAGCCTGGAAGCTCCCCTTCCAGTCTTCTGATTTGGTGTCAGGTGGTTGATGTCAGAGTACTCGCTCCCCGGGCACCTGCTTCCGGGACCAATTTGACCTAATGAGGATGGTTTGGCAGACTTTTACACTGATTTGTGGTGGAGGTTTGTGGATCCTAGGTAGCTGACTGGAAGACCTTCAGGATTGGGTTTGCTAAATTGTCCTGTACTTGAAAGAGTAATTTCCATACTTGGGACTTGCAATGTAGTATAAAGAAATGTCCAAGCACAGAATTCAGCAGAAGCTCCCCACGGATACTTTGCTGCCCTTGGGACACCCATGGGTTCTCTCAGTTTAGCCCTCCATGCAAGGAAGACCAGGCAACGTGTGCATCTTGAATCATCCCGCTCTGACATCATAGGCAGCTTCATGATATCAGGGTGGCATGAATATTCTCACTTGCCAGCTTTAACTCCCACACATGGTTTGGCACTGTATAGACATATAAATATACTTCAAACAGCCTTTGAAAACAGACTCCACTGGCCTCAGCATAAAGATTTGGGAGGGCTGAATACTCCCTTATTTTCTCCCTGCCTGGAACAAAGCCCCCCATTGTCTTTCAGGTGATCACATTTTTTAGCCACTCAGATTTAAGTTGCTCCTTAACCACCGTATTCGACTATAAAGGCCCACTCTGTTGGCTCAGCCTGGCTGGAAGAGGCCTGCGGCAGCACAAGCTAACAGTCCCACCCAAAGGCCATTTCCCCCAGGGCCTCCCAGTGGCCTTTAAGTGATGGTGGCGTTCACCATCCTGAGAAGTCTCCCACAGCACTCATCTGAGGAGAATGCCATCCAGCCCACACCTGTTCACCAGTCCTGCTCAAGAGCACCTCCCCTTCTTACAAATAGCTCATTCAGTAATGAACCAGAAGCAAAGGGATGTCCAAGGAGGCCTGGTTTGTAGGGAAAACCTTGACTATCCCTCTGCCCTGCCAGGTTGTCCATCCAGGGCGTAGGTCCACGAGCCTTGTCTTGCTGTTAGTACCCTCGAGTTTCCCATTGCAATGATATTCCATGGCTGAATAGATAGCATGACTCTGTAGTAGTGAGAAACAGTATTTGTGGTGATGGAACAGCCAGAAATACAAACATTTCTCTTGCTGTTTCCTCAATCCCAACCCTCGTGGACCTCTCCTCTTACTTTTGCCAGATCACCCACTAGGGAGGTGTGCAGAGGTGCTGTCTCCCCTCCATTGTCTGGGAAGCGGAAGAGGGTTCACACAAATATCAAGAGTGCATTGAAATGAGAGGTCCCCCTCTTGTAGGGCTTTGGAGTGAGGGAGCGCAAAGAGGAGCCCTCTTTCCTGCATTCTCAAGCCAGTGGATAGTCAGTTTGAGGTCTACGCCCATGCAAGTGCGTGCGTGGATGCATGCACGTGCAGGCGCACACACACACACACACACACACACACACACACACACACAGACATCATGCCTTCCTAAAGCATGGCTTGGCTTGACAGGGCTGGATTAGAGCTTGCAGAGCTGCGCACTATGTGGTGGCAACTTTTAGAAAATAAAGAAATGACCCAGGCTCCTGGGAGAAGTTTTAATGAGAAATATGAGGCAGTCAGAGAAGAGACCCTTTCCCTGGCAAGAAAAAAACACACATGATGTTAATCTCCCAAAATAGGGCAATAAAATACTGAAAAGTTCTTCAAGGGTTTTGAGAGGAAAGATTAGGAAATTAGGGGCACATCTGTCTAATCTTGGAGGATGTTATGAGGGATCTAAATGTGTATCTTGGTCAGGAATAGACTCCTAGTCCAGCTGAACTAGGCTCTAAAGTTTCTGGCTTTCATCTTTCCTGATGTTTGTTCTCAGCCTTTTCCTTAGTATGTGTGCATGTGTGTATCATGTAGAAAAACCCTATGTGACTGCCCCAGAAAGGTAGACTTTATCGATGGATTCTGGATGACCATCTTAGTTTGGTTCCCCAGAAGCAAAGCCTTAGACAAAGGCTGAAGTGCAAGTAGTTTATTTGAGAGGTGACTGAAACACCGGTAGCAGAGTGGGGAAGGGAGATGGCGAAAGGAATGAAGCCATAAAAGGGTTCTTAAGTGAGTTACCACTGTGAGCAACTGGAGCTGAGTCCCACGGGGGACTCTGGAAGTAGTGGAGAACCCTCAGAGTGCTCCCACCTGACGGGTGAGGGAGCTGCAGCATTTGTACTCCAACTCCCAAGAGTCATTTGTTAAGAGATGCTCCTGCAGGTTGCTTACTTGCCAACACTTCTGGCCAAGACTGTGGACAGAGTGGCCTTCCTCAGTTATGGAGCTGGGGGGGAGGAAGCCAGGTACAGAGATGTGAAAGAGGCCTTTGGAAGTCAGCTGCAGTGCACCAAGGGTGAGAGGTCCGAGGGATATACGGGGAACCATGATGGCTGCTACAGTCACATAGGAATATGTATATAGATTGTTGGGGAGGGATATTTTCTCACAGATATGGTCTCTAGAAATATTTGTACCCTTTAATAAAATATAATGAAAGATTGGGAATAATACACAAACATTTTTTTAAGGAAAAAGAACTTTTCAAGAACCAGAAGATAGTGGTGTATGTTCCATGGTATATACATTTATCTAAATCATGCTGTACACTTCACATCTGTGCATTTTACTGTATGTAAATTATACCTAAATTTTAAAATAAGTAGGTACGAAATTCCAGATTTTAATACCTTTCAGTAGAATCATACATTCCTGCATATTGGGGGTATACTTGCCTGAATCCCTAAAATTCTTCCTGCACTGTGGACCCGCCGGTGAGGCCTTTTCTCTAGGACTTCAGTTGGGAAATGTTGAAATGGACTGCCGGCAAAGCAATAGATTATACTCTAGGTAAGGGGCCCCCATCCTTCAGCTACTTCTGTGCCATGGTTTGTGCCCATGCAGCCCCTCACTAGGTTGTCTTCATGACTGTGGCATCCATTTTGGAAGACAAATGGCTTAGGGATTCCATATCTGAGACCACATGTCAAACGTCTGCAATGCAGAAGAAACTGACAGAAAAAGGGTCTGATCTTATACATTTAACCTTTCTGGTGAAACTAGCTAAGTCCACTTACTGCAGCTGGATAGGGATAAGGACAAGATGTTTTAGCATGGGCACTAGGCCAGGTTCCATTTCAATGCCTGGTACATAGTGGGCACTCAATAAATGTTTGATGGGCTGAGCAGATTCCGCCCAGCTCACTGATATCTCCTGGGACCAGCCTCAGCTGAGAACAGAAAAGGGTAGAGGAGGGAGAGGCACCAGTAATGTGGAGGGTGTTGGGCCTTTCTGTTCCTTCCCCAAAGACCCAGATCTGGAGCTGACGAGGTGGGCCTTCACAGCAGAGGGCCTTTCTAATGACTTTTCAATTAATTGACTTGACGCTGGTGGGTAGAGTGCCGGAGGCTGAAAAAGATGAAAGGCATTGAAGAGGAAAAGCTTTGATGTCGCTGCAATCCTGTTCAGATTTGGAAAGGTTTTTTTTCAGGAACTTTATATCTTAACCACAAAAGCCTCACAGGGTCGATCAGTCACGCAAGAAAATTTTTGTCATTCTCTGGGATTGATGGGTAATGAGAGGTTGAATGGAAAGCCAAGAAGGAAGGGCCCTGTACGGTTTCTGTGGGTGGCAAGTGTGTGTGATTGGGGGAGGAGGAAAAAGGGGAAAGCTGCACATGGAGGGGTAGAGGGGGTGGTGGTGTGTCCGTGTGAGTCATGTTTTCAGGGCAGTGGTGTGCTTATTCCACAGTTTGGCATAGGTGTATGTTTTTCCAACAGGTTGTATTCTTCCAGACTCAGTGTCTTCTTACTGTGTTTGTTTGTTCCTAAAGCTAATCTAATCTAGTTAATATTAACTGATAGTACCTGGCTATTTAGATTCTCTCTCTCTCTTTCTCTCTCTCTCTCTCTCGCTCTCTCTGTCTCTCTCTCTCTCTCTCTCTCTCTCTCTCTCACACACACACACACACACACACACACATTCTGTACATGCAAAATTTAAATAATCAGAAAACTCAAAGAAGTACATTGACATCACAGATATGTAATGAGTACAATTTTAGAAATAGAACCCTAGAAAGCAGTTGTCTTGTTTCCTGTTAAAGGTGAGGAAATGGCGGCTTGGATGTGGTAACTGACCTCTCATTCATCTAGACCAGGGTTTTTAACTTTGACACTTGTGACATTTAGGGCCAGATAATTCTTTGCTGTGGTGGACTGTCTGGCGGAATGGGTGTTTAACAGCATCTCTGGCCTCTTAACTACCAGATGTCAGTATCACCTTCCCCCAGTTGTTACATTCAAAACTATCTCCAGACATTGCTAATGTCCCCTGAGGGGCAAACTCACCCCTGATTGAGAATGACTGGCCTAGATAGAGGCTTAGTGGATCCTAGAATGCAATACTTCCGGCTCTGTAAAATTTCATGGTTTCAAATGATGTCTTATATGTCTTTTTATATGTCTTCAGAATCACGTACAAACATTTAAATGGAATTATTCCATGTGTGGTGTGCATAAGAGAATTGGCAACATTCAAACAACCAACCAAGATATTTGTCTCACCAGGGCACCAGCTCTAAATCAGATTTTTTTCAGCATGTGTCAGGTTAGAGCATATGAAGCTACCATTTTTTTGTGTGGCCCAAATGGCCAAATATCCAGTTTTCACTGGCTCAACCTAAGCACACAGACTTATGTCCTGAACACCTTTCGAAACGCCCCAGTTCTTGAACATGAAAATGTTTGTTTAGGTTTGTGACTCTTCTCAGTCACATTTCTAAGTTGAGTCCAATGTTTTCCATGCAGAGCCTCATACCACAAGCTAACCACATTGCAAAATTCCCCTCAAAATTTCTCTTTCACCCTGTGGTAAATTAAATATGGCCACAAATTCTTTGCAGTGATTCCCATTAATGGGTGGAGTCTATTCTCCACCCTGTTGATTCTGGTCTGACCTTATGATTTGCTTTGAACAATATGTGGCAGAAATGGCGTTGTTCAGTTCCAGAGCCTAGACATTGAAGAGGTCTTGCAGTTTTCACCTTGACTCTCTTCGCCACTGTCCTGAGGTTGCCATGTAGGGAAAATGGCGTACCTTACTGGAGAATGAGTGGCCATGTGGAGGAGAGCCAAGGCACCCCATTAATGGCCAAAAACACCAATCAGACATGTAAGTAGGGCCATCTTGGACCTTCTAGTCTATACTGACCTTTCAACTGAACCCAGACAAATGAGTGAGACCAGGTGAAACTAGAAAAACCACCAGGCAGATCCATAACCACCCAGCAGGTTCATAATCATAAGTAATAAATCATTGTTGTTTGAAGCCACTAAGTTTTGGGATGGATTGTTATGCAGTAGTAGATAACCGATACACAGTTATTGGCAGTTGTATGGTTTTAAACAATCTATTAGAGTGTGACTTCAAACAGAGAGCAGCAAAGCCATGCTCTCCTGGACTGCTGGCTGGTGGGCTGCCATCACTCACTAGCCCAGTATCTCAGGCCCTCAAACCAGCCTCCCAGTGGGCACCATTAAGTCACATTCTTCAGGAAAACTGCTGATTTCTATATTTGGAAGCCAAGAAAAAGGGTCAAAAACTTCTGAGTAAAAGCTGAAAAGGCCAAGTGTCTGCTCTATAGAATGATTACCTACATAGCATCCATATGTAGTGGATGCCTCATATGATCTGCTCCTGTATATGTACTGCATACCAATGTCACACATATACACCCAGTTTAGCCATGCTCGGTTTAACCATGACATATCCCCTAGGCATGGGTATATGACTGAAAAATCTTAAGCCTCAATTTCTCATTGTCATAGTTTCAAAGTGGTATTTCAAACCAAGAATTTCCTCACAAATGGTGGGCATTAATTGACTTTCTGTCTTACTGCTTCCACTGAATAGCTCTTTTGATCTATAGCAGATGCCTTAGGAAGCCCTTTCTTTATTATCTAAGGAGCGCTGTAGTTAGCACTCATGATAATAATTCTCTGTGAGTTACTTCTTTAATGTTGCACATACCAGCCCTCACTGGACTTCACCTACATGACAAGAGAAATTCTGTCTTTCTCTTTGCTTATGGCACCACCACCACCACTACCACCAACCCCTCCCCCCGCCCCACACATAGCACAGGGTTTGGTTCCTGGTTGTTACTCAATAAATTTGTTGATGAATGAATGAATGAGTAAATGAATGCATCACAGAAGCTGAGAGTTGGAGGAGAACTTGGAATTCATTGCCTTCCATTTCCTGCTCTGCTTGATGAGTGAGGACACTGAGATTCTGAGAGGATTAGCATTTGTTTTTTTTTAATTCTAGGATTTTATTCCTTTAAAAAGCTTCTTGACACACTTGATTATCTGATCTGTCACAGCTTGTGATTATGGGAGAGGAAACACTGAGGATTCCTTCTTGAACTCAGTGGGCTACACTGTGAGTATCCCTGACTTTGGGCTGGCCTTGTGTCATTGAGAGCAGGCTTCTGCCCACCCTGCTTGGCCCCGGGACTCATGGAGGGGCTTCCAGGCCCACCCAGGCAGTGACCGGGCACCAGATTTACCTCTCAGAGTTACATTATTATTACTATTCATCTGCCTGTCAAACCAAGTCCTTTTCCATACTCCAGAATGTGAAAGCAAAATGGCCTTTTATGATGTGAAGCTAATAATAGTTCTCATCTTGATTCTACTTAACACTGAACTGAAGATTTGGCCTCTGGGGTGAGGCTTATAGTTAATTCATTTACTTTAAAAATAATTACAGAAGCCATAAAAGAAATGTCCCAATGTGGGCCACGAGTGGTCTGATTCTCAGTGTTTCTTAGTAACCAGCTGTGTGCTGGGTGCTTGAAAGAATGAGAATGTGGCAACTCTGTTTGAAGCCTTGGGCAGAAGATGAAGCTAGAATGGAATTACCCTGCAGTCACTCTGGTTAGGAGTAGCTATGCCCATCCCCCTGCCACCCGCTCACTTCATTTTCTGTGATGACCTAAATGAGAAAGACAGTTGGTTTCCTTCCCCCTCAGCTCAGTCCCCCACGCAGACAAACAGGCTGCATCCCTGGCAGACTGCACT
Organism: Rhinolophus sinicus; assembly: GCF_057876585.1. NCBI lineage: Eukaryota > Metazoa > Chordata > Mammalia > Chiroptera > Rhinolophidae > Rhinolophus > Rhinolophus sinicus. The sequence goes on from NC_142518.1 coordinate 11,183,655, forward strand.
GGGGTTATGTGCTGTCTCATCTACTCAAGAATGATCTATAGCTTCGAATGAAAAAATAAATAAACAAGCAAAGTGCACCCCTGCCCTTTGTCTAAGAGGAAATGGATGGGTTCCCTGGCTTCCACCTCCCGTCCATGTCACCATGTCCCTGAGCCCCAGGGGGAGAACAGCCAGTGAAGAAAAGAAGCTATTTCTAGTTGTATGTGTGTGTGCATGTGCGTGCAAGTGTGTGTGAGGGGGAGCAACAGAGACAGAGAAAGATGGGGGTAGAGGAAAAGCGAAAGAGAGGGAGAGAAAAAGAGAGGGAAAGAGAATCCGGGAGAGGAAGGAAGAGGAGGAAAAAGAGGAAGAGAATAAAAGGGACTAGCTTAAAAGAAGGCAGAGGAATGATTCAAATAATTATTTCAAAGTGTGAATAAAGCTATTAAAAGTATCTTTTCCATCCCTAATTTCTCCTCCTGGTCCTTCCTGATATAGTTGTAAGTACCCCCCTGTCCCCCTGTCTAATTCTAAAATATATTAAAGTGCCAGCGCAAGCCTCCAATCATTTCTCCTCCAAGGCGGTAAAGAAGTATTTCTGTGGAGTCTGCCACTCTAATGCACTGGTATCTGGCTACAGAGGTCAAGGACACAGATCCCACCTAGCATCTTGGTCAGCTCATATGAAAACCATTGACTTGTTGCTGGGCATGCCAGAGAGAACTGTCCATGTCTCAACTCTTCTTATCTGAGTGTCATCTGGGTGAGCTGTCCCATTTAGAAAGCCGTCCCAGAGCAGGCCTTCACCCTCCATGCAAGCTGGAGGGAATGTTTGTACTAGTGTGATGGAGATCCCATATGGTTTGCCATATGTATTATCACTATTCAGGGTAAAAACTGAGATAATATGTATCAAGCATATGTCACAGAGTAAGGAATCAGGAAATATTAGTTACTATTATCTGATGTCACAATAATAATAGCTAACCGTTTGTTGTGGTTTTTGTTTTGTTTTGTGTGTTTGTTTTAGCATTGTCTATGTGCTGGGCATGATTCTAAGCAAATCTTAAAACAACTATGATGTAGGTGTTGTTTCATTCTCTTTCAACAGATGGGGAACTGAGGCACAGAATAGCCCTAGTTCCTAGGACCTAGACATGAGGATGTCTTTTAACATTGCACTCACCCATCATGAGAAGAAACAGTGACAACAAGAGCAGAAGAGAATTCACTACTCTCTGCCTCCTTTTCTCCATCTTTAGCACCACCTCCTCTTGCCTGGCCCACAGCAGTCACCTCCTCTCTGGCTTCCCTATGTCCACTATTGCTAGCTACAGCCCATTATTCACACAGCCATCAAAGTGATCCTTTAACTCATGAGCCACACAGGGGCATGCCCCTCGATGAGCTCTTCATTCCCTTCTGCAGCACTTAGAATGAAATCCGTGCATGACCTGGCAAGCCCTGCCCACCTCACCAGCTTCATGCTGTGCCATGCTCCTCGAGGCCCAGCACTCCCTTGCACGCTGGCCTGTCACCAGTTTTCAAATACACGCAAGCTCTTTTTTATGTCAGAGCGTTCATATAGCTGTTCCCTCAGCTCTTTCCCGATCACTTCATCCTCGAGCCCTGCTCATACTTCAGTACCCACTCCATCCCCATTTTTCTATATCTCAACACCCTCTTTTTATCCTTCATGGATCTTCTCACAATTGAGAGGTATTTTTATTTCTTTGATTATGTCCCTGCTACCTCTCTACTTCCCTTACTAAACTGGAAATTCTGTAAGAGCAATAATCACGTCTATATTGTTTACTGTTGTATGTTCAGCACTTAGCACAGAACCTGGCTCCCGTGTGCAAGAAATATTTGTTGATACACGAATGGCTGGTGTATCTGGAATATCTGGGCTATGTATTTGGAGACATGACAGGCTATGGCTGGGAATCACTTTGCCTTACTTCCCTGGCTCCCAAAAGTCTTATTTATATACTGTCACCTGCCATCTTGTGCTCCAGACCTGAGTGTGGGTCTGTCTCATTCCGGAGAGTTGTGCCCTTATTGGAATTTTAATGTGAAGAGGCCACAGATCCATTGCACAGCAAGAAAAGATGGCGTCTGTTGCAATTGGTTCTCTTGGCTTTGTGGCAGGATGAAAGGTAGAAGGATACTAGACGTTGAATAGTTCTCTTATTGTCCAGAATATCCAGGAAATGCTATTCCCTAAATAGCATTTATAGAATACCTAATATACTACTCCCTCATTATCCTCAGCCACCTGAAATGGTTGAATCTGAGACCCACAGCATGGTCAATCATGTATATATTCACCCTCAAATAATTTAATATTACAGAATGTAAACCAATAAGCTAATTAAGTATGAATTTAAGAACTTAGCTCTGAACCATTGGAAGTTAATTTCTCCTTAATGTTATTAGAGACAATCTCTAATAAAGGTAAAGAGGTGGATAGACTTTGGTCTCTTTCCACCTTCCAGACATTCCTTGAATTTTTCTCAGAAAGACTGGTATAAGGCAAATCTCTCTTTTTTTTTCTTATCCCTCCACCTTTGTCCTGGCCAAAGGATGAACTATGGGAAGAGCTCATGGGTGGTGTTCTAAACAACTTTCCCTTGATTGAATAACCCTTCTCTCAAGGGCTACTTGTGTGGTTTAAATTACTTAAAAAACAAAACAAACAATCCAGGGTAAGAGAATCAGCTTGAAAAAATAGGAGGTTACCAACAGACTTGCCCTGTACAGCTGGAAAAGATGTGAAAAGCACAGGTTCCAAGTGCCAAAGAGGATAAATAAACGTGTCGCAAGTGCCATTAAGAAAACACATCTGCACATTGTCAGCAGTGAGGATAAACACACGATTATTTTCCCTTTCACAAGGAGCAGTGATGGGGAGAGGCGACTTGATGGACCCTATCCAGGTCTGTTCAATTTACATCATCTTAAGGTTGAGGGATGGGCACTTATCCAGCCTTGATGCATTCCCAGAATCTCTCATCAGAAGGAAATCTTCAAAGAAAACAAATGGTATATTCATTCTCCTCCCATCTTACAGACAGGCAAACAAACAAGGAAAGAAAGAAAAGGTTATCTGGTGGACCTCAGTTGCCCAAGATTGGGGTTTGGGACCCCACATCCTTCTCTGCCTTTCCTCTTTCTCCTAATCGCCATGCCAGTGGGAAGAGCAAATGGAACTGACATGAATATTCCTTATAGCTGTTGAGTGTAGCCAACGTTTCTTCCCTTAGCCCTAAACCCAAAACTCCCAGCGTCCATCAACTTCCACAGTGTCTCAATAAGTAGCTTTATAAGTTTTTATGAACCATAATCAGAATTCATGAAAGATAAGTGGGAGCCTAGAGAATTATTGCAGATCCATTAAAATCCTCATGGACCTCATTTGAGAAAAGGTTCAGATAGATACACAAGGAAATGAAAACAACCTCTGGAGATGCCAGCAGTCTGGAACCTCCATGCTCCCTATTTCTAGAGTTACTGACAGTTCACTGCTTAAATTTTAAGTTGAATCTTTTTCATTTTGATTAGGTCAAATACCTCTTACATTATGGGGCTAAATCAGGGAATGGAATATGATGAATATCTTAAAGCAGGCTTAGAGTCAAACATCTATATGCTCTTTGTCACTTAAATTTCAAAATTTGGTCTAAAGGGAATTAAATATAATTCCAACATCAATTTTTCATACTAATACAAAGTGGCCCCCCAAATTGCCAACACCTCAGAAATCATTCACATTTGACTTCGGAAGGTGTTCCTGGTTTTAACTGACATGCTGAAAATTAGCTTCACATAACATAATGGAGAAATGCAGGAATTGACTCAGGTGGTATTAGAAGCCTGTCTACATTTTCCTCATTCTGTCTCTCCCTTCCCCCACCTGCTCTACAACATCGAAGTCTTTCTGGTTACTCACCTCTAAAAAGGGGTGTGAGTGGAGGGTTAAATTAGGGTATTTCTAAGAGTCCTGCAGTACTTTAGTTCTGCAATTTAATGGAATACAAGGTGTGACAATTAAGCTCACAAACTTGTTGCACCGATGTTGCTAACCTTTTTTGCTATCAGAGGGATTATTCGTTATGAATTGGTACCAACTGGACAAACAGTTAACCAAGTTTACTATTTGGACGGGCTGAAAAGGCTGCGTGAAAAAGTTAGACGACCTGAACTTTTCGCCAACAATTCATGGCTCTTGCATCATGACAATGCACCAGCTCACACAGCAGTGTCTGTGAGGGAGTTTTTAGCCAGTAAACACATAACTGTATTGGTACACCCTCCCTACTCACCTGATCTGGCCCCCAATGACTTCTTTCTTTACCCGAAGATAAAGGAAATATTGAAAGGAAGACATTTTGATGATATTCAGGACATCAAGCGTAATACAACAGCACTGATGGCCATTCCAGAAAAAGAGTTCCAAAATTGCTTTGAAGGGTAGACTAGGCGCTGGCGTCGGTGCATAGTTTCCCAAGGGGAGTCCTTCGAAGGTGACTGTAGTGATATTCAGCAATGAGGTGTGTAGCACTTTTTCTAGGATGAGTTCGTGAACTTAAATGTCAGACCTTGTGTACGGGTGTGTATAGCGGGGGTGCCAAAAAAAAGTATACACATGGCTTGTATTCATCTTTTGTTATTGGTACATACTGAGCATTACAATTTTAATACAGTTTTTTTCCTTTCTTAAAATGTGTATATTTTTGAATATATATATATATATATATATATATATATATATATATCTTCATGTAACTTTCAGCTATCCGTTCATTTAATAAACTTGTCTGAGTGCCAATTAAGTGCTATTGTGCAAGTCATGAAAGATAAAAAGATGAATGGGATTCCATTCTTATCCTAGAAATGATGTAAAATATGTCTGCTGAATATACAGTAAGCACATCATAAATGCTGTAGAAAGGGTATGAAGTGGAGGTTATAACAGCTCTATTGAATGATAATATGATTGATGATGCTCCTTAATTTTGCCAGCATTTAATAGCCCATATTAAAGACTTTTAACATTTTCCAGTTGTTGGAAATGATCAGAGAAGCATATACACCCAATAGCTATGAAGAATGCTCTCAGACACAGAGGCCCAGAGAAATTACATAACTTCATCTAGATTACACATGGGTAGGGGTAGAGCCTGGACTAGGACCCAGCCCCCCTGCATCCCAGCATTGGATTAGTTGATAGTTAAGAAAAGTAGGTTTGGAGTCCAACTGCCTGGGTTCAAATTATTTCTCTGCCACTTACAAGTTCAGTGACGTTGGGTAAGTTATTTAACCTCTCTGTGTCTTAGTTTCATCTTCTGTACATTGGGGCTAGAAGAGTAACTTGTTGCATAGGGTGTGTGGATTAAGTGACTTCCTACATGTCAGAATGCTCAGCGCATAAATATTATAGTTTCATATTTAATAACAGCCATTAACAATAAGAGGTAAGGCTGAAATGCTCTCTAACATAACAACAGAAAATCAATTGGCATTATGAAATAATCAAAACTAGTAGTATAGCCAGTTCTTAGATCTGTCTGTCCAAGATATTTCATGAGTAAATTGTATCTCTGCCCAAAAAGAAAAATCTGTTTACAACCATGCCTGGCACATAGTAAGTGTTCAATGGGTGTTAGCTATTTTCTCACTGTACTGCTTCCATTTCCTGCAGTGTTGGAGAGGCGGTTTTAAGAGCTTCAGTGAGGCCCAGAGATAATGCTCCTACCCCACCTCCCACTCTCTCTCTCTCTCTAAATGTGGAGAGAGAGAGAGTGTGTGTGTGTGTGTGTGTGTGTGTGTGTACGCACGCATGCACGCATGGCAGTGAGCAAGAAGGTGTGTGCTAGTAGCAGGTCAAAGAACTCACTCAGCAAATTATCTCAGCCAAAAGTTCAGTTGCAGGAAATCAAATTGAGAGCTGTAAGCCTGGTGAAATTCAAATTCCTTTAAAACATTTATTGCCCTTTCTAGGCAAGAAACATTTCCCCTGATCAGATTGTTTTGGCCAGGAAATCTTGCATTTTAAAAGCAAGTAAAAAGTGAAAAAATAATTCTCAGTACATGACACAATTTACAGTTAGCGTCTCAGGAATGTGTGTCATGTTTTAAACTTGAGTAGGTTGATGTTCTCCAAATATCCCAGTGCTTCATATTTATAGAGTGCTTTATTTTAGAGTGTTAACAATGAATGAGAAGAAGTGGAACTTTCTGCAGGCATTTTTTCCTATTTTTTGTCTTGATGCTATTTTGATTTGGAAACAGCCTCATTTCTCCTGTCTTTTCCAAGCACCACAGGATTCCATTCTCTTTCTCTTTTTGCCCCAAAGGAAACACTTCAATTGCTTTTATTGATGAGGAGAGAAAAAAATCTAAGCATCAGGCAACCAGGCTAATGAGAGACAGGCTGACGCGACAACTAACAAAGAACAAAACCAATTACCCCTCTTCATGTAGGTATCCCGGGTTCAGGAGGAAACAGAGTGGGGAACCGTCTCAGACACTGTCGGTGCTCCACCCCTATCACCTAAGCCCACCCAAAGGTCACCTACAGCTCGGCAGACAATCTGCTACACACCTACACTTCTTACCACAAGCACTGCAACTTCTCTGAGGGATTTCTCTGGGTTGTAGGAGCATGCTTGACAACCCCCCACAGACACACACACACACACACACACACACACACACACACACACACACATACACAGAGTAAATCTCAACCGAGGAGATTTGGAGGAAGACTACCCCAGATTCGGGAGACACTCCTGAGATGTGTTCCATAATCTCTCAGAGGGTCCCCAGCAGGATCGAGCCCCAATCGCTTACAGTGACTTGCATTGGCTTCCTTCCCTCCCCTGTCTCATACCCCCTACATACACTCTTGCTGGGCTTTCTAGAATCATCTCTTGCACCCAAATCATCCCTTCATGGGCAGCTTTTTGAGGAAACCCAAAATAGGACAAGAACCTAAAAATGTTTACTCAATTATAGTCCTTATGCTTCCCCTTGCCCACTCTCTCTGAGTGCCAGAATAAAAGATGGGAAAAGACCACACACACACACACACACACACACACACACACACTATGGTCCCGTTTGTTGGAGTGCTTTTTTATGCCATACTCTTACTTGGGATGTGCAATTCTCTTTAGGTTCTTAAGCTGACGTTTCTTTGGCTGCTAATTTTCATTACCTCATTCGACAAATATTTATTCAGCACCTACTATGTACCACATGCTATTCTGGGTGCTGGCATTATATCAAGTGAGCAAAGCAGACAGAATACCTACCTTCCCTCCTGGTGATGGCCGTCTAATGGGAGGAGACAGACCATAAACAATAAATGTAATGAATCTATAAAGTATATTGTATACTAGAAAGTGATAACTGCTATGGACTAAAGAACTCAAGCTAAGGAAGAGACATTAGCAATGGGAGGTGGGGGAGGGGCTGTTTGCAATTTTAACTCAGGTTGTCAGTTGCTTTTCTGTCTCCTGCAGTGGGAAGACTGTGGAGCTTGATTCTGCGATGGGCTGCCCCCACCAGATAATCTCCTCCCTCCTCATTTTCCAAATCAGTCTCCAAGGAGAAGCTAATGCTATTAATATTCACTAAGGACAGGAAACAAGTGTCTGTCTTCTTTCCAGATGAAATTCTTTGCCCACATTAACTTCGTTACACATATCTGGAGCCTGGCTAATAGTAGACACCCAAAAGTAAATGGTCAATGAATGATGCATGCATGTCAGGAACTACCTCCCTGTTTGAAGTCCAGTTGAACTTTAATGGCCAACCTTACCATATCCAGGACCACTGGGGCAGGAAGGGCAGGGAGGAAATTCGAGAGCATGCTTAGTTCAAATTCCCCTGTAATTGAAAATGAAGCTTAATCATTAGTTTCAAGGGCATGGAGTGGCTTGCGTGCACAGTGGAGAAATTAGAGTTTTACCTTCAATTGCCTCCTGGGACCATGCAGACATAATATTGGAACAAAGGGCTGGTCTCAAGGGTGTGCAACGTTGCATGGGGTTACCAGGGAGACAAGGAGCGGGGTGGGGGGGCGAATTTTAATATCCACCCCCACACAGCAGCATCAGTGGTTAAGGACATAGCTGAGGGTACTTATGACAGTACCTATTCCTGGTATTATTCCCAGAGAGGAGTGAAAGTGGAAAGAGAACTGGGCAAAGTCAGTGGTTGGGGAGTAAGGTGAAGAGCTGGTGGTGTTAGGGAAAGAATAGGTGCTTGCACCAAAGGGTTGATGGTAGAGAGCCCCTCTCCCCCGCCCCCAGAGACGAGAAGAGAGACTGGGGTGGGGAGAGGAGCCAAAGAAGCCACCTTAGAGGGTGTTCTGGGCATTGGGACCACTAGCCATGAAGCAAACTGAAGGAAGGGGGACAAGTCAAAGACACCCATTAGAAACCTGTTGAAATTGGCTAATGAGTCCAACAAAGTAAATGGCATTGTCTGTCTATGTCTGCTTTATCCTCTGCTCTGTGATTTCTGTGCAACTGCTTGGGGGAAAGGCAGGCTGATTTGGTCTTCGGAATTAACGGGTTAATTAGGAAATTGGGATTTCCTGCTTTCTTGGGTTGCCTCTCACCTTCCCCCCTCTTAAGTGACTTGAGACTGATGAAGGCAAGATCCCCTGTGAACATTTGGGATGAAACACTTTGTCAGGAAAACAAGCAAATAAATTTGACAGCTGCTTGATGTAGGACAGTCATTAAATTTTCAAGAATGTAGGTCTTCTATTATTTAGTGGTGTTAATCTCTCTTCCAAAATAGAAAAAAAGGTTACAGAATTGCAGAGAGAGGAAGTTGTGTTGTTCGCTCTGCTGAAAGTTGCCAAGGGCTCCCCATTCCCCACTCCTGTTCTTCGTGGGGCTACTGCTGCTGGACCTGTCAGGCCAGCACGTGTCAATAATTTGGTTGGGTTTTCAGGGGCTGGTATTTAGGCCTTGTTTTCATTTAGTTCCCTCACTTGCCTCCTCTTTTTTCTTCCATTGTCTGCTTTTTTGGCTCTTTCCCCACTTTTTAGGACCCGCCATGGGGAAAATGGGATGAAGAAATAAAACTCACATTAGTTATTTATTTGGCTGCTTGGGGTGTTTCGGGAAGATTTGGTATGAAGTGAAGTTGAAATGTTGGCCAAAAGGAGATTTTAGAAAATTCTGTGGCTTTTTTTGTGCCCCTTTACTTAAAAGAGATGACTAAGAATTGATGTATTTATTTTCCAAGAAAGGCTGAAACACCATGGGGGATAAAAGAAAAGGTTATATAGCAATATTCCCTCTCGACTCTATCCAAGCCTAGAAGTGAGGTGGGATGTCCAATGGGGTGAGGGGGCATGGGGAGCGCGACTGACAAGAACTGTTCTTCTGGTGGCTTTAAGAAGAAAGGAAAGACCTTTGAGCTTTTCCTGTATGTGCTAGGGCCACTCTGAAAAGGAAGAGGATGGTACTCTCCTTGGGCCTGCCAGGGCACACAACCAGACTCAGCACAGAGAGGTCTCCTGGGTGCTCTGCCTGTTTCTGTGCTGTTTAGATGGGTGCAGCTAAATGAATACAGTGGTAGTTAAGGGCTTAAGGGTGAATCCTACCTCTGAAATGTTCCCATTTTCTGACCTGAGTAAAGTCACTTAGTCTCTGCATGCCTCATTTTCCCCTTCTGTAAAATAAAGATAGTAAACTTAAGTCATAAAAGTGTGTGCCCACAGGCAGACACACATACCTGTACGTGTATGCACAGTACCGATGGCTGCCAGGTTAGGAAGAGCTGTAGTCATGAGTCTAAGCTAACTTGGTCAGGATTATATGGGCATTGAGACTATGCTTCAACTCCCACTGGTACCACATGCCAACCTACTAATTGAGTCGCCGGTCTTCCTATCATGGATCAGGGTTTAATCACTCTGGGAAACATCTGAATATTTGTTTTTATGGCCTTTGGAGAAAAACATTCTGCCAGGCTCTTTCTTCATGCCATTCAGAGTGCCACTCCAATGATATCCCATAGCTAATTTAGTCATGAGTAATATTCAACAAATGTGAGTTGGGTGCCTACTGCATAATTTTAGGTGTTGGTGATACAGTAGGTTCCTAATCAGATAAGGTCCCTCACCCCATAGAGCTTATGTTCTAGGGAAGAGAGGCAGACAATAAAACTACGTCAGGTGGTTGGTGAATGTCAGGAGTGCTATGGAAAAATGTCACAAATCCATCTCTCACCAAGTAATGCCTCCAAATCCATTCATTCATTCATTCATTCGGCAGATAATGATGGAGCAGTTGAGGATGTAAAGAGCTGCCTGACCTCCAGGTATTTACACAAATCATTTCTCTCCCCTTCTCCCTAAATGAGGCATCTTGTATTCAATGGAATGATCTGGGACAGTTAATTTTGAGCCAAACTCACTCAGCATGGCAGTGTGCGCCAGGCATGGCCACCCAGACAAATTATTTCCGGCCAAGGAATTACACAAATGCATTTTGTGGGCCTAGAGCTGAACTGGGAGTTGGGGGAGGAATTTCCAGCACATGTGGGACTCCAAAAGGAAATGAGGGAAAGTTGGTCTTCCCACTGCACCAGCCTGCCCCTCCTTGCGTTCAGGCCAGAGGTGTCCACAAATTATTGTAGGATTTCCCTGTACAATTTCCTTTGTTGGGTTTGACTGGGGATAATATATCACCAGTGAGGATTCTCTGCTATTTGGTGAGTTGTAAGTCGACTCTGAGTTTTCAGAACAATATTCAGGTAAAAGTACATTTAGGCCATTTCCAAAATGGGGATTATTGATCCAGTTATGCAGACGGGTGTGGCAACCAGCAGATGTCCCTGATTCTTCTTCCTCTGTCTTTGTTTTCTGAGAGAGTTCGAAGTTGGCACAGTGGAGGCCCTGATCAAAATGGATAAGTCAGTCGCTGAGACAGGCCATTCTGTGTCTGTGTAAGAAGACAAGAAGCTTTCCTTTGGAGGGGAGGATGGCAGTGAGGAGAGATGGGGCGGCCCAGTTTTCTAGATTCTCTGATTTGAAAATCAGGGACTCAAAGGAAGTCTGTCCTTCCTGAGTAATTGCATCCTGACACTGTTGCACTTCCTCTGGGTTTCGACTTTCACCCCAGCCAGGCTCTGAGGAGGGAGGACAAAGGAGAGGCTGCCCCTACTCTGGGGAGGGAGGAAGTGAGTGTGTAGTGTGGTCACTTCTCCACTTCCTGGGCAGAGTATCTGGGTGTCTGTCATTTCGCCTTTTCCTCTTGCCGGGAGCCTTTGTGGGCCTCCCATTGTGTTTTGTGCACAGCAGGGTCTACGAGGCAGCTGCACACAAGGTTCTGTTCTGCAAAAGGAGGTGGCACCAAAGGCAAACCTTAGGTTTGGCAGTAATTCGTGAGTTTTATTCAGCTGCTCTGTCCTTGTAATATGAACAAACCTTATTAGGCTGGAGGCCACTAGTGTGGAATTTGGGATGCTGATTCACCAAGAACCAGAAAAAGAGTGCTGAGAAAATGCTTAAAACATTTCCGAAGATAAAGCATTTTAAGCATCCCCAGTCACTTAAGGGTCCCTACTTTCAAATATCTCTTCACACACAAACAGTTGCCGTAAGAAACCTTCCTTTCATGGTGTTTGGTTGACCTAGCTTCAACACTTAAAGATGAAAAACTGTACTTTCTTTTATAATATTTTATACTTGTCACTAATATAAGAACTTACCGTTATTTTCATTTAATCTGAATTAAGCTCACTTTGGAGTTTGGCTACGTCTTTTTAATTAAAGAAGTAATACAGTTAGTTGCTTGTGGCAAAAAAAAAAAATAAAGATAAAACAGTAATGTATACAATTTTTAAATAGTGGAAAGTAGCCCCTCTCCAAACCATTCCCCGGAGTTAACCATTGTTTATTGTTCTGTGTGTCCTTGGGCAGCATACCTAACTTCCCCTTGCCTCAGTTTCTTCATCTGTAAAAGGGTGGTGGTATTGCTACTTATTTCAAAAGGTTGCTGTGAGGGTTTAGTACAACATCTATATTCTGGCTAAGCCAATATTAACTATTTTGTCAGTAGTATATACTTTTTCTACATATCAGTGTTAACTTTGCATCTTTCCTAGATTCATAGACCTTGAAGGGTATGGCCACGCCTCAATGAGCAGCATTTTCACTAAGGATTGGGCCCATGTGAATGAAGAAGCCTGACCCTCTGTTTGGTTTTCTCTAGTGGGATCCAGTGTGATTTGATTTCTTCATGGCTTCTAACACGAAGCTTTCTTGAGTAGGAGAGGGGGCAGAATTGGAATGGGCCTTTGGCTGTAAGGAGGGGGCCTGACAGATAAGGTTACTTCTTCCCTCGCAATCCCCTGGGGTCTTAATATGGGTGCTGTCACCCAGAGGAGGCTCCACTTCCCAGGAATATGATGGGAGATTTATGGCCAAATAACTGGCTCAGATTGACTTAGATAGAAAAAAAGGAGAAACAAAAATCTCATACTAGATGAGCTGATAGAAAATCGATTGGGGTTTGGGGGGGAAAGCTATTTTGTTTAGTTTGCCAACTGCACTATGAAAACCATAAGAGCATATCTGTGTGGTTGTTTGTACACAGAAAACAGAAGAAATGAGAACCACAAAGCCATCTGGCAGAGGAAAGATAAGACTGAAGATGCTTTTTTGTCTCTCTACAAAACCAAGGGTATTTGTTCTCAGATACCCTTAACTTCATTTTTAAAGTCCAGTGAAAGAGTCAGAGAACCTGTCTCCTTGTCCTGGTTCTGCCGTGTGTGGCCTGGAACAAGCTCTTTAATCTCTCTGTACCTCATTAAGAAAAAAAAGCTAGAAGTTCCTGTCCTACAGAGATATTCTAGGGGAATGAGAGATGTGACAGTGGGTCATGGTGTCACATTGTTGAGTGAGTATAGGCATATCTGTTCATTCTGTACTATAGGCTTTCTTCTCAGTGTGCAGAGCTCTGAGTGTCCAAACTGAGAACATTGCAAGTGCATCAGAAAACAAGCTGCTGCCCTCACAGGACATAGAACCAAAGAGAACTCAAAGCACACGTGTAAAAGCTGCTTCAACACGTACTAAGGAAAAGGATAAAATTATAGTCACCATAAGAGCATTGAATAATACTGTAATAAGATAGATGCCCGAGAGAACCTGTGGCTGGGAACCCACATGGAGTTGATAGGGGGTAGGATACCTTGTCAGTTGCTTGTGGGTCAAGAGATCAGGTTCCCCATTTTAGCCACAAGCCCCCTGGCCACCTTCTGTGAGCAAACACAGCCATTTACTTGAGGTCTAAGAGTGCCCCTAATGTCACTTGACTCCTGGAAGGACTCGAATCCATGACTTCCTCAACCCAGCCCTCTAATCAAACTTGCCTGTCCACCAGGACTTGGGAAGCTGGGCTGTGATGCCATAAAACCAAGGACTGCTGGCTGAAACACCAGTAAGAAGCATGAATACCACTGTTCAATGGCCAAGCTGACAGAGTTGACCAGAAAGAAATCTGTTCGCTATGCTGTAAGCTTTACACAGGTTTATTATGTCTCTTCTAAACTCTCTGAAGTTGACAGGACAGAGGATGGTACCACAATTTTTTCTTAACTTCTTAAGTGACTTGCCTAGAGTCACCTTGTTTATTAGTGAATTATGGAGGGCAGGAGGGGCCTACAAATTGGACTTCTAATACACAAAACATTGTTGATTTAGCTAGTTGGAGTTTTTAGGGTAAGATACAAATACATTGACACATATTAACTTACCGGTTAATTTATTTATGTGGCAACTACAAATCTACATTAGCGAATGCATGTTTTTTTTCCCCACTTAATAATAAAGATGAGATGCCTCTCATGTGCTTCTTTAGCTTCTTCCAAAACCAAACTGTCAAACTGGTAACTTTCCCATTAGTTGGATTTGGAGTCAGTTAGGTGCCTCAGTTAATTGTTGAACTGAACAATAGAAAAAGCACATAACACCACTGAGCACAATGTGTTCCCTTCCTTCCTGACCAGGTCTTCTGCTTTGGGGTAGAGGCTAGGACCCTTTCTGTTTAAGTCCAGCAAAAATCAGTTCCTTAGCCACGTACTAAAAGCGAGTCTTCCATGCAGTACCTTTCTGGCTGAAGCCAATGGTCCACTAAATCTGCTTAGGAACTGATTTGTTAATTATTCTTTTCCTTTTGTGACATTTTTCAAGATAAACTTACTTGGGCCAGCCTCCTAGAAAACCTTTTAAAATGCTAATTGTGCAATTGTGCGAATAATGTAAAAATGAGTCATGTGGTGCACTCAGCACTTGACTAATTAACAAGCAGTAAATGAACCCTTGCCTAGCAAATTCTGTACTGGACTATGTGAATGGCAGAGAGCTTCATGGAGCCACAGCTGGAAGAGTTTGGTTTTAAGTAAATAGGTTCTTATAGGAATTGGCCAGCGGAAATCAAGCATTATTGGTTCTAGTCCTATCTTTTACCAAAATTGAATATTGAGCCCCTGTCGGACTCTGTCATTGGGCCTGAGGAAGAGGGATACAAAGATGAATTTGATACAAAGGGTGTCCTTGAAAGTTAATAATCTAGTGAAAGAGGCAAATAATCAAAGACAGCAGTAGGATGCTTTTGACTGCGAGGACAGAATACCCACCTAATGTTGGTTTAAATGATAAAGCTACTTAGTTATCTTAAAAATTAATGTCTGAAGGTAAATGTTTCTAGGGCTGGTTCAGTAACTCAACAATATCTTTCACACTGGGCTCTTCCCATTGTTTTGCTTTGCCATCCCCCTCATGGTGGCTTTTTGTCCTTAGGCTTATTACCTCATGGTTGCAATATGATTGCCTTGCTCCAAGTATCATATTGTCAAATGACAGAGGTCACAAGCCATAAGCAAGGTGGGGTGGTGGAAGATCATGTCCACTCACAGGCTATTCACCAAAACAGGTCACATGGCCACACCTAGATACGGGGCCGGTGGGGGCAGGGGGCACCTAGAAATCCAGTTTGGCTGGGCAGCCACTATGATCTCTGTGGAAAGGATTTAAAAATGTTGTTGGGCAATTAGACATCTCTGCCACGTAATATAAAAAGTACTCGTAACACAGTAAGCACAGATGCATACAGAGTATGGAGACAGTTAATTCTGCCTTGAAAATTGATGGGAGGTTTTGTAGAGGACTCGACATTTTAGCTGAGTCACCAGGTGAATTGGGGAGCGAAATCCAAACAGGAAACCCGCTGTGCAAAGACATAGAGGCATGAAAGAGCTTGTCAGATTCTTGTGCTGTTTCTATTTTCTTTCCTCTTTTCCCCATCTTTTGGTCAAACCGCCATATCTAGCAAGTTGTTTAACTCCTCAGGGTCTCAGAGTCCTCATCTATAAAAATGAGGCAGTTGGATTCTGTAATTGTAAAAGGGTCTCCGAGGTTCTCTCATTCACTCCTTCTCTACCTTCAAAGATTTAAGTAGACATTACTAGGCAGTCTCACAACATTTCTTATATGGATAGCAGAGGAGTTCTTTAATCGTATCTCCTCTATAAAAATATATATTTCAAGCGTATTTCAGGGAGGCAATGTGGTATTTGTAGACAGAGCATGGCATTGGAACCACAGATCTGAATTTGAAGCCAAACTTTGTCATTTACTTGCTGTGTGACCTGGAGAAAACACTTAAGATATCTATGACTCAGTTTCCTCATCTGTAAAATGGAGATTGTGGTATTTATCTTCCATGGTTCTTTGGAGGACTTAGTGGTAATTGTTTTTAAACATGCAGCACAGTGCTGGATACTTATTAGGTTCTCAGTTCACAAATGCAGAAATAAAAATGGCCAATACACAAAGTTGTAAATGTTCAATCAGAAATAACTTTGGATGTGTTTGTGTGTGTGTGTGTGTGTGTGTGTGTGCGCGTGCGCGCGTGCGCAATGGGCAAAGATTTTTAAAATCTAAGAATTTATGCTAGGTGGATAATCAATGATGTGAATGAACATAAGGTATAATTAGTATAAAGTTATTCATCCTGGTGTTATTTGAAATAAAAAGTACTGGAATCAACACAAATGGCCAACAATAGACAATTCATTAAATGAATTAAACTCCATTTAGATATTTTAATATTACCCAGATATTAATAATCAAATTTTTGAAAGGTATTTAATGATGTGAGGGAAATGGTCATGATGTAATATTTATGTAAAAAAGAATCTATGAAACAGTATATACAACATGGTCCCAGTTTTGTATAAATAAATAAATATCCTTAGAAAAGTGGCTAGAAGGTGAAACACCAAAATGTGACAATGATTATCTCTGGGTACTGGAAAAATAAGGGTTTTTTCTTTTCTGCTATGCTGCTCTGAATTCTCCAAATTGTCTTGCATTGCACATGTAATGACATGGAAAAACAGTTGTAAAATTAAGAGAAAATATCAGGTTAGAAAAATTACGCCAAACACGAGAATATGTGGATGCCAATTATGTAAGAATACCCACACCTCCCAAAAGAAAAAGAAGATTGAAAGGAAATATGTCCAAATTTATCAGTGATTTTCTCTGGATGGAGAATGATGGATTATTGCCATTTTCTTCTTTATACTAGACAGTATTTTCCAACTTTTCCATGATTGGCATGTATTGTTTTTATGAGTAGGAAAAGAAAATGACCACCAATTAAGCCTATACAAAGATTTCTAGAGTACTGCATTACATGTGGCCATAAGTGTGGGTAGCCACCAGCAAAACAAGTAAGACTAGGGGCCTAGGCTTTTGCTATCCCACAGCTGGGAAGCCCTTTGACTAGAGTAGGGACCTGGTATCCATTTTTATCCTCTGCCTCCTGAATACACCAAGTCTCACGTTCTAAAAGGCAAAGGGATAAGGTCAGAGTTACTGTTGATGGGGCAGATGAGTGAATTGTGCTGGCATAAAAATGATAATAGGGCCTGTGCTTCACGCTGCAGGGACTTAAGGGCAGACAGCCTGCCTCTTTTAAACTTGTGCTTTCTGATCCAATACGTACCTCTGGCTGGATGCATGGAGCCCTCTGGTGGCCAAGAGGTGTCAACGCAGCAATTCTTGCACTTCAGAAACAAACGCAAGATTCACTAGCCAAACCAGAATGTTCAAACACTACTGCATACTTCCAGATTAAATGTCAAGCCCTCATAATGGGTGGGAAAACATCTGTCTCCACTATTCCCCTAGTATTTCCTATGAAGAAGGAATCCTTCATATCTGCCAGATAGAGTAGGTAACCTCTCTGCCTTCATGCCCATGTCAAAGTCACATGACACTGCTTGGTTTTGTGATAACTTATCGATTAAATTGGGTGAGGTGCACCGACTAATGTGTGGACTCTGATCATATTGCTTGTTCCACAACTACATACTATATAAATTGTCCTTGTGGGTTGTTTTTCAAGTGAGTCTTCATAGCATCATAGCATGTTAGAGCTGGAAGGAGCCTTAGAAACAAAGAGATTCAGCTCCTGTGAAGTCAAGCAGCTTAAAGAAATGACTCATTACTGGCTGATCCAGGAATGGAACATATTCCAATCTTAAGAATTTTGTCCAGCAGGCTCCACCATTTCCTTCAGGTTGCCTTTATCTAGGTTGGCTGACTTGAAACCCAAACTGAAGCTTCAGACTCTCATTGCCCCCGGGTGGTCTTGTGTTTCTCTGTGTTTACATCACACTGTGACTCCGTGGATCTGAGATGGGGTGATCAGCCAGTGTGTGTGTGTGTGTGTGTGTGTGTATTTGTGTGTGTAACACTGGGCAGTCATAAGTCTATGTATGTAACTGTCACTGTATTTCTGTGTATCTCCATCATTTCCTTTGGGCATATTCCATACACTCAACCATATCATAAATTCCTTGAAGGTGACCTTCTGTGTCTTTTCTTTCTAATGTAATACTCTCTAGAGGTGTTGAAACCATTGACACAATTCATGTTACTTTCTTTGTAAGCCATGAATGAAAATAATGTTTGAATCATTCGAGTTCTAAGAACTCAGGACTTTGTACATAGGCTATTGTTCTATATTTAACTTTTGCATCGGCACTGGCCTTTAGAGAGGCCTGAAGATGAGTGGAAACTTACCCCCTGGGTATTCTAGAATGTTCCATTGTGAGGTAATTAAGGGGAGGTAAAGGAACAAGTTGCATTCCCCAATTGGCAAGCTAGTTATTTGGTTATATATTTATTTTTTGCTGGAGGAAAAGTGCTTTGAATTCTATTCCACTCTAACATTGTCTCAACAATTGCCAAGGTAGCTTAGTGATGATAACTTAGAACTTTGCTGGGCAATTTGAAGTCTAAGGATAAGCCTTGAAATGCTCTCTACCGTCAATTTTACTATTCCATCAAATTTATTCATTTTGACAATGAATTTTTTCTTATTTTTTTAAAAGAGAAATATACATAAGAAATGATCATTTAAAGTGGGCCTTGGAAAGTGTTTTAATAGTGCCCGGTGCTAGGAAAAAAGCAGGGATCAGCATGGCGAGAGGTTTTAGAGACAGACCTTCAGCGTTTGATTTTTGGCATTGCCAAGATAGGAGGGAGGAAGTGGATGGGACTGTGAATGGAGTATATAGGCTCTAGATGTTTATTGTGTGTGATGAGTATGTGGAGTTTCATTGTAAAGTTCTATCTACTTTGGGGTAAGTTGGAAATTCTCCATAAGACCATAAACCACCCACTCCCCACCCCAAAATAAAAATAATAATGAAAAAACCTAGCCAAGATCATTCAACAAGTAAATGGCAGAGAAAAAGAACAAAAGACCATAGCACAAAGGTTATAATGAGCACAGACTTTGGAGTAGGACATGGGTTCAAATCATGTATCTTACTCCATTAACCCTGGGCAAGTCACTGATCTTCAGTTTCCTCAGCTATAAAATGAGAATGCAACACACACACCTTCCGGAGTTGTTGGGACCGTTAGAAATTAATATATGTCAAGCACTTAAAACTCTACCTGGCCTTGGTGGGCACTCCCTCAAAGTGGTCCTGCTTTTTAAATTAATATTCTAAGTGGATTAAGAATCCCAATGGATTCCAGTGGGCTCACCTGGAGGGAGCAAGTTTGGAAGTAGCCATTCCTTTGGTCTTCAGAAAAGCAGGAGCTCTCAGGTCACATGGGAAGGGCCAGACCAGCAGTCCCAATTTCTTGGAATTTGATGATTTGGGAGCCTCTTCCAGGCTGCAGTAACACCTTAATGGGGAGAATTTCCCATCAAATCCCAAAGGATACCTGGTTATTTCATTGGGTGGGAGTGTAAGAAACCACCAGGAGGACTTCTAAAATAAATGACTTCCCAATGTGGAACTGAGCCCCCAGTCTCCTGCTTCTTTCTCTATCCAGATGTTCCTGGATTCCCAGGGGAAGAGGCATGCCGCTTTCATCTGCCATCATCTGTGAGCTTTTTACATGGAGTCTGTATCTAATTTACTTCTCTATCCCCAATTCATGGCTCACAACAAGGACTAAGGGTTTTTTTGGATGGGTGGGTGGATGGATGGATGGATAGATGGATGTGGAGATGGATGGGTGGGTGGGTGGATGGATGGTAGAAACTGACCTGAGGCAGGATACCTATGTGTCTTTGTATGCTAAGAGTAGACTTTTACTTTTCAGTTTCTTTTTTATCTCTGGTTTGTCCTTTTTAAAAAGTCCCACTAAGGAGAACCTACTGTATACCAGTTAGTCTACCACTGGGTACCTATTGTGTATGAGGCAAGGTATAAGTGAACACCTAGTTTTTATATTATTTAATCCTCACAACACTCTATGAGGTAGGCCTTATTACTACCATTTTACAGAAGAAGGAATCCACACTCAGAAAAGTTGAAGAACTTGCCCAAGTTCACATACTACGTAAGTCTATGCTCCTTTCCTATACATCATGCAATGCTGGCATACCTATTGTAAAAACTATTCATACTAGTATAGAAATGAGGAAGAGAGTCAGTAACTAAAATACATTTCTAAGAGGCAAAGGAATCACTGGTCAAAGAAAATCCAGTGGAAGAAAGGGAGTCTTCACTTGGTTATACATTGGAGGGTGAGTGGCAGCTGGGAAGGCATGGATCAATGGAGGGAGGAAAGAGCTGCCAGGCAGTCTTATACTCCTAGACTTCTCCTCCAAGTGGAACTCAGTTGGAAGGACTGAGGTGGGTTATTCTACCTCCATTCTGCCTGGGATACCCCTAGGATCAAGCTACCACACCTGTCCACAGGGGCAACCTCTGCCAACAAATTCTCAGGCAACCTGGAGGCAGTGAAAGGAGACCAGATGTCTTGCCTGTCGTACTGTCTTTGTTCAGATTCAGAAAAAAAAGCAGAACAGGAGCAGAAACTGAAACATTGACTATTGTGCACGTGCCTCACTAAGAGAGTGCTGTCAGGGACGGGGAATGAGGGAAGCAGGATAGGGCCAGGGGAAAGGTCTAAGCACATTGATGGTCTTAGCTCGAGATTGGCTTCAGCCTCTTCTCACAGGATCAGGACTCACACACAGAGTTGATCCTGCCTGAAGCAAGGGCTGGCTTTTGGTGTCAAGGTATCAGTCAGCCATATCTATAGGCTGCCCCTGGGGAAGGAGGCGTAACCTTCCCGGCTCAGTAACTTCCATTGACCAAGGACAATTCTCTAGAGAAGGGATCAGCTGTGAGCTGCTGTTAGCAGCCAACACTCGTAGCATTGGGGAATTCCAGCCCAGTTAAGAGATCTGGGTGGGGCATCCACAACATCCACTATACTCGCCAAGCTCCTGAATATGTTCCTGCTCGCGTGGAGTGTATGCGGAATTTCTGCAGGTATTTTGGCCACTGCCCTTCTCATCTGAATGCAGACTGACTTGTTGGGTGGAGATAGTCCACCTGGAAGTTCATTCTTTGATCCTGGGGGAGAGAGGTTACCATGCAAAGAACCTTCCCATGAGCCTGCCAGTCTAGAGACTTTCCCCATTCACTCTTTGCTGGCCATCTGCTGCTGAGGTCTCCCTCTGACTCAATCAAAATGTAATATTCTTGGTGACATCTAGCCTAGGGTTTTAACTTTAATGGCATTAATCATGCACAATTCCCTTTGATGCAGGACAGCCCACATCATGACATCAAGGTTATATCTTCTGCCTTCTATCCCCAAGTTTTTTCCTCTTGGTTCAGATGTTCCCCATATTCCTGCTAAACACCTGTCCAGTACTTCCCTCTCCAATCCTGTTAATACTTAACGTGGGGTCAAGGTTTCTTTGGGTGAAGAACAATGAAAAAGTAATGAAAAGGCTTTGAGTGTTAAGGGAGTGCAAACTGGTTATGTGTCTAATTTGAGACATTCCTAAGAATGTGCATTTCCTTTATGGTCAAGAGTGAAAGAAACCAACGGATGTAGGGTTTTTTTCCCTTGCCTTTAGACCTTAAGGATTAGTCATAGGATCGTGTTGAAATTATTCAATCCAGAAATAAGTGATTAACATTTAACTTTCTTAATGGGCAATTACTCAACAGCTATGCCAGTGGGTAAATATTTACTCATCATCTATTCCAAGGAGTGAATGTTAACTTGAGTCAAACATTACTTGTGTTGGTTCTTTAATAACGGAAATGTGAATTTTATGTAGCTCTAAAAGCTACAATTTCCCACCAAGTAAGAACTGACTGAAAGATATTCAGAGCCCTGAGCTGGGCTTAAATTACAGATAATTCAATCGCCTACTCCCCAACTCAAAAAAAAAAAAAAAAACACTGAAGATTTGTTGTACTCCCCAGTATTCACTGAAATCTGGCAGCCTCAAATCTCACAAAGTCAAATATAATAAATCAACTCAGTTTCTCAGTCTGTAGGTCTGTGTCATCCTCTGTTTACCACAAAGCTGCCTGTTTCTTGTCATGGATGCAAGTCAGGGCACAGGCAAAGCCAAGATGCTGAATGGCTTGTTCTTTATAATGTGCTTGTAATTGTTCTGCCTTAGAATGGGAAGGATGGCTTTGGAGAACTTGTCCAGCTTGGACGGACTTGGCAGTTTCCCATCTCTTTGCTTGTATATCTACACTGCAGCCAGTAGGACTAATTCAAATATCCCAAACATGCCCACATGGACACATAGAGCATATAGCCTACGGACGCAGTTAAAGGAATAATGGGCACCATTTCTGAGACTTCTAATGCACTTCCAACAAGTACATTTTAATCACCAGGCAGGAAACCATTTTAAAAGTTGAAACATGAACCGAGGTTAGAGGTTGAGGGTCAGGACACGGGACTTTGATGCTAATACACCAGCTGTGGCCTACCACACAGAGAGGTCAAAGACGGAAACACTGAGGTCTGGAGTGTTCAGGCTTGTGCAAAGAAGTTTGAGAGTCTGGAACCTGGTGTATTAGTCAGGGTACGCTCACTGCTGTACCAACTACTCCAAGTTTCAGGGCTTCACACAAATCAAGGTTTATTTCTTGCTCATGTCACATTCCAAGCAGGCTGTGTTTAGACAGGCATTCAGAGACCCAAAGTCTCTCCATTTTATGGCTTCACTCTCCCGTGGGACTGTCTAGTCCTCAGCCTCCTGAGCTCCTGTATCCAGCTAGCAGATGAAGCAAAAAAAAAAAAAACAAACAAACAAAAAAAAGGAGAAGAAGGAGAGGAAGAAGCGGCACGGAGGATGACATGGGAAGTTTTATGGGCCCACCCATATTCTGGCCACAACTGTCACATGAACCCACAAACATGCAGGGGAGGCTGGAAATCTGTGTGCCCAAGATGTAAAGGGAAATGGTTTGTGTAAAACTAGCCAGTCTGCCACACATGGCTTCAAGAACTTGAGACCATGCCTCTAAAGAAGGGGGGAGGGGGAGTGGGGAGAATAGTCTTCTTTAGCAACCATTTGGGAGAGCGCTAGAAAGGGAGCAGGCAAGAAACTAGTTAAAAGTGGGATACTGCAGGACAGTTGCCAAGTTAGAGTAGATTCACTTGTACTCATAATGGGAGATAGAAATTGTTCTCATTTGGGTTTATTTTGTTCAGGCACAGGCTTTAGAGGGTGAGTTCAACTTACTAAAGCAAAGGATTAGATGAGAGGGAAATGTGCTTTGATTGAGGACCCAGCTGTGTCAGATAGTAACCAAGAGAGGAAGAGCGGATTGAGCCCCACTGCGGCACCTGATCGTGGCGGACTCTGGAGGTGGGCTGTGACAGGACTGAGCATCCCTAGGCTCCCCTTTCACGAGGGATGTTCAGGGAAGAACAAACTCGACTGAGAGAGGGTGCAAAAACGTTCACAGGCTCACTTCTGAAAAGATAGGACAATCTTGCTCCATTTTCTCTCTCTCTGTTCTTTTCCTGTCTGTGAACGCAGCCCTGTCCCAGTCCGTTCCATTTGGAGGAGACCTGTGATGGAAGGGAAAGTTCTGGCAGGGAGCTGGAGGAAAGGCAAGGGCTTAGGGCCTGCCCTCCCCAGCAGGTAGCGTCAGGGGCCTCCAGCCTGGCGCAGGGCCCGGTGTGGTTCCTGACTGGATCGTGCTCTCCCTCCCCAGCAATTCCCACAGGCCCTCTGGGGCGGACTCTTTTGTGGCAGTTTCTGGCAGTCCCAAACGTGGCTTGTTGTCAAGCCTCTGGAGCGGTGCCCAGGAGCCTGTTGGAAGTCCAGACTCCCAGTCAAGAAGAACAGAATTAATTGGCCAAGTGCCAAGAGAATATTTTCCCTCATAATCAAGAAGTCTGCCCAGCAAATAAGTTCAACTCCTTTCTTATTTTCTTAACTCTTCTTCAATCTCCTTTAGAGTAGTGATCATTAAAAGACATTTTTAAAGTGCACCCACTCCCAGAAAACTTTTATTTATTTACAAACACTTGTATGGTACTTCCTTTGGGCCTTACACTGTTCTAAGTGTTGGACAGATAGTAATAACTCATTCGATCCTCACGACAACCACGTAACATAGGTGCCATTATTCCTACTTTACAGATGAGGACACAGAGGTAAGAAAGGCTTCATGGCGTACTCAGGTCATGCACCTTATAGGTGATACACCTGAAATTTGAACAAAGGCTATCTAGTTGCAGAGTCTGTGTTCATAACTCTACTAGGCTGACTCTTTATATGTTTTTTCCCTAAAGAAAACGTGGGTTGCTTTTGTAAAATGATATAACATACATACAGAAAAATGTACAAATCCTAAGTATACAGTTCAATGAGTTTTCAATGAACATACCCGAATACCCAACAGCCCCCACAAACAGAACATTACTAGTCCCAGAGGAGCCCCTTCACCTCTACCTCGACCCCAAGGATAACCCTTATCCTGACTTTTATCAGCATGGATGAGTTTTAACTGTTTTTTGAATTGTATATAAATAGAATCATGCAGGATGTTTTTTTGCATGTCTGATTTCTTTCCCACTGCATCACCTTTGTTGTTGGATATAGTTCAAATTTATTTGTATTCGTTGCTCTATAGTATTTCAGATTTTAAGCACAGTACAATTGATTTCTCCATTTTGTTATTGATGGACATTTTGCTAATATCCAGTTTGGGATGGTATGAACAGTGCTGCTATGTACACATCTTTTGGTAAACTCATGGACATATTTCTGTAGGTTTATATTATATACCTAGAAGAGCAAGATCACTGAGAATACAAATATCCAGCTTTAGTAGATTCCGCCGAACAGTTTTTCCAAGTGGGCCAATTTATAACCCTACCAGCAGTGTGTGAGTTCCCGTTGCTCCACACTCTTGTCAACACTTGGAATTTTCTTGTTTTATTTTTAGCCATTCTGGAGGGTGGCATGTATCACACTTTAAAAAAAAATAGGCTATTTTTAGAAGAGTTCTAGACTTACAGAAAAATTGAGAAGATAGTACAGAGAGCTCCTATATATCTCTCACCCTATTATTAAGACCTTATATTAGTGTGGTACACTTGTTATAATTCATGAACCAATACTGATACCTTATCATTTATGTAATGATTGTTAACCAGCAAACACACCTGAGAAATGAATAACAGTGTTAATGTCTTCTCCCTTTGTCAAATTGAGGACTGTTAGGTAACATTTTCACAGTTAGATTATTCAAATAGACCAGGGGGGTGGATTGATGACTTTAATGCAATTCTTCACTTGTTAAAGTCAAACCTATCAGATGATGCAGGAAGTTGTTACCTAGTGTAAACCTTTATGATCATCGTCCTTGATCTGGGATGCTCCACGTGTGGCCTAAAGAAGCACATGGGGCTCCTGTGAAAATGCCAGTTCTTGGGCCCCATCCCACTCTTAAGAATCAAAACCTCTGTGCCTTTTGAACAAGAAACTTCAGGTGGTTATATTGCACCCTAAATCCTGATAACCTGTGTTCTAGACATAGGGAAGCAAGCCCAGTAAATAGTACCTATAATATTTTAGATCCAGGGGACATATCATCTTCCAGGCTGGGCATCTAGTACTAAGACACTCATTTAGTTGACACTGTACTTATTTTGATAAAATAACGGCTCATGGGCCAAAAATCAGCCTGTTAATAACAGAATGACTCTTGAGTTAGGTTTCCCAAGACCTTGACTGAAAAAGACTGCACTGGAAAACATAAATGATGCAGCTGGTCCCCAGTGGGTAAGGAAACTGAGACAGAGAGAGTTAGGGCTCTTGGCCCCCTTGGAATCTCAGAAGGAACTTTAATGTCAAAGAGGGTGTGGAGCACAGCAGGAAGAGATCAGTGTGTAAAATATTCCAATAGCAAATTCCAGGAAAGCAGCAGTCAGAGCTAAATGGGACAAGAGACAATACACATTAATTTAAGACGACGTCGTCGTCAATTTAGTGGCATGTTTATTGAAATAGCCCTTCGTGTTCTAAAAAAAAGCACTGGGGTACAGACCTCTGAATCCCTGCAGGAAACTACAAATTCCTGGGAGGGAACAGCAGCCCCAATCCTGACTTTAATAACAAAAGGCAATTATTTTTAGTATTTTCCAGTAGATCTCAGCTGTCTGGTATTGTCAGACTCTATTCATGGAAAGGTGGAATTTGGAGAGAGTGAACTGAGTGACTGGGGAGGGGAGGAAAAAGGGAGGAAAGGAGGTAGGGGATAAAAGAGGGAAGAGAGAGAAAGAATGAGAATGAGTGAGAGCTTATAAGCTTTTTTACTCTGGTATATTATCTGGCATGATGGACCCTAAGGCAAAGTGCCAGCCATAGAACAATAAATGCCAGAATCAAACCTCCAAGAACAAATATAAAGGGACTCTACAACAAGCAATTTGTCAGACTATGTAGGGGTAAGGGAAGTATAAAGAAACTAGAGAGAAAGTAGGTCAATGATAAATTCTGGTGGAAACCCCTGGGACACCATTGTAAGTGCTAGTGTTGTAGCTAATTAAGAAGTGGTAAAAACCATGGGAGGTGGAGGCATTGGAGGGGATGGTGGTGGCAGGTCATGGAGGAAAGGTTGTGGAATTAATTTTTTCAAAGCTTCTTGGAAAGCTCAAACATGTAGACTCAGCAGATCTGGTGGGTGAATAACTTGGTGGAGTTGAGAAATGGGCACCTTGTCTCCTGACAATTAACGTTTTCAAAAATCATGGAGAAGAGGGATGGTTATCAAGTAGAGAGAGAACTCTGCAGATCATTTGTCTTTCGTTGGTTGGGGAGGAGGTGGTGGTGGTGGAAAACATGGTCTTGACAATTACAGGCCAGAAAAGGAACATTAGTTTCTTATCAAAGTAAAGAGTAAACGGAAGGAAAATACTAAAAGATCCCAAGCATGGCAGAATTGTTTACCATGGGCCGTGTACACGTCTTAAATCAAGATAAATGGATTTGGTGATGCAAAAGGACAGTTGTCCTAAAAATTACATAATTATTGGATGAAGAAGGAGAACATTATGTCTAGAGCTTGAAAAGACGTCTTAGAAAATCTTGCTTAATTAAAAACTCACTGAGATTGGCCTGTATATTTGCAGCCTTATATAGATTTTTAAGTGGCTTAAGGAGCGCAGCCTCCAAATTATAACTTACAGAAATATTTCACCCTGGGAGGAACACAACTTCTTGTTTTTGAAGGGTTTGCTGTTAACTGGTACTTCAACTGACCTCACCCTCATAGTCTGGGAAAATAGCAATGAGCTGAAAGCTCTTTTTAGCACCGTGAGAGAGATCAGCCTCTTTTACATAAAAGGAGATTTAAAGTCAGAGGCGTTAAGTCACTGTCTAAAGTCACAAAATTTATTTTAAAACCCAAATCAAATGTCCAACTGCTGTTATTTAACCTTAAGTGTCGCTTTCCATTGGTTCTTTTATAAATTGGACTTTAAAGTGCAAATGTGAGGTGCCCCTGAATGCCAGGAAAGAAGCAGGACCAGAACCAAAGTTCTTCTGGGGAGCTAAGAGCTAATGGACAGGATAGCAAACGCAATTCCTTCTTCTACCGTGTTTCCCTGAAAATAAGACCTCGCCGGACCATCAGCTCTAATGCGTCTTTTGGAGCAAACATTAATATAAGACCCGGTCTTATTTTACTATAAGACCAGGTCTTTATGATATGATATGATATGATATGA
This sequence comes from Rhinolophus sinicus, assembly GCF_057876585.1. Taxonomy (NCBI): domain Eukaryota; kingdom Metazoa; phylum Chordata; class Mammalia; order Chiroptera; family Rhinolophidae; genus Rhinolophus; species Rhinolophus sinicus. The sequence continues at coordinate 11,211,226 of NC_142518.1, forward strand.
TATGATATGATATGATATGATATGATATGATATGATATGATATGATATGATATATGATATAATATCAGGTCTTATTAATTTTTGCTCCAAAAGACGCATTAGAGTTGATGGTCCGGCTAATTCTTGTTTTCAGGGAAACACGGTAAATAATGCAAGCTAGGATTCCTAAAGAACTGGTCTCTCTCTCTCTCTCTCTCTCTCTCTCTCTCTCTCTCTCTCTCTCTCTCTCTCTCACACACACACACACACACACACACACCTAGAAAATTAAGCCTATGTGATTCTCTAGGTGTTCTTGGTACATTAAGGGCTAATCTAAGAAATCATTTAAGAGTCTTCCCAGGAAAGCATCCTGGATACTTAGAATTGCTAAGACACTGAAGAGATGGAAAGTCACAGCTTCCTTCCACTGAGCCTCTGGTCTTTGGTAGTAGCTAAAGATGCTTCCTGTCATTCATCAGAAACTAGGTCAGGTAAGCTTCTGAGGAAGAAAAGGGAAGATTGCTCAACTGGAGATGGCCCGATACACTCTAATAAAGTAGGCTCTGGAGGGTGCGAGTGAGACGCCACTAGAAAAAAGGTAGTGTGCTTGCTGCAGATTGGAGAGGAGATATTCTGGTGGGGTATCTGTGGCCTTGTATGGAAAGCAATATGGAGTGACTAGGCCTAACATGGATGCTGAAAGTTCCCTGCTACTTGCTAAGCAAGTCAGCCTTTACCTTTCTCTCTCTGAGAACAGTGTTTAAGCGAAGATAAAATTTCAATGAAGAAAATTCTTTGCACTTCTTTCAGTGGGGTTTCTTCTGGGGGCAAAGCTTAGAACATAGGGTTACTTGGCAACAACCCAGCTACTGTTAACACGATAAACTTATTAAACTTTTAATTTCCTTTCTTATATACATTTGCACACATACTTGCATTTCTTTTCTGAGGAATTTAGCAACAATGATTTCAGGCTTGGGGTGTTTAAGTCAAGATAAACTACTTTCCTTCTTTCCAAAGAGCAGGATTCAAGAAATATGTCGGCCAAATGCCAGAACAGTCTTAGACAAAACATGCTGGCTTCATTTGGGGACACTGAATTGATACTTGTAACCATTTCAAACTTCTCTCCAAGATATTTCAGAGCTCAGAAAATAGAACAAAAGAAATCTACGTTCTTTTTTTTCTCTTTCCAGAATCCACAGCTTCTCACAAATGCCTGCCAAACCTACTATATAGTTAGACATTTATTCAGTCATTCACATCCCATTATTAATGGCTCAAACAAAGAACACAATAAAATATAGTTATAAGCGCTAAAAGATGTTTTTGTGACTTCACACCATGGCTCAGCACCAACCTAATGGCACTGCTTCCGCAGCCAAGTCATGAAGCCTCTTTAGTTCTAACTTTGATTGGCACCCAAAGCTAGAGTGGCAATAAGAGAGGGGCACATATTTTAATAAGCTACTAGAGCTTTCTTTGCCTAAACCCCTGGGACCCATGGCCCAAGAGGAAAATAAATTGGCTTGGTTTCAGTGATATCTCACAGAAGATTGTAGACGCCTGAGGACCATTAATTCGCCTCTTCACTGACCTATTATCTCTGTCCCACAGCATCCTACTCTGGGACCTTAAGAACATCACTTAGACAATATTTGTGTCATGATAATAAAATATTTATAATATTAATTTTAATAATAGAGTTAGACGATATGGGTCAAGTTAATAATAGTGTATAATCGTAAGATATTTTATGTATTTATATGTCAATAAATACATCTCCAGATATGGGATATTTATATCAAGTGGTAGACAAGTGAAGGGTACATTGCTTTAGTAAAGTGTTTCCCAAACTACGTGGGTTCCTTGAGATATTAGTACGTGTCACACACACACACACACACACACACACACAAACACGCGCACGCACGCACATGCCCACACACACACATACACACACACACTTCTATAATCAAGGAGGTTTAAGAAAACTGGATGACGTAAAACAACAACAACAACAGGTTTCTTTATTGCAGAACCTGTCAGAGCGTTTAATATCCGGAAGTTCATTGTGACTCTGTAAAAGACGATCAAGCGTGAAGTATTTCCCAAACTCATTTAACCATGGAACTCTATTAACACATTTATATCTTGGGTTCCATGAAACACATTTTGGGAGATGGTGTTTTGGAAAGCAACTTTCTGCAAGAGTGATCCTTTACAGAGCAGGCAGGCCATGCCTCTAGTAAGAAAGAATTTCTGTGACTTCTCCATGGGTGGAAGTGGGAGGTGGAGTTAGGGAGAGGGGTTGATCAGATAGCCAAATAAGCAAAGTCTTGAACTCCTTGAGATCAGAAACTCCATGAAGACTCCCTGAGGTCACCGTCACCAGCACATCACATACATGTTTGCTACTTGACTGTTCGGCGAATGAATGAATGGATGCTTTCTCCAAGCATCAGTTAAGCCAAGTACCAGCTGACACTGATTTTCCTTTGACTCATGGTCATATGAGAATATAAAATGCATCCTGAGGATTTGGGGTTCCTTACATTAGATAAATGACCAAACCAGGTAAAGAAATATCATAACTGGTTCACCTTGGGTGTCCCAGAACTATAGCCTAACCCCAATAAAATACTCAAGAGCAGCGCAGATTGGGGCCGGAGGTGCCAGATGCCTGCCAGTTTGACTCGAGAAAGATAAAATCATATCTGTACATTTTGAGGTGGACTTTGAGGGCGGCACAGGGAATGTTCTCCCTGCTCCTATGCTGATATAACAGGACATTGGTTCTCAGAAGCTGGTCCTGACACATCAATGTGTTAGTTGTAAGCTCAAGTTGTAAGCCTTAAGTATTTTGTTATTAATGACAGACACTTGGTAACAATTGATTGTTAAATATAAATTAGGGTGGGTTTAAGGCTACAGCTAGCATCCCATTTTGATATGTTTTCTTGAGAGAGAGAGGAAACAGCTTGCTTACTGGGAACTGTATATGCGTGCACCATCAGTTGTATGTATCTTATTGGACCAAAATGATGAGGATGCTGTACCAGAGGTTAGGGAAGTGCATCCTCCAAGCAAATGCTAAGCCAGGAAACTAAAAGCTGTCCTTAGTTAAGTCCAGTCACTGCAGGTCAGTGAATAGCTTGGTTCACTTAAATTTCTTTCTTTGGGTTCATAATGTTTTCCCTGGGGTGCGAATCATGACGCTTTGTCACCATGGGTCAGCCATCTTGTCTTCTGTAGTATGGAAGTCCTAAAGGCGTCTTGCTCATGATCTTTCTCTCACAGGATTAGCCCTAACCCCAATCCTAATTATTCATTGCCAAGGGAGCCCCATCTCTCCCCATAGGATTTCTTATGGTCACCCTTTGCCCTCAGGCCTGGATTGGGGTGCAGCTTCTCTGCATTCCGTCTTGTCCCTGCGTCCAGTTAGCAGTGATTGGCAAGCCTCCTCCTATGGAAGAGTTTGTCACTATGGGTAAAGGGCTAACATAACCCTTTCCTCTTCTCTGTGGAAATCTGTCCTTGTTTTAACTTCACAGCTCTGTTGCCCTGGAAACCTGGTGGAGGTGGAATGTCAGCTGTGTTAACAGGCAATATTACTTATAGTAAAAATGACCCAATTGTTAAACTGCTTTTGGTGCAGCAGGCTTGTGAATGAATCTAAATACCAGTGGGAAGCCACAGATTTAGGCTTCCCTCAGTGTGGGACTCTTGGTACTGGCATGTCCCTTATGGAGCCCCTGGAAACTATAGTTGCTTAAAAGAGATATTAGCTCCAGGGCCTTCTGAGCCAAGATGGACTCTGAACTCACTGAAGTGCCTCTTCTCTCTTGGTACCTGAGCTGCACTTGGGGGCTAGAGACGAGCCCCTGACAGCATATGGGCTTCTGTAAGGACCTCTGCAGAGGGAGGATGCTTGAAGCTGCCCTGCTGGCCAGTCGTGCTTCCTAGTCAGTTTTCTTCTGAGTAGACTCACACCAATGGTGGCCTCTGGGAATCTTGGGAGTCAGAATTTTTTTTGAAGTGACAGAGGCACCTGGTAGACATTAGAGTCACAAGAGGGTTGGCACACTCCTCACTTGATGGGGCTGACGTGACATGTTGTCTAACTGTCAAATTTCAGAACCCATGCTGGTCTGGCCCTTCAAATTTCAGTTCATGGAGTGTCATTTCTCTGTCGTTGGAAGATATTCGGAACTCATTTCCACTGAAAACAACCCTGTTGATTTATCGTCCTTGAACAAAAGTGACCAGTTGGAAGGGCTGAAAAGGAGTTCCACTCTCGGTTTTCCTAAAAGTTTTGTATTTCCTGTTTATGGAGTGGTTCATTCTGCTTTTAAATCTCTCAAATACCTCACACTCCCAGAAGCCTCCTAACATACATGCTTCAGATGGCTGGAGCAGATTTTTAGTGTTTCATTTTATTCAGTATAGTCAGCTCTGCTGCTATTCGTGGGCTCATTGGCAACAGTTCATACTGAGACTCCTCATTTAGCAGGATAGGCTCGGGGGGAGGAGTTCAATAGCTAACATTTATCGAGCACTTATTATGGACCCAGAAGTGCTCCAAATGCTTTATGTGTATTAACATGTAAACAACCCTATGAAGTAGGAACTATTATTTATTATCCTCATTTTAAAGAGGAGGCAACTGAGGCACAAAGCAGGTTTAATGACTTCCCGTAGGGCCACACAGCTCCCAAGTGGCAGAGCCAGTGTTCACACCCAGGGAATCGAGTTTTCAATCCCTGTGGCAAGCTGCCCCTTGGAGTCTCATGATAAAGGCAGGATTTTGTCCAGCCCCAGAAAGTTGAGGGTTGAGGCTGTCTGAGAGTGTCCCTGGTGGCCCCTGGTGTACTTGGTTGATCCAGACAGCAGCTTCCCAATGACTAAGCAGGAATTGGAAGATGTTTTAGTTTCCTGCCTCATGGAGGGAAGTGGAGACACCCCATCGCATTGGGATCACTCATCCAACAAGCACTTACTAAGCACCTGCTCTTAAGCACTACGGAGGGTACAACAGTGAACCAAAGGGCCCCAACTGCCCTTGAGGAGATTCCATTCTGGTATACGTCCTGATCAGATACCCCCATCCATGAAGACGACAAAGAAGGGAATCAGGGATAGGAAAATCAGTAGAAAAGCAGCGAGACAGGAGAAAGGAGAAATGTTCCAGAATTTTCTGTTACTCCCCCAATAAGGAGTTTTCTGTTTTCTAGCATGACTCTGCCACACCTCCACCCCCTCTGCCAAGATCAAATCACTGGTAACACTGCCCAATAGAACTTTCTGCAATGATGGAAATGTTCTATATCTATGCTGTTCAATAGGGTAGTCCCTAGCTATATGTGGCTATTGAGCACTTGAAATGTGGCTAGTGTGACTAAGGAACTGAATTTTAAATTGTATTTAATTTTAATTAATTTAAATTTGACTATGAATAACCACATGTGACCAGTGACTTCCGCAGCGGACTGCACAGCCCTAGCATTTTCCTACCCTAAACATGGCATCAAGCCCTCTCTTCCCAACTTGGTCCAGGTTATTCTAAGTTCCTAAATTTCACTACAAAAAGCTTGAATAGTTGACCAGAGGTACAGATTTCAAATGTACACTGTTCAATTAAAATGTAAATTCATGAACATGGGCCGCAAAACCCCAAATTCAGTCTTTCTCTTCAGAGTTGAATTTCTTCCCACTGCTACTTACTTTGAACACATTTCCAGGTAGCTAAGTAAAACAGGAGCTGCTTAAAAACCTTTTTTAAAAAAAGACAAGTAGAAGGTAAGAGAAAGGGCAGGAGGAAAGTGAAAGAAAGGCCGATATTGTAGCATCCTACCAATCTTTGTTTCTACATCTCAGCAGCCTTGAAAGAGAACATTAAGATATCTTTTACTCTCTGGCCTGGCTTCCCAGAGAGAGGGAGACATAAATGAAAGCCCGCTTTGTGTGGTTATACTGTTACTGCAGAAACAATGAAAGGACTTTTTTTTTTTTTTGATATAAGTTTGTGTGTGTGTGTTGAAGCCCTTGTCACTACAGAACAATCTCACAATTAGCTACTGTTCACCTTCTTGGCTCCAGTCTTTCTAAAAATAATTATGATAGTAACTTTTTTTTAACCTGCTATCTACACTCAGAGCAATTTCTTGGATCCTGAAGGATTTAACTAACAGTACCCAAAGCCTCAGGCCCTAGCTGACCTAATCAGCTTGAAACCTGAGCAGTTTTTAAAGACTGAATCAGATATGGAACACCCTTCATTGAAACCCTGACCATTGGGCTATGGCCAAGGTTCAGCTGGGATGCACCAGCCCAGCCAGGAATCCATTGGATTGGTCAGTGCCCGTGCCATACAGTTGTTAAGTATTTTGAGTATCAACTCTGCCAAACCTCCAGGAAATGAAATTATTTCAGTGAGAAGGCACTGAGCCACCCCATCATTGATTTATTTAACATCAAATTGAGTTAGACAGTAAGGGAGACAGATATGCAAACAAATAATTACCTTATGGAAAAACTTGAGCCAACACTAAAATGGAAGTGTTTATAAAAAGCTGTCAGAGGCCAGAGGAGGAAGTCATTACTTTGACATGGGGATATAAAGGAAGTTTGAAGAAAGTGATATTTGATCTGGGTCTTGAAAGATGAGTAGAAGTTCACCAGGACACAGGGCATTCTAGGCAGATAGCATAGTAAGTGGAAAGCCACAAGGTGAGCAATATCAGAGAAAGGAATTACAAGTGCCATGTGTTTGGAGCATAGAGTTTGGGTGGTAGTGGTAGGGGTGTGGAGTCCAGTAGGACATGAAGTGGAGAATCTATGTTGGTGTCATATTCTCAAGTGCTTTGAATGACATGCCAGAAGATAGACTTAATTCTGTAAGCAACAGGGAGCCAATAAAGTTTATTTTAGCATGTGAGTGATGGTGGGGTTTGATTTGGAGGAAAATGACATCTCTAGCCATGTGACAGAGTGACCAGAGGAGAGAAATGGACCAGTGTCAGGGAAACCAGTGAGGAGGCTACAGTTAACATGAGAGGTAAGGGAACCAATGGCCTCTGGCATTAGCTGAGGCAATGAAAAAGAATGAATGGAGTTGTGAGCCATTATGAGGTAGGATCAGCAGCAGTTGGTTATTGGATTTGGAAGACAGGGAGGTGAGGATGATTCTGGGGATTCCAGCTCAGTGGATCTAGTGGAAATGGACATTCTTAACTAAGATGCAGCGGCCTTGGATGAAAAGGCGACACTCAGCTCCGAACAGGAGACTTTTGAGATGCTCACTTCAGAAGGCATGTAGTTGGAAATCCATCAGCATGTTATTCCAGCCCTATAGTTGGGCATGAAGGCTTCTCTCTTTCAGTTCTTTCTGAGTTGTTAATGATCTGTTATATTCAAGTGACTTTCCTTATTCAGTATATAATCAAATAATCCAAGTCCCATGGTGACTGCAGAGTTTCTACCTAAGAAGGACTTAAAGCCTGGCTGGAAGGGGGCTTTTCTGGAAGCTGTGTTGCATAGGAAGCACATTGCTTTTAATGGAATCGCATATTATCGGTCTATAAAAAATAGGGCAAGTAGAAAGAACAAATATAAAACAAAACAAACCATTACAGGAATATTATCAAGATGTAATTCTTTACTTCCTGTATGACTGATGTCATCAGGTGCCTAGAACTGATCACAGAATGAAATAAAAAAACACAATTAATGAAAACGTGTAGTTACACACTTTGTTCTCATTCAAAGGAAACTTCAGTGGGTTTATAGTAGCAAAATTATCTGTTCATTTCGGGTGGGTTTTATGGGGAGTCTGATGGAGATTTGGCGGGATTAACTCTCCTCCAAGCCATGCTTTGGTGCCACCATGATAAAGACATCGTTCCGATATGTCAGGCTGAACAATTTCTCCTCTAACGTTCAGATTTATCAACTTGTGGCTGCATTGCTTCTTGAATATCCTGTTTCAACGACAGAGATTTAGCTACTGGAGCTTTGCTTGTTTCTACTGGGTTGGTTTCTACATCTATTGAACTGTTCCTCTCATGAATCATTCACAGGATATAGCCAAAGAAATGTAACTTTGTCCCCTTTATTAAGTCTTTTATTCCTCCTTGTCTGGACAGAGATAACACTTGCCTCTGGACAGGCTGTGAGAAGTCATTGTGTGCAGTGAATTTAGATACCTTCGTGGGTCTGTGATCTGCAAACTTCACTCCGTGTAATCACATAGATCTGTAACCACTACTCATGTATGAACTTCGGTGAAGTCTGCTAAAGATTACAGCAGATATGCCCTTTTAGAAACTTTTACTGGCTACTGTTTTGTTTCAGGATGGCTGGCGGAACCACAAATTGAGCTTAAGATGTATCTTGAAACCCTTTAGCCATGCCCCACATTTGATCAGAATCAGTCAACCCCTTTGAAAGTTATCATGAAACAAATAGGGGAGATAAAAGCAAAATGCTGAGTGGCTGAGGTGAAACAGACCCCTTGTTTTGGTTGGTTATTTGATCTCAAACCATATCCTGTCATTAGACACATTGTCAGATTTAAGAACTAATTCCAGACTTCCATTTATATGAGGGAAGCCAGTGAACACAATAGAGGGGAGGGGGAAACCCACACAATTCGTTGGATTCCTTCCCACCCTCCGTTTTCCTTTTCCTCCTTCTAGAGGCACCTTTCCTGCATTCAGGCCCAAGGCTGTGCCTGCAGTGAGGCATATATAGGGAGCTAGCTCAGTGGAGAAACTGATCTTAGGTAGCCAGAGGCTTTTAGCCCTCCCATTATTAGGACAACATTTGATTTCTTGTTTCCGTTTTTGGTTTGTTTGTAAGTCAATAGAAAGAACTATCAGAAAGAAACATTTTTAGAAGTTTTTCTTTTTACCTAATAGAAACTTGCCTGGCTTTTTCATAGTAAAGTTGGCTTAGCAATGTTAGTTCCATTTAAATTCCCATTCATTGGGCATTTAGGGAAGACTGTAGCACAAAATTCTCAAACTTCCCACATTTTAAGCAAACAAACAAGAGCCAAATTATCCATACCCAAGTACTTAGAAGGAAGAGATGAGAGTCCTTATCAGGTGGTTGAGTTCAGAACTATTGTTTCACCAGCAAAGAGCACTTCTCTTTGTTTCTGTCGGAATGTGTTGAATGTGTCTGGATGGGAGTGAAAGGCAAAGGTCTTCAAATCCAGGCTATCTAGCCATCAAGCGGGGACCTTGTCACCTGTGTGTGTTCTCAGAGTGAAAGAACTGTCAGGCGAGCAAATGTAAATAAATCTTGGTTGCTATTCAGATCCTGTGCATTTGAAGTAAACTGGAATCTAACTTTCAGGAAAGCATAAATGCATGGTTGGTCAGTGGAATTCAATAAGAGCTGCTTCTTAGGATTGTTTCCACCCAGCATTTTATTATGAAAATTTTCAAACAGACAGCACAGTTTTTCCAAAGGACCTAACTGTAACAAATAGCAGGAATTCAAATCAGATGGCTTCAGACACCATGTAGTTTCCCATGACTTTTAGGTGCTTTTTTATTATTGTGAAAATGTGGTGGTTCATCTTGTGGAAATACACAAACATTGCCTTCTGGCACTTGAGCACCCCATGTTTGAAACATGCCATCTCCTGTCCCCTCCCCCAGGTTCTGCCAGTCATCCCTCCGTGACCCCACTTCCCAGACCCCAAACTTCAGAGCCACCTTTGGTATTCCCTGTCCTTTTCTTCCCCGTGTCCAGCCATGCCTTGATGGGTCTCCCTTGGAAACATCTTTCCCGTCCTTTTCCGCTTCTTTCGGTCACCATTGCCTTACTGTCCCCAAATTTATTGAGTGTTTTTTTCTGTGCCAGAACCCATGCAAAGCACTTTCTACACATTATGGCATTTAATCCTCACAGGAACCCAATGAGGAAGGTAATTATGAACCCCATTGTACAGATGGCAAAATAGATCCATATTATTTTATGTCAAGATTGTTGTGCTATTCTCCAGTGCACCCTGGAAATGCCTCGGATCTTCCCATTTCTGGGCCATTGTTTCCTGTGCTTTCTGTACCTTCCTCTTCTCTCTACCCATCCAAATGCTGCTCGTTTCTCCAGGTCAGCTCTGGTTTCCACAGCTGGAAGTGATCTCTCCTTAAATTATAGCTCTAACTGCCTGTACCACTCCCTTGGTTACCCTCAAACATAACTTTGCAAGTCATTTTTCCCCCATGTGCATGTCTTATCTCCCAAACTAGATTGCATTCCCTCAGCTGTCTTTGTATAATAGGTATGCTGTATAGATGTATTGATTGATTCTTTTTCAAAAGTAACCACTGTTGTCATCACTCTTCCACACATCTCATAGTAATGACAAAGTAATGACATTGCATTAAAAAGTACTGTTGCTGAGGGGGAGGTGAGGGCGGGGTCTCACAATCCATCTTGACTGTGGTGTTCCAATGCTTCCAAGTTCCAGGTTCAGAATCTGAACGGCCATTTTTACTAAAAGTAATAACTCCCCCACATTTGGTTTATCTGAGGGTCTGGCTTCATTTCCTTTAGACCTTCTACTTGTTCTGATTGTCGTGATGTTTGGAACATGAGCTCTTTCCTTCTGACTTCGCCCGTGATGAAAGCAGAATTTCGGGCTCCCTTTTTAGAGCCTGAGAGGCTGAGTTCTGAAGGCACATCTAATGGCAGCAATACGGGAGACGAGATCCCTAGTGTGTGACTTCAACCCAGTTCCTTGTTTTCAGCACACCCCCACTTCTGTTTTCATAATTTCCCATAAGAAAATGGCTCTCCCCTTACACTGTCCATTTGCTTCGTTCGGTTCTTCTCAAGATGGACTTTTAAAGAAATGTTTTCAATTGACTGTGGCACTGGGATAAATATGGAAGAGTGCAGTTAAGCTCTAGGGACTTGCTCTTTGGCTAATGGTTGACTAGATCACTCTGACCACTGGGTCTATTGAAGACAACTCAACATAATGGATAAAATATAAAGAAGCTTCAGATCCATCAGCTCACATGAGATGGAATTCATTAATGGGTTCATGGTTAATCTGCTAGTAAACCTTCTAGTTTGCTCAATATACACTTTCTGGTGGGAGTGGGAATAGGAACATAGTGTTTGGTTTGTTCTTGTGAGATTAAAAGAGACGCCTGGTATCACTTAGTATCAATTGGGGTGGGGAGGTGGCATTAAAATGCTGAGCATTCTCCAGAAGAAGGTCTGCATTGTTGAGAAATGATACAGGGAGAGAGGATGAGTGATAGCTATAAGCAGTGGCCCTCCCTTTTCAGAGGCATGGAGCTGTTGACAGAACAAATAATCACATCTAAAAGACTTTGAAGCTCCCCACATGGTCAGCAGACAAGGGGCCACAAGGCTCAGCCGTAAATGCTGGAATTCGTTCAGAGAGCAGAAGGAAGGACTTGCCTTTGCTTGAAGCCAAAACCAATCTGAAACCACAGAACCTCAGCCTGAGGGCTAGGCAAAAAGCTTGCTTTTGAAACCTGAGCTCCTGTTGCCGTGGGGGTGGACGGTTGGGGAGATTGGTGTCTGTTCCACTTGTACAAGCAAACCCTCTGATAATTTTGACCCCACAAAAATTACATAATCTTTTCATCACAGCGGGCTCCATTTTCTAAGGGCACAGCTCTGACTTTTAACTGATTATAGGTGTATTGTTAGGATTCTAGCACCCACGCTTGCTGTGTATTTGTTTCATTTCCAATGTTTCATGTATTAAGTGTCAACAGTCTACACTCTTGCTACCTCGCGTTTGAAAATTAACTCAGGAAATCCCAAAATGAAGACTTTCCCCCCTTGGCAATTGCCCATCTTCATTGTGTGATAAAGGGTTTCGGTACCAGCCAAGTACAGCACTAGGCATACAGTGGGTCTATGGGTCTGTGGGTCTGTTATCAGTGTCTGGTGTTAATCCAGGCTTTCTTCCAAAGAGTTTGCAGTGCTTTTTTGAAAAAAACACACCACATCTTGTCAAATCTGTTCTTCCTCCATGTTCCCTAATCTTGCTTAATTACAACACCATTCGCTCGACCTCCTCTTTCCTTACTGCTGTGATAACCTAATATTCCTCCACTGTGCCTTTTTCATATGTCCCCTCTCTGCCATTTTTCTTCCCCTGTCCCAGGGCAGGCTCTTGCCACTTCTTGCTTGGCATATTGCCATGGTCCCCATGAGCCTGTCACTCCTGTGTTCTAAAACCACACTGGTCCCAACTGATTCATTTGGCATTCCTGATTCTTCATCCTGTGGTCTCTTTGGACTTTTCCAACCTCATCTGTCAGGACTTCTCTCCTTTTACCCCCTCACCATTCCTGAACGCCACGAGCACATACCCATATCCTTTTCTTGGCTCAGGCTGTTTCCATCATCTGCAATGCCTTCTGCCCCTTCCCCACTGATAAAATCCTCCCTTTCTGTCATGGTTCATCTGACATGTTACTGCATGGAAAGCTCACCCTGATCTTCAGAACTCTTTACTTTCTACTCTGTATTTCTGGAGCCCTTTTTTGTGAGCTCAATTTCAGCATTTATTTCAGCCTAAAGTAATTAACTAGAAAACATTCTAGTTAGTTAATTACGTGCTTGGAAACAACTAGACTGCAAGCCCCTTGAGCCCAGGGATGATGTTTCATTTGTCTCTGGGCCCTGCTGTGGCACCTAGCAAGTGGTCTGGCCTTAAGGAGAGCTCAGTAAATGAACTGAGTGAGTGAATGATATCCTTGTGTTGGAGGTAAAGGGAGGTTAGCATCTATTGCTGTAATGACAGCTAAGGGGATTCATTTGTCCGAAGTTCTTCAAAGGACAAATCTAGTCAGGGACACTGTCAGTTCGGTCCCAATCCTCATTGGCTGGGTGATGTCACCTCTTCAGAGATCTTGGTACTAGATGTTCAGTTACCATTTGCCATTTTATACACTGGAAGGGGAGCTGTGTGTATGTGCTTCTAGGGCAAGAACTTGGAGAGGCAGGTAGATGATATGTGTACCTGTGTGTGTGAGGTGCTTTTTACTCTTCAGTAGTACTGTTCCAGAGAAATACAATGGGAGCCACACATATACAGGCATGCCTTGTTTTATTGCGCTTCTCTTTATTGCACGTTTTACATATTGAAGGTTTGTGGCAACTCTGTGTCGAGCAAGTCTATCAGTGGCAGTTTTCCAGCAGGTTCAGATGGCGGTTAGCCTTTTTCAGCAATGAAGTATTTTTTAATTAAGGTATGTACATTGTTTTTGTAGACATGATGGTACTGCACACTTAATAGACTACAGTATAGTGTAAACATAACCTTTATATGTACTAAGAAACCAGAAAATTCATATGGCTCGCTTTATTATGACATTTGCTTTATTGAAGTGGTCTGGAACTGACCCCACAGTACCTTCAAGGTTTGCTTGTACTCAAATTTAAAAAGTAAAATGAAGTGACATTAATTTTAATAATATATTTTATCTAGCTCGAGATATCCAAACTATTACTATTTCAGAATGCAACCAATATAAAAAATTATTAATGAGATGTTTGTTTCTTTTTTTAAAATTAAAGTTTATTGGGGTGACAATGGTTAGTAAAGTTACATAGATTTCAGGTGTACAATTCTGTATTACATCATCTATAAATCCCATTGTGTGTTCACCACCCAGAGTCAGTTCTCCTTCCATCACCATATTGTTTTCTTGGTATGAACTCTTTAAAATCCGGTGTGTATTGACACCACACATCTTAATTCAAATGCTAAATTTGCATCATGAATACTTGATCTGTTTAGATTTCATAAAATGTATAGTTTAAAAGTAAATTCACATATCCAAGTTCTTCCAAACATGTTTAAAAGTTTTCCAATAACTGAATTTCACAGCACTTTTAAATTGAAATTCAGCCCATTCAAATGACATAAAATGTAACATTCCGTTCCCCAGTAGCACTGGCTTCCTTTGAAATGCTCAGTAGCCACATGTGGCTGGTGCCTGCCGTGTCCGGGCTTGCAGCCCTAGGGTACAAAGATTTCTGAGTATCGTTTAGCTCATTCCTCTGCTCCTACAGCTTAACTAAAATAAAAACATAAAAAAGTTTGATGGGGAGAGTTATTAGAGAACTCCAGTGAGCCAGCCTTACCACTAAGTTCTTCCTGAAACTAGGGCCTGCCGCTGGCTTCCTGGAGCTGCCAAGAAAGGTAATAGGATTCTGCTTACGAAGCACTCGAAAACCCAGGGATGAAATGACCCGTGTAATTCCCAGGCTTGTTGGCCAGGCTGGATTGTGGATTGGGGTCTCTGTCTGCACAGTAGCTACCCCCTCACAACCACACTGATCCGTGCTTCCTTTTGCAGTCGAGGCCCACACCAGTGTCTGATAGCACGTGTGGCAATGCATGTTTTATCATCTGCAGCGCTGGGATAACACATTTTTTAGATGCTCTCGGCTTTTGTCAGATTAGAACATATTTGAAGTTTCAGTGCTTAACGGCTTTTGAATGATCAAATCTGTGGAAAACGTCTTTCTCAGCCAACAGCATATTTTTCAAATCCAAAATATTTGACTATATTTTCCCCCTTACTTCAAGTTTCCCATTGAATGGCACCCCAGAGAACAATTTAAAGCTTCAGTTTAGAGCAAAATATTTTGGGACAAATGAAAATGAGGTGTGTCACCTAACCCAGTATATAGACACCCGTGTCTCATGCAAAACCATGAAAGCATTCAACATTGCTTATTTATAATAGGAAACCAGGGTTAGGAATTGATTTCCCCAGAATTCTGTGAGGCTGAAGCATGGCTTCATGGCTGGCTCTGATGTGAGATTTAAGGCCTGAGGGGACACTGAAATGACTCTAGACCCTTAAGGGTTTTGAAACAGGTGCAGGTCCTCTTCTTTCCCTCCAGGAAGCATGCTGTCCACAGTTGGATGAGTGGTTCAGCAGCAGTTCCCTGAGCTCTTGGATGAAAATGGCAAATTTCTCCCCAAATGAGCTTATTATCTGCTGCTGTTGGGTGCAAGGCATGATTCAGCTATGGCGGGAATTACAGCTTCCATCTGTTCCCTAATGTGAAAAATGTGTGCAGGCCTCTGTGCTACCAAGCTACATGAACTTTAGACATTCAGATCTGCTGACACGTTTGAGTCACGGCCCTTGGAATGGCTTTTGTCAATTATTTCATTACATATCCAAATAACCATCCTGAGGGTGGTCTGGATTTGTGATCTGTGACAGTGTGGTGCTGACACATTTCTTGCCCTTGGAACTGTCTGTTTTTTGGCTTTGTTTAGGAGTCGATGATATATAAGTACTCAGTATATTTAATCATTATTACTTTTGAAGTTAGCACAGTGCCGCCAATATGAAAAATTCTTGGGCACAGCTACAGCCAAATCCACATCATTAATTCTTGGCTTCTTCCCAGCATCTCCAGTCTTTCACCTTGCTCCATCATTTTGTTCACACAAATCAAATAATGCTTTGTGCTTAGAGAGCAACTTTCATAAGAAAATCGTAAGGCCCTCTATAAACTTTTATTTCTCTAAGTATAAATAAATATCTTTAGAGAACCATGCATATTTAAGCTTGTTTATTCGTGCTGGGATTTTTCAATGGGCAAGAAAAATTATGGCTTTCTATGTGTTCACTTTGGAATATAGACATGTAATGTGCAAACTTAAATTTGGCTTGACATATTTAATAAATATCCCTTGAGTAAGTGATTAGATTCAGAGTCAGGTATGCTTTTGAGAATATGGCCAAGCATTAGTTTCTTCTACTAATTTTATATACTTGAACATTTTCAGAGTTACAGCTTGTGAATTAGATGGAGAAATTGTTTTCATCAATTAATAACTGTTTGTGATTGTCACCAGGGAGAGAAAATGCTTTGACTAAATTTCAAGCAGGATTAACTCTCCAGTTGAAAAATGGAGTTAGTTATTTAAGACTTAGCTTATGGTTTTATTGTTTGTGGTCAGGTGATTGGTTGTTTGGTTTATACAATGACACCAGTCTATTTTCACTACATTGACCCATACTTTATCTCACTGTTAAGTATCCTCATGGCAGAGACAATGCCTCATTTTCTTTTCTTCCCAAATATACAAACAGACTACATTTCCCAGCATTCCTTGTAGTTAGAACGAACTCTGTGACTGAGTTATGACCAATGGGATGTGAGCAGAAGTAATGGAATCCTCTTTAAGCCCTGGCCTTAAAATCTTCCCTACTAGTCCTCCACACTCTGTTCCTTTGTTTGTTAGATAGGTATAGAGAATCTAGTGGAGGACCTTGGGCCTCTGGGGGATAGTAGGACCACAAGATAGTAGGAGTCTCATTCCCTGAATGACTGCGTGGAACCAAACATCTCAGGTAAACTGCCTTGAGAGTGACATCAGCAAGAAATTGAACTTTGTTGTATAAAACTAGTGAGATTTGTGTGTTGTTACACCAGTTAGCCTACTCTAACTAATATTCTTTTAAACGTAACAGAGAATCAATACTCTCCTTATACACATTCTACAGATTGCAAGGGGGCATGGAACACACAGAGCATATTGCTGCTATTAAACAGTATGTTGTGAAAATGTGTAACCAATGTGCCATGTGGCTCTTTGATCACCATGTCCAGTTAAGTCACATGGTTACTGTGATTTTCTGTTTGAGTCAGCCTTTTATTGAGGGCAAATGCAGCCATGGATGGTTTCATGTAGTGAAAACTGACCATTTCAGTAAGCAGCTTCCCCAGAGGAGAGAGGGTAGGGTGTGGAAATCCATAAAAATTGCCAAGAACTTCAGGCTTTAGCTTCAATTTTTTTTTCTCTGAGAGGACTTCTCTAACCCCCAGCCATGTCTGGGTTGCTCACCTCTTATGCCTCCCACTCTGTGGCCTTGTCACTGCCCATGTGCCTTCATCGGACTTCTTACCTCACTGGATGGCAATGTCTAGCTCTTGATCTTGACTCTTCCCCGTAGACCAGGTGCATATGTCTTAGAGGGCAAGGGCCATTTCAATTTGGCTCACTGTTGTATCCCCAGTGTTGTGCCCAGTGCCTGGCACATACATTTTGTTGACTGAATGATTAAGGGAATGAATGACAATGTGATTTTGGTTATCAGGCATAAGCAATAGTCTTAGGATCATTCATTAGCTGGTCCTCAGGCCAGTTAAGGGAGGCAGGCTGAAATACTTTTTATTTCCTGCTTAAAAATGGGAAACTTAAGGAGGTAAACTGACTTGAGCTGAGTCAAGAGTCAAAACACAAATCAGTATTAGAATCAAGAACAGGATCCATTTTCAGGTTTCATTTTATTGGCCATCAGGAGTTTTTAAGGGCTGGAGCTCAATTAATTGATGGCCTGAGTCCATAAGCAAAAACGTTCAGGAACAAAAGTACAGGTAGTGGTTAGAGCCAAATCTCCTTGTTTATGGACCAGGACAGATCTTGATGTTTTACTCTTTTGTGCATTCATTTTCCAAAGATTTATTGAGCTGCTTCCAGGGCCTGGTTCTAGGTGCTGGGACACAATGATACACAAAACAAACAAAAAAAATGGCCCAGCTCTAAAGGAGGTTCCGTTATGTGGGGGACAAACTGACATAAACAAACAAGAAAATGTCAGATGGAGATAACAGTCTATGAAAAAAGAGTCCAACAGGTAAATGTGATCAAAAATGCCAGGTCAGGAAGATTCTATCAGTGGTCAGGAAGGCCTCTGGGGAACAGGTATTTCCATGACGTGTAAGCTGAAGCCTGAATGGAAAACAAAACAAAACCAAAAAACAGCCGTATAGAAATCTGGACAGAGAACATTCCAGACAATGGGACATATTAAGGTTTATCTGCCCCTGAGGTGAGAGAGTAGCCTGCCAAGAGAAAGAGGCAGAGGGTCGTTTATGGAGAACCTTGTGTGCTGTTTCCGGAGTCTGGGTTTTAGCCTGTGAGCAGTGGGAGACATGAGAAAGATTGTAAGCAGGGGATGGAAATGAGATGATGTGTGTTTTAGGAAGAACACTAGCTGCTCTGTGGAGAAACTGCCCCAAACCCAGGCCCCAAATGGAAGCCTGATTAGAGGGAGGGTCTGAACGTGTGAAAGGAAGCAACCAGTTTCAGAGCTCCTTGGGAGGTAGAACTTATGGCACTTGGAAAAGAACTGGATATGGGAATTGAGGCAGAGAGTTGTAATCCAGGATTTCCAGGTTTCTGACGTGGGCTGTAGAGGTGGAGTTGGGGGTCCCTTTTCTGCAACAGGAAACCTGGGGAGGAGCATGTGTGCACAGGAGGCTGAGGAGTTCCAGACATGGTGAATCTGAGGTACCCATGGCATTGCTAACAGGGAATGTGCAGGAGACAGGTAGGTATACAGCCAGGCCAAGAGAAAGGAGGAGGACATTCTGAGTAAGCAATCAGATGTTAATACAGAGGAAGGATACAAGGAAAGGCAGATTCAGATCAGATTTCTGAGCCCTAAACACTTCTTTTTTTTTTTTTTTTTTTTTTTTGCTTCGTTGCCTATCTCTTTTTCAAGATGCTAAAGAGTGATTTCTGCCTCTCCTAGCTGGTCTGCTCCAATCTTGGCTTCTCTTGGTCTCCATTCTTCTTCAACCCATTGGCTTTTATCCTCAGAGATCATCCCCTTACTGCCATATGGTCTTGTGACTTCCTTCTCTGCAGCTCTAAGGAATGAGCCCCCAAATGATGGTTCATGCTCTGAACATTACTGATGAGAAAGACGCTGCTGGTGTCTGTGTGCAAGTCTTGATTTATGCCCGAGCCCTGCCATTCTTTAGCTGCGTGGTCCAGGCCTCCTTTTCCTCACCCATAAAATGAGGGGATTGGGCTGAAGAGCACTTTGAGCTTTAATGTTTTCTGATTCTACGTTGTCTCAGGCCTCAGGGTGAGGTGAGTGGCCTCTTCCAGAATTGGCAGAGGAACAGGTATAATAGCCATCAATACCTGAGAGAGAATAGCTTTTGTTCTTTGGTGCAAGGCCCTGTGGAGGCTGGGTGGGCTGCAGCTGTTCAGCTTCAATTAAAAACACACACAAACCTCCCGCTTTGTTTCAAACCTTGACCCTCTGAGCACATCTGAATTCCTAGGACTCCAGTGTAGGTGTGAGGAGATACTATTCCACAGGCCTAATTCAACTCTTCCTGTTGCTTCCCAAATTTCATTTATTGACGGCAGGAGAGATTTCAAAGTCTTGGAGATACAAGGAGAGAATGTACCTTGGCTTTCAAGTTCCAGTGCCCTTGGGTTCCAGTGCACAATTATCCATCCCCAGTCGAGGGTTCCCTAAATGCCAACATGTGCTTATGAGCCCGGTATTGGGGCAAACATTTGTGAGTGGTTGAAAAGAGGAAATAGTTCCGTCTGTTATGAAGACAGTGTACCAACTGTCCGTGGGGGTCCTGAAGGAGAGTTACTTCCTCCAGCAAAGACAGGAGTCAGGATCTCCAAACAAAATCATATTCTAGAACGTCAGACAGTTGTCATTTCACTTCAGGGTGGGAAACATGCATAGGCCTGAGGCGGCGTCCATCCCTGCCCAGGGGCAGGCCTCCATTGGAAGTGTCCAGACTGTTGGGGTACCCTGGGTGAATAAGCTGTACTCAGAGACGGGTTGTGACTCCAGTCAGCAGCAGTGGCAGCCTCGCCAGCAGGGCCCAGAAAAGCATCCTGGCAGATGTAGGATACGATAGGTTTTGTCATCCAGCTGACTGTGCAATTAGGGCTGTGGATTCAGTGAAGGTCTGAGAGGTCTAGGAGTCTGGAACATCGGAGCAAGAGGCAAGGCGTGTGGGAGAGCTCCACATGAGTTTTGATGCCAGAGCAGAGAGGGGCATCTCAGTGCTTCTTTTGTACCCCCTGCCAAGTGTTGTTGGCTCTCCAGGCAGGAAGAAGGGGATTAACATGAAGCAGAGGCAGCCACTGCTCTCCTATATCCATGTTCTCTTTTTCCTGGGCACACGACCAGACTACATTTCCCACCCTTCCTTGTGGTTAGTGGAGCCAGGCTGGACAGTGAATCCCAGGCTTTCCCCCACTTTTCGTGTGCATGTGTCTGTGTGTGGCGGGGGGCGGGATGGAACTGAGATGAAGCTCGGAGGTGCAGCTTACACCTGATTAAGGTGCGGGCTAAGGTGCTGGGTCTTCTGAAAGGTCTTTACAATCTGCCCCCAGAGACCCATGCGAATGATTGGATGCAGTCATGAGTCCTGACTGATAGAAAACTTGGGTATTGGAAGTGAGAGGGATGGCAAAAGGTGACTTATTGACTAGAGAATCGTCCCAGGGGCCTGCTGCTAAGGTCACATTCATATCCCCTAGATAGCAGTGACCTCTAAATCCTGGCCTGTCAGTGTTATCTCCTCACTATCTCCCTCAGAGGGCCCTTGGGGACACAGCAGAGTCCCTGGCTCATTGCCACCCTCCATGCTCTTTATCCTCGTGCCAACGCCCCCTCCCTGCCTCTCTCTAGCCACACCCTTGCCCATCACCGTTGGTGCAATGCGCTGGATCTCCATTGCACAATAGCTCAAGTCACGTCTGGGACCATCATTTACGTTATACGCCTCAAACTCAAGTGCCTTCAGGGTCAGGCAGGTAGTTTAAATGTGGGACAGTCAGTGTAGCATAATAAAGAGCGGTGGGGACTGAGATGCTGTGTGCATTCTAAATAAATAAAGGCATTCAAAGTAAATTTAAAAAAAAACAAGTCATTGTACTATCCATGCCAAACAACCCACCGCAGATTGCCTACCCCAAATTAAATCTTCTAAAAACAATTCTATCTTCTACTATAGTTACCTCTCAGGAGGACTGACGTAAAGTCAGAAACCACAAGCAATGTCTGAAAATTCTATTTTACCCTCTCCGGTGCCTAGCAGAGCATGGTGTAAAAACTATAATTAATATTTCATTCTTTTACCTTGAGTGATGTCTAACATACATACAGAAAAGTGCTCACCCCTATACCCCTATACCCGCCAGATAGGTCAAGGCCTAGAATGTTATCAGCTGCCAGAATTGCCACAGGCTCTTCTTCCTTCCCAAAGCCAATCACTGTCTTGATTTCTAATACCATAGATTATATTTGCCTGGCTTTTAACTTTATAAAGATGGAATCATACAACCTGTACTCTTTGATCTCTGGCTTCTTTTACTCAACATTATAGCTGTGAGATTCACCCACGTTGTTGCATGTAGCAGTGGCTTGTTTGTTCTTGTTTCTGTATAGCATTCCATCGTGTGAAAGCACAAGAACTTATCTATTCAGGCTGTTGTTAATTGCCACTTGGTTGTTTCTGATGTTGGACTTTCACTGACAGTCCTGCAGCATGAGAGTAAGCCCCTAAGCAGAACAATAGAGACCCTGGTGTTTGAGGAGGGAAACTGTCCACCGCAGCTGTGGAGGACTCAGAGGGAGGCCGAGGAGCTCTGGAATGGGCCATTGACAGCATCTGCTAGCAAGTCCTCCTAGAACAGCAGTTCTCTAAGTTTTAGATCTCAGGACTCCTTTATACTCTTCAAAATTATTGAGGACCCCAAAGAGCTCTAGTTTGGATGAGTTACGTCACTGTTTATCATACTAGGAATTAAAACTGAGATGTAAAAAAGATTTACTTGATAATTTATTTCAAAATTAATAAGTACATACTCTCGCTCTCTCTATATATGTATATTACATGACTATAAATAAAATACTTTGAGGAAAAAATAACTGTTTTTCAAGACAGTAAATGTTAGTGAACAGAGGCATATTTTTCTTTTACTTTTCCCCCCCAAAAAAATCTCTTGAATAGCAGTCTGGCTTAACAGATGACTGCTGGATTCTCATATCTGCTTCTGAATTCCAGCTGCTGTGGTATCACATGTCACTCAGGAGAGAATGAGAGTGAAAAAGGCAAAGAATGTCTTAGTATCATTATGATAAATTTGGACTTTGCAGGTCTCCTGAAAGACTCTCAGGGGCCCCCAGGTCTCCGCTGTCCAAAATCCGAGAACCACTACTCTAGAACACCCCAACCAGCTTTAGCATGGAAACCTCCAATGGACAGACACCCCCAAGTTGACTCACTCAATGGGGAGTTTTGCTAACTTACTCCAAACCACCATGAGTTAATTCACTTCTTAGCTGAATAAAAACTCATATTTTCTTCTCAACACTTTATAATCCTTACTCGTAAAAACATCAATTTGAAGTGTTCTCACTTTGTTCATTCAAACCCAGTGCTATCCATTAGAAATATACTGCAAGGCCTTTATGTAATTAAAAATTTTTAGTAGCCATTTCAAAAACTGAAAAAGAAACAGGTGAAATTAATGTTAATAATGCATTTTATTTAACTCAATATTTATAAACTATTATCCTTTCAGCATATAAAATCAACAAAATAAAATCATGAAAATCAAGTTACATAAAATATTAATGACATATATTACATTCTTTTTTCATATTAAGTCTTCAAAATCAGTGCATATTTTCATTTATAGTATGTCTCAATTCCGGTGCTACATTTTCATCAAAAATACTTGATCTGTTTTTAGGTTTCATAAAATTCCACAAAATTTGAAAAAGTAGATTCACATACTCGAGGTTTTCCAATAACTGATGGAGTCTCAGTATTCAAAGTAATTAAAATGAAATGAAATAAAAAATTCAGTTCCTCATTCACATCAGCCACATTGCAAGTACTCAGTAGTCACATATGGCTAGTGGCTACCATATTGGACAGAGCCGATCTGAACTTTATCCTCTGCTTTCCTTATCCATTGGTTCTTCAGTGCTTAGAAGCCTGATTAGGAAAAGTTAATCATTCTGATTTTTCTAGAAAACTGGCGCCACAGTGGGTTTCTTCAGGCTGCTTAAGGTGTTTGACAGAGAGCTGGGAGTGGGGGAATCACTCCGCAGCCAGTTAGCAAGTCAGGTTCCCTTCCAGCTTGGCTTCCCGGGCTTTCTCGTTTGATGTTTTCATGTACATAGAATAATCACATTGTTACTGAAATGGCTGTGAAATATACTGCTGGCCCCAGCCAGCCCTGGAATGGACCTGTCTCTGATTGGACATGGCACGAACTCAAATGGGATGACACCGTGAAGGTCTTAGACCAGGCTGCTGTGCTTATTGGGACCAAACAGTAGAAAGTCTGCTAAGTTCTTAGTGATGAACTCCACATCAGTGTCCGAAAGATAAGGCAGGTTTCCTTACCTTTTCTCTTCCTGTCTCCATTCATTGGTATGCTTTCCAAAAGGTAAAGGGAAGCAACGGAGTGAAATTCCAGCCCCAAAGCACTCAGGGTAAAGATGCACCACTAAAGTTAGCATCTTATAACTCAAAGGCAGCAAAAGTCATTTAAGAAGTTTCAAAAGAGAGAGCCAAGAAAAGTCTGTACAGTGTTAAACACTTCGTTTTGTTTGTGAAATGCATCATCTCCAAACATTTCAAATTCAGGAAAATGAAGACCTATCCCACTTTCACACTGGGGGATTTCTTATTTGTACTCCCCAAATAAAAAGACTAGAATTCCAAGTCTAACCATTTGGTCCCATTACTGCAAGTTTTGTGGCTGGTCAAATGTTTGATTCTTGTCATTGAGTGGGCAAATGAGAAAATGACTTTTATCTCCTTCAAATGTTCTCCCTTCCCCAAGTTGACTGTTTAAGCTTTTAGTCAGTCTTATCATTCCATCATATCCATTCTCCTAATGTTGGACTCATTCAAGAATCCTGCGTCTGAGTGCATGATGTCATTTCAAATAAATCTAAAAGGAACTGGAAAGCTTCTGAAAGTTCCTTATCTGAGGTAGCCAAACTAAATAAACTGAATTCACATCCATCAGGAGCTTACTGAAGGCTAGCACCATTCTTGTTGAAATGATTTCACGTGAAATGACATGTACAGACTGAGGTTTTCCTGGGCTCCTCCTTGGACTGGATAACCTCAGTTTTCTGTCTTCAGGTCCACAGTGCAGAGTGCCGGAAGAGCCATGACCACACGAGACTGGCTAGGCACAAAATTCACACTCAGCTCTTAGTCAGGCGTTACATAGCTGAGACACAATTGTGCTACCATCTTGAATGCATTCTGATTTGGAGAAGCCAAGCCTTTTCTTCAGCACTCACATTAAAGGAGCCAGAGTCATCAAAAGATGAAACACAAAAGTTAAAGTGTTAGAACTATTAGGGGCCTTGGAGATTATCTAATGTTGTCTCTGTACCTGAATGGTCTTGTTCTTAAGACTATTTTAATGTTCTTTCCCTTTTCTGGATAAAATGTAGTTTTGCTTTTACTACTATCCTCAAGAAATCTTAAGTGAAGTGTTAGGTAGTTCTAGAACTATAGAAAATAGAAAGCCCAATGGTTTCTCCTTCCCTTTCCTGCTCAAATTTTCTTCCACCTGCTGACTGATACCTCTGGTTCTCCCACTGCGGGCTTATCCTTTCATCATTAGGCCTGTAACTGCTACTAAAATGCAAATACCCTAGGAAAGGCTAGCACTTAACCAGTATCAGGCCTTTTGACTTTGGTGATAAAAGGGTCAAAGTGAGGGGTTTTGTGTCAGTAAGGCAAGGGTGTTGGAGGGAGACGGAGTGCCAGCTTGGAGGGCACAAAGCCCCTAATTGGGAGCTTGACGGCTCTACGTGTGGCTCAAAAGTCTCTGGCCCCTTCTCCCAAAACAGCTGCATTTGTATGAATTTATCTTTGGACTCCCTGTGGTGATCCACGTACTTCATAATTGTTCTTGCCAAAACTGGAGCCCCTGCCAAGTGGAAGGTTCTGGTACTGAGGGGTAGCTCAGGCCCAGGGTAAGGGTTCCCAGCCTTGCCAGAAAGGTACGTTAGTGCCTTCCTCATCTCAGTTTGTGGAAACAAGAGTGGGGAGCCGTGCAAGGTAGAGAGGTTAGGGTCTTGTTTTCAATTTTACTATGACTGGAAACCCCTTATCCAGGCTTAAGGAAGAGCATTGCATACGAGGGTATATGTAGTCATCCATGCATGCACACACCCATGGACACACACACGTACACACACATATACACACCTCCATCTGCACATGAATGTTCCTCCTGAAACACAGCAAAGCAAGTGATAACTATTTTCTGTGGGTAGCTGGGATTTCCATCCTGGTCTTGCCTTATTGTTGACTTGGGGTTGGGATGTGAGTGATGGGAGATGGCGAGTCTGTGCTTGCTGAGGCAGGATGGTGAATTCCCTAACCTAAATTATTGGGGTAACCTAGCATAGTAGTTAGGAGCCCAAGCTGTACCATTTACCACCTCCAATGCCCTGGGCAAGTGATGTAACCTCTCTGCACCTCAGTTTCCTGATCTGTAAAATGGATGTAATGCTAGTACCTACCTCACAGAATTGTTGTGAGAATGAACTGAAATCGTATATATACAATATTTAAAACAATGCCTGGCACGTAGTAGGTGCTCAATAAATATCTGCTCAATCAATAGAATGTTAATATTATCATTATTATATTATTACCATGAGGAAACTTCCATAACACAATGGCTTCAGATTTAGTGGGAAGAGTGAGGAGAGCCCTATTAGTATCACAACTTCTGTTCTTCTGGCAGGGCCAGATTGCCGTGCAGACTCATCTGCAGCTATTTCTCAGTGTATGAAGGAAAAGGAAAAACAACTAAATGTCTCAAAACAAAACAAACAATGAAATCTGGGGTGAGATAGAGAGGGGGATTGACATCTTACAATTAAATAAAAGCGTTACTACAGAGCAACTTCTGGAGAGACAGTTGAACCAGGCCTGGGTTTTTTGTTTTGTTTTGTTTTGTTTTGTTTTGTTTTGTTTTGTTTTGTTTTGTTTTGTTTTGTTTTGTTTTTTTAGCTCCAGACTTTGAGTGATTGGAAGTGTTGAGCTTCCTCTTGGATGTGACTAAACCACAAAAGGAAAGCATATTCTTCCCTTTATTCAGCACTCCTCAGTCCTCACTCCCTTTTCTGCTTCCTTTCCTGGGTGTCCGCTCTGATATAAGAAACCAAAATGGTGGCACTTCTTTCATGAGAATAGAGAGTAAGCAGCTGTGGGGCGGTGTAGGAGGATGGAGTGCTATATAAACTATACCTGCCTTAGCTCCTAAAGAAAAGCAACTGACAGATGAGGAACTGGGGTATACTTTATCATTGATGCTCCCCATTTCTTGACCATGTGGTAAGGACTGCTTCAGCGGACCCTGGCATTAAGCCTGGTTGGGGCTGGAACTGCTGTAGGGCAAGGCAGCTCCAGCCAGGGCTTGCTGGGCCTTTAATTTTCCATCCATGTGCACATATGTATAGGAATCCAGCAGATGGGCAGCAAGCAAGCTTGGGTAGCAGTCCACTGATAAGTAGCAGTAGCTCTGAATAAATCACAGTACCCTGGGCTGCAAATTTTGCTCCAGAGGATGGAGACTTGGACAAACAAGGGGAAAAGGCAGTCACTCAAATTTTCCTAAAATGCCAGAGGAATAACAGGTCAGTGATGAATACGAAATTAGCCTTTGGCCAGTCTCCAAAGTGATTTGACCTATTTAGGAGTCATTGAGAATGAGCCAAAGGAAGTTCAGTGGCCTGCATCTTGATTTGTCAAGGGAGAAGAAAGAGTATATGGACCTCCAGGTGGCCAGATTCCCTGCGACACTTGTTATGGAGCATATGAGTGAATATGGCTGGAGCTCATGGGAAGGGTTCTGGGACTCTGACTTTGGGCCAACTCCTGGCACAATTTAGCATGCAGATGTTAACCCCAGCCGATGAATTGGTAATCTGGTGTGCCAACTCAGTGTTCTTGGTCACTGAAAGTACCATATCGGATTGTGAAAGCCTTCCTACAGGTTAAACTCTTCTCCAAGACCCATGTGTAAAAGGTCAACTCAGGCCAAGTCAGCAAAGGGAATGTAGACATTAAGACTTCAGTGGAGAGCAAAGCCACAAAAGTACTGGGGCCGATTCCAGTACAGCCCTGCAGGTTGGAGTTGGTAGTGGATGCTGTTGGTGCCCTGCCTATATCTCTTTTACCAGCTGGGGTACCCCTCCTCCAGCTGCTGTGGGTGTTGGCTGCCCCTTCCCCAGAGAATTGCTATCTGCCAAATACTAGCCCCACCAACCATCTTGCCTCAAGGTGAGACCAGCTCTGTGGTGCAATTTGCACTCCAGAGCTCCCTGCGGGATCAGGCTGAACCAAATCTCCAGGTGAGGCCACATCCTTACTTAGTCCCTCCCCCCGCTGCGTCCTGCTTTCCTCGTGTCCCTTCTACTGAGAGCATCCCCTCCATGCATCACTTGAACAAGAATCCCCATCTTAGACTTTGCTTTTAAGGAACCCAACCTAAGAGAGAATTGGGGGAGGGGGAATTTTAGAACAGTCCCAAACCTGAGCGTACATTAGAATTACCTGGGCAACTTTAAAAACACAGATTCCCAGGTCCTACATCCAGAGATTCTGATACAATGGGTCTAGGGTGAGGCCTGAGATACTGCAGTTTTCCTAAGTGGATCCTTGGTAATATGAATGCAGCCAGTTCTTTGACCAATGGGAACCACTCACTCTAGCTCATCATCTTTATTTCCTTCCCTACGTCTTTTAGTAAACATTTATTGATTTAAGTTCAGGAATAAACCACACAATCTGTCAAAGACGTTAAGAAGCAGAGATTTAAGTAAAAGGATCCACAGCTTTTGGCAGAATTTCTTGAAGTTCAGCATACCATGCTGACTCTTAGAACTTTTTAAGCAAACTGTATCTTTACATTTTTTTGTATGTGTGTGGCGAAGTGTAAAGGTCTGTCTGGGTTGGAAAAGTGAGACTCTTTTGAGGCACTGAGTTGCTATGGAGCTTTCCAAAACAGGGTATTTGACCAAACTTTGAATTTAATTAATGCTTCCCAGTCTCCGTGCTCAGAAGTGTTAATCTACCATGCCCCTCTAATGCTTCAGACAGCGTTTCCCTGTACCCCCAGCTGCTTTCTTCATTCAGTAAATACTTATTGAGTACCTACTAGGTGCCAGGCACTATTCTAGGCACTTGGGCTTCATCAATGATAGAAACAAAAACTCCTACTAGCTTAATAGCTATATGATCTTGATGAAGTTCCTCAAACTTTCTCGGCCTCAGTTTCCTCATCTGTAAAATGGGAGTAATAAAACATACTGCACAGGGTTACTGTAAGGATCAAATGACATTCTATATAGAAAGCACAGTCATGGGCACATCATTACATTTTGAAAAAATGGTACTTATCACTGTTGTTGTGAGCATGCCTATTGTTACCCCATAAGCTGTAAACTTCTCATGGGCAGGAATAGGAACCAAGGCCTTCTGGTGTCACCCAAATAGCTTACCAGAGTAGGGGCTTGGTAAATATTGGTTGAATGCTTAACAAGTGTCTCAGTGTAGAGAGGACTTCCTGCTTTCTTATGCTGCTAGATTTAGGAAACAGTGAGAAATAGACTAGGCCCTATAGGAACTTTTTTTTGGGCGGAGGGGCTAATTTAAGCTGTGAGTTGTGGGTGGTGTGCTAAAGAAAAACAAGACTAAATAATAATCTACTCCTCATACTCTCCCAGAAGGCCACAGAAAGAAAATATATTGGTTTTGTTTTTAGTGATTTTTTCCCCCTTCTCTGATACATTTAGTGTTCCAGTGAGTCCTACTGACCTCTTTTTATATTGTTTCTGTCTCCTAATTCTCTTTTCCATCCTTCTCTATTGCTCGCCTTGGTCTTTGCCACCTATGGGAATAGTGCTGCTGGCCTAGTGTTCACAGAAGAAACTTCTGGAAGTCCAGAGGCATTGTGCATCCAGGGTCCCAGAGCTGTTGAGGTCTAATCTCACAGGCAGCACCCCACAAAGAGCTAAGCAGCGGTTGCATCAAAAACACACATCAGGTTTGTTGACCACCAAACTCCCTCCATTTTGTCTTCTCAGCCCAGCCTTCCCCTCAGCCCTTCTGTGAAGGTAAAAGGCAAGTTCACAGGATGTGGGCCTTCTTTCTTCCCTGACATCTGGTTTGATTCTGGGCAGCTAAATAGTGGACTTGCCATGAACAACAAAAGCTAATTCACTGTGGTTTTTAAACACCAAGTGCAAATATTTTTCCTTTTCAGCTTGGGGTCACTGGAAGGGAAAAAAACAGGACTGAGAAGGAGATTAACCTTTTAAAAACTATTACAACTTCCCATAGAAAATAAAACAATGGCATCATTTCCTTCCATTCATGAGAGTCTTTTTATGAGTGATTGTTGTTTGAGGCAAGACTGGGGATCCCAAGAAGATTTTTAAATACTGTTTTAGCTTGGTTTTCTACTCAAGAGCCCACCATGATTGCTTTAAAGAGCCCACACAAATCCCAGTAAAGCCCAGGGCCACCCTCTTTGCTTTCTCTTTCCTCTGTTCATCGCTGGCTGGCTTTCCCTCCACCTTCTCTCCAGTCCTTTGATTTCCTCCCTCAGGCAGGGCCCTGGCACTCTGCTAATGGGAGGGGAATGTAAGGCGAGAGCACTGCAATATACAGTATTTTAGGCAATTGCCATGCCATCCACTGATGCCACTAACAGATGCTTGGAAGGCTGGAGATTCCGTCTGGGTCACTTCCCCAAGGTTCCCGCCAGACTTTCTGTTGATTTGGGCTGTCTTAATGCATCCCAGAACCTCAGCGCCATTCAGTTCATCTTCAGAAATGATGTCACCCATTCTGGCTCTTGCTCCACATGATTAAGGAGCAGAAGCATCGAATGCAGGGAACTGATACCATCAGCAGAGACCTGGGGACTGTGAGAGAACAAAGCAAGTCCATCTACCTCACTATTAGTTATTTCAATGTTCTCTCTAGACTGCAAAACAAAAGCTCTTCTCCGACTTTCCATTGGGTTCTATTCTTTCCTTCTCTCCACCCTTCCAGCTGTTGCACATGAATTCAGTTGCTGGGTTCAGGTGGGAGGTAAAGCATGTGCCTTGATGACATGAAGACTACTAGAACAAAGCTGTGGAAGTCCCGAAATTCTCCCTTTCTTGCCAAGAGGACAATCTGAATAGGCTCCAGGATGGTTGATGTTTGTGAAGAGGCTTGAGGATTCTTGCCATGTACTATTACTGTTGTTATTGGCATCGCCAGAGTCTAACATGTTGATACAGGTGGTGTGTGTGTTGGGGGAAGGAGGGGATCAGAAATTGATTTGCAACCTGCAAAGAGCAAACTCCAGTTGTGTGAAACATCCTTTCAGTGTGTGTGCAAATATTTGCAGGCCTGTTGAAGAGTTCAACCTCACACTGACCTAAAATTTCACAGCCAAGTGAACCAACCCCAGCCTGGTGAGAAGAATGGGTGGCAACGTGAGGCAGCCATGGGGTGATGGAATGGGATGTATTCCTTCTCATGACTGGACAGTTGGCATAGGGCTGGGCTGCTGTGGCTCCCTGGGTTTTAGTATTTGCCCAGCTTCTTGTGTCTGGCAGCGTGCTCATGGTTTCCATAGCCACGTGGCACTTGGCAGAGCTTTCAAGCTGGCGAAGCCTGAGAGTCTGCATTTCCAACAAACTCCCAGGTAATGGCTGACCCCCTGGCCTATTGCCCTTGGAGCAGCTAGGCTGTAAAAAACAAAGTACCACTGCATTCTAAACTCCTTCAGGGCTGGAAAAGCAAAGTGCTAAGCCCCTCCTCTGGAGACTGGGTGTGTCTGAGGCTGCCCTGGAGTCCTGATTTGCCATTCAAGTGAACCCCGGAGGGATTAGTGGCTGGCCCAGCACTTGGGTGAGACCATCTCCCCCTCCAGGGGGGAGTCCCGGAGGCAGCACAGATGTTGTGTGAAAATCTGCCACCCTTCTCGCAGAAGGTTGCCCTCTTTCGCCCTCCCGCCCCCCTGCTCTGCTGGCCGACTTAAGCAGATCAGCTTTCAGCTCTCTGGGACTCCGAGAGGGCTTTGGATTAAAGAAAAGGCCTGTCCTTAAGAAGCAGAGCGGGAATCCAAGCATGCCTCTCGCCTGCTGCATGCCCAAGAATGCAGGTATTTGGGGTTTGCAGCATTTCCAGGCAAGACAAAGGGGGAGGGGAGTTGGAGGAGGCCAGGCCTACTGGAGAGGGGCTTGCACTGCAGCCGCTTCCTATTCTGGGGGGGACTGAGAGGTCTGTTTTTTGAAGAAAGTGAGCCCTTTCACAGGAACAGACGTGAGCAAGGGAGACTATGCCTGACCCGCAGGGATGACCTTGACGTTTGGGGTCAGCGGCTCCTAAGCTTTGGGGACTTTGGGTTCTTTATACTGGCTGGCCATGTTTGCAACTTTGCTCCTTCTGAGGTATTGGACTACTTAAGACAGAGAGGACAAGACTTTCTCCCTCCTCCTCTTCCTCTCTGACATTTGCATGTCTTCCAAGAGGGCCCAGAGGGTAGCCCAAGTACAGGTTCCAGGGCCCAGGGCTGCTGGGAAGAGCCGCTGCAGACTCAGGCCTGTGTCCTGCACCAGCTCGCACTGGGCCCTGCTTGCCTAGCCCTTTCTTCTCCTCCCGCACCCCGCCCCCTCCTGTCGTGGAATTCCTCAGTATCCTGCCCTCACCCTGAGATTACACAGAGAAGTTTCTTTATCTCCCTATGGGCCCAAACAGCCCTGAACTGGGAGTCCCCAGACCCAAGTTTCCCAATTTCTACTTTGTGTTCCATCTTAAATGGCCTTAAACCATCTGGGGGCCTATCTTGACTTCTTTAGTCCTATAAACCCTCCTTCACAATGTTCCTTTATCACAGAAGGTCAGCAACACAGTTGAACCCTGTTTCACAAGTGTTGAACTCTTTGCAGTATTCTCCCTGCATTCAGGTTAGTCCTTCCATTTTAACTCAGGCTCCTGAACGTCAGGGACAGTGGCCTTTCTTCCATAGACTCCAGCCCCTCCCCCAGTCATGTTGAGCACATACAGGGTGGGCAGTGGGAGTGTCCAAGTCCCTGCTCTCCTTGCCCCAGCTAAACCCCCTTATTGCACATTTGCCTCCATTGTCTTTGTGGAGACTGATGTATGGCATGGCGACACTCTACGGGCCACATGTTGGCCTAACCACTCCCACCCAGTACGGTTATACGCAGCCCTGCTCCATGAAAGTGTTGTTCTGTCCTGCCATCTCAGAACACGCCCCGTGAGTTGCTTTTCCAGGTGTGATGATGGGAATGCACTGGTTTGTGCCTGCTTTGTTACCTAAGATCCCTTAGGAGGGAAGGAAACATGCCTGTGGACCAGGCAGCTTCTGGCGGGTGCCACTGCACCCTGTCAGTTTCTTCCGGGCATTGTAGTTTCTGAATTTGGGAGTGAAGTCGTTCAACTCGAAATCCCTAGTATCCTATATCCTTACAATGAATAGCCATTATTTGATATGCAGGCCACACCTCAGAACAGTTCAATCAGAACGTCTGGGGATGGACCAGTACATCAGTGCATTTTATGAAAAGCTTCCCAGGTGGATTCCAATGTTGAAATCATTGACTGGGTTTAAAATCACTGACGAAAGGTAGAAGTAAGAACTCTAATCCCACTCTAACCCCCCAACTTCCCTCAGGGAACTGAGTGAGACCATTAAGGACCTAAGTCCACACATTTTCTTAAGGATCAGTGGATTCAGGGGAGAGTGTCCACCGGCCAGGTAGTATTGACCAGGCCTGAAGGACTACGTGATAGGAAGGAGTACCAAAGAAATAAGGCCCCTTTAGGTACCTGCCAGAAGTTTCCAGTGTAAGCTCAAGGAGAAAGAGGGAGACAAAGTCTTCAGAATGCCTTAACCCAGTTTACCTTGGAGAGTTGGAGATCCAAGGCCTGGGGGTGGCTGGCAGACCAGGGAGCGATAGGAAAGGCTACAGAGTTATGTGGCAGAAGGCTCAAACTTCATGGAGCTGCTGGCACTTTGAGTTTGGCCATCTTCTGGCATGACTGTTGGCAAGGTCATGGCCCCCTGCCAACTCTGGACAGCGCACAAGTGGGGAAACCCGACCCTTCATCAAAGGTGCCTCCAAGCAGGACTTGGCAGATATTGCGTTCAGCACAATAAAAGCTGAGGGGAAAATGGCTGCTTTTTGCCTCAACACAAATTTTATTACACCAGGTCTCATTATAAAAATGTTATAGTTTTGGGTGTGTGTTTACTACATAAACAATGTAGTGACTCTGATCTTCACGATCTTTCAAACTGGAGTCTCAAAGGGAGTTTTATTTACTAGATTTAAAGCCATGGAACAATTGTTTTGTATGATTTCCTTATAAGCATAGAAATGATTCAGGGTAAAATAAAACTGCTTTT
Source organism: Rhinolophus sinicus (assembly GCF_057876585.1). Lineage (NCBI taxonomy): Eukaryota > Metazoa > Chordata > Mammalia > Chiroptera > Rhinolophidae > Rhinolophus > Rhinolophus sinicus. The sequence continues at coordinate 11,244,509 of NC_142518.1, forward strand.
TTTCTTCCTCAGCCCCTGCCGAATTTCTGCAACCTGGAGGCAGGCACAGCCAAGTACCTGATAGACTATAGGTGGGTAGACATGAAAGGGTTAGTGTGGTCTTCAGGAAAAGTGGAGTGTGGGTCTAGCTTCAGGCTCCTGTTGCATCCAGCCTACAATGGTGTCTTGGTGGTTGTGCAGGTATGAGAACCACTTAAGCTGATCAGGGAAGCTCTCGGTGCCCACACCCTTATGCCAACCCATAGACAGGAGCCAGGGAGCCCAACATCTACTGCCATTATTTACGCCTACATCTCTGGGCATCCATATTTCCCAGAAGCAAAGCTTTCATATCAGTATAAATGTCAGCTCAGGTCCCTTAGTTCATTCCTGGGAATGCCACATTCAGAGGGAGCAAAGTGTAGGCTGCTGCCATCTCATGGCAAAGTCTGTTTTGTCCATTTTTAATTAATTTATCTGACTTTTATATTCAATAACTTGAGATTTTAAACTTGTTTTTTTCTATTTCTTAAGTTGAATGCTTAGTTTAAAGAATATGAGAATTGAGAACTATAAATTTACCTCAGAGGACAGCTTTGGTAATTTCCAGTGGCTTTACTGTGTGGGCTTATTGTCATGGATTTCATCCTCTAGATAGTTAGGTTTTAGAGAGGCTTCATTGTGTAGGGAAAATGGACTTTGGTGTCTGCCAGATCTGGGTTTCAATTCTTGCTCTATCATTTATGAGATGTATGACTTGGGGAAAGTTATGGGATTGCAAATTCCTCATTTCTAAAATGAAGATGATATCTGCCTTATGTATTCTTTAAATGAGAATGAAATAAAAGAATGCAGGCAAAAGGACTTAGCATAGTGCACCTAGTAGCTGCTCAGTCTATAGTAGCTATGAATAATACTCATATTTAAAATGATATGCCTTTGGCACAGGCAAAAGCTTTGTGGCTGGGAAGCTGCTCTCCGTTTGTATGTCTTAGGCAGAGGGCCAGAACAGTGGGTGTCCTTTCTGGATCAACCCACTTATCCTAATGTCCTCCAGAGGCACTGGCAGATGGGACATGAAAATACCAACAGTGTGCCTAGGGGAGGGCATGAAGCCAAGTGTTACACTGGATTGAGCATGCTGAGGTGAGCCAGGAAAAAACTCAGCACAACACAAAACCTCACCACTGAGAAATTCCTCCAAAGTTTTTTAGTCTCTGTCTCTTGTGGAATGTTCCTCAATAGAACATTTCAGCTGCTCTGTCTTAGACTTGGCCTCTTTCCTCACTATCCAAATGTGTCACTTCCCACTCTTTACGGCCCTGACTGCTTGCCATGGTCCTTGAAGGAGGTGGCATTGGGGGAACTAAACTTTTTGGAGCCGCATCTCCCTGCTGGGCTTTGGGCATCAGACATGACTGAGATGCAGTTCTGCCCTTGAGGACTTCCAAATCAGGAGGATACTGACGCATGAGCACCAGAAAGGCTGTACACATTAACTCAGGGCCCATCTACAAGAAGGAGGGACCAACTCTCCCTTGTGGGGTGGTGTGGCAAGCTAAGTGAGGCCAATGGAGGAGGGGATTTTTGAACCGAGTCTGGTAGGGTAAATAGGTTAATGTATATCAAGGTTTAGGTGGATTTTTTAGTTTGTGGGGTTTTTTTTTTGGTTTTTTTTTTTTGGTTTTGTCTTGTTTTATTTTTTAGAACACAATGGAATGACCTCACTGATGACATTCAAAACTGAAAACAAAAACAGACAAATGAAAAAACTACCTGGTCTCTAAAACCAAGGGAAACATATTTTATAGAGACAATATTTTTCAGAAAATTAAAGCCTACTTGCTTTGCATTGATTCTTGCCTTCTCTCAGTCTGGTGGGTGGGGAGGTAGAGGAGATGGTAAGATTAGAATAAGATAAGGCTGCAGGAAGTTATAAGCAACTATAATCTGCTGTCCACATTCTATCCTATACAAGCCATCTGTATGTAAATGTATTTGGAGGTTACTTGTCTGTGGTCAGGGAAGAATCTTCTAGTCTGTGAAGCCCACCCGTGCTTTTGAATACTCTGTTGGGCAGCATGGCTCCCTCCTTCCTGGGTGCTTCTTTTTGGGTCAGCAGGAATCCTGAGAAACTCCACTCTCCTGAGGGATGCTGGCCTTACATGTAGCTATAAGTCATTGACCGTGAGTGTGGTGACAACCGCTGGCTCCCTAAATGACAGAAAGGAGATGCAGAAGGTGATAAATCTCAGCCATATCTTCTCACAACTGAAATACAGGACTGGCTCTTCAGCATCTAGAGGCCAAATGTCAAACTCCAGTAAGGGGAAAATGCAAACGTTTCCTCAGCTTTGAAGAACTCAGGTCTCCCAGGAATGCTATTTTTACTCCTTTCTTGCCCCACCCTACAGTGAAGCAAAGAGAAAATTTTGATTATTCTTCAAGGTAAAGTAAATCACTTCTCTCACTGCCTCGTTTTTGTGTTATGCTTGCAATAGATGGCATTTGGCTATTAACAACTAGGATCCTTCTTCCATCTAAGTTTTTATCCCTGGAAACCTTCACCAGTAAGTTAGAGCTGGATGATTAATTTGAAAATAAGGATGTGCTTGAGAACAGGCCAGGGGCACACATCAATAGCCACAGAGCCCTTGGCTTAAATGAACGATAAATTACTCATCCCGACTAACGCAGACCTGTAGCTCCTGCTCTGTAAGCCAGGGATGATGACAAGGGCCATGGGTTTCTAGTACTTTCCACACCTACCTCGGAAAGCAAGGAAAATGGACGCCTGGGAGAATTAAGATAATTGTGTATCGAGTGGTTTTCCTTGGAAAGAAGTTGATTTATAGATTCTCTTCATGAATTAGCCTTTTATTTTTCCCCTTCTGCCCCTCTCCTCTTGGCATTTCTTGCTTCTTTTATTTATTTATTTTTTACACGAAAGACATCATGGGTGAGAAGAGATTTTATTTTGAAGACCAATGATCACATTAACAAGGTGACAGCAGATAAGCTAAAAGTCACTCCATTTTCTGCTGGGGAAAAATGTTCTTAGCCACCAAATTGCATTTTGCTTCTCTTTGTCTACTCTCCTTTTATAGGAGGGTGGCAGTCCCAGCCACTGATGGACTCAGAAGAAATAAGTGGGAGATAAGATATACCCTTGATTCATATAAGAAGGGAATCTTTTGAGTTCAATGATAAAAAATGACTTCCTTTCCTGTTCTACAACATTCTTGTGGCTGGAGCTGTCTGTAGGACAGTGACATTCCTCTGCCCTTGGTCCAAAGTGTCAAACAGAAAATAACTACTGTGTTTACCCGAAAATAAGATCAGCTCTTATATTAAGTTTTGCTCCAAAACACGCATGAGGGCTTATATTCAGGGGATGAGAAACGCAAAAATCATGCTAGGGCTTATTTTCTGGGAAATAACATGAAATCTGAAACTTGGTAAAGGGCAAAAATCCAATTCATTGCAATTTAATAGATGTCTAGTCCTGGATCGTATTTTGTAGGTACAGACTCTCCCTACATTCTGCCCTGTATTTGGGGCAAAACTGAGGACTCCCCCTACCTTTAAGGTATTGCAACCACATCCAGAGACCCAACACACACTCAGTGAAAGAGCAGTCAAACAAAACTGGTGTGTGACTGTGTCTATTAAAAAACAAAAAAAACAAAAAACAGGCTCCATAATGATCAAACAAAAAGTGAATGGGGGGTGGAGGAGGTGAAGGGGAAAAGGGAGGGAAACTTCCTGAAGGAAGTGAGATTTGAGCTCGGCTTTGATGGATTGGTAGGAATTTGTTAGCCAGGAGAAACATATACCTCTGTAAGCTGTAGTTCCTTCTGTAAAATCTCATAGGCTTGTTGTGAAGATGGAATGATGTAATGAAAATAAAGTGCATAGCACAGTGCATGGCACATGATAAGGCTGAATAAATGTTTGTTGTTATCATCGTCATTACCAGGAGACGGTATTGGAAGGTGTGAGCAAAACCTTCAGGGCTCTTCATAGGGAAATGATGCTATCAGTCACAGATAATTAAAACTCTTTCCCTCTAATCTTACCCCACTTGTTCTGAGGCTGACCCTCATCTTTCATATCTTGGTATACTTTGGTTAATATCAGTTCACCTCTGGCAAATGAAAGCAGATTCAACCAAGTATCAAAAGATGTTCTATTGGAAAATGGAGGAGGGTTAAAAACATACACTCATTTATAATTTCAGTAGTGGGTAGATATTTGAGTGAAGGTGTAAATATAAAACCAATAGCTTATGTTAGCATCTCTCTTGGGTCTTTGTTTTCAATGTCTTATTTTAGCAACTTCAAAAAATATTCACTCAGGGTATTTTTTTTCTAATCTGTTTATCCTCCAGTGGTTTCATTCAGGTCACAAATGAAAAAGGTGTCTCTGGAAAGAAGTAATGAAACGCATTTCTTCTCAAGTTTGGGAGTTAAAATAGAAGACTAAGTACTTTGGCATCATAAATAATGACTCTAATGCGTTTGAGAGGGGCTTGTCCATTGACATTGGGGCTGAGGAGATTTGGGCCCAGTGGTTGGGGAAAACCAGGACATTAATATGAAAAGTCATTTAATGACCCCTTATTATGTGCTCAGCAGGACTGTGCTGACTGCTCTGTCATAGTTCATACTGCACAATTATTGTGCTCATTCCATAGATGAGGAAAGTGAGGCTTGGCGTATTTACGTATATGACTTGCCCAAGATTACAGCTTGGATGTTGTAGATCCAGGACGTGCATCCAATTCTATCCGATCCCCAAACCTGGGCTTTTTACCTTGAGGTTATACTGCTTGCAAGGGTTTGAAAATAATGACCCTAAACTAAACATGGGGGTGGTGTTTTTAGGTTATCATACAGGTTAAGAGTTAAAAGATGTGCTATGGCCTATGCAACAATCTCATCTTAGATCATCCAAAGTAGAAGGAAACTTAGTTTGGATTTAAAGGAGCAAGAACCAATCTGCAGAGATGTCCCCCACCAAAATATGAGACTGTGAGCCAAAAGGTGTCAGACCAGGGGCAGAACCAATGAGAAAACAGAAGAAGGTAGGTAAGGCCTTTTACTTTCTCTCAATTCCTATCATGATTCTAGAACATTTTGCTAATTAACTTGACTGCCTGTAACTGATATATTTATTACCCAGCATTGTTTATCAATGACATACTGTTCAAATATTCATTTCCTAGGAGAGAGTTATAAATGTCTTCTGGGATCATAAAAGGTGATGGATTAACAAGTGCTGGAGGTTGTGGCAGGTCAAGAAGTTACAATGCAGAATTTCCCACACCGCTGCTTGGATGGGTTGGCGGTTCAGCATGAAGAGGTGGTGTTTTTCAGTGGTGAGAAAGAGGATAGTTTGTCCTCTAATTTCTTAACTTCAGCCATCCTGGTGAAGGTGCTTGCAGGGATTATACTTAATCTCATTCAAAGTTTCGGGACAAAGTATCAAGTAGCAGATATGATTACAGCTCTTCCTTTGGAGTTTTTGTAACTCCAAACATAATGTTTAAATGTCTCTCTTCCATACTTGGCCATCCTCATATCATCATCTGCTTTCCAAAAATTTCCAAGGCCACTTGCTCTGGATAATCACCAAGCTGCCCTGGGCCAACAACACCACCTGTTGGCTAGAACAGAGAACTCTTGGACTCAACATTCTTTCTTGTCCTTTGAGATGATAATGCATGTATGTGTCTCTGAAATTCCCTATACCAGCTGGGTGTTTCAGTCATGCAAAATTGGTTACTTTTGCTCATCACACCATGCTCTCTCATACACCTTCAGGCCTATGTTCACTGTTCCCTCTCTAGAATGCTTTTATGACCTGTTTCACCTGGCCAATTTGGGAGCCTTGGTTGAGAAGCCTTCACCTTCCTTGAGAAGCCTTTCCTGAAATCACCTTCCTTGAGAAGCCTTTCCTGAAATCACCTTCCTTGAGAAGCCTTTCCTGAAATTGCCCAGGATGATTTCGACATCTCCCTTTTCATAGCCCATGTGCTGTGCATGCCTATATTTTAGCAGTGTTTCCAAGAGCAGAAGATGAACTAGTACCTGTAAGGGCATCTGAGCCAGAGGGTGGAGATGGAGAGGGGTAGAGGTGGGTATGGCCCAAAACAGCCTTCCATAGATTTTAAGATTTCTTCCCCCCACCACTCTGGTTCAAGCCATTGTTTCTCAGTCTAGTTGTGTAGGACACAGCTCCCTGACCCATACTGGTACCATAAGCCTTGCGCTCCCCCCCCCCTCCCCCCCGTCCCCCCTGAGGTAGTCGGTCAGTCGGCCGCTCACAGCAGCTCATGGCAGCTCTCGTTGGCTGCCGGCCACTCACACTGGCCACCGGCTGCTCCTGGCAGCACACAGCAGCCTGTGGCAGCTCACTCCCACCTCTGGCTGCTCACTGCACGCAGCCCCGCTCCAGGGAGAGCCGTTGTTCACAATCTTAGCTGTAGAGGGCGCAGCTCACTGGCCCATGTGGGAATTCACCCCGCGACAGGAGCACTGCGCTCCAACCACCTGAGCCACTGGGCCAGCCAAGATTTCTTTGTAATCATATGTGTCATCCTAAAATTCTTACAAAATTAGCACTATTTTGTACAATATTTAATATAAAATAATCTCCCCCCAAATAATTATTGAGTAAAACTAGTGGTCCAGGCAGATTACTCCACATCGATCCTGTGGCTTCCTAAACCCCCAGGCACAACACAGTGTATCCTGGAAGAACACGCAAGTCCCTCTGAAAACCATGCACAGTGTCTTTCTAGTCGGCAATTCTATGGGCTCCTTCAGAGTAGGGACTAAGTCTTCCATCTCTGCTATAGTAGTGCCTAGTGGATTTTAGATACTCAAAAATACTATTATTTTTGGAATGCGTGAATCTTTCCAGTAATATTAGGCATAATAAAGAACCAGTGTCATTAATCCTCAGAGACAGACATTCCAGTTGTAGACCCCCAGGTCCCCATCAGCCCACTACTCTTTTTCTAGTTTTTCTTGTATTTCATTGGGCACTGGCATTTAAGATTAATTTCTGAAACTATCTTCTTGACTTATGTGAACGTTTATTCACTACCATGATGTCAGTATTGTTTCCCACTCTTGTGCATTGCAAATACACATTTCCCCAGCAATATTGTGGAGGAAGTAAGCTTTAATGGGCAAACCTGGAACTCTCAATGCCATTTGTAACTTTTTTCCCCTGGGAAAATGTGTCCCGAATTAAAAAGAAAAACTTACACATGAACTTTGGAATACTCCGAGGCTGGAGACTGACTGTATCAAACCCCTTCATCCTGCGGCTTCAGTTATGTGGCTTACTGCCGACAGCCTGAGGGAGGAGGAAGGAAGCCTAATGCTACAGACACAGAGTAATATCCCAGCATTACTGGAGTGGACAGGAGGACCTCAGATGGGTCCTTCCCTCGGGTCTCTCAGGGTTCTACCAGCATCATCATCAGGTCATCTTCCCTGGAAGCCAGAAAGATTCATTCTTACAAATTCCACTGACATCTGCATATCTGTGATCCTAAAACCGTCCCCTTTCTGAGACGAATGAACACGGGAGCCATCTGTTGTCTCTCCATTAAAAACAAAAATCAATTTTAAAAAATCTTAAGTTTTTTTTTTTAATTTATTGAGGTGACAATTGTTAGTAAAATTACATAGAAAAAATCTTAAGTTTATTAAGACATATTAAGGGTTAAAAGAGCTCCTAGGTGCAAAGCAACTTTCTAACATATGATCTATTTCTTATGAAATTATTCTTTGCAAACTGCCCACTGCTTCACCTTGCTTCTTTTACCAAAACCCTTTAAAAACAGGCCAAACCATCTCTTGATTCTCCTCCATATCACTCTCCAGGTGGTAAAACATGGATAAAGGGCTTCTGACAAGTTAGGGTACACTTCTTTACCTGGCTTCTCTAGTGTAGCTTCTGGTACCTCATAGGGACTATTGATTCTCCCATCTGGTCATTTTTCTTTCCGTTGTTCGACTTCACCCTATCCTTAAATGAAGAAACCCCTCCCAAATGGGCACATAATCCTATTTTAATATTGACTCTAATCTGGATTTCTAGTTTCATTTCTAATTCTAACTGGAAAGCAACTGATGGAGGTCCCAGCCTATAGCCCAAATCCAGTGTCCTGGCCACAGTCTTAGACTGGAAAAGCTGTTAGGAAGCAAATTCAGAGCCTGAACTGGGAATAACGGCAAACACTAGTATAGAGGGGGGTTTTCTTTAACTCATAATGTTTCTCAGTAAAACATCCCCATTTCTGGAACATAATTAGTATGTGTTTAACCACAAATGTAGAAAAATTGTTTAGGGTACCGACCAATATATTTTTTCAGGACTACAAAGAAGGGTTTTTTCTCTCTCCTCCTTTATATGCTCCTTATAAAACCTTGCCAGAGTCAACTAAAACGTACCCCCTTTCATTACATATACTTTTCCCCAAGAAGTAAAATGAACTAAATTAATTCATTCACTTAGCATTGTAAATGCCAAATGAAAAAGCCATAGACATATACATGTAAATACTACCTCTATAATTATTTTTTGTGTTTGTAAAACTAAAGGGCACTGAGAGAAAGAAAAATAAATTATTCGAAGTTCAAAGGTTCCCAGATTTACTAAGAAAATAAGAAAAGAAAAAAAAGAAACCCAACTATCTACATGCTATGATAGCCAAAGAATCAACTAATATGTTACTCACCAATATTTGCTTCAAAAGAAATGGCTTTTGTCAAAACTGGTGGGAACTCCAAATGCTGAACATTTTTTCCTATTATGTAAAGTTAGTAATTAATGACATGATTAAGAGTGCAAGAGTTGATTTCACTATGTTGAAATTGCAATGTACAGCCAAGGTTGAGCAGTATTTAGTTGTAACAATTAGTTTTTCCTTTCTCAGATAGTTCATTTGGCCCTAATTTAGTTTGCAATTATTCCTTTCTTTCTTTTGAGGGTTTCCATTTGTAAGTTTCCCAAGTGTGTAGGAAGGGGAGAGTGGACATCTCTTTGACCCCTCCCACCTGTGTCTTTGGATGCCCCATCTTCCTAAGACAGCCGTGATCATTGTTGAATATTACAAAACTGACGCCACGTCCTAACACAGTGTAGTTCTTGTTCCACGACCTTACTCCTGCATTTCCATGAAGGGTTTCTGGGGTTATGCATTGGCATTTGTAGTCTTTAATCATCTCTCTTTCTCTTCCTTCCATCGCGATTGTCTCTCTTCCCCACCCCACCCCCATTGTCTCTTGAGGGTGGCTCTGGGCCATGCATCTTGGTGCTTCTTTTCCTTAAACCACGTGACCTAACATCAGCCTGATAAGCCCAGGATTGGAGGAAGGGAGATGGGCTTCTGGGACTGAAGGCTATCCATAGGAAGCCTCTCTGAACTGGCACTTTAATGGGGCATAATTGAGATTATAAGACTTTGAGCTATGAGTATTTGGAGCCATCGAAAAGGACTTATTTTGTTTCTAAGAAGGCTTTAATTTATGGTATCTGTGCTCAATAATTCTCAACCGTTAGTATCTGTTTTGATGTGTGGCTAGAAATTTATTTTAAAGAACTTCATCAGTTAGCCTTTTCTGTGTAACAGATCACCCCAATATTTAGTGGCTTAAAAATTTAATGGGTGGTTGTTCTGGTCTGGGCTGGCTCAGTTGAGCTCTGCAGGGCTTGCTTATGTGTCTGTAATCACTCAGCTGGGGTTGGATGACCTAGGGTGGCCTCACTGACATGTCTAGTGGTTAGCAGGCTATGGGCCAGGTTGAGGGGGTAACTGGGCCACATATGTCTCATTATGTAACAGACTAGCCCAGCCTTCTTAATAGACTGACCGTAGCATGGGTGAGTACCAAGATGAGCAAAAGTAGAAGCTGCAAGGCTTCTTAAGCCCAGGCTCAGAACAAGTATAATGTCAGTTCTGCCACATTCTTTTGGCCAAATCAAGTGACACGCTTGATGGGAAGAGCTGAAAAGTACTGTGGCTATTTTTGAAATCTACCACAATAAGCAAGCACTCTTATTTGCAAATTTTTAATATATAAATTAAAATGGATTTGGAGTTCTTCCACTAATAAAGTAACTCTCACTTGCATTCATATAGCCTTTGTAAGTGGGAGAGAAAGGGGTGGGAATTGCTCATGGCCATGAAAATGAGTTATCCATGTAAATGCTATCTATCGTGTGGGTCATGTCAGAAAAAGATGGCAAGCAGCTGTCCAAAAGGCAGTGTGGTGAGGTGGAAGGGCATGAACCTTAGAATCAGACAGATCTGAGTTCGAACTCTATCTCCACAACTTGTTGGCCAGATGGCCTTAGACAAGTTACTTAACCTCTCTAAGCATCAAGTTTCTTAACCAAAAAACAGGACTAATACTTAAGGCATACGGCTATTGTGAGGATTAAATGAGATAATGGTGTAATGGCCAGCACACAGTAAAGAGACATTTCATGCTAGCATCCTTCCCCATCCCCTTAATTTTTTGAAATTCGTGTGTAGTGGGCATAGTAACTCTTCAAAGCTGCCTAGTCCTTTCCCTGCCAGAAACTAGCTTTTATTTTTCTATGTATTGTACATCTTTGAGAGAAAACTGTGATGTAGCATTTTCATCCTGGGATCTTGGCAGTGTTTGGAAATATAAGCTTACAGTTAAAAATTCCAATACAATTCTTAGTTTTGGTGCGACAAATTATTTCACATTTTTGAGTTGTGCATAGTTGGTTTTTCTTTATGGTCTGCATACACTATGAAATTTTGGGAAGCTACCATCAAAAAAGACTTTGAAATAATGGAAGTTGGGCAGCAATGTATGAGAATGATGTTCTCTCAGAAATGCTGCATTTACATTGGATAAGGTTTTCAAACATATCTGGGAGTTCTAAGTAGTGAGGTTGGTCTTTGGGGGCAAGAAGGGACCAGACTGGGCAAAACCTCTGCTTCTCCTCTGATGCATTCCATAGGGCCCCATTTTGGCTAAATCATCATAATTCCCACCAAGACAGCACAGAATGATAATGGTTTTATTTATTATTTTATATGCATTGCCAGTATATGCAAAACTTTATAGCTTGCCATAAATCGAGAGGGATTATCACAGCTGTTACTTATTTTAACAGGTCACAATACAGTAGTTTATGCCAGATGGTTTGGAGAATTTTGAAAGAGAAATTTTATACAGGAAGCCATATAGATACTGACTTGGGTAGTTGCGCCCTGAAATTAATTTACATTTGTTATGATATAAAATATATATAAATAAACACATAGTTCCTTATGAACGAGTGAGATATTTTATAGCAGTGATTTCTTCTGGAAGTCATGGGGTCTCTTGTGAGCAGCAGTGGTGGGGAAGTAGCAGAAATGATGTGCTGCTACCAGGATAAAGGAAGAATAAGTCTCAGCCATGTCCATAGCTATGGAGGGGATATCCAGCTTGCTCCACAGAAGTCAACTTTGGAGGCAAAACTGGGTTTTTATTATTGGAGCCAAGGAGAATAAAGCAGGGAAGCCACCCTATGTAAACATAAGGAGGGGGTGTATATGCAGGAGAGGAGAGTTGGAATTGAGATTCCCCAAGGTCACCAACAAGGTCAGTCTGGGGCAAAAAGGTTACCCGGCCTGGGCAGATCACAGAACATATTATAGCCCTTACAGATGCTGAAGTTTATAGGTAGAGTGGTCAGTTCTGGATGATCAACAGAATGGGAAGAAGAAATAAGCACGATGATCAGAAATCATTTCAGAGGGTGTTTTTGGTTCCAAAGAGCGATAATAGATTTCTAAAATGAGAGACCTAGAGAGAACCTTACAGATCATCTCCACCCTCTGTGTTTTATAGGTGAAGAAATAGACCAAGAGGATCATTGAAATATGGTTGTCTTGGTTCTTTCAACAAAAAAGTAAAATCAGATTGTCAAAGTACTTGGACCCTGTTGATCTCTTCCAGTTTCCTCCCCCTTGTTCTGCCCACCAAGTCCTCTCCTGCTTCCTACCTCATGCTGGAAAAGGACCACATCCCCACCTGTCAGAATAACCCAAAGACCAAGTCTGAAGCACAGCTGGGTTTTCTTGGTAAATTGCCTTGAGATGTAGTAAAGATAATATACTACCTCTGGAACAGGAATAAAATTATTTAGCATTTTCAAGTCAATTCTTTCATCTCCTATAAGATAGGGGTCAACTAAGATCTGTTGGTATCAACAAAATAAGCACAAGAGGTGAGTTTAAAACAGATGCAGAGCATATCATGGGTATAATCTATGTGCAGAAAATTCAGGAAATGACAATATTTCAAAAGTTGAATAGCCCATGAATGTCAGGGGACAGAACCAGAACCTGTATTATGGATTCCCCCAAGATGACTCGTAGGAGAATTAAAGCTAGATAATACTGAAATGCCCAACTCCTCTCAGAGACGCTCAGCTTCCAATAACCAGCTCTCTGAACACAGCACTAAGCCTGAAAGTAAGTGAAAGGAGCTTCCCAAGGCTGCAGATAGTTGTCAGCAAGCCCATGCAGTTTATCACTTAGCATCTTGCTCAGGCTATTAGTAACTTTTTTAATGGACAGATGTTTCCCATCCATGGTGTCTGTTTTCCTCAGCTCACTGTAGATTCAAATGACAGGGAAGGAAATAGAAGGAGGGTGTGAGAGGAATGACAGTAGAGAACTAAATATCAAGCAAAGAGCTTAGAAATTGAAAAAGGAATCTTTGAAATGTGTTGCCATAGAGACTAATAATAAGCCTTCTTAATAAAGACCCTAAGTTAATCAGCAAAGCATTAAATTGTGTTTTGTATCATCTGATTAAAGAGACAGGAAAGTGAATTGTTCAAGGTAGGCTAATTCTGGTAATAAAACCCCCAACATTTCAATGGCTTATCTCTCACATTGCAGGTCAGCATACAGTCATTTGGGTGCCTAGGCTCCTTCCATCTTGGGGTTCCACACCACCCCCTTCACCGTCACAGACCCTCTGTGTTCAGCCAGTGGGGAAGAAAAGGGCATATATGTAGGAATGGGTAGGAGTTTTTGTGGGCCGGGCCCGGAGGCACACATCCCTGTACCTATATCCCACTGGCTAGCACCGAGTTACATGGCTGTACCTAACTGCAAGGGAGGCTGGCTGCAGGAGAAAGAGGGAGACAGTTGGGTGAATAACTAGCCAGTTTCTTCCAGGGAAAGTATAAAATATGTTTTAAAACAATGTGGGGCTTCAGAAAGCTACTCTTGGTTGGATAAACTTTAGTTCCATGGAAAATCACCTATGTAGACTTACACATTTACCAGCAATATCAGTTAAAGAGAATAGTTACGTCCTAAGCCACACCGTAGATCAGAGGCAGGCAAACTATGGCCAATGGACCAAATCCCACCCACTGCCTGTTTTTGTGATTAAAGTTTTATTGGAGCACATCCATTCATTTATGCCTTACCTATGGCTGCTTTCTCACTACAGCAGCAGAGTAGTTGCAACAGAGATGGCACAACCTGCAAAGTCTAAAATGTTTACTCTCTGGTCCTTTACAGAACAAGTTTACTGATCCCTGCTCTAGATCATCCCTGTCCTAAGGGAGGACACATTTGCAATTGTTTTCCTCCTGAGACCTGCTCCTCTTGGCTTCCAGTAAAAACGGGGGGACACCCACATGAACCGGCATGTAAACTCTACCCTTAGAATGCTAGCTCCAACAGGGCCCAGACTCTGTTCTTTCCCCACCAGCACCCAGCACAGTACCTGGCATCTAAGAGATGTTCAAAAGGTACTTCTGTTTGAACCATCAAGCCATGGGAAGCATCAGGTACTCTAGCCACCATACAGGGGATAGGGACCCCAGAAAAACTATTATACAACATGAGCATACGACGTATGTATGAAGACCTCAAACACAGGAAGGAACTACCTTCACTGGGCTTTTATTATGTGCCAGGTACCATCATGGTGCTTTATATCTATTATTTCATGTACTTTTCCTAACAACCCCACAAATTAGGTATTCCTGTTTGCATTTTACAAATGAAGCAATCGAGGTCAGAGAAGTCAAATCATTTTCCCAAGGCCATGCTGCTAAGAGATGGAGGAACTAGGATTCAAATACAGGTCTTTCTGGGACCAAAGCCGAGGTTTTCTTTCTCTACACCATGGGACTTGCTAAAGCCTGATTCAAATGTAAGCAGTCTACTTATATCATTATTTTCATCGTCACTGTTAACAACAACCTCATTATTGTAAAGATCAATGCAAAGGGGAAGGCACGGCCATTTTCATTGCTTTATGGAGTTCTGCAGCTCTCATTGCCAAGGCTCTCCCCTGATAGAGCAGGCTTGAAAACCCAGAGCAACCCAGTTCATCTCCTTGGGATGTGTGATTAGTGACTTGGCCACCAGCTGCCCGTGATCTTGCCAGGGATCGCTCAGAGAGGGTGGCCGTTTTGCTGGCCCCAACATAAATTCTCATTTCAAGGCCTGAGCTGTGTTGAGTCCACACGTGCTGTGGCTTCTGGTTCCCCACGGGCAGTTAGTCTGGGAGCTTGTTCACACATAAATGGTCAGGCCTCACCCTGAGTTTAACTCAGCTTGTCTGGGTGGGCCCGAGCATGTGCACCTCAAACAAGCTCCCAGGTACTGCTGTGGCCCTGGTCCTTGGATGAGCAAGGCTAAGAGAAAGACTGGCCTTCCCACCTACCCCACATTTCCCACCAATGTCCACTCTATCAGGGCTTCCTGAAGCCCAAGGCGCCGAAGTCTGTCCTTGGCAGGCAAACTACTCCTACTGACTTCTCAGTTTCATTTGGCATTGATTGTGCTGCATTCTTGAAACCCTTTCCGCCCCTGGTTTCTGAGATGGGGTCCTCCCTCCCTCCTGGTCTCCTGCTTCTTTGACTCATCTCTTTTTCTCTGGTGGGCTCTTTTCCTTTGCTCACCCCCCTTACACTTTGGGGCTCATGGCTCTTCTTACCCTTACTGGGGGAGTGACCATGCCACTCCTTCCCACCTTATCCTTCCTGTCCTAGCCACATTGTCTTCCAGGGGGACTCCAGCCAGATTCTCCATCTTCACTGGTGGCTGGCAGCCCTCCGAAGAGGTTGGCACGAGTGGGGTGTGAGGAGAGCAGCCAACCCAGGCTAACATGGGTTTGATCTGATACTGCATGTGACCACAATCATAATTCATAGTAATGTCAATTAGGAAATACGCTCTACCAGTGCTTGTGCAAACCCTGTGATTTCTTGTGACCTTGGCAAGTCGAGTGTTTTGCTACAATTTGTGAATTATGGGGGAGTCATGGGGCTCATGGACAGAGTACTGCCCACTCATGCAAATCTGCCCAGGGCATAAACCTCCCTATTTGAAAATATATGGCCTGGTCAGAAAACAGTCAAGTTTTCCCTAAATGGGTTTCCAAGGCATCAAGACAAATGACCAAAAACTACATCCCACAAGTCATCTTTGGATAATTTCATTCACGGATTTTTCCCTTGTTATATATTAGGATATATCCCAGAAGTGGTGTGGTTTAAGTGGCCCTAAATGGCTTTCTGTCTTCTGCATGTGGTTGTTGTACATAGAACCTGCCCGCCTAAGGCATGGGCACACATTGCCATGGTTTTTAACCCTGGTTCAACCTCAGAGCTGGTTTAGTAAATCCCCCTTCCCTGGAGGTTAGTACATCGCAAGGAAGGCATTGTCTTTGCAGTGTTTTTAAGCCTGGGCAGGGTGAGTTGTGTCTAGGATGCGAGGTTTCAGGTCCGGAGATGAATAGGGGGAGGGGACGCAATGTTGCAATTTTCGGGACGCTCTATTCCTGTTACACGAGGGCACATGCTCCATCCCAGGCTCTGTCCTCCCTCTTGCCCGGGCTGGAGGAGTTGGCACGGTCCCCATCTCTGATTCCTTTGCTGTTGGCCAGGGACGGGGGGACAAGGGAGGTGAGAAGGGAGCCACGGGGGTGCGATGCTGAGCAGCCGCGGTGGGTCCAGCCTGTTGGTGATGTGCCGAGCCCACCGCCACTCTGGGCATGGGTAACGCACAGCATCAGTGTCCGTGCTGCGGGAGAAGGAAACGCACAGGTACCAGAAATCCGGATCCGGGATCCTCCGCAGCCCCCGGCTCGTCTAAGTGCACAGGGCCCACGTTGTGGCCGCCTCCCGTGCACCGCCGAGTTTGGGGCTGGGGGCTGAGTCCTGCAGCTCACTGCGGCTGGCGGCAGGGGACAGATTATTTTTAGCAGGTTCCCTTTAGCCCAGTGGAGCCGGGAGATGTTCACAGAGCCGGGCTGCTGTCTGCAGAGCATTGGTGCAACCGTGCCTGCTGCCCGGGAGGTTTGGCTGCCGCAGTCCCCTCCATTCACTGGGCTGTAAATCGAAGCTGTCTACACCGGCAAGGCGCTGGATCCCAGCGTGGCCCTGAGGCTACGTCCCGCCCAGGTCTCCCGGCACCTGATTTCCCAGTGGTCAATTAGGTGTCTCAGCCTGCAGCATTGAAGCAGTGGAGGGGCCAATGCCCCGGCTTTGATGGAGCGCGCCGTGCGCAGAGACCTCCCCAGTCGACTTCCTCATCAGAAGGCAGCATCCATTCATAATTCTCTCTCTGCCTGTGGACCGAGTTAGGCTGGAGCTGGGCATGGACTCCTGCGATCTGTCTTTTTGCATCTGAAGGAGAAACTAAGATAAAAGGGAAAAAGGAAAGGGGAATGCGGTCCTAACGCAACAAGGCACTGGAAAGCCCCCGAGAGGCCTCTCCTTTGCGGGGAGAGGGAGAAGAGGAAGATCCTGAGCCCAGCGCCCCAGCCAGCTGCTGCTTCGCTGCGGAGTCGGCACGCATGCCTACCTCACCTGACGGCCGCATTCCCGGGGAGCCGGCGCGGGGCCCGGCAGCGCGCCCAGGGCGCACGGGCGGTAGGATTTCTGCACCGCGGGAACGATGCGCGGGCGGGCTTCCTAGGGCCGAGCCCGAGACTGAGCGGGCTCCTGGAGAAGCTAGCCTCGGCACAGCGCCCCACCGCAACCCCCCGGGATGCTCCGCGACTCGCAGCCCAGGCCACGCGGGTGTGTGTGAGATGGGACCAGCTTGGGGGGAGGGGGTCTGGGCATGTGATATAATTTTAAACTAATTTTTCATACCTCTGGGTGGTGGGTGAACTTGGGGGACTGACGAGGCAAGAGCCGCAGCCCCTCTGCGTGCCAGCCTGAGAGGAAATCCCCACTCCCTACCCCCCGGAGGTCTGAGGGCTGGGTTCCCTTGGCAGAACTGAGTGAGGGTGAGTGGGTGGTCAAGGTGGACCGCGCATAGCTCCAAAGGGCTAGGGCAGCAGCTTTGGCTTTCAGGGGTCTTTTATTTTTTAAAGCATATTGCAGCTGCAGCTTTGAAGTTTGCCGCCTCCTCCCCAACCCCCATCCCGGGTTCTGGGGCGGGGCGGCACTTTTCTACGCTCCTGCCCAGGCCCTTACCAGCTGCGTGGAGGAGGCTGCAGTGGCTGCAGTATCTGGTGGTGGGCTTATGGCAGGGGACACGGGGACTCAAGGGTGCAGCGAGTGGGAAGGTGCCCTGAGGCTTAGCCTTTTGGGAGCTCTGAGGACTGCAGAGAAGTCCCTGGTGTCCCATCCTGTTTTATTGCTCTGCCACTTGGTGTTGGGTGACATTTTGCCTGTTCAGGGGTTTCACAGTCATGGAGCTGGCTGTGATGCTGTAAGGCAATGGACTGGTAGGATGAGCAGGAAGAGGGACGAGAGAGCGGGAGCTTTTCCTTTTGTGGCAGTGTTAACCCCATCCAGGCTGCTCCTTGGGTCACCATCTGTGGGTGTGAGTGGGGCTGCCTGAATGACTAGCCCTGCCAGGGCTGGTGGACGAAAGCTGGACTTGCCCAGAGCATGCCAGGCCAGGAATGTGTGGGCAGTAAAAGAGCAAAGCCCCACCTGGTGCCCTCTCAGGGAAAGGTTAAGCAGGCCCCGCCATGATGGTGCACAGTGTTTTAGCCATAGTGTGGTCTGCTCTTGAGTTTGGGAGCTCTTGTTTTATGAGGTTTTTATTTTACAGTTTTGTGCCTCCTGGTCACCAGTTTGTTTTTCACAGCTGCTTGTGAGCAAGGCAAAGATAACAGCATCTAAAAATAGCCCTGCGGCTGGAGAGGCAGCTTAGCTTGACCCCACTATTCCAAGGATGGGGTCTCCCTTCCCAGCTGCATGAGGGTGAGCCAAACTTTGGCCCCCAGGCAGCCTGACACCAGGTCCACACATCCTTCAGAACAGTTCAGCCTCCAGTCCCCAGGCAGGACAGGGAGGCTGGGGTGCTGGTCTGTGTAAGAAGGGCAGCAGCTCATCCATTCGTAGTGAGACCCAAAGGAACTGGACTGCAAGATTGGGGGATGGGAGCCTGGACAAGTACCCCTTCCCTGTCCCCAGACATGGGCATCTACAGCTTTATATTCCCTCTGAGTTCCACCCAGCCATATATATGGGGCTTTCTCCTCTGTGCTTCAGGGGCCAGCAGGCCACTCCCCCCAAAGGAGTTTGGCCCAGAATGCAGAGAGAGGAAAGGGTCCATGGTGGTGCTTAAATCATTCCAGCTTCCTCAGTGTGGATAGTGTGGAAAGAGCTGGTGTGCCGCTCTTTCCTTTCTAATGGAAACTCCTGGACAGTTGAGTGAGGAACCTCTTCTTGATAAGCAATAGGTACCCAGTCTGTCTGAAGGAGGCCACCCCCAGCTGATGGGGAAGGTACCACATGGAATGGAGACTTTTCAGTGATTGCAGTGGAAGCTCAGGTCTCCTCCTGTGGGTCCTGGACCGCAAGAGCCTGCTAGGCCTCCCCCATTATTTATTTTCCAAAGGCGTCATTTTCTCCATGTTAGCCTTTTCTTTGGTGGCAATGTCCAGCTTGATGACAAAAGGTCCCCTCTGTTCTTGATTTGGTTGAACAATGGAATTTTTTTTTTTTTTGCAAAAATGCATCAGTAAGTGCTGAAAAAATGGAAATGCTTAATTTTTCTACAGTGAAAGAAACAAACTAAAGCGCATGCGAATTTAGAAGGGAAGGTGTGACTCCCTACCATCAGCTCTCTGTTCAAGATAGAACCTACCAGGTGATTCTCCTTTCCCTTTCAAAGTGAATTTTGATGTTTAAATGTTCCCTTTATTTTCTATAGGTAAGAAATATAATCACTGAGAAAATAATAAGATAGAGGGCTTGATTTGAGGGAAGGAAGAGACCAAGAAACAGAAAGCACCTCTGAAAAATCCATCATTCCTCTAGTCTTCCAGTAGACCTGAAAATAGTTGCTGGTTTATCTTTAAAATGTTCCCAATTTTTGTGTTCCCTATAGATATGCAAGATTACTGATGATTCAATGTACCCAAAAGGCCCAGCCCACAGTAGATAACTCTTTGGCCCACTTAGAAGAATAGATGGGAAGACCATGAGTTGGGATTCAGCTTTATAAAGATGACTTGGGTCTGCCTGTAGCAAATAAGATGTCAGTGAACCCCTGCTCTGAAACAGAAAGGGGCTGCTTCCTTTTGAAGCTCAGAACCTGAACCAGCAATTAACTAGAGACTCTCACTGAGTGTATTGGTCAAAGAAAGCTCAATACCATAACAAGCCCCAAATCTCAGGGGTGTAACACAATGCAGTTTATTTCTATTGCATCAAGTCAAATAAACTTTTGGCTTGTGATGACAAGGAACTTAGTCTCATGCCCTCTTGGGGCTCTAACCTCCCCTAGCTCCTCGGAGTCCTGCCTGGGTTCCTCTGCATCTGGTCAGCAGAAGGTGAAAGAGAGAGCATGGAGGATTGGAAGTGGCACACCTCACCCTCACCTACATTCCGCTGGCCAGCATTCAATCACATGACCACATCTAACTGCAAGGGAAGCTGGGAAATGTACTCTGTGCCACAGCAATAAGCTCTCTGGCACGAAAACCCCCTTTTTAAGCTCTACTTTTGGATTTGGATTTGGCTCTGGACAAGTCATGTGGCGAAATACAGATTTCCATCTTAAGAATGGTGGTCATTCCACCTGCTCTTTCCTGTCTCACAGGGATTTGGAAAGGTATTGAGACATAAAACGCTCCTAGAGGGACCATCTGGTCTAGCCTCTTTAAGCAAGGTCATTGTCATTATCCCCATGTTATAGATCACTTGCCCAGTGTGACACAGCTAGTTTACTACAGGGCTGGAATCAGAACCTAGATCTCCTTCTCTTAGCTCAGTGCTCCTTCCGCCATACTCGGTTCACCCTCCCCTCTCATGAAAACGGTTATATTGGATATACTTTCAGAAAGCTGATATAGAGTCATTGGACAGCCTTTCATCTTGTATAATCACTAAAAAACAGCTATTCATATTATTTAAAATCCATGTGAGGTTTTTTTTCCAATTCTTACTATAGAACCACTTATAGTCAGGCTCAGAATAGCCAGACACTGTTCTATGCCCTATACATATATTAATTCATTTAATCCTCACAATAACCCTGGGAGGTAGGGACTGTTATTATCCCCACTTTATAGATGAGGATGCTGACGCACAGTGAGGTTAAGTAACTTGCCCACGGTTTTACAGCTAACAAGTGACAGATCTGGGATTTGATCCCAGGCGATCTGGCTGCAAAATCCAGCCCTGGATTATGTCACTACGCTACATCTCTGATCTGGTGTACTCCGTGTCCAGCCTTCTCTGGTGTGTCCAAATGACATGGGCCCAGATGCTTAGGATTTAATATTCTGAGTTTCCTCTCTTAGTGAGTGACCTTGAAGGTCTGATAGGGAGTCATTTGTAAATTTGCTGAGGCATGAATTTGAGCCCTAAGCTTATGAAATTGATACACAGGATTGAGCTATTTAGCTAGTGAGGGAGCTCAATCCCCAACGTCCTGCCCCAATAGCCCAGCAAGGCCTTTTTTTGTTCTCATTTAAATTTTTTGGTCTACTCATCACTGGTTAGGCACTCACTATTGTGAAGTCATAAAAATGTTTGTTTCCTTGTGAAAAGAGGCCATCTCATGAGGAAGGACTCTAAGTGCAAGGTTAAAAGGCAGTTGATTTGTAAGGGTGGGGCAAGGTGAGCATAGTCACTTGACTCTTGAGAAAATTGCTACTTGGGGCTGTTTTGTCTATCTGTTATTGCATAAGAAACCACCCCAAAACTTACTGATGGAAGACACAACAGCCAATCCATTGGTTTAAAATTCTGCAGACTGGGATGGGCTCACTAACCTTGCTGGTGGAGGCTAGGCTCAGCTGGGATTCTGGGCTCGCTCTGTGTCTGTCTCTTTCAATGTAGTCTCAGGGCTTCTCCCTCTCCATGCAGCCTCTCCACGAGGTCTCTCCGCATAGTGTGTCCAGCAGGGTAACTGGACTTCCTAACTAGCGGTATAGGGTTCCCAAAGGCACAAAGGCAGAAGCTTCCAGGACTTCTCGAAGGTGGACCTGTGATTTATTTTACCAATAGAATGAGGTAAGTCACACACTCAGGCCAGACTCCAAGGCAGAGAATTAACTAAGGGTGTGAGTCTCAGGAGGCAAGGAAACAGACAACCAGAGTGGTGAAGTCTGAAGCTTCTGGATTTACAAATCTGAGGACTCCCAAATGTCTCAGGAGAAGTTGACTGTACATTAAAATGTACGTTAAATAAAATCCATTCCTTTTACTCCAGTGAAGAGAGGCTGTTATGTATGCATGGATCTTTCTCCATCCCCAAGTTAATGAGCCATTTATGCCCGTGAAAGCACCAAGGCTGTAGATGTGACTGCCCAAAAGGAAAGAGAACTGAAGTGTGTGACTTCTGCTGTCTTGCCCCTCCCGTACTGTGTCTCAAAGTTATCAATTTTTAGAAAGGTATCAGCACCCACCCTCAGACAGAAAAATTAAAGATAGTTTCTGAAAAGTCAGGAGCATACCAATTGGATCAGGAGACAAGTCTATTTCCGATCTCCATCTACTCTTTCTTTGCCAGCAAGTCACACATTCCGAGGTGACTTAGCATGCAGAACAGAAGCCCCTGGCTGCCTCAGGAGGTAGAGCGGCTCTCCTGCAGAAATAGGTTAGT
The DNA here is from genome assembly GCF_057876585.1 of Rhinolophus sinicus. Taxonomy (NCBI): domain Eukaryota; kingdom Metazoa; phylum Chordata; class Mammalia; order Chiroptera; family Rhinolophidae; genus Rhinolophus; species Rhinolophus sinicus. The sequence continues at coordinate 11,266,590 of NC_142518.1, forward strand.
AAGTTCATGAAGGTTCTACTTCAGATCATTTCACCCAAGCCCTTGAATCACTATAGCCAGTGGGATGCAGGGGCTCCTTTGATGCACCACCCACATCCCCCTTCCTCATCGTTCCCCAAGTACTCATGCATCAGAGCTGGGCACTGGTGGCTGACAGCTCACAGCCAAGTCCCTCTTTGGGAATTGTCCTTGGCTCAAGACAGCCACTTTGCCCAACATCACACCCCTTCCCAGTTCAGCACACTTCCAATGGCTGGTCACCTTGCCTCAATTCAGGATTCTGCAGGGCCATCCCAGCTCCATAGCTCCCCCATGGGATTGGCCAAGCCTTTGTTGTGACTGTACCACAGCCCAACTTCTCTGCCCAGTCCTGCTTAATTCCTCCGTAGGAATTGATCCAAAGAGCAGTTCCTTCTAAGCTTCCCACACACCAGTGTCTATCTCAAAGTCTACTTCCGGGGAACCGGGTTACTTCCTACTATAGGTTAGGCCACTGTAGCACACATAGAAGCAGAACATACAGCACAGGCTTTCTCAGTTGAGAAGAGATGATAAGTACTTAAGCAACAATAAGAGAAAATGAGCAAATATAACGTAATAGTCCTAAGTCTGATGCCTCAGTGATTTTTCTCCCTCCTTACTCTACCCCTCACAACTTCCCCCAAAGTTGTTTTTTTTAGGGGATGGGTAATTCATGACATTGATTATATGGTTAACAATTGTGCTTAAGCGCTCTCCCACCTGATTATTTCTTCCTTTGGGCATGGCAGTGGCAATCAAAATTTATCTTTCAAATTAAGGCTATAATTATATTTTGATAAAGATCTAGCAATTCAATGAGAATGAAATTTTGAGGGTTGCCAGGATACGGATGACTCTGGGTTATAGAGAAGGGTTTGCATGCAGAATACTAATAAGTGGTTCAGCACTCTTATCTAGACCTTTCCAATAGCGTCTGATAATGCAGGCCCATCAAGTACTGTTTCTCTGCTATTATTCTAGGAGGATAAAAGCGATGAAAGATAAAAGCAGGGTTTTATGAATGAAAAGGTGATTCATCAGATGTCTTTTGGTCTCTCACCAAAGTTAAGAAATAGAGTAATAATTATGTGGTGTTACTTCAAAATATAGGAGACAAAAGCTTTCTTATTTCCTTGCCTCCTCTTTTATTGTAAATAAAAGCAAGATGTCTTAGATATTGGGTTATTGTTTTGTGTTGGGAGATAAGAACCTGTGTTTGCAATGGTGTTACTCTCAGGAAAATAGAAGCAGTGGAAATGTGTGTGATGTCATATTCTCATTTTTCTTTACCTTCTTTCCCTTTTATACTGTCTGATTATTATTCATTCATTCAATAAATATGGTATCCTAAGTATTGTGCAGGTCCTGCTGAGGGATCTAAGAAAGTTTAAAATGGATAACCACATACGAAAATAAATACGTGTAACAATACGATACAGTAGCACCCAACATGGCTTTTGGGGGAGGTGGAGGTGGTAATGTTTTCTTTTTTTATTGAGATATCACTTACATACAATTAAGTTCTGTACAGGTCTTATGTGTTGAGTTCAATGAGCTCTGACATATACATTTATGTAACCACCTCCCGAAATAATATAGAAACAGGCACACCTCAGAGATATTGCGGGTTCGGTTCCAGACCACCTCAATCAAGAGAGTGACACGAATTCTTTGGTTTCCCAGTATATATAAAAGTTATGTTTACAGTAGTCTATATGCTGTAGTCTGTTAAGTGTGCAATAGCATTACGTCTTTAAAAACAATGTACATACCGTAACTTAAAAATGCTAACCATCATCTGAGCCTTTAGCAAGTTGTAATCTTTTTGCTGGTAGAGGTTCTTGCGTTCAATTTGTAAAAAATGCCACATCTGTGAAGTGCAATAAAGCAAAGCACAATAAAATGAGGTATGCCTGTATAGTGCATTTCCATCACCCCCAAATTTTTAGTACCCCTGTCCAATCTTCCATCCTTTTTGGCAACCATTATTCTGATTTTGATCACATAGATTAGATTTGCCTGTTCAAAAGCTTCACGTAAATGGAATCATATAGTATGATTTTTAAAAAAATGCCTGGCTTCTTTCATTCAGCATAATATTTTTGTGATTTACCCATGTTGTTGCATGTATCAGTAGTTTCCTTTTATTGCTGAGCAGTAATCCATTGTAAGAATATACCACAGTTTGTTTATCCATTTAGTTGGGCAGTTTCCAGTTTGGGGCTATTATGAATAAAGCTGCTAAGAATATTTTTGTACAAGTCTTTCTGTGGATTTACATTTTCATTTCTCTTGGGTAAATATCAAGGAGTGAAATTGCTTAGTCATAGGGTAAGTGTATGTTTAGTTTTATAAGAAACTGGCAGAGATTCTTCCCAAAACGGTTGTACCATTTTACACTCCCACCAGCAATGCATCAGAGTTCTAGTTGCTCTGCATCCTTGCCAACACTTGGTACGTAAGCAGTCATTCTGGTGGATATGAAAGGGTATCTCGTTGTGGTTTTAATTTGAACTTCTCTGATGACAAAAAGCGTTGAATACCTTTTCGTGTGCTTACTAGACATTCATACGGCTTCTCTTGTGAAATGTCTAGGTAAGTCTTTTCCTCATTTTTCATTGTGTTGTTGGCTTTTTATTATTGATTTGTAGCAGCTCTTTATATACTCTGAAAATTCTTTGTCAAACGTATGAATTGTAAATATTTATTCCCAGTCTGTCTTGCCAATTTATTTTTTAATGGTGTTCTTTTGATGAGACATTTGTAAATTTTGACAAAGTCCAATTTGTCAGTATTTTTTTAATGGCTAGTCCCTTTTGAGCCCTGTCAGAGAAGTATGCTTCCCTTGAGTTCATGAAAATTTTCTCATGCAATTTCTTCTAGAGGTTTTATAGTTCTACCTTTTATGGTTAAGTCTATGATCCTTCTATAATTCTTGCATAGGGGTGAGGAGTGAGGTAGGGCTCGAAACTCATTTTTCCCCATATGTATTATTCAGTTGTTCCAGAACCATTTGAAAAACAAACACACAAACAAACAAAGCCTTTCTTTTCCCCCGTTGAATTGATTTAATGCCCTTTTTTTCAAAAAAAATCAATCAACTGTATGTGTGTGGGTCTATTTCTGGACTCTTTGTTCTGCTCCATTGGTCTCTATATATCTACTCTCTTGCCAAAACCACACTGTCTTGACCTCTGTGGATTTATAGTAAGTCTTGAAATCAGGTAGTATAAATCCTCCAAATTTGTTCTTCTCTTTCAAGATTATTTTAGCTATTCTAGAACCTATTTATTTACATATACGTTTTAGAATCAGCTTATCAATTTCTTGAAAAAATGCTGGGGTTTTGATTGGCCATTGATTTGAATCTAATGATGAATTTGGGGAGAATGGACATCTTTAGCAATGTTGTATCTTCTAATCCCCGAATATAGGATAGCTTTTGATCATAGATCTTTAATTTCTCTGAACAGTGTTTGGCAGTTTTTAGTGTAGATGACTCACTCATCTTTTGTTAGATTTATCCCTATGTTATCTGATATGTTATGATATTGTAAATGATATTCCTTTTTATTTAATTTTCCAATTATTACTAGTATGTATATATGAATAAATAAATATAATTTATTTTTATATGTTGACCTTATATCCAGTGACTTTTCTAAATTCACTCTTTAGTTCTAGCAGTTTTTGTAGAGTTCATAGGGTTTTTAACCTACACAATCATATTGTCTAATAATGACAGTATTTGCTACTTCCTGTTTTATCTTTATTTATTATTAAACTGGTGAAAGTAGATGTCTTGATTTCTTCCCACTCTTAGGGGAAAGCAGTTAATGTTTCACCATTATATATGACGTTAGCTATAGATTTTTCAGAGATGTCTTTCATCAGATTTTGGTATCAAGGTTATATAGGCTTCATTCATACAATGAGCTGGGAAATGTTCTCTCCTTTGTTTTCTGAAAGAATTTGTGTAAATTGGTATTATTTCTTCCTAAAATGTTTTATGGAATTCATTGGTGAAGCCATCTGGGTTGGGAATTTACTTTGTGGTAAGGGTTTTGATTAAGAATTTAATTTCTTTAAGAGATGTAGGACTATTTATATTTTCTATTTCTCCTGTGTCCCTTGCTAGATTTTTCTTTCAAAGAATCATCCATTTCATCTAAGTTGTTGAATGTATTAACACTGTAGACTGGAGTAGGCAGAAAGGCCAAAGATACCACTTGCGGTGGGACTTTCAAGAGAAGAAGGGAATTAAGCAGACAAGGAGGAGAGTCCTGGGGAAAGAATGGTATGAGAAAAGACATGGGAGTGGGATCTGTGATGGTGTGCAGTTTTGGACATGGTTTATGCCAGTCTGGTTGAAAGAGAAGCTTTGGGTGAAGGAGAAGTGAAAAATAATGTTCGAAAAATAGCTCAGAACTGGATCAATGCCAAATGGAGGAGTTTGGACCTTTTGTAGGCAATGGAAAAACTCCTAGATGGTTTTCAAACAGGTGCATGACCTGTAGAAATGGTACTTCAGAAGGATTGATTTGAAATGATGGGCTGGTAGAAAGGGAGAGCAGCGGTAAATGTGGTTCTTTTAGAACTAGTGCAGTACGCAGGGGTGAGTGCCGCCTAGATGAAAGGAGTCTGATAAAGCATGAAACTAAGGGAGAGTATCGTGCTTGAAGTTCCTAAAGGTAAAGGCTTCTGACTATTTATCTGCACACAATGCAATGTTATGCACCGAGTACACACTTATCACAATATTATTATTGTCTCTGCTTCTATATCCACTTCCTCATCTAGACGTCCAGTTCTTCCAGGAGAAGAACCCAAGGTTGATTCACTTTAAAGCACTAGCCGTGTAGTAGACAATACCAAGTGAATGAAGGACATCTGAAAGTACGAATGAATAAATGAATGAACAGGCAGAGTAAAGGAAAAGTTTCTTACTCGGGATAGACTGCGCTATGCTATGATAACAGATAAACTAACAAAGCTCAGTGCTTTAACACAATAAAAGTTCTATTTCTTCCTCACACAAAGTCTGATGTAAGTCTAGAACATGTACTCCCCATGCAGTGGAGGGAAAGAGAGAAGCAATGCTCTTGGGATGTTTTGTAAGGACCAAGCCTCAGTGTGGTGTACATGACTTCCGCCCACATCCCACTGGCTAGTAGCCAATAGTCTGTCATTTGGCCCCCATCGAACTGCACAGGAAGTGGGAAAATTAGATGGGCACTCAGAAGGACAATTAGAAAGGAGTAAAAGGAGCCCTAAAAACATCGTGATTGCTCTGAGCCAGAGTCCTAAGCCCGAGAGACACGAAGGCCGTTACTGAGGACCACCCGAGTAGACCAACACCAGTTCTGCCAATGGAGCTCAGTCTCCCTGGTCTGCCTCTTAGGCTTTAATAGGTATCACCTCAGGGCTTGCTTATTGCTAACTAATTTTTAGATGCCAACTCCTCCAGAAGGAACTGTGAGCAGAACGAAGCGCTAATAGACTCCGCTGTCAGTTACCCAGTAGCTCTAGCCAGAAGCACAAATGGAGAGAGGAACGATGTGGGTCAGGGCAGGGAGTTTTGATGATGAACCTCCCAGGACGCAGCAAAGCAGTCCTACTCCGGGAGGCATCTGCACTAAGCTCATGCCAGCTGCCTAAAGAGAACTCCACATCCTCTCTGATCTGGAGTCTCCTGTTCTAGATCAAAGCAGCTGCCTCTGCAGGGCTCAGAATACATGGCGAAGGCACAGCGGCCACGGGACTCGGGACTCACTGCTGGGGTGTGTCAAGTGTAGCCAGAGGTGTGACGGGAGTACCTCATCTGCCGCAGGAGGGTGAAATAGGAGGAAGAAAATTACCTCCCTGGGCTGAGTTGTAGTTACTGTTTGATTTTCAGAGCTGGTGTGAGGGTCAGAGAAGATGAAGGCCAAACAAATGGCATGAAGTTTGGCACATAATGGGTTGTGAGGAGGTGTCATTGATGATAATGAGGATGGTGATGGAGTGAGAGAAAATAAGTCTCCTATGTTTTACAAAGACTGGGGGAGGGCGCTAGTGCAGAGAGTCTGCTGCCTCTCCCCTGGAGGCTGCCTCCCTATGTAGAACTGTGCATAGTATCCCAGCTCCCCTTCACCCATAAGTGGTAGACACATTTAAATAGAGTGACATAAAAAATGCAAATAAAATGGCAGAACTCTCAGAAAATGAGCCGTCAGAGAAATGAGAAGTGTTCCAACTGGATGAAATAGTGAAAGAAGGGATTAAAGGAGATATTGTAGCTATAAAATTAGGAAAGTAAGGAAGACATGTTCTCATGCCCTTTCCCTCTGTCATTCTGTTCCTGCCCTCAGGCTTCACTGTTTTTCACTCAAACGTGATCCCATCCAGGGGTCTTTGCCTTTTCTGTTCTCTATGCTTGGAATTCTTTTACCACACATTTTTCACTTAGCTCCCCCCTTCATGGGATCAAGTATCTGCTCAAATGTCTCCTTGGCAGAGATGTATTAGTTTGGGTTCCCCCAGAAGTAGACCCTGAGACGAGGATTGGAGTACAAGTGGTTGATTTGAGTGGGCAGTCCAGGTAACACCTGTAGGGGTGTAGGGAAGTGTGCCAGAAGAGGGAATGGACCCAATAAAGGTGTGTGATCAGCAGTCACCATGCAGTCAGCTGGAGCTCAGTCCTGCTGGGGAACTTTGGATGAGGTGAGGACTATACTTCTGAGTTAGCTTAACCTCAGAAGAGGGCGTCTGTCATTGGTGATGGCTGCTCCCAATGCGTGGATTCTCTAATACTTCTGGCTTGCCCTGCTTGTGGGCCAAGCATTCTTCCATTGCCAGGAAAAAAAAACCACCCTCAGGCAGAGAGTCTTAAGGGGTCACAGGGCCCACCTGTTGGAGTAGCGAGGTGAATGCTAAGGGGATACTGGCAAGGCGCTGAGCTTATCTGCTACACCACCCTCTCCAAAAGAGCGACCCTGGCACACTTTGTTTCCTTACAGCACTGGCTTACTTCCTCACAGAACTTATCCTACCTGACATTATATCTGTATATTTCTTTGTCATCTGTCTCTCCCACTAGAAAACGTGCTCCAGGAGGGCAGAGACCTCCTATGTCTCTCAGTGTCTCAGGCAGGGATAGTATTCAGTAGATGCTCAGTAATTATTTGTTGAATGAATGAGTATTCAGAGAAAGATGGAAACTTGTTGACATCACTGTTATCTTCAACACGTGAAAGTGTGGGAGAAGCAGGACAGAAATAAGTCGCAGAAACAAAGGTGAACATTACACAGTGGAGGGCCACGGCAGGTGCATGATTAATATTTGTTGAGTGAGTAATGTCATTGTTTTTTGTAGTTGTTGTTTTTTAATGGATAAAAGACAGAGAATGACTTGTCATTCCAGTTTCTTGGTCTGATTTTTCTGGATACTGAAGTATTTCATTCTTGTCATGGTCATGAGAGCTATGACTTTTGCCCCATATACCAAATGGTAAAAAACCAACAACAGGAGTTTCTTTACAGGATGGAAAATGTAATATATCTAAAAAAAAAAGACAGGCTAGTCTTATTCTAGTAGAGGGCAACAGGGAAAGGAATGTGAAGGGGACAGAGAAAGAAAGTGGGGTAAGAGAGTGATAGAAAATGTGCAGTCCAGGGAAGCAGCAGGCAAAGGAAGGGCCCAACAATATTTGAGTCCTCACTAACAACTGAATATTCAACTGGGATTTTCTTAATTTTTGAGATGTGCCTTTTGGGGTCTATCCCACCCCAAAACCTTAAATCCATACTTCTTACTACAAAGGCCTTGATAGTCCCACAGTTCAGACCCTGAACTATTTGTTCCTGGCCACTGGCTTGAATCTACCCCAGGAGGAGGGAACTTCTAGACTTTGTTATCCCTGAAAAAGGCAGTTTGCTTGGACAGCCTCAGTGGATCCTGCTGTGTGTGGATTTGCAGAAAACCCTACCACAGAAGACACTGGTATTTCTGGAACGGGCTTTAGCCACTGGCCAATATCTAAAAAAAAATACCTGAGAGGGCACAATGTAAGCTGATGCAATGGTTATAGGCCTGAGAATCTAGACACCTCTGCATGTCACTTGCCCCAGGTGGCTTTTGTTCTGCAAAGAACAAACTTTTACCTGGTTGGGTAAAGGCAAATAAATGTTATGCTCACCAGAGCTATTGGTTTGACAGCCTTTAAAAGAAAGTTAAAAAGAAAGAAAGAGCCAGGACATTGGCTGAAACTCACTCTTAAATAAAATGAGATTCCCAAGTTGGGCTTGTGGTGTAGCCCATTTCTTTCCTTATCTGGTTCTTTTGCCAAATTGGCCTGGCCTTGCTGTCTCTGATCAATGAAGCTCGGCACTGTAACCCTCAAAGTTGATTCTGGAGGAGGAGGGCACTGTGAAGGTGAGAGCCCATGTGGGGTTGGCCAACTTGCTCTGAGGGCACTGACAAGGCATCTCAGTATGGAATAGCCACAGTCACTCCCTGGTACCCATGCATTGCCTAAGGATTGGCCCTGAAGAGAAACCGAGCACAGTGTTTTGGCTAACTGAGTGCTTATAGCTTTCACTGGGTAGGTGACTTAGGGAGGGTTGTGTCAGGATGAAGAGTGACTCTGCCTGTAGAATTCTAGAGATAATTTGGAGGTAGAGTTTTGGAATAAAGAGCAAATGAGGGGAGGAAGCCAGCACCTAGCACAGCAGCAGGAAAGCAGAGCCCTATTTAGCGTGCGCTCCTGCACAATCCTCGTTTCTGTGGATGCCCCGAAGCGACTCGTAATTCAGCCTGACTTCTATGCATCTGGTTTTCAAGGAAAAGCTTTTGTTAATGCTGACTGTAAATTGAGGGGGTGGCTTTAGAGCTGTTTCCTGAAGAACAAAACCTTTGGCAGATTATTTCCAAAGCATACCAGCATATTTAACAACATTAAATAACATTATTTATTCAGCAAGCAAGCATTAATTGAGCACCTACAATGTGCCCGATACTGTGTCTGGTGCTGAGGTATATAGAAGAAATACTCTGTGTCCTGTAAAGTCTACAATCTGACAGGGAAATAAGCAGCTATGACAATGTATGAGGTAGTGCCGTCATATTAACCCTGGACCCACCAATTCAGAAATGATCATAATTTGGGAAAGGATTGAGATAAGGATTCTATTTGTGGTAGTCTAGAAAACATGTCTCTTAAGGAAACTAAAAGACAAAAGATGACAGCATTGGCTAGTCCCCTACCTAAAAATACAAATGACTTAAAGGGCCATAAAAGTATCCATTGACATGATATAGCAGTGAAAGCAGAATCTCGCTTCAATGAGCAGATAAGATATCAAATCACTCACCTATGAAGGGCAAGCCTCTGACTGCACTGTCGCCATATGAGTTGAGGGGATGGAAACCACAGGAAGGAAAAGTGAACTGAAAGTTCAAAGGTAAATGGTAATACAATAGGAACCATGTCCTAGGCTGAGAAGGGGCCAAATAAGTAGCTATGGCAATGATACTTCAGTGAGTTAGTGTAATGTGAGCTGCTGTAACAAATAACCTCCAATATCTCAGTGGCTTAGTAAAATTCAGACTTATTCCTAATTTGCATAATTCCAACGTGGGTCTTTCTTCATTTGTGGGTAGCTCCTCTCATACCCAGAGTTCAAGGATCCAGGTTCCTTCAATCTTACGAATCTACCATCTTCAGTATATGGCTTCTAAGGTCTCAAGAACATGAAGGAGAATGTGTGGGAGGTTTTTATGGGCTGTGCTTTAAGTGGTGCATATCACTTCTGCTCACATTCTACTGTTAGACCTCAATACGTGACCATATCCAACTGCAAGGGATGCTGGGAAATGTAGTCTAGCTGTGTGCCCAGGAAGAGGAAATGACTTTACTAACCAGCTAGGCCAGACTGCCATGCTGAGTTAGAGGAAGAGGTCACCCCACTAGCTCGATATAGATAGGGACCCTCTCTTTCCCTTACCTTGGTATCTCTGATGCCTAGTTAAGAATCTCAGGCCTTCCTGATCATTAGTTCTCCTCTGTCATTTCCTCCGTGCCATGCCTCACACTAGCCTTGCTCTCTCTCACGTCCCCCTGTTTTATTCATCAGAGTGCTTATTACTACCTGATTACATCCTTCCTTATCAATCGGGTTACTTCCTGTCCTTCTTCCTACCTGGGTGTAAGCTCCACGATGGCAAGGACTGTGTCTGTCATGTCCACCACTGTGTTGCAGTGCCTGACATGTGGGAGGTCCTTAATCAGTCATTGCTCAATGAATGAATGAACCAACGGGGCCCTGGGGGTCTTGAATGGCTTCACGGAGGAGGTACAACTTGAGCTGGGTATTGAGTAGAATTTATCTGGGAGAAAAGAGATCAGGGAAAGGTGGTAGACTGAAAGGAGATAGAAATGGAGGGCCTCAAGAGGTACAGATTGAACCTTCTATGGAGTTCAGCCACATCCATTCAAGCTACATACTTGAGCTTCTATAACGTACAGTAAGTAGGTCAGTGTTCTAAGACTGGTGCTTAGCTAGAGGGTGCAAAAAAATACACAAGAAAGCCCATCTCTATCCTCAAACAGCTTGTTTTGAGCTTTGCTTTAGGGACAACTAAGACACTCCCTGTTATGTCGCAGGTTCCTCATCCCAGCCACCAGGGCTTTCCATTAGACGATTTCAGTCTTCCTTTCCAGGATGACCATGGTCTTCCTGCATGGATATCTGCTCCTGTATAGGGCAGTGGTGTGGGTTTTCTAGAAAGTGAGGTAGCAAGGCCAAAGGTGGTGTGGCGTTTGAGATCAAATGTACTTGCTTTATGTCCTGGCTCTAGCATTTATAATCTTTGGACCATTAGGCAAGTTTCTTAACCTCTCTGTGCCTATTCAGTAAATTGGAAATAATCAAATGTGCTTCCTGGGTTTATTGTGGGTATTATCTTCCTCCTTGGTGGCCTCTAACCCACTCCCTCCCCTCACTGCTTCACACAACTCCTGATCCAGCTGCAGGGGTCCTGCTGGGACCCACAGTAACAGATTGTTTCCAACCTTCATATTGGGTTGCCACATAGGAAATTGCCAATATTCAAATCTTTCTTACCTCGAAATGGAAATTTCATGTGGTTCTCTTCCAGCGTTTTCCAACCTTCCTGCTAAACCTATCCATCAACCCTCCCCCCAACCCCACTTCGAGGTTACCTCTTTCCTGTACCCCTTCCTGAACCAGACAGCATTTCTCTTGAACCTGTGGCGCTCTGTGCCTCTTTCAGGGTGCATGCTTGATCCCACCTGGGATTAGTATCTAATTTGTCTAATGTGACTACCAGGTTATAAACTTCTGAGGGCACTGATGATTTTTTTTCTCCTCAAAGTACGACTGCACATTAAGTTCAAGTATCTTGAACTTAATGAGAGGTGACATATTCTAGTTCCCTGACCCAAGTGTCATTAGACAGGGACTCTGGAACACTCAGAGGGAATGGGTTAGAGATCTGTTAGTGAGCCTCTGAACCATGACAGCCAGCACTGGAGCCCAGGCCCTTGTTCTCTAATAAGACCCTCTAGAATCAGTTGCCTGCTGTACATATCTTTGTTCTCGCTTCTCTTCTCACCTCTGCCTGCCTCCTTGGCAAATCAACCTGAGAAGAGAAACTTGACAGAAATACCTTGAACCTGGGAGGGAGAGATAGGGTGTCATTTATCTATGAAAGGTTATTGAGTTTTTGGATCCTCATTTGCTTATTTAAGAACTATAAAGTTGAGCCAAATCAAATTGACAATATCCAACTATTTTGACCTACAGAAGTGTCAGTTTCATATGGTTCCACCTAATGTTTTGGCACGTGGGCTCATTCACAGTCATTCATAGGTGAAGTGGTCTGATCCCTGCGTGTGGTCTCCTCAGCCAAATCCTTGGTAGAAAGATCCCCAGAGAGGCTACTCATAGCTTCTGAGGGGCCATGGCCTTCGGTAGATTCTGCCATGGCTTGTGGAGTTTCCATCATAGGCTCTGGATTCAAAAGTGGCTAGTTAATTTCCCTTTTCCCTGCAGGTGCCAACATATGTGTTTGATCTCTGGGATAAATGCCAGGACCTCCAGGTTTGAGTTTTCAAGTCTTTTTGACATCAAAGGCTTTCCTCCTCACCACATGGGCATTTCTGCACTGTTACTCAACAAAGCTCCTCCGAGGGCCAGTAGCAGAGTTCTCAAGAGACAAGGAGGGAAGGGAAGGAACTCCTCGTTTCCTAAATATTGCAACACGTGAGGCAGATGAGCATGAAGGGCCATAGGGCCTGTATGCTTTTCTCAAACTGTAAATTAAAAATGCAGAAACTTTAGATGGATTTTCGTTATTTATGAACTAGATCCACCTGAATGAGGCAGCTGGGAGCCTCTCATAGTTTTCTCATTTTATGTAGCCAAAGGAATACACAGGACCTTAACAATCATTGTCTTCGTCACCTACAATCATTTCATGTGACTTTTAAACAAAGTACTTTCGATTGTCCATTTGTTGTGGAAAACATCTTAAAGACAAAAGGAAAACAAAAAAATCTAAAACTGAATTCAGTTACCTTATTGTAGTCATTGTGAGAGTATTAAATAAGACATTATGTCACTGTCATTAAGAATCAAGATTTTCAGCATAAGAGAAAAGAGATCTAGTATAAAATCAAGGAATTTAAATTACTAGGTTGGTGCAAAAGTAATTACTGTTTTTGCACTTACTTATAACCTTTTAAACCGCAATTACTTGTGCACCTACCTAATAAATTGGAAATAGCAGTTTGGGTTCATGATTTTACCTTCACCTTCTGAAATGTGCATATTTTCTAGCACCGTCTATTGAAGAAACCTAGAGTCAGTGACAACCCAGCAAGAATGAATACCCCTGGCATGCAGAATGTGGTCTCTAAAGCCTGTTCCCTGTGAGACGAGCCAGGGATTCTTGGAGAAAGGGCTGAGTCCCGGTCTGGAGCAGCTAGTGTACAGGATGAACCTGGGACACCTTATCATGCCTGAATCTCTGACAGAGGAGGAAATAGACCTCAAGAGCTCCAGTGACCTGCTCAATGCCCTACAGGAGACAGGGCCCTGGGAAGAGCCAGGGTTTCTGGTCCTTGCTCCTGTATAAGGCAGCCTCCCCTTAGCCAGGCCGCCAGGCCACAGCCTTCCCAGCTAATGTTCCAACCAGGATCCAGAGCTGTCTGACCAGGGTTCTTCACTGCCACACTGGGAGATTTTGACAACAAATCTATTTTAAGCCATTTTAACATTCAAGAACTTTTCAAATCAGCCAGCTGCACAAACAAGACATCCCAAATTTGAAATGCACTTACTTGTGTACTGTGAGGGTCATGTTCTTAAAACCGTCAGGACTATTGGGGTGCCCATATTCACTCACTCTTATCACCTCAGTGCATAGCAGCAGGACTTACATCTTCCAGGACCTGCATTCTTTGCAGAGAGCTTTTTCTGGTCAGGGAGCCTGCTTTTCTAGAAGTACCAGAGAAATATTGCCCCGGTGCCTAGTCAGCCCTCAACCAATGACTGAAGTGATAGATAAATATCCCAACTCCCTTGCCTCTGAGCTGTGTGTTCTGCACTGGCTCTCGATACAGTCAGTCCAGCCTCATTTACCCACAGCAATGACATGCTCATGAACACACCCTTTATTGGTTTCCTTCCCTTACCTTTCTCACTTCCCCACACTCCCTACTGGTAACTTTCTAGCATTACCAACTAAATAAACTATTCGTACTTGAACCTTTGTTTCACTGCCTGTCCTGGGGAAACCTGAACTCTTCTTTTCATTCTCTGAGCCTGTCTTCCATGGGCAGGTAGGGTGGGAAAGAGCCATTGTCCATGGAGAGCAGACCCCCCTAGGTATCGCTGCAGACTCAGGCTAATGGAGTCACAAGAGAACATATCTTTTCTGGCTCCAGATTCAATGTCTTGTGTGTTAAGTATTCCTCACTCATATAGCTCATGCTGTGTCTTTTATAGAGAGCACAGAACTCATTATACATGGCTAGGCTTTGGGGGTGGAAAGGTCCTTAGAAAAGAATCCCTTTTGGCTTGCAGGCTCATGTGTTTATAGCATTGTTGGCCCAATACGTAAACAGCATCACTTTTCCTCTACCTACGAAGACAATAGTTAGCAAGTAATAATTCTAAGTAAGTGAAGTGAAGGTGGTATATGGGGACTTTTGTAAGTATTTAAAAATTTCCATTGTCACTGATGATCTCTATCTAAGTCAATTGTAAGAGACCAACCTCTACCTAGGAGAAGAGATTTATTAGCATATATAATTAGGTGTCATGTGCTAATTAACTTACTGCTTCACAATTTAACCAAGCCAAGGGCATCTCTCCAAGATGACCAGAGAGGCTCCATGTACCATAGTGGAAACAGAACCCTTTCCTCTGACATCCAGTGGCTGTGTGCAGTGCCTTCTGAATAGAAAAGTGATTTTCACAGGCTGGTTCTGACCTGCCTCTCCCACTCCAGCTCCACTGTCTTCCCTAGAATGTCAAAGGTGCCTGTGTGCACGATATCACATCTGTAGTTTGAGCAAGAGGGAGGGGACTTTAGAACATATTCATCTTTGTAAGCGGAGTGCCTTCTTTCCTCTCTATTTTCCGGCTTTCAAGGAACCAAGAATATCAAAGAATGACACTCCTGGTCTTCCCTGTAACCAACCTCACTCACTTGGTTCTTTGCAAATAATGAAAACAGGTTTGTGACATCCACCCTTTTCTGAATCTTGGGAAGTATTTCTTAACTATCCATTTGGCTCTCCGAAAAGATCAAATACCTTCTTTCTGATCAGTGTTATCTTTTTATACTTTAACCTGTTTGCCAATGTGTAAAACTGCCACTGTCTCTTTAAGGGGTGGGGGTGGGGGAGGGGGCTGACGAAACAAGGGTTGAGCCAAGCTTGCATCCCTCCCACTCTGATTTAAGCTCAGGCATGAAAGGCTTGAAAACTGGATCAAATGTGTCATGACTTGGTGACGGGCTAGTCATGTTCAGTCCAAGTTGCTGGAAAGCCAGGACTTTACCCCTGTCTAAGAACATCACGGCCCTTCCGATAAGGCTAAGTGTGGGGTCGACCTAATTATTAGATTGAGCTATCAAGATAGTTTTTGTAGAGCAAAGCAGTTGACTATCACTAAGTTAATATTTTTCAATCTACTCCCTACCTTTTTACCTGGCTATCTCATTCTTTAAACTCGTACTACTCCATGTGTGGTTTGCTAACTGGCTGAGTCAGCATCCCTAGGGAACGTGTTCCTTACTCCCTGGGCTGACATGCTTCTGGAGTCCTAAAATCAAAATGGCTGGTTTCTTAGAGAACAGGTGAGAAAGTGTATTTTTTTTCCTTTTGAAGGACAACCTGATAGATCTGACAGGTAGGAAAACACGACTGAGAGAGATAAAGGGTGCAGCAGCCAGGCTGAACGTTGGCACAGGAGGAAGAGATTGCCATGGATCAGGAGACCTGAGCTTTGTTTTTACCTCTGACAAAAATCAGCTATGTGATCTGGCGTCGCATCTTTGAACCTCAGTTTTCTCATCAGTACATGAGAGGGGTGGCCTACACAGTAGCTTTCAATGTGTTTGTTGACTGCTACCCAGAACAAGAAACAAATGTTTACATTACAACCCAGCATACACACACAAACACATGTACACACACGTGACACAAACAATAGCTTCACAAAACAATGCTTACTACATGCAGTCATTATGTTTTGTTTTTCCTACTCTCTTCTATTTCATTATTTTAAAAATTCTAGTCTTGACCTGCTGAATGGATTTCACAATTCACTAATGGGTCATGCCCTGTGGTTTGAAAAAACACAAAACTCCATAATTTCCGAGGTCCCTTCCAGCAGTAGAATCCAATGACTCTTCTAGATGCCTAAAGGAATTTTCTTAAAACAATAGCTGAACTGTGACAGATGGTTACATGCTTACATTCTGGAGGAAGTGTGTGGTGTAGAGCATGGCAGTAGAATGACCCGAAGATAAACAAGTAAATTATAAACTGCTCCCAAGGAGGATGTGTCTTGCTGCAGCTCTTACAGTGACTCAGAGAATTAGACTCTCCAAGTCATTACACTGAATGGTGCCCAAGTCAACCTATATCACAGACTGGGACATCTGACCTTTCAGAGAGGTCATAGGCTCCGCAGTGGTAGGTAACCTTCTTTCCAGTTTCCAGGTTGTAAGACACACACACACCCCTCCCCTGCCCTAGTGGCCTCATCTTTGTTTACACTTCACTCACCAAGAAGACAGGAAAATAAAGGAAAAAGAAACTTGGAGAGCTTTAGACTTTCCTCTTTGGAACTTGGACCCCAATCGTGGCCCCTTGGTCTTCTTTTGTTCCCAGTCCAGGAAAGGAAACAACATTTACTAAGCAATGACATGGCAAAGATTTTATCATTTCATTGGATCCTCAGAACTGCTCTATGAAGACTCTAGGATTCCCACTTTCCAAAGGCGAGTACAGAGGCCCCAAGAGTCCACTAACTTGTTCTGGATCCACTGCTGGCTGCTATGATGAATCCCCAGCTTTCCTTCCCAGAGCCCAGGGTCTTTTCCCCAGTGCATCCTGCCATTGCTTGACTACAGAATCCTTCTGGATGGATGATGCAACCTCACTTCATTTGGGTGACTGGTAGAAAGCAGAGGCATAAACGGTACAAGACAGGACTCAGCAGAAAGTCCAAACCCTTATTTGTAAAAATGGGGAAATTGGGTCCTGGGAAAGTTCAGTGAAAAGCTCAAGGGCACAGAACTGCAAGTAGGACTCAGGCTTCTAGTGGTCTTTCCATAGGATGTTGGACATTAAAATACTGCCAGATGGGTACTAGATTAATTGAGGGGTTGGGGGAATCACTGCATAAATTATATCAATGTCTAAACACTACCGTGTTTCCCCGAAAATAAGACCGGGTCTTATATTAATTTTTGTGCCAAAAGACGCATTAGGGCTTATGTTCAGGGGATGTCATCCTGAGGAAATCATGCTAGGGCTTATTTTCCGGTTAGGTCTTACTTTCGGGGAAACACGGTATACTATACACCTGAAACTAATATGAAATAATATTGAATGTCCACTATAACTGAAAAAAATAAATTAGCAAAAAAACAAAAAGTAATAACAGTAACTAATAATTAAGTGGTACTCCTGGTGTGAAGCATGATTTTGTTTTAGAAGATGGGGAAATATTTCTATGGGAAAAATCAGTCTAGATCTTTTTAGTATATAAATAAATATACAAATATGTTGTAGTGTGTGGGTGCTGGAATGTTTTAGGACACTGGAACTGTCAGGGAGCCTAGATTTTTCCGATGCTGAGGGGTCCATGTTGGATGCTTTATTTAGAGCGGGGACAAGTCTGAATTACTATGGGTCTACAGAAAAGGAAGCCCAGCAAGGACAGACTGTGGGAACCTGGCTCTGACGTTGGGCTGCTCCACAGGTGGCGGGGCCCTGGTGCTCCCTACCCTGCTCCCTCCTCCATGTTGCCAAGGAGAGTGGGCACAGGGCTGGCTGCCAAGGAAGGAAGCGCAGGCAGGAAGGAATGGTTTCACTTGATGAAATCTCCTCCGTATCTCCCTAACAGATAGGAGAACTCAGGCAGCAGCAAGAGAGACCCTGAGCAGATTCCATTTTGCTTACCAAGCTGATGACTGCTGAGGACTTGCGTACGTATAGCCGGGACCCAGGGAGCAAACCAATGACATATCTGTGACACTGACTATTTCAGATGCTCATTCATATACCGGTGGTGCCAAAAAAAATGTATACATATGACTTGTATTCATCTTTTGTTATCGGTTTATATTGAGTATTGCAATTTTAATACAGTTTTTTTTCCTTTCTTAAAATGCGTATACATTTTTTTGGCACCCTCTGGATTAATGTGCTAACACACTCCTCACTGCTCTCAGGGCATCTGACCGGATGGTTTGTGGAGAAATGTGTTCTTAGCAAGAAAGCTGTGTGATTGGTAGAAGGACAGAAAGAAATGTTAGCAAGGTGTATATGGGTAGTTAAGCCTGTAAGCACACTAAGGACATTTTCAAAAATCCCTTCCCTCCCTTGAAGGGATAGAAATTCCATTTCTGAGTCACTTTGCACATTTTTCTGAAATTTTTACCACACGTAGCATTCAAACTTTAATTTCAGCTGTCGCCTTCCCCCTTTTAAAGTCTTGAGAGCCTGGGAGAAGGAAGAAGGAGTAGCATAGAGAGAGAGGCAGCAGGAGGGGTGGCGACTTGAGGTAGATGCTATCCAGGAAGAGAGCCAAAGAATAAGCATTTTGTCCTCCTCCTAGGGGTAATAAAGCTTTAAGGGAGT
This sequence comes from Rhinolophus sinicus, assembly GCF_057876585.1. Lineage (NCBI taxonomy): Eukaryota > Metazoa > Chordata > Mammalia > Chiroptera > Rhinolophidae > Rhinolophus > Rhinolophus sinicus. The sequence goes on from NC_142518.1 coordinate 11,284,994, forward strand.
GAGAGACTCATGAGGCTAAGAAAGGCAGTGTTGAACAAGTACCAACCCCAGCAGGGCAGGGAGACACTGAGCGCTGGAGAGGCTTGGGGCAAGATTATATCTGCCCCCTGATTTTCACCTTTTCCCAACAGTTCCTAAACCCAAGCCTCCTCCTGCCCTTAGAATTGGGCCTGACCTTTCCAAGAGAATGGTGGCCACTAGTTTTCCTCAACTTCCAAGTCAGTTCATTTCAGATGAACGCAGTGACCATATCCATCCTTTCCATGCATCGCTGTGAATCAAGGTCTAGACAATTCCATTATCCCAGAGTTTGACGGAGGAATGAACTAAGTTCAGTCTATAAAGACTTCACTGCCCTGTAGACATTTCCTATGATGGCATTTTCTTCTAGCAGTTTGGTGTTTGTGGTACTGTTTGTATTTCTATAATATGACAAATCTGCTGGGTATTTTCTGAAAGATTCACTCAGTTCTTGGTTACACCTAATGCTATGGATGATACAGCAAGTAGAAGTTGTGAATCCTTTATTTTGATTTTGAGAAGCACTAGATACTTTTTATGTGGCATACAGCCCACTCAGCCTTAGTTTAGGCAAACTTATTTCAATATTGGTTTGGGAAAGAGCAGCAGCTTGGAAGCCAAACAGAGATGATTTCTAATCCCAGATCTTCCACTTGCCAGGTGTATGACATTGGAAATTTACTTACTTTCTCTTAGTTTCTGTTTCCTTATCTGTAAAATGGGAGCAATACTTTAATCTTTGGGTTCTGTCACAATGTCATGAATATAATGCAATTGGCTTAGAGCACGGCATATGGCTGAAGCTCTCTGCAAGAGCCTACAGTCTTGGACAGGAGAAATGATACCGCCACATAACCTTTTTCTTGCTGTAGGGGATAAAAATGAGACACATAGCCCTATTTCCCATTGTAACCCCTGCCATTACCTGCCCTTTCCTTGGGGAGCAGTAACAAAGGGAGGAGAAGACAAGTACTAGGTAAGACAAGCGACTGGCTCCAGAGAAGTAGATAAAATAGTGGAAAGGTGTATTAGTTTTCTATTGTCGCATAAAAAATGACCACAAATTTAGCAGCTTAAAACAATACCCATTTATGATCTCACTATTGCTGTGGGTCGGGATTCTGGGCAGAGATTAACTGGGTCTTACTCTGCTCCAGGTCCCACTAGGCTGCAAGCAAGCTTTTGGCTGGGGCTGAGTTCTCATCTGAGGCCCGAGAACCTCTTCCAAGTTCATTGGTTGTTGCCAAAATTCAGTTCCTTGAGGTTGTAGGACTGAGACCGTCAGTTCCCAGAGGGCACCCACCATTATTTGCCAAGTGGCCTTCTCTACAATGTGGCAGTTTGTTATTCAAGGACAACAAGAGAGTGTTTCTGCTTCTCCATGTCTTTTTTTTAACGGCTCACCTGATTATGCCAGATATACCCAGGTAATTTTCTCCCTTTTGATTAACTCAAAGTCAACTGAGTAGGGATCTTAAAATCCCTTTTGCCAGGTAATGCAACATAATTCATAGGTTCTACCTTCACTCAAGGGGAGAGGACTATACATGGGAGGGCAGGCATCTTGGGGGCTACCCTAGAATTCTGCCTACCACAGAGGGACACTTGGATATCCAAATAAGCGGAGCAGAAATGTTTTTCTTCTCTTTGTATCATTTGTATGAGAACAAACATTACTGGGAGTACTAAGCCTGCTGTCTTGCATGGCTCAGCCATGGTGAAATTATTAAACAGGGAAGAAAAGGGGGCAGGGGGAACCTGAAGATGTGGACAGCCTTTCAATGGCCATGGCGCAGCGAGCTTATGAATGAGTGGATTCAACTTTCAATGAACTGTTACTTAGGAAAAAGAATAGATTTTTTTTTAAAGAAGGAAAATGGGATAGTTTTCCCTGGAAGAGCTCCATTAGTGCCTGCCTGTCTGCCTCCGGTGGACACATAATACTAGTTAATGCTCTGTAACTAAAGGACAAAACTGAAAGCAAAGGCATTAAAGAGTTTTGCTTCCCTTCCCTGTCTAAGAGATAAACACTATTGTGGCAACTGATGAGTGAAATGTTCACCTGCTAATGCACAGCAAAAATCCATTACAGCTTCTCAGCAGATGAAGAAAAAGACAGGGAAGAGGTGAGGCTTCCTAGCCCTGAAGGCTGCCACTGTAAGAGCTGGTTCTTCCCAGGAACCATGACTCGGCTGTCCACACTTGAACTCATGCGTTAGTCTTTGCATCTGAGAATCCACAGTCCTCCGCAGCAGACAGAGTTGAACAGCCCAGAAACTCAGCACTGGCTTGCCCAGTAGGCACAGTAAGAATGTGTTTAGGGCATCAGGAACGCAGAGGTACCAGGAATGCTTTATTCAAATAACCTGATATTTACTATTTAATAATAAGGAAAGAGAATGTTGCTAAATTTCCTTACATTTATTTTATGATATACTAATTTATTCTTTAATTTGGGATTACCCACTACAGAAAGGTGAAGATGGAGGAGTGGAGACTATAATCTTTTCGGAGTTTATGGCCTTTAGAGTCTAGAAGTCTTAGACCATCCCTAGGGAATCGTATATACTAAAACCGGAGGAGTCTGCCAGAGGTCATTTCACCCAACCTATTGCTTCCAGGTAGAATCACACCTAAACCTTTTTCATGCAGAACCAAAGAATGCACGCTCCATAAAAGCAAAAATTCTTGTGTGTTTTGTTCTGTGCTGTATACCAGCACCCAGCACCGTGCCTGGGACATAATAGCTATTTATAAAACGTCCCATGAATGGGTGTTTCCATTTTATGCAGTCTCTTCCCTTCCCCTAAATAGCCCATCGCCCTTCTCTCCCGCAGGATCCCAAGGTATCATCAGATAACATTTTTTGTTTCTCAGACTTTCCCGATGATAAAAAAAAAATCTGGGGCAGTTTTCAAATACACAGATTAATTACTAGGCCTCTCTATTGGAAGTTTTGGTTCAGGAAGTCTAGGTTGGAGCCCAGGAATCTGTGTTTTTGACAAGTACTTCTGATGAGTTTTTTCTTTAGATCAACATTGAGATAAACAGCAGGAGCTCAGCTCTTCTGCACACAAAGATTGAAGAGCCACAGCCACTTGACCTGATTTCTGAGGAGCTATCAAAAGTGAAACTCTGAGCTTCTTGTCAGTGGTGCTGAGGGAATGAGGGTTTGTAAGAGGCTTCTGGTCTACCCCCAAGTTACCTGAGCCCAGCTCCAAATCCTGGCTCCTGTCTTCCTGAAGGGATGGGCCTAGGAGAGGAGGTGCTGCCCACTGAACTTCTTGAGTCTTCTTTCCACCAGGCAAGCTTTCTGTTCTGTCCCTTCTCCCGGCTGGTGCTAGCACATGAATTCAAGCCACCTCTCTTGGGTTTAGTAATAACCTCTGCCCTGTTGGGTAGGAGTTGACTTCTGCATCTAGGGAAAGGCTGACGTTTTAGTCAATCCCAGTCACTGAACCAGAGTATGCCTCCAAGGGTGGCTAAGTAAAGTCTCTATTTTCAGCACTCCTCACTACTTTACACATTACTTTACACATGAGAGAAAGAAAGCTCTGATCTAGATGGGGCCTGCTCTTTCTACCCCAAGGTCTCCCACGCCTCATCTGAGACAGGAAGAGGCTGGCTTCTTCCCTAGCAATTCCTCTTAGATTTTATTGTCCCCAGCACCTGGTGACTCCTGACTGGTTCACCAAACACTATGGTTTCCAAGGAAAGAGTTGAGGTTATAGAGTAACTAAAGAAAGAAAAGTTGCTGTCTTCATTTTTGACCCCATAGAACTCTCCCCTAAAAGTAATCTCCCCGACTGAGGAAGATAATCCTGGGATCTCTAACTCTTGAGCTTGAATTCTTCTTGGAGATTAAAAAATCAAAGAAGGATAAATCTAGGTCAAAGGGAGTAATCTGCTCTGCTGCTGAAGGTGAGAGAATATAACAGGCTGTTTATGGTTATGATTGTCCAATACAATAGCCACCTACAGCTATTTACATTTAGTTTAAATGTAAAAAAAATTAAAAGCAATAAGTACTTAATAGCCATTGTGGCTAGTGGCATCCATGTTGGACAGCACAGCTGTAGAGCATTTCATCATCACAAAAATTTCTCTTGGATGTCACTGTTTTAGAGGCATGGTGTTGCTGCTTTGATCCTGTCCGTGTGATGTCTCTTTAGCATCTTTGGAAATATATCTTTGTTTTATTGGTGCTCCTTCTGGGGATGATGCATTATTCCATTATTCCAGAAAAACATACTACTGAAGACATTAGAAAACAAATGCAAAAACAAAAGTAACTGCCATATATGCAGTAATTGGGGGGTCAGATTAATTATCAAAAGGTTGTATTTTTCTCAGTTTTATTTCTTCTATTCCTCTTCTACAAAAGTACCCTCTTTTCTTTTTAACTTGCCTTTCTGCTCTAGTATTTTATTCTAAGTAAGGCTCCCCAAAGTGAAATGGTAGACCGGACCTCAGAAAGAAAAGGATCAGACAGAAACCAAAAGGCTGTTTGGGGCACAGAAATAAAGAGTTGGGCAGAACGCCCCCAAATCATCCACTCGGAGAAAGATGAAAAGGAGCAAAGAGAGGCAATGAGACTGGGAGGAGGAGGGTGAGCCCAGGATGGGGGTCTGGTCTGGACAGCGGGTCTGGAGGGTAAGGCAGACTGAGCCCGCGCGCACCATTCCCAAGGCTGGCAGGCTGCTCAGGTGCTCAGGAGTTCCTCTGTGCAGTAATTTCCTAACCAGAATCCTGCTTAGGAACAGCCCCTTCCATAAGAGTTTACCTTCAACTCATGAGTGAGCTCCATCCTGGGCTCAGTCCATGCAGAAGACACAGTGAGTCAAATGCTGTGTTTTGGGGAAGGAGATCTCCTTCCTTGACCTCTTGGATGAGTTGCAAGGACCATGCTCTTCTCACCAGCACTGTCTGTGGTTTTTCTCCCTTAGCACCTATTGCCCATGTAATGGGATCTTTAATGCTTGTATTCTCCCCTTGGTGAAACTAGGGAAGCTGAGCAATGCTTTGAAACATGGCAGTCGATGGAGTTGGCAGGTGGACAGGAGGATAAAGTTCAGTAGTGAGGGTTGGGGGCCAGGGGTCTCAGGGGACAGAAAGCAGGGCAAGTGAGGGGCAGAGTGCTGGTGGGCATCATGAGCAGGTGTGCTGCACGATAGTTCTGAGGCCCTGCAGACAGAAGAGCGGAGCTGAGGCCACCATTTACACTCATCCCTGAGGCTTTTCTCTGCTTCCTGGGAAGGCAGGACCCCCATGCGCACCCCACCCCCTAGCAGGGCTGGCTGGGGCTTGTCCAGGGTGAAGAGCGACTGCGTCAGAGAGAGTGTGAAGTGAAGGTGTGGAGAGGAAGTTATCGGGTCACAGGAAGAGAGATGGTTGAGGGCACAGGTTGTCCTGACACTCCCTGTGTAGTACACGTCAAACCTTTCTCCAGCCTTCAGTGAGTTCCCAGTGTGAATGCAGCGGTCGGGACTTCCACTCCACCCAGACTCCACCCTGTCCCCCTCCCCACCCCAGCGTCTGCCAAATGCACAATTTAAAGCTGCTGGTGTGTAAATGCCCTGTTTCCCTATGTCTTGCAGCCGTCTCCAACCTGGACATCGAGAGTAAGTTGAGTGTGTACTACCGCGCACCGTGGCACCAGCAGAGAAACATCTTCCTCCCGGCCACGAGGCCGCCATGTGTGGAGGAGCTGCACCGCCACGCCCGGCAGAGCCTGCAAGCCTTGCGCAGAGGTGACTGATCCCGGGCTTGGGGGGCTTTTCGGGGACAGAACTCGGAGCTTGTCCTATCCAGGGGTTGTCTGTCCCATCAGTCCCAACATGTCCCTCTGTTATAGCAAGTACATTGAAACACTCCCTTTTCTACCCTGAATGAAATTCATGGGTCCTATAACCTACTATGCACATAATTAAATGTAGCATTATGGTCTAACTATGATAATGAGAATTTAAAAGGAAAATTACGTATAATAATAATATTTACAATATGCAAGTAAATGCCCAGGCCCAACAACACTAGAAGGCATAAAGAAGCATTCAGATGTTTGTGTCTGTCCAAAGTAGGTTTGCATTAAGTAAGGACAATCAGAAGCCGTTCTGAGCAAAAATGGGGAAATAAAGGAGTCGTGGGCCAAGAGGACACACCATAAAAACTGGGACATTCAGAGTATATTAAACATGAGCAAAAAATAAAGTAAAATAAACAACCTGTGATTATAATTAAATGGGAATTAGGTTTGATTCAGAAATAGATTCTTGACTTTTCCCTTACAAGAAATTCTGGTGGGCTATTTGTGGGACCTGAGGCACCTTGGGACTGTCCTGTGCTCCCACCTAGTCATCCAACAACCAGAACCTCCCCACTGGGGCGCTTCTCCTCCTGCTGAGCACCAGTGATCTGGTCCATTCTACAGCAGAGCACGTGGAGGCCTGAAACTTGCTCAGGGTCACACACAGCAGGTTAGGTACAGTGGCAAGACCCAGCGCCAGGCCTCCAGAGCCCCAGCCAGAGCTCTTTTCCTCCTCACCATACACTGAGTCCTAGTTAAATCACTCTTCCGACTTGTCTTACAGTCCTGAGAAAGCCAGAGATAGGCCCGTAGCAGTCAAGGTAGGAGGTAACAGCCCTGTTATTTTCGGTGCCTTAACACTATTCTAATTAGGACAAGCAGATTAAAAACTGGCATCAGCCTTTCGGAGCCCCTTGAATTGGGTATCAGAAGTTGGCCTGCCAGCTGTTTTGGCCTTTAGATGTTTGCTGTGGAGAAGATGGTGTCTATACATTTGATGTCTTTGTTCCAAATACACCTCTATGCTCCTTTAAGGAATGGCATTTTGCAAATGTATTACAATTCAAGTAGAATATTTTAATGTTGCTATCAAGATGGGGAAATAAAATGACAAATGTTTTTTTCAGTTTATTTTTTTCCACAAGTGTATGACTTCTCTGTTTTCCCTTATCCCTAGTCTTTTTCCCCTTTAATGAAAGAGCTAACCTACTAATATCCCTAAAAATTCCCCTTGCTTATTAGTAGCAGATACTATGACACTTATAATGAAGAGTGACAATCGGTATCCTCTAGAAGTATCTCTGGCATTCTTATTATTCACTTCGGTGATATGGTTAGCTAAAAAGGTCTTCTTTACCAAATTTTTAGTGCAAGCCACCTTCTGGAAATCTTCCTTAACACTCGCCATTCCTTTGCACCTGGCTCAGGCACCCTTCCCATATCCCGTGCCTCCTCCTATCACGCCACTTATTGTCATAACTAAACACTTATGGGCCTGTCTTCCGCCATTCATCCATGAGCAACTCAAGGGCAAGGATCTCTTATTAATTTTTTTATTCTAAGCCCTTAGCATGAACCTGACATATAATAGGTCTTCAATGAATGTTTGTGCAACTGAATCGAATTCTACAGAAAACGGGTGAGCACTGAGGGCACAGAATGACGACAGAGGAATCTGATCATTTTAACTAAATACTTTCCCTGATCCCATCATTAGAGAGCTTGAGTAACCCTTTAGCCCTTTAGCCATAATTATTTTTATCCCTTTATTATTATGCATAAGTCATCCTTGATTAGATTTTCCAGATTCAACCAGATAACATTAAGCTGCTCGTAAGCTATCACATTTCACTGTGTTGTCAGGTTTGGACTTAATGGCAGAACTGAAGAATAGCAAGTGCCAATATCAATTTTCTCCACACTTCCTCCTGGGGGCTGAGAGAGGGATATGGGGCCTCCTGGGGTTTAGAAGGAAGACCCAGGAGCTGCATCTTACCTCCACAGACTGGCTAGCTTTGTGCTTGTCTCAATAGCAAATCTTGGGTGTAGTAGTTTTAATAGCACTGCAGAGAGCCATAAACAGGAATTATAGGCATCATAGAATTAAAAACATGCAGTGTAGAATTAAAATTAGAAAGTGACTTTTTTTTTTAACCTTGTCCAAGAAACACACTTAGCTTAGCAGTGCTTCCATCAGAATAGCACTTCTGCCATCTGGTGGCCAGGACTAATACTGACCCATCAGACCACAGCCATGCACAGCACGTGCCGCAGTGAGCTTCCCTGTAGGTTCTCTATTTGGTCAGCTGGACTGTCCTGGCTTCCACCAGAAGGGAGTGGATAATAAAGCACAGACAAGCAAGGCTGCGATGGCAGCCGCTCTGTGCTCCTTTTGGAGATGAGGCTATAAGGAGGAAGCTGGGGGACTGAGATCAGAACCTAGAAATTGGCTGTCTTCAAGATCTGCTCAATAGCAAGCAAACCCCTCAACAAAGTGTATTGAGGGCCAGGCATTGTGCTAAACTTGGGATTGAGAGAACAGTAATGTATGGTCCCTACCCACAAGGGATTTCTGGTTTGGTGAGGGAGACAATGAGTAACCGGGTAATTTCAACATAGTGATATGGGGGCGCAGAGGAAAGGCAGTAATCATGCCATGGAGCTTCAGGGAAGGCTCCCCAGAGGAAGGAGACCTTAATGGATTTCAAGTTCTGGAGAATCTGATTCCTCTTTTTTCCCTTGTTTCTTAGCAATTCTTTATGCTCAGAGCCAATAATGGCTTTAAGTGATGCCATTGCTTGTTTGTAAGACAGGGAGAGAGAGATTACTAGATGGATATAAAAAGATATATTATACATTTCCTTGCCTTCAAGTTTCATAGCTGGGGTCTAAGTTCTATTGGTCTGAGGTAATAAGAACCAAGCGTCTACTTCAGTATCGGGCTCTAGTAGACAAATGTCCTCCCCACCCCACCACCAGAAAAAAGTATTATTAGGGAGCCATTAATCTCGCCTGCCTACTCTTGGCCTAGGGTGAATGCAAGAGATATGTTTAAGAAAGTGTCGGAGGGGAGCGATTGAATGGGAAATTAGGTTGATGTCTCCCTCCAGACTCCTCCTCTCTTTCCACCTTTTCCAAACCAGTGACCCCTGTATTTTATTCTGTTATGAATTTAAGAATGTCAGAGCTTTTCCTTGCAATGCCAGTTTAGAAAAAAGCCCACTGTTTGCTTGCAGAGAAAAATGAGGGTGGCACTGGACGTAGGTACTTGAACAAGGAAGACATTTCTCTCAAAATGTCTTCCTGATCAACATTGGTTGTAGAGGCAGGTTAGCAAAGACGACCTACGTGGTGACGAGGATGGTTTTTTTTGCTTGTGAATGGGAATCAACATTTGTCTAAAGAATCCCAAGCAAAGGAAGATGAAGAACACTACCACGTTTTCTTGCCACAGATGAAGTCGGCATTTCAAGCAGGGAGGCCCACAGACAGTCAAATCAGACATGACCAGAAATATGAAAGCTCGAGAGTGCTTGGGTACTAGTTTAGAGCACCGCACACTGACTCCACAAAGAGGAAGGGGGCTGGCATTAGGGAGGCCAGTGAAACAGGACCTGGAGAAGGACCTAACAGTGAGGGCGCCAGCCACACAGCCGGTGAGAAAGGTAGGGGATGGAGTGCGTGCTGATGTGAAAAGACTAACCTTTAATGAAAGCATTAATTTGTTCTTCCTTTTAGTCACTCAACAAACGTTTATTGAGAACCCATTATATCTCAAGCACGTCAGGGCACTCAGATTGAAAGCTAAATAAAACATAGTCTCTGTCCTCCTTTGAGTGAAAGAAGCAGACACATAAACAGATTATTTTTGTCAATACAATGATGAGATGAAATGGGCACTGGGCATTATCGGGCCTTTGAAGAAAGGGCTTCTGACGTCACTTGAGAGGTCAGTGTAGTTACTTTCATTTCCTAATATGGGTAAAAATGTAAGTAGTGTCCTATGAGCTGTCAAATTTTCTATATTTTCAACATTCAAAGAATTAGAACGTGATAAAATAAGTGTATAATTATAATCAAATACTATCAAACCCAAGCAATCTTGCTGTGATGACTGAGAAGGTATGTTAGGGCCTCACAGTACCTGTAGGTCAAGTAGTGGTTAAGGGGAGGGCTGAGGGGCCAAGTGTACCACTGGTAGCTCGGCAGTCACTTAGTCTCCCTGAGCCTGTTAAAGCATCTGCAGAAGAGTGATGGCGTCAGGACCTACTTCACACCGTTGCTGAGATCACGCTAAGAGCTTTAGCAAAGCATCTTTGACATGTAGCAATTGCTCTGGAACTATTGGGCATCATAATTATTACTGATGTGCTGAGTAATGGTGATTTTAAATAATAGAAGGGCACATCAAGAGATCTGCTGCAAAACTCTGTACCTTGGGTCATTAGGGGGTCACGAGATTTCAGGCATGAGTACAGGCTGCATTTTGGCAGGTGGGGTGGCCTTTGGCATGGCCAGTATGTTGAGCTGGGTGTGCTTTAGGACTCACTGAAACACCCGAAAAGCTAAATGGCGCTCTTGGCGTCTCAGTGATTGTTACTATAAAGTGAGGACCATTTTATCCCACATGTGGAAATGTCTTGGCGTTTCCCAGTGACAGCTTTATTTCTAAATCAGACAACTGTTGTCATTGGGATTCTTTTACTTTCTCTAGGAGCCCTCTGCGTGTTGTGGGTGACAGGGCTTAGATGGCTGCAATAGTGCGCTGGTCACAAGCTCTCTAAACAAACAAAGAGTAATAAAGTAAATAAACAAAAGCCCTGACACAGAGCTCTCTCACATACCTTGCCATACTCCCATAGTGGCCTGTTTCAAGCTACCAACAGTGTAAAACTTGGCTTGCAAAATTCCTGAACACATAACACCTAGCACTCCTGAGCCTGTACGAGCTGGCCCCAGCACCCCCTGGATGGCTGTGAGCATTTGTCCCTGGCACTCCCCAGTGGATCTGGCATGGCTGTACCTACTGTTCACTCCAGCATGACGTCAGCACATCTTCCATCATTATTCTGGATTTTTTCCTTTTTCTTTGGCTCATGTTGTTTTGAAATGAGGCATGCTGAAACACATGCTGCTTTTTCCAAACTCTAGAGGGAGCCATGTTGTACAAAGATTCTGAGATGGACCCGATGAAATGTAGGTGTCCACCTTCATATTACTATGAAGTGGAAGTTTAGTTTGGAACCATTCTGAAAATCTTATTTGGTATACAAATGAACTAGATTAGCACAACCTCACGTTTTCGAGCCTTTTGCTCCTCCTCCCAAGGGGACAAGACAGATTGAAAATGCCAAGTCTGTTTCTGTATTATTGCTTTTTCTGCCCCCAGATCATCGCAGCCGGAGTGATCGCCGGGAGCAGAGAGCCGCTGCCCCCCTTTCTGTAGTGGCTCCCCCCCTGCCGGCCTACCCCCCAGCTCACAGCCAGAGGAGGCGCGAACTTAAGGACCGTCACTTCTTAACGGTGAGCTTGGTGGCCAACTGGCAGCTCTGTCCTTGCTCGTCAGGAAGCACGAGTGGGTCCTGGGCGTCAGTTTCCCTCCTCCTAGTGGAGGAGGCTGGGCCGCTTGAGGGAGCAAATCATGGGCATTTGAGAACAACTTAACTTTTTCCTCTTGCATTCCTGAAATGAATATCTCTTTTGGGAATAGAGTGGGGGTACAGATATGTATATATTAGTTAACTGGTTACACAATGCACTAAAGCAATAACAGTTAAGGACTCTAAAATCAGGGGCAAAAAACTTTCTTCAAATCCCAGTTCTTCCGCACACAAGCTGAAAGATTTAGGGCAGATGACTTACCTTCTTTGCCCTCAGTTCCCTCATCTGTAATATGGGGGTATTAATAGTACCTCGCTTACCATGTTGGAAGGTTAAATGAGATAAGGCATGGAAAGAACCTAGCATAGTGCCTGGCACAGAGTCAGACCTCAGTAAATGTTAACTTCTATGACCACTACTATTATTCCTAGTCCGGTGATAGCTTGGCTGACTCAGTAGGGTGAGCTGGAAAAGAACGTAAATGATGTGGAAATTCCCATTTGAAGACAACTCATCTCATCATTTCATGCTTCCCCATTCTACAAGGGAGGCTAGTTCTTCAGGGTAAGCAGTTACCAGAGTGATGGCATCACTGCCGGTGATTTCAGCCTTGCCTGGGTAGGTGTGGCTATAACTTAGCTCAGCCCCAAGTAGGGATCACAGCTGATGAAGCTGAGCCCAGCTCAGAACACCTGCAAACACTATCAGCAGCCGCTGCCAACACCATCTCCCAGATGTGCCTTCTGGGGCCTCAGTGGGGACAAGTGAGCACTTTGTTTCTCTGAGCAGGGCCTCGCTGAAGTGAGGGGCTATGGTTTCTGTGACCAAATCAGCCCATACTGCCTGTCCACATGGCTGGACCCCTGCTCTCTTGTCATTCTAGTTTGAGGCCCAAAGTCTAAAGAAGTTACAACAGTGTGGTTACACGTTGAGGTTTTTTTATTTGAAATTAAATGTGTTATGTATGACTATAAACCCTACACTTATGGCTTTTACAATATGCAAAATAGATGCAAATTATTTGGGTCACATGATGCCAAACATCCAGATGAACAGACTTCCTCTAAATGAATCTGTATGATGTAACATATCCAGACAAAATAGTGAACGATATTGGACAATACATAGACATTTTTCTACTTGTGGCTGGGACGGTAGTCTTCGTGCCCTTCAGGCTCATCAAGTGTCTACTGAGTGCCATGCCATACTCACTGCATTACTCTAGTGCAGCTCAGGGATAACAAAAGAAGGTAAGAGCCTCTTAGGGTTTTCTAGGTTTTTATATAGAGCAGTTACACATGCTAGTGATTTGTCATAAAAGTCCCTGCTCAACAAAAGTTCATATTAAGCTCAAATCTGCTTGCTGAAGCATTTGCTTTTAATAAGGCACTTTCTGCATAAAATGCTAAAAATATTTTCCCATTCATTATACATGTTTTGTGGCTCATTACGTTAGTTTTCTTGGGGTGGGGGTCGAGGTGGGAGAGAAGAATGTTGAGCATTTACAGAAATGACATAAAAATATTACGCATTGTCATTTTCTGCATAATTTTTAATAATAAATGTCTAAATACCAAAGTAAAACTATAGGAAAAGGCTTAAAATAATGAATAGTAATGTGGGTGCTTCATTTGCCCAACAAACATCAATAAAGGAAAAGTCTAGACTGTACTTATGTAAACTTCAGAAACTTTACCCATCTCAAATGATAATACTTAGTATTTCTAAGTCAGTTGGGGAGACTCTAACTGTTTCATTTGTTCAATTGAGTTTGGGTCACGAGGTTCACTGAAAGATTTTTCATTTAAGTTATCCCTCAGACCTTATGCATGCAGTTTACAAGGGCTGTATATTGCTATAAGAGAAAAAAAATACACTGCAGATATAGGGACAGGAAATTTGCAGCCAAACTGCTAGATAGACATTTTCTTACACAGCAACTCTCCTTTCATCTATGAGACTTTAGGTAAGCCATATTTTCCTCCTTTAAAAAAGCATTCATAATGAGATTCTATATACAATCTTCTACAGCTCTGCAAACTGTTATGCTATACTTTGGTCATTAATGGCATGGACTCTGAGGCCAAACTGCCTGGATTTGAATACTAGCTTCGCCAATTACTGGTTGTGTGACCCTGGGCAACTTAAGCATTTCAGTATCTCAGGGATAACGTAGCTAGTAGCTCATAAGTTTGGAACAAGGACTGAACGTGTTAATACATGTAAACAGTACCTGATGCATAATGAGCAAACTATGTATTAGTCATCATCGTCATCATTATTATTATTAGCCAGTCAAGTCCCTGAGGTATCAGTGATATAGTGAGTATATCATGGGTCTCACTAGGTTTAAACTTTTTGGTTGTGAGATTTGGAAAAAGATATGATATCTGAGTCCCAATTTCTTTATCTGCAAAATGGGGATAATAACTTCGATATTACAAGTTTGTTAAGACTTACTACAATGTTATGTAAATATAATTAAATTATGTGTGAAAGTGCCCAGCAGTCCCTAAAATACATGAATATCTGAATCTATACTCATAATCACTTATAATAAAACTCTTACCATTACATGAAAAGCCTACGATGTATACTCATATATAAGACTGGAGGAAGTATAAGTTGTCATACCCTTTCTAGAGGGCAGTTTGCCAATGTTTATCAAAACTATAAAATATTCATACCCTTTGGTGTAGCCATTCTATGTCTAGGAATTTGTCCCAAGGCAATAACAAGAGTATATGCAAAGGTTTATTCACCTGGATGTTCATGAAAACACTGTTTACAATAGGAAAAATAATTACAAATATCCTAAACATCGAAGGATAGACTTAGTTTAATGAATTCTGGTATAATCATAGGATAGAATACAATATCAAAAATAGTGTTATAGAGGAATATAATGACAGAAAATGTATATGTTTTATCATCAGGGATTTTTAAACAGTATAGAGTGTGATCTCAAAAACATATCTATGAGTGTATACGTGCGTATGTATACACATATGCATGGGGGGAAAGGCTGAAAGGCTATCTACCTGTGGTTCCCAAACTGTGAAGTACCCTGGGACACAGTCATGAAATCCTAAGGGTGCATTGGGATATTTAAATTTTTTAAGAAACACAGTGTCATCTGTCTGGTGACATCTGGTAATCGCTCCAAAGTAGCCTCATAGCTCCTGTAAGTGGAAAGAGGGGATGCTTGGTTTCTTGACATTTGATTTATTATCAAGGGGAACTCACAGGAAACCGACCAGCCAATTTAGCTTAAAACCCTCTGTCAATTGAAAATTCAAGGGGTGTCTCCTAACTGAAACCCATCTAGAAGTCCTCCTTCATCAGAGGTGGCAAAGGGAGTGATTTTAGACCCAGATGTTTTTCCAGAGGAATTCTACTAAGCCTCCAAAGTCCATATAGTCCCAGTGCTCTATAAACTATTTCAAAACATTGCAAATGAAGTAGGACTCCCCCCCCCCATTTCTTTTATGAACATTTCATAAAGGTTTGATACCTAATCCTGATAAAGACAGGAAGGAAGGAAGGGAGGGAGGGAGGGAGGGAGGGAGGGAGGGAGGGAGAGAGGGAGGGAGGGAGACTACAGACCAATATCATTCATGATTACTAATGCAAAAATACTAAATTAAATGTTACCAAACAATACAATACCACATTTAAAAAATTGATATACCATGACTAAATGGGATTTATTTCAGGAATGGAAGGTTGGTTTAACATAGGAAATCTGTTAGTATCATATACCATATTAATAGATCTAAGGGAGAAAAATCCATATCCTTATCTCCATAATGCTGGAAAGGCTTTAAATAAAATTCAATGCCTATTCTTTATAAAAACACTCAAGAAAATAGGAATTGAGTGACACTTCATTAACGTGATACAATATATAGACCTTAGTCCTAAAGCTAAAATCTTACTTAATGAGGAAACACGATAGGTATTTCCACTCAAATCAAGAACAAGGCAAATATGCTCACTATCTGTTATTATTAGCATTGCACTAGAGGTATTAATCAATGCAATTAGACAACATAAAACAATTACAGGCATGAGAATTGGCAAAGAAGAAGTAAATCTAAATCTACTTTTGATATGATACTATATCTACAGATTATATGATACTATATCAGAAAAACCCTAGAGAACCAATGATACAACTGACTCAAACAACAACAAAAATTCAGCAATGTAGCAGGATATAAACACACAAAAATCAAAATCCTTCATTTACACAAATGATAGACAAGTAGTAGACCTAGAAGAAGAGAAAAATCCATTTACAGCAATAACAAAGACTAAATACTTAGGAATTAATTACCAGAAATGTAGAAAACCAAATGAGAAAAACGTGAAAGCATTCCTAAAAGACACAAAATTATACTTTCTCAATGGAAGGACATTCCCTGTTCTTGAATAGAATGATTCAGCATTATAAATAACTCACTTCTCTCTAAGTTAATTTATAAATTTAACACAATCGCAATAAAAATACCAGTAAGCTTTTTTAAAATGGGGTTAGACCCACTGATACGAAAGTTCTTAAGGAGAAACAAACATACAAAAATAGCCAGGAAAACATTGAAAAAAAGAAACGTACAAGGGGTGACTAGCCCTACCAGACATTCAAATATCTTTAAAGCCTTTATCATTACAACAGTGTGGTACTGGCACACGAATAGACAAATATACCAGTAGCATAGAACAAAAAGTCCAGAAATCAACCCAAGTATTCATGAAAACATTACATATGATAAAGGCAGTATCTCAAAACACTGATGCAAAAGATGGAGTTTTTAAAAAAATGATCCTGGAACAGCTAGGTAGCTACTTGGTAAAAGAAATGTATCAGAGTTTCTCAACCTCAGCGTTACTGACAATTTTGATCAAATAATTCTTTGCTGCGGGGCCGTCCTGTACACGGTAGGATGTTTAGCAGCTCCTTGGCCTCCAGCCACTAATGCCAGGAGTACTCTTCCCCCTAGTTTTGACAACCCAAAATATCTCCAGACACTGCCAAATGTCCCCTGGGGGGACAGAATCGCCCCCGGTTGAGAATCATTTAATTAGATCCATATTTCACACTATACACAAGATTAAACTCCAAATGGACCAGGAACCTAAACACACACAAAAAATGAAATGATACAAGTACTAAAAGAAAATAGGGGTGAATTATTCTATGACCTCATTCCAGGAAAAGGCTTTTGAAGTCTAGCTCAAAATACAGAGGCAATAAAAGATTGATAAATTTGAACAGTAAGTATTTCTGTATGCTCAAACACTATAAACAAAGTCCAAAAACAACCCAAAAAGGGAGAAAAATATGTGCAACATGTATCACAGAAAAAGGATTAATTTTACTAATAGATAAATACCTCCTAAAAATTGAGGGACAAAATAAATAAATAAATAAATAAATAAATAAATAAATAAATAAATAAAATAAAAATGTTTCTTAAACTTAAGAAAAATTGTTCAAATTCACTCATAATTAGAGCAATGCAAACGACACTGAGATACCATTAATCACCTATTCGATTGGCAAAAATTAAACAACATGACAACATATTCTGCTGGTGAAACTAGGGGAAAACATGTACTCACATACAGTGCCGATGGAAATGCAAACTTAGTACAACCTATCTGGAAGGGAATTTGGTGATATCTTAAAAAACTACATATGCATTTACTTTTTGCCCTAGCAATCCCACTAAACATACACCTCCAATAATACAAAAGGTTATTTATTGCAGCATTGTTTATAATTACGAGATATTGGAAACAACCAAGGTGCCTATACATAGATGGATGTATTTAAGAGGTATTTATCCGTTAGTAATATTCGCCCTTTTTCTGTGGTATGTGTACATATAGTGATGGAATAAACTACAGGACATTCACACAATGGAGTACTATGTAGCTGTAAAAAATGAGGAAGAGCTTTACGAACTAATAAGGAGTGATTTCCACAATATCGCTTAAGTGAAAAAGGCAAAGCTCAAGAGTGTCTATAATGTGCTACCCTTTGTGTTAGAAAGAAGGGAATATAAGAAAAGATACAGGTATCCATTTATTTGTGTGAAAGAAATAGTCAATTCTGCTATAATACAACATAAGCATCCCTACTGTGCAAAATTACACAATAAAAATCAAAGGGTTTATGAAGAAAACAGGGCACAGCATTCAAACTTCTTCCAACGGAGGAAGGGAGGAAGGGAAGGAGGGAGGGAAATAGGGAGGCAGGGAGAGGGAGAGGGGAGGAAGAGGGAGAGGGGGAGGGGGAGGGGGAGGGGGAGGGGGGGAGAGAGAGAGAGAGAGAGAGAGAGAGAGAGAGAGAGAGAGAGAGAGAGAGAGAGAGAGAGAGGAACCTAATTTAAAAAAACAGCACAATTTTATACATGTTAAATGGTTAAGAGATACATAGTACAATAAATGTGTCCCTTTACCTGGAAAAAGTCCTGATGGTTGCTTCTGGAGTTGGCCTCAGGAGGACTGCAGCTTGTGAGTTACGATAAAGGGGTGAGAACAGGGCTCCCTGAAATCAGAGGGAAGGTTATAGGCCCAGGTGTGGATGGGCGTGGCTCCTCACACAGGTAAACCCAGGGAACTTGGAGATGTGTGAGGTGTGCGCATCCTGTATATTCTTACACAGCTCAGGTCAGCTGGGTACAGTTTCTGTGTTCACCTAGAGTTGCTCATGCATGAAATCCTGCATGAGCAAATGCGAAATTCACATTATGCTTAAATTGTTCTCTAAGATGTCAATCACATTGGAACAAATTCACTTTTTCAAAACAAGCATTTTAGTAAAACTGATAGTACAGGAAGGTTAAACCAGAAACTAATGAGACTGGGTAACCAACAGGGGGTGGGTGGGAATGGGACAGAAAGAATAGGGGATGGGAAGGAAGTGGTAGGGTTCAAGGAGAGTGACACTTGTCTGAATACATTTTTTTGGGTGGCTTTAACTCTTGGAACCCAGGTAATGTTTCACATACCTCCCTTCCAGTAAATAAATAACATCAACCAGAATGTGAGGAGAACCCAAAATGAAAACCAAAAAGTAACAAATAAATCTGACTATGTGACAAATGAATATCATAACCACACTGAAGGAGGTGGGGAAGAAAAGAGCTAACTTTAGTAACTTTGGAAAGAAGTGTTTTTGTTGTGTTTTAACACCAATATTTATTGATGGGTTGATGAGCATAACATTAAATAGAACAATAAACCACAACCATGCATTAAAACAGTTTGCTACACCGCCTAAAGAGGGAAAAACTATAAACTTAGGAACTTTAAATATTCAAGTCAAAGAGCCTATGAGGTACCGAATAGGTAAGTATCAGAAAATTTTTCCCTTTTATTCAATTCCTGTGTTACATTACTTGATCACAAAGCCAGAATGATATTTCATACAGAATTCCTCATTCATTTATACTTTTTTATTAGTTTCAGGTGTACACAACAATATAATAGTTCGACATTTACACCCCTCACAAAATAATAACCCCTCCCCCAATCTACTACCCTTCTGACATCGTATATAGCTGTTACAGTTCCCTTGACTTTATCCCTTATGCTGAAGTCCACATCCCGTGACTATATATATATATATATATATATATATAAAATTATAGCTGACATTCATTATTGTTCAGCTTCAGCTTCAGGTGTACAGTGCAGTGATCAGGCACCTACATCTTCCTTGAGGTGGTCTCCCTAATGAGACAAGTGTCCATCGGACACCCTACCAAATCTTTACAACATTATTGATTATGTTCCCCAAACTGACTTTCATGTCCCCGTGGCAATCTTGTGGTTACCAATTGTGCTTTCTAATCCCCTCACCTTCTCCTTCATCCCCACCCCCTCCCATCTAGCAACCCTCAGTTTTTTCTCTATGTCTCTGAGACTGTTTCTGATTAGTTTGCTCATTTATTCTGTTCTTTATATTCCACATATAAGTGAGATCATGTGGCACTGTGTTTCCCCGAAAATAAGACCGAGCCGGACAATCAGCTCTAATGCATCTTTTGGAGCAAAAATTAATATAAGACTCGGTCTTATTTTGCTATAATATAAGACCGGGTCTTAATATAACATAACATAACATAGCATAGCATAGCATAGCATAGCATAGCATAGCATAGCATAGCATAGCATAGCATAGCATAGCATAGCATAGCATAGCATAGCATAGCATAGCATAACATATGACATAATATAATATATAATACCGGGTCTTATACTAATTTTTGCTCCAAAAGACTCATTATATCTGATTGTCCGGCTAGGTCTTATTTTCAGGGAAACAGGGTATTTGTCTTTCTCTGTCTGACTTAATTCACTTAGCATAATGTTCTCTAGGTCCATCCATATCATTGCAAATAGTAAGATTTCATTCTTCTTTATGGCTGAGTAATAATCCATTGTATAAATGTACCAGTTTCTTAATCCAGTCGTCTACCGAAGGGCATTTCGCTTGTTTCCATATCTTGGCTATTGTGTATAGCGCTGCAATAAACATAGGAGTGCATATATTTTTTTAAATTAGAGTTTTGGATTTCTCCAGATAGATACCTAAGAGTGGAATTGCTGGGTCATAAGGTAGTTCCATTTCCAGTTTTTTAAGATACCTCCATACTGATTTCCATAGTGGCTGCACCAATCTGCATTCCCACCAGCAGTGCACAAGTGTTCCTTTCTCTCCATATCCTCGCCAGCGCTTGTTTGTTGATTTATTGATGATAGCCATTCTGACCGAGATGAGGTGATAGCTCATTGTGGTTTTTATTTGCATTTCTCTAATGATTAGTGACGTTGAGTATCTTTTCATATGTCTGTTGACCATCTGTATGTCCTCTTCATGTCCTCTGCCTATTTTTTAATTGGGTTGATTTTTTGGTGTTGAATGAGTTTTTTTATAAATTTTGGATATTAACCCCTTATCACATGTATCATTGACAAATATCTTCTCCCATTCAGTAGGATGCCTTTTTGTTTTATTGATGGTTTCCTTTGCTGTGAAAAATCTTTTTAGTTTGATGCAATTCCATATGTTTGTTTTTTCTCATTCATTATACTTGAGCCATCCCACCTGGCTATTCCTCAGTTTCCCACTCCTTTCCTCTCCCTTGGCAGTGGTGTTCTTTAGCCATTGCCTTCCTAAAGAATTTTGTGCACATCTCCCTTCCCAAGCAAGGAAGCCAGCAAGCAAAGAATTAGCCAGAAAATCAGCCACAGGCAGATATACAAATGAATAGACTTAGACAGACATTAGGATGGCAACAGCTTGATTCAATGAGGTCTAAACTAAGCTGATTTTGGCAAAGAAGCTGCTCTGGCTTGCTAAAAGGTCTATAATGCCACCTCAGGTTGTGCCACCACTGCCAGGCCCTGTGTTTCTCAGAGATTAGCAGTGGTCTATACCAGGAGGAAGCCAATGTAACCAGGTAGCTAACGTGACAGTGCAATCAGTGCTTTGGATCTCTACTGGGAGCTGATCCTGGCTCCCAGCATAACCATTTGCCAAAACCTTCAGGATACTGAACACAATCTTTAAATCTCTTGGAGAGGTAAGTTAGGCAGCTCTGTAACCAATCTTTCTACTTGGAAATGTGAAGTAAAAAACATCCAACACTGAGGCATAAACCATGCTGCAGAGGTGGGAATAGAGGAGGGTTTGGAGGTGCCCAGCTTCCTTGTTCAAAACACCATGAGAAAGTCCCCAAACATATTGTCAGAAAAGCCATTCTCATGGTGACAGTGCTCCAAAGCTGACCAAACCTGCAGGCATATGGGTATTTTCTGAAGCACCAACACTGTACTAATAAGAGTAGCCATAAAGGAACTCTACGTGTGGGGATTCGGAGGCCGGAGGTCAAGTGACATGAGCAAGCTACCTAGAAGACTTGACTCGACAGCTTTCACCTTTCAAGAAGAACATCTCCATCCAGCAGCCCTTCAACTGCAGGAGACAAAAGAGATGGTCACGTTCTTCTGAGAGAAGTGCTGGTTCCCAAAAAGCTCCTGGGGAGACAATACCCCAGAGGCTCATTTATAAGAGAAGGTAAATAAAAACCGCCAGACCACAGAACCATCTTGTCAAGTGAGACATATATTTAACAGGCATAGCTTGGGGTGTCAGGTAGAACAGGGGATTTTGAGACATAATAAAAAGCAGGAAGATTAAAAGATCAAGTGAATGGTAGGTTGGATGATAGAGCAGCAGGAAGCAAAGGACATATGGGAAAGGTTGAAGGAGCACGCAGAAGCCCAGCTGGAGGGAAGGCAGCATGGCTTCAGTCTATAGCCAGTGAAAGAGCTTGCTTGACTGGTTCTTGGCATGAGTCCCTCTCTCTTTCTGAGACTGGATGAACATGTGGCATTCAGCACTATAGCTGGGGGAGATGATATTTATAAATGGGGAACTGGTGCATGGATACTGAAGAGAAACAGACTGGGTGTGCCGTTCTGTAATGCCCTGTTTACATCAAAGGCAGGTTTGCGTTGACCGCACACGTGGGGGTGGCATGTGACAGCAGCAGAATATGGGGAGAAAGGGGAGGATAGGGTAATGGTGGGGCTGGTAGATAGGAAAACTCTCAAGTTATAGTTCTTAAATACTAGAAAGCAAGGAACAGTTTGGTCTCAGCCTTTTAGTCAAGAAATCAGATGCTCATTTTCTAGTCTATATGCACCTTCTCCAAAACCGTAACAAACTCTGTGAAAGATATGGCCCCATCGCCATCCTGATTAGCCTCCTGGATGGTCCTGTCTGTGATGCTGCTCAGCTGCTCATCTGAGACATTCACTCCACCCACCATGCATAGCACCTGGAACAGCTCATCACCAGAGATCTTGTCATCTTTATCCAAATTATATAATCAAACAGCAAAGTACAGTTTGCTGCTTTACTGGTTGAGTGCTTCTGGTCCTTTCTTCTTTGCTTTTTGCACTATCTTGAGTAGGTCAGAAATGAGCTAAAGTTTTTATGAACCTATGGAAGTTGACCTGATCTTCTCCTTCTGGAAAGAAGGCACTGGTGAGCCGGTCCCCCACTGGGTTGATGACAAGTTTGGGAATCCACTGGAAATCTTCTTGGCTGAGGGCCCCATTCTCACCTTTGTCCACGTTGGTGAGCCAACTGTAGAAGTGGGTGATCTGACTGTGGGAAAAGCCAGTCTCCGTCTTGATCCCCTTGAGGTCCTCTTTCCTCAGAATTATGGAGGCCCGAGACCCCACCCCCAAGCAGGAGCTCATCAGGAAGTAACTGTGCTTGAAGAAACAGCATAAAGCTCATGAGAAAAGGCATTGTAGGCAAATATTGTACTCTAGTTGGTCAATTTGTTCTTCACAAGGGAATGAGTTAGAAATTCTGAAACTACTTTATGTGAGTACTAGGATTGAGCAAATAAATATGTTGTGGATAATGACAGTTTGTCACTATTGGAGAAAAGAGTTACAAATAAAGAAAGGGGGCATCTAGAATGAATCCTGTGGTATTGGATAGAATCTAAAGTATCAGTATAAAGTCATACATATATTCTCACACACTCACACACATACATATATACATGTATATGTAGATGGATAGGCATAAAATACAGATGTGTATATGTACATGTATGAGTATACAAACATGTATTTCCTAGCTCTGTCATCTGAGAGGGCCTTAGAAGCAATGACACTCTGGTAACATTGAGCACAGCTAGTGCCCAAATGTTTCTAAATATCATTCTCTAATAAAAGAAACCTGGCTCTTTGGAGAAATTATTTATTCCAAGGCTCAGTCAGGGAAAACAAATAATCCTAGATTATCCTGAGATACCACAAAGCAGGAAAATGCTAAAAAAAATTTTAAAAATAAAAAAGTAAAAATAACAGGGGGCATGTCAAAAGGGCACAGGAGCCGATTTGAAAGAGCTCCCACTGGCCAAATCTGGGACACTTTGAGCAATTAAATGATAGTAATAGATTATCCCACAGAGAATAAACATCCATAAGTCTATACTGATATTACTTGGGATAAGTAAATAAATACGCGGACGTGGAGTAGCTCTTCCTTACAGAAGAATTCTAATTAATAAATATAGAAGTACTGATGGAAATTTTAAGAATAACCATTGGCCAGATATGATGACAGTAACAATTCTTGCAGGCAATAATCATCAATGGATGCTAAAATTAGTTGGGGAAAATTATGTTGAGAAACAGGATATTTGCATAAGTCTCAGAGTTTCTCCCTACAAGATATTTGTTGATTACAGAGAGCAAATAGTAATTTGGTAGCTGCAGAAACCTGGCAGACACCATGGAAGTTCACATCACCAGTAATAAGGTATGCCTATATGTGAACGTCCTAATATGATGCATTGAAATGACACTTCTGTGGGATTCTTACCAAAAATGTGTAACCTCAATCTAATCAGAAGAAAACAGCAGACAACCCCAAATTGAGGGACATTCTAGAAAATAATTGGCCAGCCCTCTTCAAAAGTGTCAAGGTCATGAAAGGCAAAGATTAAAAGACAATCACAAATTGAAAGAGACTAAGGAGATTTGACAACTAAATGCAATATGGGATCCTGGATTGGATCCAGGACCAGGAAAGCACATTAGCGGGAAAACAGGCAGAATCCAAATAAAGTTAATAGATTTAGTTAATGGAATTTATCAATGTTCATTTCCTGGTTTCAATAAATATACTATAGTTATGTAACATGGTAACATTAGGAAAAGCTAGATAAAGAGTATATGGGAACTTTCTCTATTTTTACAACTTATCTGTAAGTATAACATTATTTCAAAACAGAAAGATACACACACACACACACACACACACACACACACACACACACACAGCCATGGATATTAAGTTCAACCAGTAAATGCGTAGTTCACATTTTCTTTCAATAACAAAATTGACAAGACCACAGAGAACCCAAACTGATTAGAAGTTGCTATGGTATATGACACTCTGGCCTCTATGTGCACCATCATGGCGTAGATTCCCATTTCAGAGTGTGGAGCCAGTGTGTCATAGTAGCTCACCCTCATCCCCTTCTGAGTGGAATGTCCAGCTCCTCTGTTCTCATCAGTCTGGTCTCTTGGTGCAGGCCCAGATCTGCAAGCACTTGGGACATTCATTTGCTCTCCCCTTGTGCAAGCCTAAGGCAGATATTTCCAATAGGTTACAGCACTCTTCCCCACTGCGTCCTCATAGCCACTACTGACGGGAGTCCACACTGGAGCTGAAACATCTCCTATTGCTGCATTCAGCCTGCAGTCAGGTTCATGGGGACCCTTGAAGTCTAAGATATTTGAAGGCTTAGGTTCTGATGTTTAGACATACAGTCACAGATGTCATTCTTCCTTACATGTGGCGAGAGACTCCAGCAGTCTCACCAAGTGTCCGTCTCCAAGCCTCATAAGTGATCGAGGAGTGAAATGTCTCATGGTCTCTGTGGTATTGGAGGAAGATGCTTGACATGAGATGGGGCCCTATGACAACAGTTGATCAGGTTCCAGAGGAACGCTGAGGCTTAAATCCTTATCAGGATTGACAGTTAACTCATTACAACGTATTATGTCACAGTTATATGCTTTGTCAGACTTGATAAAATTAGCTAGGAAAGAATATCGTGGATTGTCATTTCATAGGCTGATGGTGGTTTTCTAACTTACCACACTGTGGCATCCAGGGATTTAAAAATAAAAGTCTGTCAAATCATACTTTTCTTCTTACTAAGGACAAGGGACATTCCAACAGCCTTCTTGGGAAGTAAATGGAGGAAATCACTCAAACTAGGACCCAGACATCTTTGGTCATAGTCCAGAGCTATAAACAATGGCCACATTTACTCTTCCATTTTCTATCAAGAAGAAAAAAATAGGTCGTATAAGAAAGCAGCTTCTGGGCCGGCCCGGTGGCTCAGGTGGTTAGCGCTCCGTGCTCCTAACTCCGAAAGCTGCCAGTTCGATTCCCACATGGGCCAGTGGGCTCTCAACCACAAGGTTGCCAGTTCAATCCCTCGAGTCCTGCAAGGGATGGTGGGCTCTGCCCGCTGCAACTAAGAGTGAACACGGCACCTTGAGCTGAGCTGCCTCCCGGATGGCTCAGTTGTTGGTTGGAGCGCGGGCTCTCAACCACAAGGTTGCCAGTTCAATTCCTCGACTCCCACAAGGGATGGTGGGCAGCGCCCCCTGCAACTAAAATTGAACACGGCACCTTGAGCTGAGCTGCCACTGAGCTCCCGGATGGCTCAGTTGGTTGGAGAGTGTCCTCTCAACCACAAGGTTGCCGGTTCGACTCCTGCAAGGGATGGTGGGCAGTGCCCCCTGCTACGGCAACTGGACCTGGAGCTGAGCTGCGCCCTCCACAACTGAAGACTGGAAGGACAACAACCTGAAGCTGAACAGAACCCTCCACAACTAAGAGTGAAAGGACAACAACTTGACTTGGAAAAAAGTCCTGGAAGCACACACTGTTCCCCAATAAAGTCCTGTTCCCCTTCCCCAATAAAATCTTTAAAAAAAAAAAAAGAAAGAAAGCAGCTTCTGAGAAAAAATAAACTAGCTTAGAGAAGAATTAGAAGACTGCGAATGGAGTTCTGAGCCAGGAAAGAGGATTACAGCCTAGAGTTGACAGAAGGGATATTTCAATAGTATTTGACCTGCCCTGGGAGAAAGACCTTCTCTCTCTCTCTCTCTCTCTCTCTCTCTCTCTCTCTCTCTCTCTCTCTCTCTCTCTCTCTCTCTCTCTCTCTCTCTCTCTCTCTCTCTCATCCCCATCTCTATCTTAGTCTTATCCAGCCTCTCCCCTCCCCTTTCTCCATTGGTGCACATTAGAGATTTTCAATATTCTTTTGGTTTTTATAAGAGCTGGGACTGACCAAGCCTTTCCTTTACTGTAAAAGAAGTACACATACCATAGTGTCTGTCCTAGGCAGGTCTTGTTTTGCTTTTGTAAAATATTTTCATAGTTTTGCAAGCTCTCTCAGAAGTCTTCTGTTGTTTTATGACCTGTCTCAAAATTGTGCTGTCCATCCAATCTCTCTTGCTTCATCTTAGGTGTGTTCCTTTATCTCATGTAGTTTGCTCCTTTAAACCAGTTAAGAAAAATTCTAACCTTGGTTATGAAACCTTTGACATACAAATTCTTTCCTAATCCTAAACCTTCAATTGCTCCATTCTGCCTAAAGAAATAATTTCAAATCCTTAGGCCTACTCTCCAGCCTCTGTCCAATCTGGTCCTAATTTACCTTTCCAGATGGATTTCCCACAAATCCTTTGCACAGATATTAGACCTCAGCCAAACCAAACTATACGTGCTTCTCTAGAAAATATCCTGCACTCTCAAAACAGTATTTCCACTTGGAATGCCCTCTCTTCCATTATGGCCTCTTATTTATTTTTTCATTTTGAAAAAAATTAACTGGGCACCTACTATTAATAAGTACTATAAGGATATAAAACTGAGTGAAGCATAATCTCTGCCATCCGGAGGACATGGATACTGGAGGAAATTATATGGATTGAATATAATGTTTTAATACCTAACTGGTGTGTGGTGTTAGATAATCTCAGGTGTTAGGATTAAACTTCATGGTAAAAGTAGCATTGAACTTCATGGAGAAGGCCCTGAAGGATGGGGTAGAATTGTGACATGAGGAATTCTGGGAAGAAAAGGTTTACAGGCTGAGGAAACCACGAGAGCAAGCAACAGAGGCAGGAGAAAATGGAGTGCCTATACATGAATTCAAATACTTTGGCTGGGCTGCAATGCTTCAGTAGACTAGATCTTGAGGGATCTTGAATGTCAGACTAAAAAGTTTGAATTTATTCCACAGGCATAGGAAATTATTGAAGGGTTTTGAGCACGGAAATAACATGATCAGAAAGAGCAGTGCTTTCTGCAGATACCAGGCCGTGCATGTATAGGGTTAATTTCCTCAATTTCTAGAGGCTTTTTCTTGGTATAGTAGGGAGAGAAGAGCCTGACACTAGTTTCAAATACAAGATTGCAGGAGTGGTGATGCCCCTCACACTCTCCATTTAATTCACCTGTCTAGTCGTAGCAAATTGACGGATCTCGGAGACTGGCTGTAAATATTAATAGCTTGTGACTTTAATTGTTACTGCTGTTCCAATGTGGTATTTTTCTTGGAGCAAATCAGCACAGCACCTAGCATGTGGAATGATACAGCTACTGACCCCAGCAAATACTTTTTCCCTCTATAGCCATTTTCAAGGGTCACCAGAAGCAGTTTGTTTTTGAGACTATGTCAGCTGTCCTGCTCTCTGCCATAAGCTGCAGGAATCATTATCATCTGGACACCCCACACCCCACGGAACATCACACTGGTTGATCTTTTCCTCTTTGGACTGAGGAACAGAAGTAGCAAGTACTTTAGATGCCTCAGACACAAGCAAACCAGGAGATGAACCCTGGTACCACGTACTTTATCCAGTCAGGAAAGCAGAAACCACACCAGTTATTTTAACAGAAAGAATTCAATATAGGAAAGGTATTATAAGACTGACATGGCAAATGGGAAACTGAGGTGACAGATAGTGACTACAGAAAGTAGCTGACACTCCTAGGGAAGAACCTAACCGAAAGCAACTGGTGAGGAAGAAATGTTTGCAGAGTCCCAGCATAACAGAGCAGAGTGTAGAATACATTTGGAGCTGACAAACAATATTATAGCTTAATAGCCAGCACAATAGTTAATGAAAGTATTAGCCAATGAGTCTTGTTTATATTAAATATGCTGAGAAATAAAGAAAATTCCTTCCTGCAGTTCTCAGTTTTGGAATTCTTTCTTTTTAAACATTAGCCTGGCTATGGAACAGCCATTACAATTACTTGTCTGTATACATCATTACAGAATATTCTCAGGTTGACATTCTCTTGCATGCCTGAGACATTTATTTCACTGTTCAAAGTATAAGCAGACAATGGAATACTACTCACAATAAAAAGGAACAAATTGCTGATACACACAAGTTGGATGGATCTCAAAGGCATTATGCTGAGCAAAAGAAGCCAGTCTCAAAAGGTATGATTCCATTCATACGACACTTTCAAAAACACAAAACCATAGTGATGGAGAACAGATGAGTGGTTGCCAGGGGCTCGGAATGGGGGGAGACTGTGACTAGAAAGAGATAATATGAGGGACGTTTTGGGGGGTAATGGCAATGTTCTGAAACCTGATTGTGGTGGGGTTACATGTGTCTGTGCATTTGATAACGTTCATAGAGCTGTGCTCAAAAATAGTAAATTGAAAAAAGAAAACAGGGAAAAAGTAAAGGCGGAACATGCGTTGCTTGTATGTGAGAAGGTTTCATCTTTTAAAAATAAATTGCTGTGGTAAGGTCAAGTATGACCATACTGAGCTTTTGCCACATCCAGCCTGAGTTATGAGGGAAGAGTGTCACTTGGAGTGAGACCAACTGTACAACATCTCTTCAGTTTCTGAGCACCTCGGAGCCCCCAGCTGAGGGCAAGGCATGGAGGCTAGGGGAGGAACTCTCCCTGTGCTTCTGGGCTGTTCTGGGACTCATGCTACCAGCTCCTGTGATTTGGGTGAGGGTATTTGCGCTGTTTGCAGCAGTTCAAAGCCTTCTTCTTCCCTGCACTTCAAAGCCTGGCCTGCCTTTTCCCCACTCATGGCTTTCATTTGGTGCTAGCAACCTTTGAAGAGCGATGCTTGAATGGCCCTTGGCTGTGACCCCACTAATTGGCAAAGCTGGCCACAGGGGATGAAAAGATTCTCACTGGCATCAACATCACAGTGACCATGGTCCAGTGGGCCTTGTTTTGTGTTCCTCTTGAGAGTCCAGAGCAATTCCTGTCAATAAAAGACTGAGGGGCAGCAGGAAGTGTTCTCCCTCCGGCCTTCCTGGAGCCCTCTTTTCCATTCACGTGGGGACTACTTGCCACACATGCTTGAAAATATAATTTTGTTATGCTCTGCACATTTAAATTGCTTCATTAATAGGATGCCATTAAACAAAGTGTTCCTGAACTTTAAAATACATAAAGTCATTTTGCATTCCATCACCCTAAGAGTTTTTGTTCAGTTCCAGCTGAGATCAAAAGGAGAGAAATATTCTTTGCAGTTACATGCCGTCTTTCAGAAAGCCTCTCTTTGGATGAAAACTGCACCATTGCTACTGCTGTTCAGGCTCTGCTCACTAGGGGCTAATGTCATACCCCAAACACCAGTCCATTACAGGATGGGATTCAAAAGTGAAGGAGTACGTGCTCTTTTGTGTTTGGCTTCTTCCGTGCCACATGCTTTTTAAAGGTATCAATCAGGTATTGTTTTTAATTGCTGTATAGTATTCCATTGTATGAATATAGTAGTCCATACTTTGTTTATCCATTCTGCTATTGTTAGATATTTGAGTTGTTTCTAGTTGTGTGTGGTTTTTTTGGGGGGTGGGGGTGGAGGGACTTTTGTGACTAAAGCTGCTATAAATATTTTTGTGCAAGGCTTTTGGTGGACATACTCTTTTTTTTCCCACCTCCATATACCTAAAAGGGAATTGAAGGGTAGATATAGGTTATTAGCTACTGCCAGTCTCTGAAAATGGCTACACCATTTTACACTCCCCCCCCACCAGCAATCTACATGAGTTCGAGCTGCTCTACATTTTGTCAACACTTGGTATTATTAACCTTTTTGAATTTTAGCCCCTTCAGTATATAGTACTATATCGCTGTGGTTTTTATTTGAATTTTTCCCAATTGATAAATGATGTTGAGTGCCTTTGCATATGCTTATTGGTCTTTTGTGTATTTTCTTCTGCAAAGTACTTCTCAGGAGAATTGAGGAAGTTATGGTGGCAGTATCTGTCAGGGAAGAAAGGTGTGATGTGGAAAAGCAGACTTATCAATGATAAGGCCATTTTTCCCAGTCCTGCATTTTTGGTATTTTAAATAGATATTAATGTATAAAGTGGTTAAAAGAAGAAAAAATAGTAGGTACCTGTTCCCAAATATCTCCCTCCTAGCCAATAGCCATTGTCCAGAATTCTGCTTCAGAGATTTATTCCTTTGGGTTTATCACTAGGAGTTCTAAGTATGTTTATGTGAGTGCATCTTTGGGCTTCTTTCTAGCTTCACAACTTGCTGGGTGTGGGGTGTGAAGACTTTGGGAACTTGGGGTTCGCTGCATTCAGGCCCTGTGGGGAAGCATGAAGGCCCTGGCTGCCTGTGAGAGAGTTGTGACAAAGGATAAACCAGGAAAGGGAAGAAAGACTTGGGGCAAAGAAAGCATAGGATGTGCCCTAAACTTTTATTTACTTCATCATTTTGTTTTCCCACAGTTGCTCACTTTGGTAAATTGTTGGAGTTGAGGAGAGAGGAAAGGGAGAAGCACAGTATGAATTCAAACATGATGTTCTAAAACATGTTTGGTAGATAAGAGCACAGTGCCTGCCAGCAAGAGACTTTGGGACAGTCTCAAGGGAATAAAAATGCTCTGTAATTTTGGGAGCAAGAGTGATATGTGAAGAAGGTATTGCCTGACTCCTTTAAGCTTTCCAGAAGGATCAAAGCACTTTATATTTATGTACAACACATACACACACTCCAGTGAAGAAAAATATGAGGCAGACAAGGTCCCTTCCATCTCACAGACAGGCCATAATATGTGCAGAAATTCTGGAATTTGGTCGAAAGACAAACAAGCCCCAGGGTGGAATGAAAATAAGATCCCAGATCACTTCACTAGGGACCCAGCGTGCTTTGCAGTGGCCATCTTCACTCCAAGGTTTTATTCCTGTATTCAGATGTACCCCAACATCCATTCTCTAGTAAATATTTCTCATGTTTAAGACAGCATGATAGTAATAAATAAGCTCAGAAAGTCGACTGCTATAAATGCCATGTGGTATCAGTTAGATCACAAACCAAAGCCAAATTTTCAAAACATTTCCTGCTGGAATACCCACAACATTTTAAGATGTATTTTGGAAAGTTTTGAAGCAAAGTAAGCCTCCATCAGCATATAAAATAAAACCAAAAAGAAAGTAAAATGTAAAATAAAGTTTAAAAAAATGTAAAAAAAAAAAAAAGTAAAATGAGGGATGACTTTTTTTCTTTTGGCAGTAAAAGAAAAGATGGGGAAAATCTTGACATCTTTGGAGAAATGCTTGTTCTAGACACAAAATGAAGAAATGATCTTTTCTCACACACACACCACAAGAAACATTGGGGTTTGGAAACTACTCTTTCATTATTCACCAAAGAAATTTCTTTGACTGCTTTTGAGTACAATGTCTATTATTTTTTGTTGTGAACACTGATCATAAGTATAACTCTAGCTTTTGTTGAAGTGGTTTCATGGGACACTAGGGAAAGGGTTGGAGAGTATAAGGGATAGGCCAGCAGGGACAGAAATGGGGTAAAAGCATCAAAGAAGCAGCTTTTGTCAGAGACAAGATGGGCATGACTAATAGTGACTGATCCTAAAGTGGTGCAACTTGAAGTCTGAAGCCTCTCAAAATCAGTGGTAGGAGGGCCAGAATGGGATCCTAGACAAGGTAGGAGAAATTCTTTTTTCATTTTATTCCAACATTTTATTATAAAAAATTTCAAAAGTACAGAAAATTAAAAAAAAATTATATAGTGAACATGCATACACTCATAAGGGAGATATTATTTTTAATCTGACAATTTGTTTCCAATGGGGCTGATATTCACCCCATTTCATGAAAGAAATGCTCTTGAATGAATGAATGAGTGGTCTAACAATCTTGCCACACACGTATTCTGGGGACCCCAACGTGTTTCACAGCTACTCCTGCATGGAGTGATAATTCCAAAAGCAGGACTCCCTATGGGTCTGCTTCTATCATCTGTTGTTTTGATTGCTTCTTGCTTATGCTGTCTTGTCTCCTCCTTGCCTTGTTTTCTTTGGCTTTGTGCTGGATGTTGTACTGAAAAATTATGTGTGGAAATAATGTGATAACATTTCTTTAGAGAGAATTTTTGTTTGCTTATGCCAGGCACATGGGGATGCTAACAGTACAATATTTAAAGGGCATTACTGAGGCAATAGGAATATAGTTATGAACAAGAAATGGCTCCTCCATTATGGAAGGCAGTGTGGAGGTTCCTCAAAAAATTACGAATAGAATTACCATATGACCCAGCAATAACTCTCCTGGGTATCTACCCAAAAAATCTGAAAACATTTATCCATAAAGACACGTGTGCTCCAGTGTTCATTGCAGCTTTGTTTACGGTGGCCAAGACATGGAAACAACCAAAATGTCCTTCGATAGATGAATGGATAAAGAAGTTGTGGTATATATACACAATGGAATACTATTCGGCGGTAAGAAAAGATGATATAGGAACATTTGTGACAACATGGATGGATCTTGAGAGTATGATGCTAAGCGAAATAAGTCAGACAGAAAAAGCAGAGAACCATATGATTTCACTGATATGTGGTATATAAACCAAAAACAACAAAAGAACAAGACAAACAAATGAGAAACAAAAACTCATAGACACAGACAATAGTTTAGTAGTTACCAGAGGGTAAGTGGGGTGGGGGGTGGGAGAGAGGGTAAGAGGGATCAAATATATGGTGATGGAAGGAGAACTGACTCTGGGTGGTGAACACACAATGGAATTTATAGATGATATAATACAGAATTGTACACCTGAAATCGATGTAATTTTACTAACAATTGTCACCCCAATAAATTTAAAAAAAAAAGAAAAGAAATGGCTCCTGCCCTTACAAGTCTTACTCTGAATGAGCAATAGGATTCATTTAAATAGAGCCTTTAAAGAATAATTTAGTTCATACAAGTTTGATCAGCATGCAGCTTTTCCTAACCTTATCCATCTGCACCCATTAAGGAGTGGCATGCTGGGCCATGTAGAGATGCCCTGAGGTAGCAGTTCTTTTGCAGTTTTATCTCATAGATAATTTAGAAAAATTTCTGTGAACGGATTAATGCATTCACCATGTAATAATCTAATCAGAAATCATCAGAACAATTTTACTTCCTTTGACCAAACACCTAGGAAAGACGATGCTTTAGAATACTACACTAAGGCAGTTACTAATTCATGGCAGAAATAAAATCAGAGCCCATTTGAATATTATAAACTGAAATACTCTAAATCGACAGACCATCTGCAGGGACTTAAGTGCTTGTGTCTAAGTGGTAGAACCAAAGAACACAATCCTTCCACACACAAGCTCAACAATACCTAGTTCCAGTCCTCACAAGTGGGAGGTTGGAGCTACTATCAAAATAGTGGAGAGACTGATGAGAAGGAATCTTCTGTGGAGTGGAACCCACGGAGACCTTGACTTAATGATGATGACCCAAACTGAAGAGTCTGAGCTCTGTCTCTCTGGACTTGCCATCCTTAGACATCCCCAGGTGTTATCTCATGCTTGTTTAATGGGATGGGGGTGGTTCTCAAAAAGATGAAAAATACAAATCACTTCTCATCCCTTACTCCTGGAAAAAACACTCAACAGGAGAGCTGACTTGGGAGATTTAAGACAAACTACCAAACTTAATACATTAATATCAT
Source organism: Rhinolophus sinicus (assembly GCF_057876585.1). Lineage (NCBI taxonomy): Eukaryota > Metazoa > Chordata > Mammalia > Chiroptera > Rhinolophidae > Rhinolophus > Rhinolophus sinicus. The sequence goes on from NC_142518.1 coordinate 11,319,028, forward strand.
TAATATGTTTTCTGCCCCAGTTTCCTGCTGTGTAATAGTTTGAAATCCTTTCATGAGACACCAAAGCCTTTGGTTTGTTGGAAACAGATTCCTTTACCATGTAGGCTTTGCTTTGAGGCTCGTATTTTCCTACTTCCATGAATTTGCTCTCTAGTTTGCACACCGCAGTGTCTTACTTGAGACCTGCACATCTCTATCTGTAATTGATTTTTACGAGAGAACCAGGTTAGTGTCCGAACTCTGGCCACATACACCACGTCTGTCAAAACCATGTTTCAATGGGGGAGCCACAGACCTTATAAAATCATTTGTTTTAAGTAAGATCTAGATTAAAGTTAACCGGGACTGAGGAGATGGCATTTGCTCTACTTAAAAATTAATGAGCAACCCCTGTCAGTTAAAATTTGGAAACAGAATAGAATTAGATCGAGTGCCCTTCTACCCCCCAAAACAACACATGTATGCCATAGGCTTAAGAATGACTAGAACCAGCATACGTCAGTACCAAGCCTGCACTAGAACTAAGTGTTGCTTGTGGTTTCCTCTATTTGTTTTCATCTATTTGCACTAAGATGGTAAGTTCCCTTGGATTCTGTGGTGTCTGCTTCCTCCTGAGATCTTGAGCAATGACCCTTTATTTGTGTTTCCCATCACTGCTAAAACACAACAGAGCTGTTATCATTCAAGTGTACAAATAATTTGTTGAGCTCTTATGATGAGGAGGCATTTTGTTGGCATCATGGAAAACTGAAAGGAAAATTAAATATGGCTCTTGACCTCTAGGAATTAGTAATTTAATAGATGAAAAAGACACATCCAGGGATAATTCATGTTACATTAAAGCAATGTACATGGAAATTGCTGTAATAGGAGCCTAATTGAATCCAACAGTGACAAAGTTTAGAGTTTCAGTGTCTTTCTCAGTAGATCCTGAAAAGGGGATTCTGGTTACCAGGTTATTTTCCAAACAGGACTACATAGTTTGTGGGGCCCAGTGCAAAATGAAAATGCGGGACCCTCTACTTTAAAACTAAGGATTTCAAGGCAGTGACAGCATTAAGCCAAGTGCGAGTCCTTCTGAGTGTGGGGCCCTGTGTGAGTGCACAGGTCACATGCCCACAAAACCAGCCCTATATTCAAATACAGTCTCTGAATATGAGGAAGAGACAATTTTTTAACAGTCCAGAGGAGGAATTTATACACAGGAAATTTTCTTCCAAGTAGTTCATAGGAAAACAAACTCTTCCTAAGGAAAGAAAATAATTCAGTGTTTTCCAAATTAGCAAATTGGATTGGGATCTAAAAGATAGAAAATTACAATTTGCAAAGACAATTTCTCAGCTATTTCACAGCTACAAGGTAAGTATAATAATAGTAGCAGTTAGTGGTAGTAGTAGCTGACGCTAACCTATAGAGCTTAAGTGCCAAGATTCTTCTAAGTCTATTAAGTATATTTACTCATTTAATCCTCAAAAGAGCCTTGGACAGTAGATACTATTATTTCCTGTCTTACAGATGAGGAAACTGACCTTAGAGAGGTTGAGTAATTGCCCCAGTCACATGGCAAATAAATGGTAGATCCAGGATTTGAACTTGGTCTAGCTCCAGAGTCTGTGCTCTTAACCACTATTTATGCTACTTCTCATAAAGAAGGACTTGACAGACGAACAGAAGGGAGGAAGGAAAAAAGGAAGGAAGGGATGAAGGGAGGGAGGAAGGAAGGATTGAGTTATCCCATTGTATTCATTCATTTATACCATAGATTTGGCTTAACCAGGGTATACTGTGTGTTGTGTGCATGTTTTAATTTTTTTTTTTTTTTTTGCATTTCATGTTCATAGTTTAACAGCACCCGTTCGCCCTCCCCCACTGAGTGTTGCCACATGACCCCATGGAGTAGAAAGGTACTGATTCTGAGAACATTCCATCACAGCCCTAGCCCACTCTTTCCAGACACTTTCACTTTCTTCTCTTTTAACTTTATGGCAAACTATTGTTTCTAACTAACAGGTATTCTTTTAAATCAATTTAAACAGTGGGTCTTTTCCTAACTTGAATTAAATAAAATATAATTTATACAGCCATGCCATTGGCTTTTTCCCCATTATTTCCCGCCCCCCCACCCATAAGTGGCAAATAAGGCTCTGTTCAAGATGGGCATCACCTAAGCTGCCTCTGGACTTTAGTTTGGAGAAAAGAAATTCCAACTTGCCCTATATTTATCAGAACTGTAAAGGTTCGGCTTCTCAAATCAAAAAAGACAATAGGACAAAAGGATTCTCTGACAGCCAATTGTCCCTGTCACCATTAAATAAAAAGTGCTTTTGGCTGCTGGTCAGAGCCTGTAGTCAGTCACTATTCTTTCTTTGTTTCCCAGTCCATTGTTATTCAAGGAAGGAATCGCCTACAAAATGTGGCCTCTGGTGGCGGGGGTTTTTCTCCAGCTCTTGCTCTCTATCCCTCTCTGTCTCTCTTTTTGCATGCACCAAACTTTTTTTTCTTTCTGAAAGTTACCTAGGAAACAAAGTCTTTTGTGCTGCAACTTTATTTGAGCTATTCACTTCGCTGGGAATCTGCACAAAAGCTGAAGAGAGAAAGAAGATTGCAATGTTTTTACTAAAACTTTCATGGCGAACACATTTTTCTCCAGGGGGGGAATCCTGTTGGGTGTGTTGGGGGGCTTTGCAGATACCTCTGACAAGGTAAGCAAATGCTGGGGGTTAGTTTAAACAACTGGCTCTGGAATCTTCTCTTTAATGGGGCTTGAGAACAGTTCATTTAACAATATGTGAAATCCTCTGACTCAACAGGGCATCATGCTTCCAAATGTGAAGATGAGAACAAAGTTTTTTAATGATCCTGGTTTTAGGACAGAATATTATTGAAACCTAACTGGAATAAGAGCAAAAGTATTTATTTTCTGCAAACACCCACCTTCCTCCAAATTATGGAAATAAATAAATCTAGGTTCAGTGATGAAAACTGGGTCTTTTAACAATCTGATTTAGAAACCCAGCCCTGGAATCAAAATTGGAATGGTGCCTTTTTAATAATTTGTGTTAGGAGCCCAGCCCTGGAATCAAAATTAGACAATATTAATATCTATCAAAGGTTTGAATGGAGAATTTTCAAATGTTATATAGAAGTCAAGGCCTCTAAGTACGCTGCTGGAAGAAAAGCTTCAGACTGTAAAGCTGAAAGAAAAGAAACTAGGACTGTTTTATGTTTTATTCCTCCGAATTTGAAAAAGAAGCCCATTTGAATCCCCCCTCCCAGTAACAGCATTGATGTTTTCCACTATAGTTGGTGAGGGGGAGATTCTTCACTTTTGCTTTTCCATGTGCATATAGTGTTGATGAAACCATATTTTTAAAATGTTATTCACAAACGCCAGAGTCCTGCAGTAAAATTAACTCTGTGTTTTAATCCAGCCTCTCAGATTAGATTGGCTTGTACTTCAGGTGGTGTGTTCTGGAATGTCTCCTGACTCCAGGTTTTCTGGTACATTTTCTGAAACATTTCATAGATATTTAAATCATCTTTTCCCTTTGACCCTAGTAATCTAGCGCTCTCAAGACTTTCAATAGGAATGTGCAGCGAGACGGATATCTAGAAAGTGGATCTACCTCTCACTGGATTAGAGACTGACATTTTTCCTCAGTTTGAAGTTTGGGGATTTCTGGCTACCTTTCTTGTCTCTCCTCTTAATTCCACTTGACCTGAAAAGCATGTTTATTTAACCCATTTTTTTTCTTTTGTGTCGCTTGACTATTGAAAGTATAACTTTCAATTAATTGTGCTTACTACCTATTTCTAGGAATACTTCCTTTGACCTAAAAGCTTATTTCTGACCAAATCTTTCTTAACTAAACTATGAAATCCCTTATATGTGTGTTTACATATAAACCATGGTGGTTGAGTCCGAATGTACTTCATTTGCAGTCCCATCCCCCGGAGGACGAAGATACAGATGTCATGTTAGGGCAGAGGCCGAAAAACCCAGTACACAATATCCCCTCAACACTGGACAAGCAGACCAACTGGAGCAAAGCACTACCTCTCCCGACGCCAGAGGAGAAGATGAAACAAGATGCTCAAGTGATTTCTTCTTGCATTATTCCCATCAATGTCACTGGTATCGTTACATTCTTTTCTTAGGGACAGTTGGGTCAGAATATTCTGTGTATTAAATATGTTCAAAACCTGTGCTGCTTGGGGGTACCAGTTAAGAATACTGCTTGCTAAACAAGCAATACCCTTTTCATCAAAATATAACCCAGAGATGTCCAATATGCTTGTGTCAGGTTTTGAACACCAATTTGCATATGTTCTGTTGGGCCACTTGTTATGTAAATGATGGACAGTTTCTTTTTGGGGGAAAAAAAAAAGTCACCAAATAGCTCTTTGGCCATAGCTGACTGAAACAATGGAGAAAGCGGCAGTGATTAATCATATGATAATGATGTGTGGTACTGCAAGAAAGAAAATAGCAAACCCCAGATTTCTAAAACTGTAAGTAATGATCCTGTAGACCAACTATAAAATCTGTTTTCATGCTTCCTAGAAAGAAGGTAGGCTTGTTTAAAAGATCATTTAGAAGTCTGCATTGATTTTAGGGATTTTTGACCTAAAAATATATGGATTCATAGGTGAAAGCTGAATTCTACTCTAAAACCAGCAAGCCTGCCTTCCCTTCACTCTGCTTTCCTACTTCTATGAATTGACAGTGTGAATACTAGTCCAGGTTGAATGCAGGCCCGTCAGACTTTTCTTGAAAAGTTTATTGGTAGCGATTGTAAATTCCAGAATTGGAAATGGTAATCTTTGTAAGTAAAATAATGTTATAAGATATTCTAACTTTCAAAGATAGAAATTAAATAGTCGATTCATTGGGCTTTCTTTAAATAGTTCTAATAGTTATAGTTTAACTTATTTATATATTGAAAATTTCAAAATGGCCATATTATGACTGATTTTCATCCTCATACCATGTGACTAAAGATTGCTTGTTGCTCGAGATGCAGTTTGGACACAGCTATTATTAACCCCACTCAAATTTCTCTCACGTAAAGTGGGGAGCAAATGATGACCTGGTATCTAGGACAGATATTATTTCCTTCCTGAAAAAAAGGAGTTCCAGTTGATCCGCTGGTTCTGAGCTGGGGGTTCATTTTCCTGATGACCTATTCAAATTGAAGGATAAATTATTCTAAGCATGTGCATTCTATCTGATCTCTATAATCTACCGTGTTTCTTCGAAAATAAGACCTAGCCGGACCATCTGCTCTAATGCGTCTTTTGGAGCAAAAATTAATATGAGACCCTGTATTATATTGCATTGCATTGTATTGTATTGTATTGTATTGTATTGTATTGTATTGTATTGTATTGTATTGTATTGTATTGTATTATATTAATTAAAGACCCGGTCTTATATTGTAGTAAAATAAGACCAGGTCTTATATTAATTTTTGCTCCAAAAGATGCATTAGAGCTGATGGTCCGGCTAGCTCTTATTTTCGGGGAAGCAGAGTAAATGGGATGAATTAGGGCAGTTCAGCTGTCAACATGGACATTTTGGCATCCTCTTAAACTAATTTTCAGTTCTGGGAACAGCTGATTGTTAGCAGCACCTGCTTTCTTCATGGCACCGTAAGTAACATTTTGTTTTCAAATTTGGTTCTTTGATTATGGGCCTTGTGAGTCAGGAAAAGGGAAGATCTTTCCTTCAGCTTTATTTTGGGAACTCTGAGACTAAAGCCTAGATGATATGTTGATTTCAAGAGCTTTAATGAGAAAGTTGTTGATTATGCCCATGTAACACAAAGTATCTGGGTCTGTATGCCATGTGTTCTGTAATTATTATGATTAGAATGAAGGATTTTAATTTTGGGTTGGAACTAAGAAAGAAAAATTCCATTAGTACAAATTCTCCAATAATATTGTAATCATTCATCATGTGATATCTCATACAGATTTTCAAAGTGACTTCTAGAAACTGTTCTCACTGTGATGCTAAGCGGAACTCAAACTGCTTCATTATATAGCTGAACAAGGTTTAACATGCCATCTGCCCCATGCCTAACAATCAGGATAAATGATCAGACAACCGGATTCCAAAGCACTTTGGACATTATAGCTCCCTGAGGCAAAGCTCACTCTGAAAACTCCATGGCACATGCTTGTGCCAGATGAGAGTATGAGTTCCTCACCTCCTCCCTCAGCATTCTGGGTTGGAGAGGACTGCATATAGGGTGTCAATAATGTGACTATGGAGAGAGAAACTAACAGGCATCATGGTTTGCTTCCTGTGTTACTAAAGCAGACAGACACATTGTAAAGACTGGGAATTCCAGCTTTATTTACAATTGGCTCAGAAGGTAGATCCACTTAAGTACAGAACTGGGGACTGCCTTGTATTTTTATTTTATATGATAAGACACCAGTGCTAAATAAAAAAGTGTCCAATTTAGTCAGCAGGAGAAAGTAGACAGACTTGCATGATGATTTAAAAAAATCTCTAGGCTGTTGTTTCCTCACAGCAAGTGTGTATATTGGGGTGGGGAGTGGTTGGGCAGAGTGAGTAGAAGGGGAAAAACTTCACAAAGATGCTTTTAATGAAGAGACGGGTGAGGATATCTTAGCTGAACTAATTTAGGTGAACATCTTGGGTACGGATTTGCTATGCAAAGATATCAGCTTCCAAGAGCCCAGAAATAGACGAGTAAATCATAGTAACTAAAAGTTGTGAGGAGTCATTTCTATGTGACGGTGACTCTTTGATGTTATTTCTCTTTCCTTTTTCTTTTGATTTTTCTTTCTTTGCTATTTACTTTGGCAGTGCAAGCTGTGTGGAGAGCTGCATTTAGAAGTAAAGCTTGATGTATTGTACCATAATTTAAATGAAAGCTGAATAAGGGCTCCCTTATATTTGTTCACAGGCTTAATCCAAATTCTTCCTTTACTTCAATAAATATCACTGTGTTGCAAGCAAATGAAAATGTGTTTGCCATTTCTAAAGGCTAATGAGACCTATTTGTGGGTTGCAGGAGTTGGTTTTGACAGAGAGGCTAGTATACGCTGCTCTCTTGTTCATTCACAATCCGTACTGCAGCGCAGACGAAAACTGAGGAGGAGGAAAACCATCTCGGGTATCCCCAGAAGAGTCCAACAAGAAATAGGTGCAGTATAAAACTGTTAATGGTTAATATTCTGTCAGGTGCTGATTTTAAGGAGATAAAACAGAAGCAGACCTTTAACCAGCTTCCTTAAAAATAGTCAGTGCTGTACCTTGTAGAGGTTTTGAAATGGTGTATATTTGTTTTGTTTTCAGCGAGCCAGGTGGTAGGACTTTTAAAATCTCTGTTCTTGACTATGAAGTTTTAACCTTATGGATTTAGGCATATACGTTCAGGTTTTATTGCTGAAATGCAATATTTTGCTATTTTTAAAGTTTTATTAAGATAGAAATTATGAATAAAAAGTAACAAGATTCACTGAAAGATTCTTTTAGAAAAGTATACCTTTATTTGAAGAGAGATATACTTTTATGACAATAATTTTACAAGGAAAATTTCAAGCATACTCAATTAAATATTGAATATTGATAATAGGATACCCTTGGTAACATTTTTTTCTATTTTTTTGTTCACTGTGTTTAGCATATCTTTTCCTAAAATTATTATTATGGTACCATCTCTTGTATATAAGATTTTTACTTCTTATAATGAATTCTAAGGTTTTTATTTTGTTATGTTTATATCACAAAGTAAAAATGAATAGTGGCCAAGAAGATAAAATGGACTTTCATTTAAAAAAATAGTAGCCACTTATTGGGGAAAAGTAATTTGATATTGAAGAGAGAGAGAGAATTCACAAAAGATTTAAAAGCATATCTTCTCTTAGTGTGTGTATATATATATACACATGTTATATACATACACACACACACACACACAGATATATATATATATATATATATATATATATATATATATATATGTATATATTCTGGAGGTGCTAAAAAATGTACACATTTTAAGAGATGTTATCTACGTATTACTTTTCAAAGTTGAATTATGGTAGCATTGTGTAGTATGACAGTAGCTCAAAAGATGGCGTTAATCAAATGAATGCTAGCGTCATTCATTGTATTACAATTTTAATACAGATTTTTCCTTTCTTAAAATGTGTATGCATTTTTTTGGAACTGTGTGTGTGTGTGTGTAGAGAGAGAGACAGAGACAGACAGAGGCAGAGAAAGAAATTTTCCAAAGCATTTTAACTTTCTCCTAATTTTATATGCCGATTTTTTTTTCTATAAGAAAAAGCTCCACCATGCTAGCACCTAGATTTGTGGATGTCTCTCAGAATGTCTGGTAGTATGGTGTGGTATAAAATATCTCATTATGTTTTCCATGTGCCCCAGATTCTGATGAATCACCCGTGGCCAGGGAAAGGAATGTGATTGTGCACACAAATCCAGACCCTTCCAACACTGTCAATAGGAGGTCTGGAACCAGGGACTCGGAGTGCCAAACTGAGGACATTCTGATTGCTGCTCCATCCAGAAGGAGAATCAGAGCTCAAAGGGGTCAAAGCATTGCAGCTTCCCTTTCTCATTCTGCTGGCAATATCTCTGCATTGGCAGACAAAGGTGACGCCATGTTTACAACTGCAGTGAGCACCCGAACAAGATCTCGGAGCCTTCCCCGGGAGGGCAATAGAGGCGGAGACACTGAGTCCAAAGTTGGTACTAAACCCTCAGCATATGAAGAGGGGGAGCCTTTTGTCAGTGACCGAGAAAGATCCCCTAACAATTGCAGCGAGGCCCCCAGCAGCCCAAGTGTACAGGAACACCAGCCTGCTTTGGGCCTGGCCTGTTCTCAACATCTTCACAGCCCCCAGCACAAGTTAAGTGAGAGAGGGAGGTCACGTCTGTCCCGAATGGCTGCTGACTCTGGCAGCTGTGACATCTCCTCCAATTCAGACACCTTTGGGAGCCCCATCCATTGCATCTCCACAGCTGGCGTCCTCCTCAGCGGTCACATGGACCAGAAAGATGACCACCAGTCATCCAGTGGCAACTGGAGTGGGAGCAGTTCCACATGTCCCTCACAGACCTCAGAGACAATCCCTCCTGCAGCTTCTCCTCCCCTCACTGGCTCTTCGCACTGTGACTCAGAGTTGTCACTAAACACGGCCCCTCATGCTAATGAGGACGCCAGTGTCTTCGTGACAGAGCAGTACAATGACCACCTGGATAAAGTGAGAGGCCACCGAGCGAACTCCTTTACCTCCACTGTGGCAGATCTTCTGGATGACCCCAATAATAGCAACACAAGTGATAGCGAGTGGAATTACCTCCACCACCATCATGATGCCTCCTGCCGCCAGGATTTTAGTCCTGAGCGCCCCAAGGCAGACAGCTTGGGCTGCCCAAGCTTCACAAGCATGGCCACTTATGACAGCTTTCTGGAAAAGTCTCCATCAGACAAAGCAGACACGAGCTCTCACTTTTCAGTGGACACGGAAGGATACTACACCTCCATGCACTTTGACTGTGGTCTCAAAGGTAGTAAGAATTATGTCTGTCACTATGCAGCCTTGGGCCCAGAGAATGGCCAGGGCATTGGAGTTCCGCCTGCTCTTCCGGACTGTGCCTGGCAGGACTACTTAGACCATAGGAGGCAGGGGAGACCAAGCATCTCTTTCAGGAAACCAAAGGCAAAGCCAACCCCACCTAAAAGGAGCTCATCATTGAGGAAGTCCGATGGAAATGCAGACATTTCTGAGAAGAAAGAACCAAAGACAAGCAGTAGCCAGCTCCTGCCTCACAGTTCCAGGGAAATGAAGCTGCCGCTTGATTTCTCCAACACGCCTTCTCGAATGGAAAATACCAGTCTTCCCACCAAGCAGGAACCTTCTTGGATCAACCAGAGTGAACATGGTACTAAGGAACCTCAGTTAGATACTTCAGATATTCCACCATTCAAAGATGAAGGTGCTGAATCAACTCACTATGCAGACCTCTGGCTTCTAAATGACTTGAAAGCAAATGATCCTTATAGATCTTTATCTAATTCAAGCACTGCTACGGGTACCACCGTTATCGAATGCATCAAATCTCCAGAGAGCTCTGAATCCCAAACGTCCCAGTCAGAATCAAGAGCCACCACCCCATCCCTTCCTTCTGTTGACAATGACTTTAAACTGGCTTCACCAGAAAAGCTGGCTGGCCTGGCATCTCCATCAAGTGGCTACTCAAGCCAGTCTGAAACGCCAACATCCTCCTTCCCTACAGCTTTCTTTTCTGGTCCACTGTCTCCTGGAGGTAGCAAAAGAAAACCGAAAGTCCCAGAAAGGAAATCCTCACTACAGCAACCCTCTTTAAAAGATGGAGCTCTAGCACTGAGTAAAGATCTTGAACTTCCAATTATACCTCCTACCCACCTTGACCTAAGTGCTCTTCATGTCTTGAATAAACCATTCCACCACCGTCACCCGCTGCATGTTTTTAGTCATAATAAGCAGAACACAGTAGGAGAAACACTGAGGTCGAATCCTCCACCGTCCCTTGCAATTACACCAACAGTCTTGAAATCTGTTAACCTTAGGTCCATCAGTAAGTCTGAAGAAGTTAAGCAAAAAGAAGGCAACAATCCCGAACTCCCCTACTTAGAGCAAAGCACTCTCACAATGGCTGCCCTGTCTCCAGGTAAGATTAGGCCACATATGGCTAAGAAATCAATAGCACGTCAGTACTCCACTGAGGACACCATACTGTCCTTTTTAGACTCCTCTGCAGTTGATACGGGACCAGATAAACTACAGTTAGAAAAAAAACGTCCTTTTGATGTGAAGATTCATTGTGATCCTGAAACAGTAACCTCAGCTGGTAGCAATCTTCCAGATTCAAGTGTCACAAAAGACCAAATACATGCGGAGAGTGAGCCTATTCCAGAAAGCACACCAAGTAAAACTGGTGACTTTCCCACAGAAGGATTTCAGAGGGTGTCTGCTACCCGCCCAAATGATTTGGATGGTAAAACACTACACTATGGAGCTGGTTTAGATGGTGCCCTAGCACAGGTCCAGAAGTCATCCTCTGCAGATCGTGAAGAAGTTGTACACCCTGAATCTGCCGATGTGCTCACCTCTCAGTCAAACTCACAAACTAGAGCCGCAGACATAAGCAATCAACTTAAGCATCAACTCGGGATGAGCCGCCACCATGACAAAGTGCCTGGGACTATCAGCTGCGAAACAGAGCTATCAACTGTAAATTCATGTCCTGAGAAATGTTCCGAGCAGGAAAATACTGCTTCAAGTATTTCAGCCAAAAGTGCCTCTGATAACAGCGGAGCAGAGGAGACCCAAGGAAGTGTGGATGAGGTTTCATTGAAAGGTCAGTTTGTCACAATGGAAAGGGGTCTCATGGCACTTCTTGAAATTTGTCTTTCTTACTTCCCCATAACACGGTGCGGCCCTGGGTGTTGGGTTCCCTCCACTATCTCTTTTCACTTATTAAAACAACTGAGGTTAAAAAAAACCAAAAACTTTTGCTATTGAGGGACTAAACGGTGACAGATATAGCTCCTCGTTTTAAGCATGGTGGTAAGAGAACTGTTGTTTATTTATTCCCTGAGTCAGTGACGCCCAGCAGTATGCCAGGTAACTTCCTCCTAAAGATGCTTTTGTTCTTAATTTAAGAATTGTCACTGAGTGACGACTCTATGATTTCACCGCTTAGTGAAGACTCTCAGACTGAAGTGGAAGGTGTGTTTGTGTCTCCAAACAAACCTCGAACAACTGAGGATTTATTTGCAGTCATTCACAGGTGAGGCAACAATACCAAAGGTTTTGCTTCTTATGGTGCTTCTCATGAAAAGCAAATGTGGGAAAGCCTTGTGGCTTGTAATACATTCAGCAAAAAGTTAAAAGCAAGCAAAGAGAGATTATTTTTCCAAATCAAATTGATAGACTTGTATTGAAGTTGGGAAATCTGAGTCTTTATGTATAGTTAGATAGACCTGAAGAGAGAGACTTTCATAAGAAATGCTGAAAGATGGTGTTTTTTTCCCTAAGAAAGACATTCTGGAACAAGTCTTGATTTGAAAACAATTTGTGGTTAAGTCATTTAGAGTGAAAGCTCAAAAACTCTCGTGCAAGCTCTGACTTTTAAATAATTTCTTGAACCTAAAAACATATGCTGAGAGCTGTCATCCTACACTAGCAGAGATAAATGTAAGTTGATTCACTAAACAGAGCCCCAAAGTTGAGACAAGACAGTGTATGAAAACCTGCCCATTTCATAGCTCAGAACAATTAATCACTACTTCTTTTTACCTCTCTTCCTAAAACTTAAATTTCATTAATAACACCAGCCTTTTCTCAAGTGAATGCTCCATAGCCCACAAATAGGGGGTGTCCTCTGGGCTGCTTTTCCATGACAGGGCCAGTCCATGCTGCCCATTCACATTCTCTCATCTGCCTCCTGCATCCTTGGGGTCCATGTCCGTATTTGCAAGAATACTCCTTGCAACCTGTGACAGATGAACAGAGCACGAACCAGCCCTTGGAAACCAAATCCATATCAGACTGAGCTGTCCAATCAAGATGTGCCTACCCCTTTGATCATTATGACTGTCTTCTTCTCCTAGGCCTTGGTGACCTACGTGGGACTCCCAAGGCATAAAACTTGGGGACTGTCTTTTCTATCTCGTGACGTTATACTTTTTGAAGCAAGTTCTTTGCCGGCAGCTTACCATTGTTGTCCCTAGAATTCTACTTTTTAAGGGAATTTGTGTTTTCTCTTGATGCGGTTCTCTCATAATGAAGAAGCATTGCTCTTCAACAACGTTTTTACAAGAGGCCATCAGAAATGGCTTCTGTGTGTACCCTGGCGGGCACACTTCTCCATTCACAGAGTGAAGAATCATAAGTTTACTTTTCTTTGCCCCTGTGTGTAGTGTAAGCCCCGATTATATTCCTCTCACCCCACTTTATCTTCAAGCTTAGGACAAGTTACTAAAATGCTATGTTAGTTAAAGAGTCAAGTTTTTACCCCCAAAGAACAATGGAATAGTGGACAGAACTTAAGTAGTGGAGTCAGAAAGACCTAGAATTGAATCCTAATGCTGCCACTTCCTATCCAGTCTGGAGTCAGTTAAAACCGCTCTACCTACTCCCTTACTGGAAATGCAGATGCCTGTTGTTCACATATTCAGTTGTGATGATAAAATAACATTTTCACGACTGGACTATGGGAGTATGGGAGATGCTTAAAGCAAATGTTAGCTTGCAACTCCTACCCTATTGGAGTGCTGGACACTGGCATACACAAGATAACAACCACAAAGGATTCAGTGAACCCAAGTCAGACTGGTCTCCAATTGCAAGCTGACATTTTCTCTACCCTGTCATTTTTAGGTTGGTGAGAGAGCATGTTGCCAATACTTATCAGTGAACTGAATCAGGCTGCACATTCACTGAATTGACGCCAGTTTACTTTTAATCAAGAGAAATAATATGATGGGTGCCTAGGTTTGGTAGCTTTACTGAATTTCGTAATCTTAGATTTGCATTTGTGTAGGAGCTATCTGTCTGTCTATCTATCTTATCTATCTATCTATCTCTCTCTCTCTCTATCATCTGCAGCACCGTGACAAGAATGATTTTGTTCTCTTGAGCACTTACAGTATATAGAGCTTTAAGAGCTCCAGAGGTAGTATAGGATTTCAGCTCCTCACAGAAAGTTGGCTTGCTGATTAATACACTCTTGACGTCCCTAGGCAGCTATGGACAATGGTATTTGCAGCTCAAAATGGATTGACTTATTTAAAAAGTCATGTAAGAAATTTTTTATGTGGAGGAATTTAAAAAGCAGACAGAACAGCATCATGCACACCCCCCCCACACACACACACGTCCATCACCCAAGCCTGTCAACCGTCAACCCCTGCATGGCTAATCCTGTCCCCTCCACACCTCCATCTGCTTTGCTCTTCTGGCATTGATTGGAAGCCAAGCCCAGACATCAGAGCGTTTTATCTGTATCGCAGAGACAGATTAATAAGAGAAAGGTACAGTCTTTCACCGCCTACACTCTAACTGGGAGTCAGATAGCAGTAATTTCTTATACTAAAACATCCCAATAAGTCCTCCTGTAGAACCTTTAGCCTCCACATTAGTCATTATTTGAAATGGTAATTTCCAGAACCTAATTTACGTCCACTGGTTATTGGAGAAGGAATGTATCTCACTCCTCATTGCCATAGCCCTAATGCTTCCATGCGATCAGACAGGGTGCACCAAAATGCTCTTGAAGATGATGTATGAATGTGACTTAATGCTTTTAGCTTCATTAAAATGTATCTGGACTGAGATTCCTTTTTTTCTGAAAAGGTCCAAGAGAAAAGTACTTGGAAGAAAAGATTCTGGGGACATGTCTGTTCGAAGCAAATCGAGAGCTTCTCTTGGCAGCAGCAGCAGCAGCAGCGCTGGTTCTGTCACTTCACCCAACAGTGTGACCACCCCAAATAGCCACAGGTCTCCTGGCCTTATCTATCGAAATGCCAAAAAGTCCAATACATCGAATGAAGAGTTTAAGCTGTTACTCCTCAAGAAAGGCAGTCGCTCGGATTCCAGTTACCGCATGTCTGCTACTGAGATCCTGAAGAGTCCCATCTTGCCCAAATCTCCTGGGGAGCTCACCGCTGAGTCCCCCCAGAGCACCCATGAGGCCCATCAGGGGTCACCTGGGGCAGAAGCATTGTCCCCCCTCTCTCCATGCTCCCCGCGAGTTAATGCGGAAGGGTTTTCCTCAAAGAACTTTGCCACCTCAGCATCGGCAAGGGTTGGACGTTCTCGGGCGCCCCCTGCAGCCAGCAGCAGCCGCTACAGTGTCCGGTGCAGGCTGTACAACGCACCCATGCAGGCGATCTCTGAGGGTGAGACTGAAAATTCTGATGGGAGCCCACACGACGATCGATCCTCCCAGAGCTCTACATAGGTGGCTTGTGCCAGGCTGGCTGCCAAAGGCCAAAAGCCTTAGTCACGTGAAGATGGAGGAACAGAACAGAAGACTAGGGAGAAGTCAGAACATCACGGGGTACCATCACATACTACCAATAAATTCCTAAATATGTGCTGGGGAGACGAAAGGTGGTTTGGTCTTTCCTGATTATTTTCCATGTTTTTAGGTAGCTGCACTGTCTTTCACATTTTTCTTTAGCTTAGTTTGATTTATCCAATCTCATTCCTTTTGATAAAATAGAATTCGAAAATGTCTGCTTTTCATGAAACCTAGAGAAAAGTTTTCCCAGAGCTGCCTAATCAGAAAACAAAACCCTCACTGTCATAATTCTTAAGAAGATGAAATTACTCTGGAGGTTTGGTATTTTTTTACATTAAAATGAACTAAAGCAAAATTTAGAAGAAAGGACTACACACATGTAAATACCATATTTTTGATAAAAATGTGTAAATAGATTTATCAATGATGAGTGGACATGTGGCCAATTATTTACCACACACCAACTGTTTATAGAACACAACAGATAAAATGTAATAATTGTATTCTGTGAATACCATTTTCATATCGAATACCATATTTAAATGTCCACCAATATGATTTCTGAGTGATAAACCACAAATAAGAATTTTAAACTGGTAAAATAAAGGAAATCTTGAGGTCATATACTGAAATGTGATTAATTTAAAATAATGAATTCAGACCTAACCATTTTTGTGACAAATTGCAGCACCAAACAAGCGAATAACAGTAATCACGTGGCTATAGTTTGCCATGTGCTAATTTGAACAGAATGAAAAGCATGCTTTTGATTTTTTTCGTAATCAATACGAGAAATCATCATTCTCGACACAAAGCCCTGAACAACAGCATTGACAGTGTCCTTTGAACTTTAATTTTTCAACGGATTGCTTTAAAGAAAAGGAGTAGGGAAAAGAGTAGTTAATTTTAGGTTATGTTGTATATTGGGCTACTAGGGACGTAAATGGTCATAATCTAATGACTATAATCTTTAAACTCCTTCAGCAGTCTAGCAATTAGCTCCAGGTTTTTTAACTAACAAAAAGAAAACATAAGCATGCCACAGAGCTGTTGATTCATCAGTAAATACCTGCAGTGAGTTTTCTGAAGCTTTCTCTCTGTGCCGATGAGATTCATGCTACCTAAAAATGAACAGAAATGACACTGTGAACAATGTAGTTTTAAAAGTTGGGAAATAGGTATGTGTATATGCATTATTTATATTCACTGTTAAACTGGGAATGGGGAACAGCTCTGGTTCACAAATGCTACATACAACTGAGTTTTTGTCTGATTTTACTATATCTGCTTGATGGCAAAAGGGGAAGGGTGGTGGGTGGGAAAGGAAATGTCAGGGCAAGTGCGCTGATAAAATGAAGGCAGGGAAACAAGCTGAATTACTTGAAATTACTTGAATTTTCTTGTCTTAAAACTGAAAAAAAAGTGTAGTTACAAGTTGAAATCTTCAAATAGTTTTTACACTTCTGATTTTAACATGAACTGATGCTAATATTTGAAATGATATGTCAGAAATATAAGCAGTTATGTATTTAGAATATGTTTTGAATGGGAGAAGGTAGAAAGTAGAGAGAACTAAGAAGGGATATGGCCTATAAAAGAACAGACTGAGATTAGAATGATAGAACATAACAGAGTTACCAAGAAATTGATATGCAGCTAGCTTTAAGCTTATGCAAGTGGTATTTGGAAAAGTAGGATGTGTGAAAGGAGGTTTGTGGTTTTGTTTAATTCATGCAATATGAAGGAGAAAGCCTGGTCTAAGAAGATGCTGTCTTTCAACAGAAACACTTTCTAAGATGTTACAGATTGAGAATTAGAGAATCTGATTGCTGTTTGGTTTCTTGTTTGTCTGGGAAGAAAAAAACATGTCTGGATTCTACTACTTGTTTTCACTATCAAATTGTTTCTTAATTTCTTGTCATCCTTGTATGTAAAATGGGTGCTGGGGGTGGCGGGGTAGAGGAGGAAGAATGTGTGTGTGTGTGTGTGTGTGTGTGTGTGTGTGTGCGCGCGCGCGCGCACGCGTGCACGAACACTTGTGCTGGGATAGATAAGCTACCTGGTAAAGGGTACATTTGAATATTTACAAGGTGTTATACTTTTTATTAAAAGAAAAATGTTTGGGGGTTTTAAAAAATGGACCATCATTTCTTATTGGAACCCTTAGTTAAGAAAACCAGCATGGTTTGACACCACATGAGAACATGAATATCTTTTTCTCATGCTTTGAAAAGTACACTTGGCGAAATTTTAAAAATAAAGTTTTTAGACAAATGCTTAAGAAACAGTCATTTCCAGTCACAATAGGTGATCTTTTGTAATTTTCATAAAAGCAGTTCGTTTGCAGTATGGCTTTTGTGTAGTTAGGGGTTTTTTAAGCATAAAGAAAGGTATGTGGGCTTTAAAAGTGATTCTGAATCTTGAAAACACATTAATTGGCTTTAATAAATATGTCACCTTTTCATTATTGACATTAAGTAATGGTACCATATATATTGACTTGAATTGTGAGGCAATAAAATACTTTCTGTATGTAATGGTCACGGAACTAACCCTTATAATATAGTTTTACTTATTTTGTTTACTCTAAAAATCTATAGCAGAGTTTCTCTATTTTATATTTCATAGATTTAAAAAAACCCAAATAAAGATGGATTTTAAATTCACTGTGGAAGAGTATTGAGTAACAAACTGAGTTTAAAAAAAGCAAGAAATTCCTTAGTAATTTGGAATATTCTCCATGGCTTTATTACATAGCATAAGAACAAGATTTAGAGTACTATCTTCACCATCACTGCTGTCTTGAAGCAGGGTGCACACATTAGGTATTAGAAAAAAACATCAATCCAAACTTTTCTTCTGTTGTTTGCACTGATGCTAATTTTTTGTTCTTTTATGTTTCTACATGTCTGTGTTGTGTGGGGGAAGCTTTTTCCTTACTTTTCTATTTTTTATTATTTTTTATTTTTTTGGCTAAGTAGAGGACATGGACTAGTTATAGCAAACAAAACACACTGTTTGCTCTTGCCAAAGGTCAGTGAGTGAGTACATTTGCTGCAGTGGTAGCTGATTAAAGAACTAGATCATGACAAAGATTTAAAACTATGAAGAAGGTTACAGTGTAACTATTTTGGTACTAGAACCAGTTCATGCTGGCCGAAAAGACAATGGTTTGTGGACTTGCATCCATTTTGTATTTTTGTAATATCTGTAAATATGAACTTTTTAAATTGCAAAAATGGTTTCTTTTGTAAGATGTTTTCAACGTTTACATTCAATTCAAGCCTTTGTATATTTTAGAGCTGTGCAACACTTTAAGTCTTGTATTTATTTTTAGTAAAAATGGTGACAGTTTCATTGTGAACCCCTCAAAAAAATGTACCAGAAAAGTTTGATTACCTAGAAGTGTGTATAGAAACTGCAAATAAACGTGACTGCAATTAAACAACTGGTTTCTCTCTTCACTGTTATATAATTGCATTATTGGGGTTTCAAAAACGCAAGTTTTTTATAGGAAACTGGACATAAAGGAGGGGAACTATTATAGCAAAAGTATGAGCCAAGTAATAAAAATGGTAACGAATATTGTCTCTACAATGGGCTCTAATCTAGTTTTGTGTTTGAGAGGAGAAAGAACCCAAATCCAATGTCCTGTATACTTTCCTTGTAGCTCCTCTCTGGGCCAGGAAAAGATTTTTGCCTTTACATTGAAATACTCACCTTTGCTTCTGATAAGTACTCAGACTGTGCCTCCTTCCCAAAATGGACAGCCTTGATATATGTAAGACAAGATGCTACTAAATAATATCGTGTACTCTTTATTATAATACATAGCAAATTAATGTGCCAGATACTGTTCGTATCAAGTGCTTTGCTTACTCTAACTCCCCACGTTGTGCCCATTTTACGGATAGGGAAACTGAAGCACAGAGACGCTATTTGACTTGCCCAAAGCCATAGGGCAACTGAGTGTTGGGGCTGGGGTTCAAACCCAGTAAATCTGGCTCCAGGATCTCTCTCCACCCTGAGGTAACAACTTTTTAAAATAACTTTCCGCCTGTTTGTACCAAACTAAGATTGCCAAGGTCGATTGCTAAGGCCCCACCCCTCTGCCCCTTCAAATTCCAACACTGACGCGTACATCTAGGATTCAGTCAATGTCCGTGGTGTGTCATTAGAAGGAGGAGGAGAGGAATTACACTTTTTTTTAAAAGCTTCAAATAACCAGTCAGTGACCGTGGGGAGGCCTGGAGCCTAATCGCCACACTCTTGCGAATCGCCTCCAGGAACCCTCACCTCCGCGAAAACTGTCGCACGACCTGGTGCTTCTGCGAAGCCGCAGAAACCCCTTTTAGCACTGGAGGCTCACGCCTGCAGTTTTGTGCTGGGTTCCAATCCCACCTGCCTCTGCAAACGAATACCTGGCAGGCCCGCACTGCTGCTGCGCACTGGGAAGCAAAGCCCCTCCCCTCGGTTTCCCTAGCGAGGTTCCAGTCCGCGAGGACTGCGCATGCGCCCTCGGGATTGGCGGGTAACCGCCACTCGCTTAGGAACGTGCGCACTGCGGCTGGTCCTTGGTACGTGCGTTGGGGCACGAGCTTGCATGGGGCTCGCGGCCTGCGCGTCACGTGGCCTGCTCGACTTCCGGTGCGAAGACCGTTAAAAGCTCGAGCTGTCCTAACGGTTTTAACGGTCGCGGCTCAGGTAGCCGAGCCATCGTTAGCCGGTTCGCGCGTCCTCCGGAGGCCGATGTAGTAAGATCGCTAGCCAGGAAAGGTTTCATTTGTTCCTCACCTTGAACTTTATGGTTTTGAATGTGGGCGAGAAGCAATTGAGGAGCGATTTGGCTTTAACGGCTGGGGAAGTCCGGGGCGGGGGGGACGAGAATTTGCCCTGAGGAAAAAGAAACAATTTGCTTTTCTGGAAGAACAAATTAATACTTAAATTTCTGTATCCCTGCGGTGGGATGGTTCGGGGTGGTTTCCAGTGGTTTCCACCGGTTTTCACCGCCTCTCCCGGGATGACAGCGCATGTGAGCTTTTGAGATTTGGCCACTTGTTGAGTACTTGTTGCGACATTTGGGGACGAGTTGATCTTTTTTCATCCTTTCTCTTCCTTGGCTGTGGTGGGTGGGGGTCGAGGAACGACCAAAACTCTCAGACTATGTATAATTTTGAGTTTAAATAATTGGTAAACTAGCGAGTTGATGTATTGTAACATCTTTTGATATTGAGACACTGATTTTGAGGCTTTGATGATAACCGCGTTTGATCAAAGACGAATAGTGCAGCCTCGCTGTTTTACTATAAATACGTAAATGAGGAGAAAGAAAATAAAGATGTAGGTTGAGCACGATCGTTTGATTACTTCGTCTGTTGGGGATCGTTTCCCTCCCTCCCCAACCCAGTTCTCCCCGAATTCGGACTGCTCTAGGATTATAAACTGGTTTAATGTTTCCAAATTGTGATTTTTACAAGCAACTTCTCTGTACGATGTTTTATAAAGAAGGGCATGGGCTCGATTCAGTGCTGGGAGATGGGATATAGTTTGGGCGGCGTTATCCCCCATTTGGCACATTTTGTAGTCCCTGAAGTTTGATACGGACAGTAGAAGGGCTGCTTTTGAGAATCCGGATGGGAGTTTTAGAAATAGGTTGTTCAGTGTATTGACATACAGTACTGTTTAAAATTTTTTTTTTTTTTTTTTTTTTGCGGTGATCTGGCTGTTGTAATGTGCCCTGTTTTGCTGTGTATTCCTTGTAGTTTGTTTTCGGATGGAAACGCCGCCGTTTTCATCCCTCGCCGTTGTGATAGGTTGATGGCAAATGAATGCCTTGTACCTTGGGAGCAGACTCTTCAAATGACTTGAAAAATGTTTTTGAGATGTCTTAAATGTCTAAAAAATGTCTTAAAAAGTCAGATGGCGTTTTGTTCTTATGTTATCAAGAGTTTAGATTTTCTGTGGTAAAATATGAGTGAGCTTCGTATTAAGTAAACTAATTTTGCAGGATTTTGAACTTAATGATTTATATTAATTTTGCATAATCTAGTCATGGTTGTACTCTAAGAAAATGTTGCAGAAACTTTACCTTGTGGGAAGAAGTGAAAGGCAAATAAAATTTATGCTGTGCCTGCTACCAACTAGATACAATGTTGAGTGCTTAACTGTGTCAGTTGGTCTTCACAGGTTGTAAAGTAGATATTGTTTCAACTTTATGGGTTAAGAAATTGAGGCACAGAGAGATTAAATATCTGCCTAAAGCAAAATAGCAAATTTTGCAATTTGGCCTTGGATTCAGTTATTCAAGCTCAGTTTTTTGCGCTATGCCCCAATACTTCAAATTGACTTACAAGAAATAGTTGCTGTATATGCAATGTACAGGTGCAAGTGAATGAAAATTACATGATATGACCCTGAGGTTTTGTTGTACAAGTGCTCCATGATGAATGGTTCTATTGGGAGGATGTTGTACTAAAATAATAGCCAACACTGAGTGCCCTTGCTATGCCAGTCATTGTTCTCAGCACTTGACATATATTATTAATTCACGTAATCCTTATAACTCTAAGAAGTTGGTACTATTATCCCCATTTTACAGATTTCTTTAAAGGACAGTGAAGTTAAGTAAGTTGTCCAAAGTCACACAGCTAGTAAGTTGAGGAGCTGGGACCCAAACCCAGCTATTCTGGCCCCAAGCCTAAGGTCTTAATGGCATTTAAAGTTGCCTCTCATACAGTAGAAATGTTGAGAGTCCCATGGTAGACTCAATGCTTGCTGCTTCTGTGTCTAGCTACAGCCAAGTTTTAGCAGCATTGTAATTAACCCAGTAGGGAATTGTCTGATTGTAAGAGTCTAACAGCGATTGGCAAACTTAGTCTATAAAAGGCCAGGTAGTCAATATTTTAGGCTTAGAGCAAGGGGACAAGTGGTAAGACGTGACCTCAGAGGTGAGGAGGCTCCTAACTGTGTAAGGACCTTGTGGGCCTTAATAGAAGTTTGGATTTTGTTTTGTTATTGTTATAGAAGGGATTCCATGTGATTTTAATAATGAAGTAAGGCACATAGAGTTTGGAGCCAAACTGTACAACCTAACTAACTATGAGGCCTGGGTAAATGATTTAAACTTTCTTTGCCTCAGATTTCTCTTACGGGAAATACGGATAATAATAGAGCCTGCCCTGTGGATTTGTCAGGAATACTAAATGAGTTAACACACATCAAGTACTTAGAATATTGTCTGCCAGAGTAAGCAGTAAAATCTCTTAGTAGTATCTGTACCTTGTGGTATATTCCAAATTTTCTATAGTGAAACTATATTTAATGAAAAAAAAATATATATATATATATAAATCAATAAAACAAAATTGTTAGAAATACAGTGAGAGTATAAGAAGTACTGTTAGAGTTGGGAAACTTTAATTCACTATTCTCATTCTGTGAGAGTTCAAGTAGAGGTACAAGATTGCTCTGCAGTGTTCTTTGTAAGAGCAAAACTTTAGAAGTGACTTGAATATCTGTGAATTGGGACTGATTAAAATGAATCATGGTCTGTCTGCATGGTAGGAAACTAAGAAGTTGTTAAAGTGACTGCGTTGTATCTAAAGGTATTGCTTTGGAAAGACTTCTCCCACCATCAATTACTTTTGCCTGTTTTTGAGTTTTAGATCAGTTGAATCATACACTATATTCTCTTTTATGTCTGGCTTTTACTCAACGTTACCGTGATGAGATTCACCCTCTTGTGTAGCAGTAGTTGGTTTATTCTTATTGCTGTGTAGTCTTACTTTGTACGAAAACACCACAGTTTAATTGTTCATAGCTTGTATTAGTCTTATCATTAGAAAAAAATACATATAGTTTAAAAAAGTAAAATCTCGTTGAATTACAGCTTAAATTGGAGGTATTTTAACTTGAAGTTTTCCCACAGTATTAGCCTGCATTTATCTAACTTGAGAGTTTATTTTCCGTTTATTCAGACTGTTGTGACAGCCCTGGCTCAGGATGGATAAAGGGAATTAGCACTGTCATTAATGCACCCTTTCCAGTACTATGTCAGGGTTCAAATCTCTACTACAAGATATAATATGATTGCATTGCACTGTGTGTCTTTTTCTAGTTGCAGAGTTAAATGACTCAGAACCATAACTTACATAATTCTAGAAGATTTTTTGGCTTATATTTCACATACATTTATTTAGGTTTAATATAAAATTTAACTGCAGAATCAATCATAATCTTAGAGCTGAAATGACTGTAGAGATAATCTCAACCAGTTTACACCTGGCAGATGAGGCTGTGGTGTCTTGAGTGGTTTGCCCAGCCTACACCTTAGCAGGGGCCCAAGCTGGAACAGACTCCTGACTCCCGAAGTAAAAAAAGCCTTTCTGAGGTTCCTTTATAGAAGCAAAAGCAGTTAGGAATCCTGTTCTCTTGTTTCCAGCATTGACTCTGTAACTTTTAAATTGTGAAGCATTCACTTCACAATTTGGAGTTGTGTTTGATCTTTATTCATATTCTTAGGTATGGGCAATTTTAAAAGCCCTTCAATTTTTAAAGCTTTATTCTAAATCACAAATGGAAAATTTCTTGTTTTGTCACTCTAAAATTCAACTGGACTCCCAGTTCGAGTTGGCATTGTGAGAACATAACCATAGTAAGTTTATTAAGGTAGTGTGTAAAGTAACTTTTTATGCATTGGCTTTTCAGGAATAGAAGTTTTACCTCCTAGGTGACGAAGCAGTTTCACAAATAAACTGCCCAGCAAGTATAAAAATAATAAGGACCAACTCAGAGGAAGTGGAATTGCTCCTATTGCACAAAGATGTCTAGCTGCTCCAGTGACCCTGAAGTGGTTTGTATTTTCAAATTGAAAATCTGCCGTTGTTCTTTTCATTGTGCTATATTTCTTGTCTAAATTGAATTTAATTTCACACAGTGAAATTCAGAAACCGTAAGTATACAGTTTATGAGTTTTGACAGTGATCTGTAAAGCTGCTATGTACGTTCAATGTACAAATATTTTGTGAACAGATACTAACATTTCTTTTGGGTAAATACTCAGGAGTTGAATTGTTAGGTCACAGGGTTCTTTGTAATTTTAACTTTATGAGAATCTGCCAAACAGTTTTTCAAAGTGGTTATGGTCTTGTACATTTCTGTCACATTCTGCTATATTTCTTGATCCCTGAAGTTGAATAAAGATAGAGATGATTAAACTATATGTAATTTGGCTTAACGGAAAACACATTTCTTTACTTACATAAGGATATGGATATTAATGCCACCTAAGCGGTACAGGCAACTCTCTTAACTTCTATCAGCCCTAACGTTTTTCATCTTTGATGATAAGGTTAACTGCCTACCAAGAGTCATTTTTTTCTGACATAATTATGTAAAAGCACTTGGAAAAGCATAAGGTACTATATAAGGGTAAGATGGCATATTTTTATAAGTACTAACTGATAGCAATTCCATATTATTTTGGTTATGTCTTTTGAAACAGATATACATAGCTTCTAAATATGTTTATTTTAAAATTATTTCTATAGTTCACAATTCTTAGAATAAAGTTATTAAATGAAATTGAATGGTTATTTACTCTTTATTTATTTATACCCTGTCTCACTCCAAAAAATGTTTTAAGGTGATTCAGAGATTTATGAAGAAATAGGTACTTAAGTGTTTCCTATTTCGTCCACAGAGTGGCACTGTTGGATTATTTAAAAATCAAAAGTCATATAACATGGTTCTTTGTGGTTAGATACTTGCTTTAATAGTTCTGTTCTGGTGTCAGAGTACTAGAAAACTAGTCTTTCTACCCTGAGTTACAAAAGGAGGTTAAACTCTGTGGAAATTATGTCTTAATTGTAATTGGATTAATGAGAAAACAGTTCTGCAATGACATCTTTTCTTGTAGTCATAGTATTTACAATGGACAAAGGTCCTTTGATACCACAAATAGGCTTTTGGAGCTTCTTGTAAGTGAACTTGAAGACCTATCTTTCAGTTCTCTAGTCTTTCCTTTTAATTTGTTAATAACTCTCCCTTAGATAAAAACTCGAATACCTACTTGTGATGATGGTGACAACACTGTTCTTTATGCCTATGAACCAAATACTGCATGTGTCAATGATGTAAGTAATGTTAATTGCCATTTGCCAAATATAGTAACACTTAAACATTTTAAAGAAAAAGATTTGAATTCTTCACATACTATAGAGTGTCTCTAAATCATTCAAGAAAATATTATTCTCTCCCGACTTTGTTCACTTCCTTTCGTTACACAATGAGCATTTAACCATTTTACTTCCCTCTTTTCTTTATCTAGTAGGAAATTCAGAGCAGTGCTTACTTATTTTCAGTACAAAACTCTAAACATAGGTCCTTCTGATAGAATAAATTCTTTCCTTACTTTCTCTCTTAATTAGCCTTAATCATTTCCATTCTCGTAGTAATGTGAATTTTACTGTTGTTTCATCTCTG
Source organism: Rhinolophus sinicus (assembly GCF_057876585.1). Lineage (NCBI taxonomy): Eukaryota > Metazoa > Chordata > Mammalia > Chiroptera > Rhinolophidae > Rhinolophus > Rhinolophus sinicus. Next base: position 11,344,586 of record NC_142518.1, read on the forward strand.
CTTTAGATTAAGACTTCTGAAACTCTTTGAAAAGTCGTTGAAAAATAAAAGCAATTTAAGTAAATAAAGTGTTATTTTTCTCCTAATATTCAGTTTGGCTCTTACAGAAATAAAGTGTTAATTATTTTACTTTTAAAATCTTAGCAGGCAAGTGTTGCGTCTGACGCATACTGCCCCGAAGAGCAACAAAAAACAGTTCAGGATGTCCTGAATCATTGCCAGGTACAAAATTCCTTCTCTCAAATATAGTTTTCTAAAATACTAAACTGAAATTCTCTTTATCTCATATAAAGAGGAAGTATACAATGAATTGAAATTTTGCTATATTAAATTTTTCATGATTATCACCCCACTGTGATAATTTTTAACAATTTCTAGTTGAATAGCATCCCCAGGTGAAAATTTTACAGTGGCAATATGTAGATTTTATAGCTTATTTTTAAAAGTTCTTAACTGATCAAATGTAGTTATGTCTCTTTCATCTAGATTGCACAATATTGAATTCATTTTCCCTACAAAATCTTTAAAGGAAATTGACTGATTTGGATGAAATTTAGTGTGTGCCTAAATGCATTTCAAGAGATCTCAATTGAAACAAAATGGCAGCCTACCACTGTTTTTACAAGAGTGAATCTTACATAGTTTTGAGGGAGTCTTATAAAAATTAGCATGTTGGTAGAGATTGATAGAAGTATGTAATTATCAAAGATTTAGTGAGCTACATACCCTAGAGGTAATAAAAGTTTATTTTTTAAAAAGTGTTTCTGAATGTATCAAGTGTCTTGAGTAAAATGAGCTAGCATACTTTGAAAAGTAAAGAATATTTATGCAAGTCCTTATCATTGTTATCACTGAGAGCAGAAGTGGAATGCTTAAAGGGAAGATACTAAGTCTTCTGGGGAAGGATGTACAGAGGGTGGGCCATGGGGGGGGAGGGACGAAGTTCTGACTTTGAACAGGGCTATCCTTGGCCTGCCTTACATACAAGGTGTGACAGTTAAGTTCATGAACTTGCCACCGTAAGCTTACATTGGCAGCACTGTACAAACAGCACGGTAAGGTTTCATAACCTTGGTATATCAGTGTCTCACAGCTGTGTTCGTGTCGACGTGTGGTGGTGTCTTGCTGAGTGTTTTTGTGCGCCATTGCAAGAATGAGCTTGAATTAGAGTAATGAACAAACATTAAATTTCTTGTACTTGAAATTGATATAATGCTGTTAACTAATGTTACCTCAATAAATTTAATAAAATTTAAAAATTTTTACCAACTTTAAAAAAAAGGAAAAAACAAAAGAGCCACTTTTTAGAAGCCAAACTGCCTTAAGTTGATATAACTATCAATGATAATTTGATTTCTTTTATTTCTTCTCATTATGGCCTGGATACATGTGTACAGATTATGAGTGTGAGGAAGAAAAATAATAGATGTGTTGAATTTTTTTTCCCTTGTAAAATAAGTAAACCAATAAATTATCTAAATTTTTCAAAATGTCCTTTAAAAAATTTCTCGTTAAACTTGGCAATAGAGGAAGCGAAATCAGGGACATGTTCGTCCAAGTGTATGGGGATAATGCCATGAAGAAAAAGGCAGTGTACAAATGAATTAAACATTTTTCGGAGAGGAGAGAACACGTCACTGATGAAGAAGGTCAGGGCGGCCAATAACGAGCAAAACTGACAAAAACATTGCAGAAATTCATCAAATTGTGCATCAAAATTGTCAGCTGACTGTGAAAAGCAAGTAAACATAGCAGACCAAGTAAACATTGATAGAGAAATAGGAAAATCTTAACTGAAAGTCTTGGCATGAGAAACGTATGTGCAAAAATGGTCCCAACGGAGCTCACCGTGAACAAAAGGAAAGGAGAGTCGAAGTTTGCAAAGACCTTTTGGAGAGGCAAGACAGTGTTATCACTGGTGACAACATTGGGTCATGTTATCACTGGTGATGAAACATGGGTGTACCAATACGAACCTGAAACAAAGTGCCAAAGTGCACAAGGGAAGTCAGCCAATTCTCCACGACCAAAAAAGTTCCGTCAGTCCAAATGAGTCAAAACGATGTTGCTAACCTTTTTTGATATCAGAGGGATTATTCATTATGAATTTGTACCAGCTGGACAAACAGTTAACCAAGTTTACTATTTGGAAGTGCTAAAAAGGCTGCGTGAACTTTTTGCCAACAATTCATGGCTCTTGCCTCACGACAATGCACCAGCTCACACGGCACTGTCTGTGAGGGAGTTTTTAGCCAGTAAATAAATAACTATTGGAAACACCCTCCCTACTCACCTGACCTGGCCCCCAATGACTTCTTTCTTGACCTGAAGATAAAGGAAATATTGAAAGGAAGATATTTTGATGACATTCAGGACATCAAGGGTAATACGATGACAGCTCTGATGGCCATTCCAGAAAAAGAGTTCCAAAATTGCTTTGAAGGGTGGACTAGGCACAGGCATAGGTACATAGCTTCCCAAGGGGAGTACTTCGAAGGTGATTGTAGTGACATTCAGCAATGAGGTATGTAGCACTTTTTCTAGGATGAGTTCACAAACTTAATTGTTCAACCTCATATAGCACCCATTTAGTCCTCAGAACTCTGAGATTTTCATCTTGGTTCTGTCCATGAAGAAATTTAAGCACAGAGAAGTAAAGTAACTTGACCAAGGTCACAGAGTCAGTAAGTGGCAGGACTGTAGTATTTGAGCCCAAGTGTGTTCCCCTAGAGCCTGCACTATTTACCTCAGTGCTGTAGCCCAGTGGGCCTCGCACTTGATGGTACATCAGAATCACCTGGAGGGCTTGTAAAAACGAAGCTCGCTGCCTCCACTCTCGGAGTTCCCAATTCATTAAGTCTGCGGTGGGAGATTTGGCATTTCCAACAAGCTAGTAGGTCATGTTGATGCTGCTGGTCCATGGCCCACACTTTGAGAACCACTGCTCCAGGCTTCTGGTCACTTTCTGATGAAATCGTCTCTTTACTTGTCTATCTCTCCAGCTAAAATGGGAGTTTGTTAGGATAGGCTCTGTTTGTTTGTTTTTTTTTCCCCTTGATGTCCACATTTCCAGCATCTAGCAAAGTAGTTCTGACAGGATAGCCCCTCCATAAATGTTTATTGGAATGAATGAACAAGGAAATGGTTATGGCCTCTTATTTAAGTATTTTTTGTTCAGGAGAAATTTCTAGGTATTTCAAGAATTCTCAGGTTGTATCAGTCACATACCTGATTAGCATATAGGGGACGTGTACTCAAAGATTTTATGAAGTTAATTGTTGATTACATGATTTTAAAATACTTTGAAGCCAACAGTCACATCTGTTACATTGGGCTCACTGTTCTTTCAGTGGAACACTCATTGCCCATTCGTTCATGCCGTCATCATGTGCAAAGAGGCTCTTTGGCCTTTTAGCAAATTTGAAAATTTCTTAAGTAGTACCTTTCTTGATGTAAAATGACTCCATCTGTAATGACAAGCCAGGAAAACAAAGAGGAGCACATGCTAGAGTGGGACTAATTAATTTATTTAACAATATCTAGTCAATTTATTTAGCAATATGTAATAGCAAAAGACAAAGGCAATTAATAGAATGTGCTAATGACAGAAAGTAAAGGCGGTTAAGACTAAACTATATTGATAATGTCATGTTAAAAGAGTATACATATATACAAGTTCAAGAAATCACATCATACATTTACTATTGATTTAAAAATCACTTGGCTAAATAACAAATAACAATAAGGAGTATCTAAAAGCAGTAATAAATTTTACAGGATGGCAACTATTACAGTAGATGCTAAAAGCTCACCAAACTGTGGGGAAACAACAGTGGAAAGGTTAGGAATCAAAACCTTGCCAGGTCCACGGCTGAAAAATTGAGGTGTCTACTGATGGTGCAAGCTGCATACAAGTTTCCAAAATGCTAACACGTTCTCAAGAATGCTGCTGCCGTTGCTGTTGCTGGAAGTTAGGGTGTCTCCTGATGCTGCAAGCTGCATACAAGTTTCTAAAATGCTGAGAAGTTTTTAAGAAGGCTAACCATGGGGAACAGCACTGGAGAGGTCGGGAACCAGCCAAACCTCACCAGATCCGCAGCTGGAAGTCAGGGAGTCCCCTGGTGTTGTAAGCTGCATGTTGTATATGAGTTTCCAAAATGTTAGAATGATGAAGAATCGCCAATCACAAATGACGTAATTACACTGCCAACTGAGGTCTGTCATATTTTTTCAATGTACCTTAGAGCCAAGCTCCTTGTTCCTGCCTCCCCCTCAGGGAATGGCCAGTTCCAGGAGGGTTTGGCAGTTACTGTGATAAAAATATTGCTTATCTGGCTGAAGGGCCAGTTGATTTGGACAAACAGTAAATACCTACTGTTCTCACCTAGGACCATCAGCCCAAGGCCTTCCAAAGCCTGGCAACGTGCCTATCATGTCATTCTGATATAACTTACTTTTCTACCTCATCTACTGATACAGGCAAAACAGACAGAAAGCAACATCATCTCATATCTCCCCTGTTGGTAATGAGACGAGGGAGAATGTTCTCTTTAAGCTAACCAATACTTCACATGCATTCTCTCATGTGATGGAACAAAAGAGCAAAAAGCTAATTAAAAACTAACCAGCACCTTATATGCAGTCTTTCATGTGAGGGAACAAAAAACTAACCAGTACCTCACATGCAGTCTCTCATGTGAGGGAACCCCCACAGGCAGTCTCTCCTGTGGGGGAACAAAAAGCTAAGAGACAGAAGAGAACATCAGCCAATGAAGGCTAAGCTAACCAGCTCCTCACATGGCAGTCTCTAATGTGAGGGAACTAAAAGCTGACTAAAAGCTAACCATCACCTCATATGCAGTCTCATGTGAGGGAACATAAAGCTGACAGACAAAAGATAACAGCCAATGAAGGCAAATTTTCCTAACATCTTTCCCACACCATCATAAATGTGATGGGTTTTAGGAATTATGGTACATTATTTTTCCAGAATTAAAGCTTCTTAAAATGCCTGAATGACATGGAATAGTTGCATAGGAGGTTGGGGCTCCTTGTGTCAGCCAGCTGGGCTCTGTGTCACCAACAACCAGGTATCAAGTGAGAAACAAGAAATTTCTGACAGCTTGAGAAGTTTTCTTTGTTCCTAGCAGTTAAAATTTGGCTTATTAGTATTTTCTTATATGTCACTGTTCTTTTGAAGTAGAAACTGCTAATTTGTATTATAGGTCATCCACGATGCTATTAAAAACCTGGATAAGAAGTTTGATGTCATTACTGGAAAGGTTTCAAAAATTCACCGTATGCGTGTGAAAACAATGTCGCAAAATCGTGTAAGTGTTATAAAAATATTTTCACAGCTATAATAAACCTCTAGTTTCTGAAGATATCTGTCAGTTAGAAGTGAGAGAGAACTAATAACTCTGGGATTGCAAGGCTGATCTATATTTATGGTAGCAGCAGAAGGGAAACTAAACCTCTTTGGGAAGAAGGGTGAAGTTTAAGTTTGACAAATGTATCAACAATGGTTATTATTTATGTTTGTAACAACAGTGTATAAAGTATAAAATGCAATTAAAATGTAGGGTTGAAGAGAAATAAAACTCATATAATCAAAATAGAGCATTAATCTTTAGTTATAGAAAGCAATGTTGCATGGAAAATAAATATTAATGTATTTACTGTTCCTTTTTTGCTCACTCACGGTTGGTTTATTATGCTGGGTTTGTGTCATTTCAGAAGCTGCTTGGATATGCACACAAAAGTTATTCCCTGCTTTCTAAAAAGATCAGATTGCAGAAATCAAAGAAGAGGGCATTGTCTCCTTCTTCATACACTTGCCATGAAAGTTATAGTCCAACTATACCAGTAGAAAGGCGAGAAAATGATTACCAGAGCCATGCTTACCAGTCATACAATTCCCCGGACCCGAAAGCGGAAGCAATCTACGACAATCAGGATATAGGCCCCAGCCCTACTCCATCAAACCAGTCCTCCATCTTCCCACATCCCTATCCGTCATATTACTCTCCTGATAATCCACCTGAAGGCTGCCCTTCTGGTCCCGACTTTCCCGGCACAGAGCCTCAAGTCACCAATAGTATCTTCTCATCTGTCCAAACTTCCACAGCAGTATCTACAGCCATAATGGCCCAAGGCAGTGCCAGTGCAGTGCACAACGCTGAGATGATAACTTACCCACCTTTGCTGGAAAATCATACCCTCAGCTGTACTACCTCATCTCTCTGCATCCCGGCTGGCTTCAGTGAGTGTGAAACACATATGACAAATAGCACTATTTAACCTATATTGCTCAGTGTCCCTGGTGCAAGCTAGTCAAAGCTGTTTGTTTCCTATTCTGAGGGCTGGTTTGAGTGATATTCATAATGATGACTAACATTTATTGTTAGTGTCTATTATGTGCTAGACACTGCTAACCAACTAATATGCCTCTTCTCTACTAATACTCATAATGATCTCTCTGTGAGTTTTTAACCTTTGTTTTTCTTTGCCCTTTCCTTGGGTAAATACTCAAAATGTCCCTAAAGTAGCCAGAGCCCAGATAATAGGTAAGAAAAGGTACATACATCTGTGTCTAATTTAAATGCAAAAAAGATCAAAATTGTGTGGACGGTCCTTGGTTAGAGACACAAATCTTCCTAGCGAATTATAAAACTCACTTCTGTTATCACACACTAACTTAAGGGAGTCGAGTGCTCTGGTTGAGTAAATGAGTACTTGTCCAGACACAGCAGTTTTAGCACAACTTAGTGAACAGCACAGCTAAAACTTCTCGAGGTCTGAGCACTTAAATTCTGTGTTTCCCCGAAAATAAGACCTAGTCGGACAATCAACTCTAATGCGTCTTTTGGAGCAACTCTAATCAGTCTTATAGTAAAATAAGAATGGGTCTTATATAACATAAGACCGGGTCTTAATATAATATAATACCGGCTCTTATATAATTTTTTCTCCAAAACACGCATTAGAGCTGATTGTCTGGCTAGGTCTTATTTTTGGGGAAACACGGTTGTTTCATGTCTCAGCTATTTCTTTTTTCAACATATAAACCTTCAACCAAAATATCTATTACTATGCAATTGAACTTGAAAGAGGTATTGAATATAATGTTAAAGTTACTTCTGACCTAACTAAGCAGGAAATAATCTTGTTTTCTTCAAAATTCAGATAAACGTGTAAGCCTTGAGAGACAGGAATTTAAAGAGTAAGGTAATGCTAAAAATGTCCATATTGAATACATGGGAGCGATTCGGTAAAAGAATAATTTGGTTCTCAAAATAATGGAGTTACTGAAATTCATTGATTTAAGTGAAGAAATGTAAGCAGTTGTTAAACTCAATTTGGGACACCTCCATTGTATTTGGCTACTAAAATAAACCTGATCTAGACACATCAAGGGGAGAGAGAGAAATTCATTGAAATATTTAAAAAGAGAGCAATAGGTTAGCGTAGATTAACCTAATTTAACCCAAGTAACAGATCTTTTGCTATATTTGCCTGTAGCCAAAGAGACCTCGGATTGCTCAGTGTGTTTTATGATCTTTGAAGCTTTAAGATAACTTCTGAGGATTCTTTTGTTGTTCAGGGGAGATCAGATGGGATGCTCGTGGGTAGCCATCCTCACGTCGTCTTTATCTAGGCTTTCACTGGATTTTACACGTGGAGTCCTGGGTCCTTGCCGGGATATTTAACAGATGGTTCCAGGAATGAAACCATTTCTCCGTACTTAACATCTCTTCTTTCAGGATAATGATCAGGTCAAGTTTAATTTGTCTTTTCCCCCCCACCCCACCACGTTGAAGCTGCAACTTCACTAGTTGGAACTGACCCGGCTATGCTAAAACAAAGTTGCCCTAGTGACCCTTCAGCCTGGTCCATAGACGAAGTGATCCTGTTTCTGCAATATACGGACCCTCATATGCTCACCTACCTCGCTGACCTCTTCAGGCAACATGTAAAGTATCTTTTCATCCGGTTTTCCTGCCGTAATGCCTTTGAATGACCTCTGTGCAGCCCCTTTACTTGGATGCTGATGAGTGTGGATGGTGGGGGAACCCTATCGACTGATTTTTTTCCATATGTGAGAAAGGTTACTTTGCCCAAGTTAGATCCTTAAGTGGTAGAGGCTGGATCTATGCTAATGAGTCCCCGAGTACCTGAAATACTACAAGTCTTCAAGTTTTCAAGAGAAGATAATTCAGCATGGTCATTCTTAGGTGTCTTCTCCTTTGTAAGAACAGCTACAAGGATCCTCTTCCCCACCTGCTCCCTGCTCTGCCCTAGGACCGTCAGTAGGGGGCGGACCACAGGCTGTGACAGGGTGTCCTTCTTCAGCAACTGATTCCATTTGGCTCAGTTCTGTCAACCCTCTGTGATTATTGACAATTTGGGATGCCGATACCCTCACGCTATTTACAAAGTGATGTCATGGACTAAGTTTTTATGAATTCTAATTTCTTTGACTTCTAGTTTTACTTAGCAGAAAAAGTATAGAAGGTGCCTGACAAAGGCAGTACTGCACGGGATTTCAGGTCTTTTCAGATGGTGATACAGGATTCTGTAGTTTTATTTTTAAATCATATCTCGTGAGAGTCAAATAATATGCTTTAGCAGCATCAGTTGGTCAGTTAATGTAATAAAGAATTTAAGGAGGATGCCTTGTATCTATCAAGTCATATTTTTATAGTTTTTCCTAACAAATAAAATTAGTGGTGACATATCTGATACACCCTTTACAAGATTGTAAGAAAATCATTAATTAGTTTTAGCATCTAATTAGCTTCAGACAACTAACTTTCAACATCAAGACAACACTGCATAGCACATACAGTTTGTATTGATGCTGACATACTCATATTCCCAGCCTTTCTAAGAAAGTTAATGACCATCTGAAATTCATTTCCACCATTTACAGTTTTTACTGTTTTTCTCATAACTACCGTGTTTCCCTGAAAATAAGACCTAGCCGGACAATCAGCTCTAATGCGTCTTTTGGAGCAAAAATTAATATAAGACTTGGTCTTATATTGCGTTGTATTATATTATATAAGACCAGGTCTTGTTCTAATTTTTGCTCCAAAAGACGCATTAGAGCTGGTTACCCGGCTAGATCTTATTTTCGGGGAAACAAGGTATGCAGTATTTTATTCAACATAGTATTTAAAATTAGGTAGACACTTAGGACACTTTTAAGATATTAGGTTAAATTTCCTTTTCCTTAAAATTTGGAGTAAATTTACAAATGATCAAATGGTGTTTCACTGTACAAATTGTATCTTTAATAGTTTTCATCAAGCAGATGCATTTTCAGAGAATATACATCTGGAATGAGCTGCCCTTTAATTGGTCTTACCTGTTCTTATATATAAAGAAATGACCATTCTGATAAAATACGAAAGCATTATTAATTGTTGTAATTTCCTTCTCTCTGTAGGACATTGATGGGAAAGCTCTGCTACTACTCAATAGTGACATGATGATGAAGTACTGGGGGCTTAAGCTAGGGACAGCTGTGAAATTGTGCCACTACATCGAAAAGCTTAAAGGAGGAAAATACTTTAACTATTGAAAAAGAAGTTGTGTAGATTTGGATTGGACTTAATTCTAGGAAGACCAATGCCATCTTGGTGTAAAATAATTTTTCTTCCTTTAGAAGTTTTTGTTGTGTAGAAAGTTCCTCCAAAAAATATGTTGTATCCAGAATTGCAGAACTACAGTCCAGTCCAGTCTACTTCTTTAGAAACCATGTAACATGTTAGTATTAGCATATTCACATTAGCCATTTGTTATCTGTATCTTGTTATTTTATCATACAGTTGACAAGTATACTTCATGTAGGGAACAGAAAAACACCTTTGATTTCAGTTAACGTTTATATAAAAAACCAAAACAGCTAAATCCAAGGAGGAAAGTATCAGGGATTGGTAAATTGTCTAATGAATAATCCGTGAGAAGCTTTCCTTAGAAGAGAATTTCAAGATGCAACTGCAGATGCTGTCTCTTTTTCAGATAAGTGTTTATCTGTTACTATATTGTTCTACCAGTTTTCAGAAAGGGAATAGCCATATAAATTATTTTCTTTTTGTTATTATTTCTCTGTATGTTGTATTTGTAACTATTTAAAGAAAGAAGCTTACAGACTTAAAGTGTTCTTACCAGTGTTTTGATAAATTATAGATAGAATGGTCATTTTATGCAATAGATATACTATAAGGGTTGAATGGGTGTGGAGTCTGATTATATTCTTTTCCATTAAATATCTATTATTCTAAATCTTTTAATATTTTGCCTAAGCTCGGATGTTTAACTAGCTCACATCTATTTATGAAGATATCTATGTCCAAATTTTTAAAAAATATATGTATTCTGTTGTCTGTGTGTATTCCTCATATGGATACACAAGTGTTTATCTGTTACTACATTGTTCTACCATTTTTCAGAAAGGGAATAGCCATATAAATTATTTTCTTTTTGTTATTATTTCTTTGTATGTTGTATTTGTAACTATTTAAAGAAGGAAGCTTACAGACTTAAAGTGTTCTTACCAGTGTTTTGATAAATTATAGATAGAATGGTCATTTTATGCAATAGATATACTATAAGGGTTGAATGGGTGTGGAGTCTGATTATATTCTTTTCCATTAAATATCTATTATTCTAAATCTTTTAATATTTTGCCTAAGCTTGGATGTTTAACTAGCTCACATCTATTTATGAAGATACCTGTGTCCAAATTTTAAAAAACATATGTATTCTATTGTCTGTGTGTATTCCTCATATGGATACTGTTTCATGTTTTATTCTATATCTGAAGCATACACACAAGTAAATCTTTTCTTTTTGAATTTAAAATGGCACTTTGCACTTCTACAGAGGTAAAGATTAAGTCTATATATAGTGAGATGTTTTTATTCTGTAAAAAATATGCACATCACTAAGTACCTTTTGGCTCACTCTTCAGGGATTCCACACAGGGAAGTTCTCTGTCTTGTGCAATGTTTCTAGTTAATTTGCTTTCTGAGCCATTTATCGTACTAAATTTTGAAAGGTACATTCTGATTTGTTTGGGACTTTATTTTAAAAATTAGAACTTGCACGCAAAACATGTTCATTTTTATTTTGTTATTTATTATGTTCTTATATTATATAAAATTTGTTGTAATGTTTATAAGTTATGAGAACTGGTGCTAAGTGTATTAGCTGTTTGTTCCAAATGCCAATAAAATGTTCACCAGGGGCCAGAATGTACATTTTCTTTTTAGAAAACCAAGTGTCCTTTATAAACAGATATAACTGTTTACTGAGCATATGTGATTTATACAGTGGTTTTACCTGTGCTATTGCTTTTGTGTTATAAGGCAAGGTTTTAATTTACACTTTATTTATTTATTTATTTATTTATTTATTTATTTATTTATACTTTTAATCTTCTCTCAAATTGTTTGTGTGAAGATGCTGTGCCCGGTTGAACAGTCCTCAGGTGTTTGTATAAATACTATGTTTTACGGTTGTCAGATTTTAAAATATAATAAAGTTAAATAACTGCAACAGTTGGTGTCAAAGCTTCAGGTTTCATTTTGTTTGCTTCACCACATTATTGAAAAAGAAACACTCTAAAAAGTTTGTGGTTTTATATGTCCAAATACTTGAATTTTAACACTTCATTCTATTGGTAAACAGATTCCTAGGAGCAAAGGGCTGATCTCTTGAAGGGGCCTTAAACGAGACCCCAGGGGAACAGTCAGAAGTTAAATCAGTGAGCTTTATCTGTGCTCAAAACCTTACTTGCAGTGTTACTGAGGAAACGAGTATGCTAGAAAATGCAGTGCCCCCAGATATCGTCCGCCTGAGTTCATGTGTCTGACTGGCAATTGTGGCTACTTTTACTCCCGGGGGCCAGCAGTCAAAGCGTCTTGTCTTCAGCTCTCCCAGCTCACTTGGTGGAAAGGGTTAGAAGCTCAGGGTTGTGCTTGAGTCGCCTTCAGGACCTGACCCCTCATCCCATCCTCCCAGCAGCTGCTGCTCGGTGCCTGGGAACCCAGAAACTTCCTGCTGTTGCTTCTTAGCAGTGTGTCCTGTAATTCCTGGAGGTGACGGGGCCCTAACAGGCTCCAGGGGTGATACTCAGGTGACTGGCATGAGGTCCATTTGCTGGCCACACTTGGGTCGTTCAGAGCCACGTGTTTGTTCACTGTCAGGTTGGTCAATTTGAAGTCCAGAGAATAAATAGCATGTTAGCCTCCTGTGAACTTGCCTCTAGTTTTGCCTCTCAGTCCATCCTTGGACACTCTAGCCAACAGAATTGCAACTCAGGCACATTATTTGCTTTCTTTCGTCTGCGTGATTTCTGACCAGGGGAATATCTTGTAGTACATGTTCCAGAGAAGGATTTCCCAGACTTCAATCCGGGCCCCCTCTGTAAGCATGAAAAAGCCATGCATGCCCTTCTGTGATATTAGAAATGGAAAATTAAACATTATGACTAGGAACAATGTAATTGGGGGGAAAGCGCTGCTTTTTCAAGCTACAGGAGGGACTGTACTCGTAGTGGGCTGAGGAAGTGAAGCCCAGTTCTGTTTCTGGGGCAGTTTCCACGGTGTGACGCTGGGCCTTGCTTGTATGTCTAAGTCCTGTGAGGCTGATCCAGGGAATGAGGGGGCTCGAGGGGAGGGAGGACGTGCTAACCAGGGCCCACCTTCAAAATGCATGGCAGACACTTTTCCCTTCCTTCCCTCCCCACGTTCCCTCTTGTCCAGCAGCTTGATGACACTGAGCCTTGAAAGCACCTCTCCCCAGTGAGTGCAGACTCAGCTCGAGCTTGTCCACACTGCCTGCTCTACTAGAGGCAACTTGAAGGTAAAATCTTGTGCCCACCCCTTTGTTGGCTCTGCATCCTGCTTTGGGCCATGGGATGTAAGTGGACCTGAACAGCATCAGGTCCCAGCAGGAGCTTTCCAATGGCTTCTTGATCATCTCTCATTGATTCCCCCTCTGCTCTGAGCACAGAGTGTGCCATAGAGACTTCTCCTTCAGACTGGATTCTGGAGCCAGAAGGCAGTTGGGGCTGGGCCAAGCCATCCTTTCACTTCTTACAGCGCTCATGAGCAGGAAGTCGAAGTGTATGGTTGTAACTTAACTGGCTTTGGGAGTAGTACCACAATTCAAAAATACGGTGAAGTGTACCTGATGTACTTCCTGACATCGTGTACGTTTATCTGTACGTTACTTTGGTCACATTACTTCAGCTCTCAGAGTTGGGGGGCACCCCTTCCCCTAGGGGTCTGAGAATTCAGGGAGATGCGGCCAGGAAGCAGCTTCACGTGGCGGGGGCTGAAAGTATCTGCTCCTTTATTCCTGCCTTGCCCTCCCCTCGGCCCTGCTGCTCCCTTTTCTACATCCTGTTTACAGCTCACCCCCATTATACTGGAGCCCAGGAAAGCAGCTGTGTGGCCTTGATACTAAAGAAGACTTTCATTTTCTTTTTGAAATAAATTTCAACTTGGTTCTGGAGTCACTAGCAATTTACTAGCTGTGCAGTCTCGGTCCCTGTTTCCCTTTTTATGGAGGCTTACAGCCATCAGTATGGAAAGCTTCACACAGTGTCCTGGGGCAGGGTCGTCACTTCTTCCTGACAGTTCAGGCAGCTTCATTACTGGCCTCTGAGCCCATTTTGTTCACTTTATCCCTGGGGAAGTGGGGGGTTTTCTGATCAGTGATTTTGGGAAGAATAACTGGCTATGTTCTATCCGTTCTTTCTCCTCCTGGAAGAAAGCCTGCTGGCAGGTAAGATTTCTGGGTGGATGAGTCCAGCTAATGCTGGAATCCACCTGCAGGCTCCTTGGCCTCTCACACTAAGTTGTATCCTGCAACTTAGCTTCTATAAGAGAAAGATGTTATTTTAGCCTTCATCTTTACTCTTCTTTTCTCAATTTTTCAGAACCTGGGAGCGGGGGAAAGAGGGGTGATATTTACTGGAGTCCTCTTAGACATCTTAACATGCAGCATAAAATAGGTATCTAATCTCTTTCTCTCTCTCTCTAACACACACACACACACACACAGAGTCAGTTATCAGGTTCTATTGTTTCCTTCTCCAGGACACATCTGATTCTGCCTATCCCTTTTGGCATTATCTTTTGCCACATCATTTCATAGACACTAGTTACCTGTGTTCATGGTCAAGAATTCCTAAATTCTCCAGGATCCTGTGCACCATGTATCTAAAATAAATTTTTATTTAAACTGAATCCATAATCAAAATTGTGGCCCTCAGAACTCTAATACAATTCTCCCCTACTTGGCTGATATCATTTCGTGCTATGTCCTTGCCCACACACCTCATACCAGACAAGTCATCTTCACACTGTTTCCATTTTCTATACTAGTGCCTTCCTGTCACCTCACTAAACTCATAGATGCCATTAAATATTTAAAACAGCACTTTTCTCCTCACTAGTGGAGATGTCCTCATGGTCCCTGTACCCTGTACCCACACCCTTATGTAATCTCCTCCCATTGAGACTCCTAACTCCCTTCTAATGAACAGAATACAAGATAAGTTATTACGGTCAATTGTGAGATCACATTGAAAAGACTGTGCCTTCTGTCTTAGGCACCCTTTTAGGAGGCCAGCTGCCACATCTTATGACCCCTTGAAAGGTCTCATATGTGAGGTCTAAGGGCTGCCAACAACTTAGTGAGTGAACCGGAAAGTGAATTCCCATTCTATCACTTATGGGGCTTCAGTTGAGATCATAGTTGAGATCACTTGACAGCTTGACTGCAATTCCATGAGAGATCTTGAGATAGAAGCAACAAGCTAAGTCACCCCTAAGTTCCTAACCCACAGAAAATGTGATAAATGTTCATTGTTATGCAGCGATTTATAACTAAAACTATGGTTTCTATGTTTTCTGCTATGTTTTTAATTAAAGGCAATAAGTTTTACTTGATTATTATTCCGTTTTCCCAACCTCACTGCCAAGCCATTCTTTCCCTGGTTCTCTCCCTCCACTGATAACAATCACAGAATCGGGTGAAAAGCTGTTGCCATTGGAAATGCTTGTTAGCTGTTTTCTGTTTAAAGTCCTGATCTCTCAAATCTGAACTGTGAAAATCATTGCCCAAAGTCCCAGTGATATTTAGAAGGAGAGAAGTCTTTTCCTTGAAAAGGAAAATATGCAAAGTTTCTTCTTGGTGCATGAAATATTTGATTTGTGCAACCTGCTCTGGTGGTTATTTTTACATCTCTGATGGAGTTCCTGGGCCTTGTTTTCACTTGTATTTCAATGTTTGTGTCTGACTGAATGAGGTCAGCTCCCAGGAATAAGAGGAGGTTCTTGCATAATCTTAACAGGGAAGTTCTGTATGTACGTGGAGATTTATTTCTTCTTTCCCTTTTAGTGTTTTTAAAATGTTTTTAAATTGGGGAGTATTAGGGAACAGTGTGTTTCTCCAGGGCCTATCAGCTCCAAGTCGTTGTCCTTCAGTCTAGTTGTGGAGAGCGCAGCTCAGCTCCAAGTCCAGTCGCCGATTACAAACTTTAGTTGCAGGGGGCGCAGCCCACCATCCCATGTGGGAATTGCACCAGCCAACCTTGTTGTTGAGAGCTCGCGCTCTAACCTACTGAGCCATCCGGCTGCCCCGCTTTTATTCTTTTAAAAATATTTTGTTTGTTTGCTTTTCCTATACATGAGTATATATCTCATTTCTATATGGAAAATGTATCTATAATATAGAATCAGCATATGAGTGTCACCATTTAGAAATATTCATTGAATAAGGATTACTGGTTTCTAATGTTGCATCTTGCTTTATTGATGTATGTATCAATGTATTCCTGAAGTTAGCACGGATGTTGGCAAAATCAATAGCAATGTTTCTATTAGAAAAAGTGCAGGTACACAAGAAATGACTCTAGTGGGAAAAGAGTGCCCTGATAGAATTCCTTTCTGAAATGCCTGAGTTAGCAACATATGAGCCTCCCTCCATCAGGGGACTATGGCGAGGCACATGGCAGGGTGGGGAATGGTGGCAATCAGCACTGAGTTCCACTCCAGACATTGTCCATTGTTTGTATTACTTGCTAAATGGGTACACTCATGACAATTATGCAAAAGATTTTCATCTTTATTATTACATAATAATAAGTAAACTGCCTGATAAAGATATGGTTGTGGTCACTGTACTTGTATTGTTCAGGATAAACTATGCTATGCTGCATAACAAACAAACCCTGAAACCTCAGTGGCTTTGCTTTTCTCCTAGGAAGTCTGATTCTCCATAGCTGCTGCTTCTTTTGTGTGGCCCTGCCCATGTAACACATGGCCTCCAAGATTCTTTTTGTTGCCTCAGTCCAGAGGTGACATGTGGCACTTCTACTCACAGCCCACTGGGAGAACTAGTCATATGGCTCCCCTTAAGTGCAAAAGAGTTGGGTAGAATGGTTTTCTCAAGAAGAGAAGGAAAGTGGAAGGTTTCATGAACATACAGCATTGTTTCTACCACAAGGCTTTAAACATTTTTTTGAAGCTGAAGTGATTGTAGGCATACTTTGGGGCTGGGCCAGGTTGGTGGCCTTTGAGACGCTGGCTGGGTATAGTGCATAGGTGTGCACAGGTGACTAGAAGGGGTTGCATCTAGCTGGAGCCCACCTATTATGCTTAAGGAGGATAGTAATCCTTGCAGCCATTGCCCTGCAAAATTTTGAGTCTAATGTTACAGCTCTTCCAATTTTCCAGAAATAACCAGAAATGCAGATTTTAATGTAAAATCTCCCAATTTTAAAATATAGGTTTAAGTATATGAAAGCACAGGCCAAACAAAATTGCAGGCCTAAATTTATCTATGTGCTGCCAGCTTAAGATCCCAGCAATTTGGCCTAGGAACTTGGAGGTTGAATGGCCCTTTATTTATCCGTGAGGTAGAGCTAATCCCAAATTTCTAAGAAGAATCTTGGCTCTCCCTGTAAGCATTCCCCCATGTCCACCTTGGTTCAGGTTCCAATCTTTCATTCTTACAGTACTCCATGCTCAGCTGACTGCTGGAGCACTTGGGGCCACACTTAAAGGACAACAGATTCCCTGAATTCCAGGTCACTGCCAGGCTGTGTAATCTTGGCATTTGGGAAGCCATAAAGTGTTGATAGAGATTAAAACATGAGATGTGTAATGGGCAGACATTATGAACTTGGAGAGCTGAACAAGGCCGGGAACAGGAAGGTTGTTGGGTCAGCTTTGGATGGGACCCCAAGGGCTGTGGGAAGCAATGAAAGGGTTATAAATGAGGGGGTCGCACAGCCAGACCTGCATTCTGGACTGATCGTTCTGGCAGCCACGGAGGGTGGGGAGGAGAGCTCTCAGCGAACAGCACCCACCATCCACTCTGCACAGTACCCTCCACGTAACCCCATCCCGGTATTTTCCTTGGGGGCGACTCCAGCCATTTCAATCTACCTTTTTTTCAAATTGTTTTTTTCAATTACAGTTGACATTCAAGATTATTTTATATTAGTTTCAGGTGTATAGCATATGATTAGACATTTGTATAATTTACAAAGTGATTCCCCCCAATTAGTACCCACCTGGCATTATATGTAGTTGTCGCAACATTATTGACTATATTCCCTGTGCTATACTTGACATCTGCCTTTTTCTGGGCTGTTCTCAGTAGAGTAGGTGTCCCTCTGAGGGTGACCAAGTTGTTGGGTTAATTACAGCCAGCAAACGGTCAAGCACAACCACACTTTTCTTTCAAATGGTAGAAGCAGCTACTTTAAAGATTGCCTGAGGTCTGGGAAGCCCAGCTTTTTGCAGGGGGCTTAGGTGAGCTTTCAGGCAGAGCTTTTAAATGTCAGTCTCTCCCATTTGCTTTCTCAGCATTCAAATGTCAGGTTAAGAACAGGGGGAGGGAACCAGAAGTCTTGACGGCCTGTGATCTGGATTCCAAGCTGCAGATTCCCTGTGGCCTTGCGCTCAGGATCGGAAAGTTCTGGGTCTGGCGGGGAGAGCTGTGTGTGCTGTGGCCACTCTCTGAGGTGTGAACGGTGATGGGGTATGGGTGGGTCCCCCCACCCACAGACACCCAGGGGCCATGCACCTCGGCCAGGAAACGACATGGGACTCAGGTCACTGCCACAAAGAAGGCAAGAGAGGAGAGGTCCCTAGTTCTACCCCTGGTGGCCATTGTCGTCCGAAGGGGCAGGACGAGGTGTCAGCCTGGGGACCAAGCTCCTCGCCACCTGCTCCTGGAGCTGGGCCGCCCTCCATCCCTAGCTCCCTCAGTCTCCACCAGAGTCCCAGTTCAAGACTAGCCTCGGTCAGATGGCCAGATGTACCTTGCTGAGGTCACCTTCTATAGGTCACACAACAACGGGGAGATGTTTGCTCTTATTTACCTGTCTCCTTCCTGGGTTCTTTCCTGTTCACAGCTCCCATTGCAGCCCCATCTTCCCCTCAGTCTCTGTTTCTCACACACACCATCTCTCACACACAGACACAGACACACACACAGAGACACAGACACAGACACACAAAGACACACACAGATACACACATAGACACAGACAAAGACACGCGCGCACACACACACACACACACACACACACGCATACATCTCTGTGTGTTTGGCATCCAGTCGGTGGGATCTAGTCTCATCACCTCTAGGACACAGCCCCTTCTGGGCCTTTCCCTGTCCTTACAAGAAAACCTGTTCCTCAAACTTGCTCTGTCCCTAGAGGTGTTCTGAAGGCCTTGGAACCAATAAGTCCATTGTGGCCCCTGTGGGGGCTGGGGGTGGGAGAGAGTAAGGCAGCAAGAACACGGGTCTTAGTCAAGTGTGGGGTTTCATGCCTGGGCTCTGCAGCCCCCAGCATTTCACGCTGGGAATGGTCACCATTAGCGGTACCTGGTGAAATCCAGCCCATTGGGGGTTTCTGGGAGATTCAGTGGAGTCAATGGGAACCATCAGAGTGTGCTGCACGCCTCAGGGTGGGTGCTGTTCCATGAAAAGGCCGTGTCCGTCCTGTGTCTTGTGGGCTGTGGGTGGCGGTGCTGTAGGTTGCATTAAAGCCACTTCACGGCCTCTTTGGCCTGCTCGCTTCCCTGCACATAAACCAGCGGTTAACATGAACGTGCCCAGGTGACGTGAGAATGAAATGCGATGATCCTATGACTGACCCGCATGGCGTGAATAGCGGTGCGCCTCAGACTGATACTCGTGAGAATCCCCTGAACTTTCCAAACCCGCCCCCCCATGACCAGTGACATGGGAGTCTGTGTGGCCCAGGCCTGGGTACCAGGAGTTTTTACAGCTCTCCTGGTGATTCTGGGTACAGCCAGACAGGGGAACGGGCATCTAGAAGAGTGACCAATGTCAGTTGTAACATAGCTGGGCTCCCTGCCTGCCTTCCCTTGGGGGCAGTGGCTGGAGTAGGTCCTGCACTCCCCAGCCTGACCGCCCTTCTTCCAGTTTCTTTGGGAGCCGTGCCTTCTGGCCTTCTCCTTTTGTTGCTTTCCAAGAAACCCACCAACTTTTCCCTGCTCTATTTTTTTTGTCCCTACCCCGCAAACTGAAGTTGCCACTTCAGCTCCATACACTGCTGTCATGCAGGGTGTCATGCGGGGTCTCTGGTCCCGCTCCCCACATAAGAACGCAGGATATGGTGAGGCCAAAAAGGAACACCCGCGGAGCCATAGATAGGGGAGTCACACCACTATATTCTTGCTGGCAGCTGGGCTGGAGACACAGGAAGCAAGAGCCACACGATCCACAACCTGCTGTCCCTCTTTTCTGCCAACCAACCCCACTTGCTAGCTGCAATCCGCGCTTGCTAGCTTAGCCACGGCAGTTATATTACTGGCTAATGGCTACCTGGTTACAGCTGACGGCCAACTAGTCACAGCAGATGGCCATCTACTACCTGAGCCAGCACCTTTCTCCATGAGGCTAAGAGCCTGGAAACTGCTCTCTGGGATTCTGTCCCCACAACTGCAGGGTGCAGTGTGCCCCAGCTTGTATCTTAGCCTGTAAGGGAAGCTGGAAAGGCCTCTCTTGCCAGCTTTGTTAGAACACAGTTTTAGTGCTAGAACACTAAAGGGTCAGGAGGCTCCTTTCTGAAAACTTGGACCCTCAAGGATTTTTCAATCTGGATCTTTCTCAAGGATGTCCTAAGATGCTGACAGACTAGCTTCCTCCAGAGACCGAGGTCACTAGCCAGGTGCCTATTTCAGGGCCACTATGTGTGGGAGTGCCCTGTGGTTGTCGTCATAGCTGCCAGTAGAGCGCGCTGTCTCCCCAGCTCAGACAGAGTGGGTGCAAGATGATTTCTCCCCAGCAGGCTGCTGGAGAAGCAGTGGCTGTTCTGATTTTATGAAAATTCCTTTACTGCAAAGGCTCCTCTTCCTGTGGTGGAGAGGTCAGGGGCTCTTACACAGGATGAATAAGGGATTCCTTTTCTATGCTCACTTCACAAACTTCTTTCTGTACTTATTTCAAATACAGTTGGCCCCGAAGTATCTAGTAGCTGTGTTTCTGAGAGTTGCCCGCATGCTAGATCATGTTGAAAGGGCACTTAAGAAAGCTCTGTCACTAAAAGAAGGAACTACTGTTATCGCTTGTAAAGTGAATTTGTATTTCTAATTCAAATAAAGGTTTATCTGCTCTCAGACGTCAGATGTTTATAAGGATTTGATAAAGGGGAGTACAGCTCTATATGGTTATCTCTGAGGAAGGCATTGCCCTGCTCACCAGATTGTAGCCTTCTGGGGCTGTGCAGCCCCATGGGGCCACTACAGAGCTGCCCCTGGGGCATGCAGCAGCCTCTGGAGAGGACCTGTCCCTGGAAGCCCCCTGAGCGCCCCATGCCTACCATAGGGAGAGAAAGGGGCTAATGGTGGCCTGCGTATGCCTTAGATATTTGCATTATGTCATCAATCCCCACTAGAAAGGCAGCTGAGTCATGGTTTTACAGATGAGGAATCCAGAGCAGAGTGAGGTTTAAGAACACGCACCACTTTGAGTCCACGGCCAATCTTGCCTTTCAGGTTTTTTTTCTCCCAGTCCATGTTTCTTTTTCTCCTTTTCTAACTAGTCCATTTTCTTACTGATGGCCAAGAGATGAACCCCTCTGTCAGGCCAAAAGGAAGGAGAATGAGATGACATTTAGTCAGTAGTCTGGAGGAAGGCATGAAAGTACCTGGCTGGAAACCCACCTTTGTGGAAAAAAGTGAAATCTGAAAAAATGCCAGCTGTAATGAAAGGCTTCGTAAAATCAGGAATTTCCGTAACCTTTGTTGGCCTTGCTCTCTAGTACTATCCGTAAACAAAGTATAATACAAACTAATTTATTGAGCACTCTGTCTTTGGTGTCCCAAACATGCTAATTCATGTACTCGCAGATATTTCATTACTCCCATTTTACAGTGGAGGAAATGGGAACAGAGAGGTTAGGTGACTTGCCCAAAGTCACACAGCTAGAAAGGACTGGATGTGAGAACTGAATCTAGACTCTGAAGCCACACTCCTAACTTGTACCCAGGGTCCCTAACCACCCCCTCGCTTAGGTGCAGTGACACAAACTGTTCCTAGTTTTGACACAGAAATTATCTTATGCTTGGTGATTTCCCACATTTTGAGACAGAAGGGTGCTTGGCTCTATAGGAGGATTTAAAGGTTAATTCTATCACTTGATAGAGTTAGAATATTCTTGTTTCATTATATCCCAGCAGGGTACATGAGATGATGAATTGGGGCACAGAAAAAAAATATTGAACCTCTTTATATTTGTTTCATTCTTTTAAAATTTTCATTCTTGCACATGTGTTATAATCTATGCATTTATAATTCATGCATGTAAGTTATAAATAAATCCACAAACTCTGAGGAGGTACATGCAAAAACATTTTCTTTGTATACCACCAATGAGATTTTGACTATTGCTTGATGTTCTAAGTATATTTACATGAATGTGGAAACCACTTTTGAAGAATCCATCTTGTTTTGAAGCATAGTGAACCATATGATTTAAAAGAACCTATCAGTACATCTTTTTTTTTTTTTTTTTTTTTTTTGCAAAGTGAAGTGTAAATTCCAGCTATTTCTGTTTTGTATGTCTGGAATTCCATGTGCTGTAGTGGTCTGGCCAGCAGGGGCATACTTGGACTTTCCCCGTAGGCTCAGTTCAGTCCACACACATTTATTGAGGACCATCTAAGTGCTACACACTGTGCTAGGCATATGAGATAGATACAATGGCCTTGACCTTGGCCCTAGAGAGGTTTATGGTATAGTGGGGTGGACAGATGTATATTTTTTAAATTGAATGAGATGAATAAGATGATGTACAATTCTGGGTGGTGAATACACAATGTGATTTATAGATGATGTAATACAGAATTGTACACCTGAAATCTATGTAACTTTACTAACAATTGTCACCCCAGTAAACTTTAATGGAAGAAAAATAAGATGATATACAAGTATGCATGTGTTGCTGTGGGAGGGCAGGAGATGGCTCTTAGCTTATCCTGGAGCAGTCATGGAGAGCTTTCTGGAGGAGGTGTTGTTTTGAGCTAAATTTTGAAGGATTACCCAGAGTAAAAAGGTGGGGAGGAGTGTCAGGACACTCAAGGGCAGAACCACAGAGGTTTGTGCTGGGAACTGAAATCTTCTGTATTCCTGGAGCTTACACATGGGGATGAAGCAATGCGCTCCAGCCACAAGGAAGTCTGGGGCTTTATCTCAGAAGGCCGGACATGGGAGGCCTCTGCAGTATATGGGGATACATCCAACACCAAAAGCTTTTATGCAGCAAACAACAGAGTAAGACTTGACTTTTGCCAAAACTATTCTAGTAGGAGTATAGAAAGGTGATTTGGGGTGGGAGGGGCTAAAATGTAGGCATGGTGCCCACCGAGTTCAGAGGCCATTTTAAAAGTCTAAGCAGAGGATTATATGGGCTGGGTCAAGAATAGTAAGTGTGAAGGAAAGGAATGATGGATTTGAGGAACAGCAAGGAGGCAAAGTCCGCAAGACAGTCGGGATGTGGGAAGGGAAGAAAAGGGAGAATGGAGAACAGCTCCACATTCCTCGCTTGGGCAACCAGGAAGTCAGCTGGATCTGGGGTAGAGGTTAGGAAGGGAGATGCTGAGTTCAGTTTTAGGAATGGTGAGTCTGAAGTTACCTATAGGACCACCCTGTGAAGATGGCAGGTTGGACTCCAGGTATTACAGTCTGAAGAGAAAGAGTGGATGCGAATGAGGAGAGGGAGGGAGCTAGGGCTGGCAATAGAGAGGAATGAACAATAAAGATGGAGACAACTAGGACAGCAGATGAAGTCACCTTGAGAGCACATGGAATGAGAACTGTGGGCCTGAGACATTGTGTGCTCTGGCTAGAGAAAGAGAAAGAGGTGGGTCATAGCATTATTATCTGAGGAGGGCAAGAAGAAGAGAGGAGGAGACAGGAGAATGCGGAGCGAGATGAGCCAGGAAAGCTAAGAGGGTAGGGGAAAGCATCCCACACCTCTGAGGGGTCAGGAAGATGAGGCTTGAGAGGCAATCATGGCTCCCTGCGAAATTATTGTCACTTATAAAATTAAACAGAAGCAGCACTTCTGGGAGTTGGAAAAAAAAAAAAGGAAAGAAAGGGAGCAAAGGAGAGAAAGAAATGAGCGTCAGTAAAACATTCATTAAAACTTCACTCATTTGTAAATTTGCAATAGCTCAAATGGGCTCCATTGGATTTTAACCTTAATGATAGCAACAAGGAAAGGTTCGGGGCAGACGGCTGGTTCAGTTGGTTACGGCATGAGCTCTAGGCAATGGGGCTGCAGGTTCGATTCCCACATGGACCAGCGAGTTGCGCCGTCCGCAACTAGAATGAAGTCAATGAGCTGCCACTGAGCTCCTGGGTTGCCAGATGGCTCAGTTGGTTGGAATGCGGGCTCTCAATCACAAGGTTGCTGGTTCGACTCCTCGACTCCCGCAAGGGATGGTGGGCAGCGTCCCCTGCAACTAAAATTGAACACGGCACCTTGAGCTGAGCTGCCACTGAGCTCCCAGATGCTCGGTTGGAGTGCGTCCTCTCAACCCCAAGGTTACCGGTTAGACTCCCGCCGGTTCGACTCCCGCAAGGGATGGTGGGCTGCGCCCCCTGCAACTAGCAACAGCAACTGGACCTGGAGCTGAGCTGCGCCCTCCACAACTAAAGATTAAAAGGACAACAACTTGACTTGGAAAAGTCCTGGAAGTACACACTGTTCCCCAATAAAGCCCTGTTCCCCTTCCCCAATAAAATGTTAAAAAACAAAACAAAACAAGGAAAGGGTCTAAGAAGTAAATAAACAGGCTAGGCGGACTGTATGTATAATGTCTAAAACAGTGTCCTGTCCATCTGGTGCTTGCACAAATCACCTTTGACCAGCATCCAGAACAAGCCCAAGGTAGAAGGGCCTGACAGTGGCTGAGCCCAGCTCAGGGGCGAGTACAGCCAAGAAGTGATACATATAAAAGTAAAGAAGGCACTCCGTGCTTCAATTCAATAAGCAATTGTTGACGTTTTCACAGCTACTCTGTACTGTGGGTCAAAAGGACACAGCAGTCACTTCACAGAGGCCTGGCCTGTCTCAGGGAGCTTACAGCCTAAGACCATAGACTCGCTCAATAAGAGGAGAGAGGCCCTCCCTAGCGTGTCATTCTCCAAAGTGGGTCTCAGAGAAGTGTGTGGAGTAAAGGAGTTGGGGAAGATGTTCCTAGAGGTGGCACTGGGGTTGAACCTCGCAGGGCAGTGAGAAGGCACTTGCCAGGAGAGTGGGGACAATGGGGACCATTTCATGCTTTGGGTCAGGTTATGGATGAGCCAGCTGGCCAGCAGAGGCTGGCCAGGCATGCCCTACTGTCATGGAAGCTGAGAAGACCCCTGACTGGAAGAGATTTTATTTTTAATGAAAAAGAAGAGAGGTACCAGTGTGGAGTAGCTGCTGGGGAAAGGAGAGCCAACACCAGCTAGAGACAAACAGCCCCCATTCCCTGATGGCCTGGAGGACATCGTGTCAATCCGGCCCAGGCCAGTCACCAGTGCCCGTAAGAGTAACAGAGTCAAGGAAAGATTTCCTCTGCTGAGATGCTGGATGCATTTTGAAAAGATTCCCATTGAAAACCGTTGCAATAAAAGGTCTCAGGTCTTAATTAGCCTGGCTCTCCCACTGCCTGCCTAGTCCCATTCCCCAGCCACACGAGAAAACAGACTGCTCTCATCCACCCTCAAGTACCTTAGGAGCACCTTATTCATTTACAAACAGTTGATACTCTCTTTACAAATGAAGTCTATTCTGCGAAGGACTTCTGCCAGACAAGACCTTGTTAGCTAAATTCCATTAATAGGTATTTGAAACCATAAAGCCGCATAACAAAAACATAATTTGTTAACAAAGACCTGTTAACTCTGTATGCTGGCTTTGCCTCCAGGAAGACTAAATTCCCCAGGGCCTTTCAATTCTCTCCATTGCCATTGTGGCCACCTTGGGGACTGACACCTGCAGACATCCTGTAATGAGGGGCTGAGTCTGTTTTGTAAGGATAGTGATTTGATCTTTGACTGTTTCTCTGCCCTGGGACTCAGCTCCCCCCTTCCAGAGGAAGAAATGATGGTTGGGAACCTGGTCACCTAATTCTGAGTTTAGAGGTCATTAGATCATATGTGCCCTGAATGCTCCCTCTACACCGGGATACGATGTAAGATAAAATAGAAGGCGTACTGCTCTGGTGTCTAGAATCCAGATGCAGATGGTGCTGAAGGGGATGGCAAAAGCTGCATTGCTAGGGCATGTACAGTGCCACCATTGTGCCACCATTGTGCAGTAGCTTTTCTCAACCATGCATGCAGTCCCTGCAGGGCAAGGGGACAGTTAGTTGGGACTCCAGACCAGAGCAGCTGCTGTTCTGATATTTTCATACACTGGTCTCCTTCAGGTGATTTTGTTTGAATTAAGAGGCCTGTGGCCCAATATAGTTTGAACCCTAGTGGGGAAATGGTGAGGGCAAGGCTGAAGACCTGGGAAGGCCTGTTCAGGGCAAATGACTTGGAGGAAGAGACTCCAAATTCCAAGAAATGACACATAGGAGACGATGTTTCAAGCAAAGTTTGGACTATAAAGAGAAACCTGGCAAATTGAGGTAGGTGGGGTCCAAAGGGAAGTGAGGATGTATCAACAGGCATATAACTAATCAAAGATGTTGGGACACAGTGGGAAATGGGGAGGATTATAACTGATTGAAGATAGGAAGTACCTATTCAATTCTAGGAGGCTTTGCTGGAACCCACAGGCAGGTCCCAATTTTTATCTGGGGTTCTTTTATTATTTTTAAAAAGAACAGCTTTATTGAGATATAATTCACATACCATACAATTATCCCATGTAAAGTGTACATTTTAATGTGTTTTTTTAGTATATTCACAGAGTTGTACAACCATCACCACAATCAATTTTAGAACATTTTCATCTCCTACCTAGAGTTCTTGACTCTACAGAGTAGATGGAGAAATTGGGTAAAGAGCAACCAAGATGACAAAAAGATTATAAAGTACGAGCTCAGAGAGCATGGGAGGGGGATGGGACTCTTGAGGCCAAGGGAAGGAGGCTGTGGGAAGATCTGGTGTTTAAAATAGGGAACTACTAAAAGGAGGAGATTTGGCCTATGTTTCCCTTAAGGACAAACAAAAAACTGGGCTCGATTACAGCAAGGGGATTTAGGTAAAACACGAGGGAAATAAAAAAACACGCCCAACTTCCTGGCAATGTTTATAAATGCCTGGGTTATGCTGCCCTTGGACTTAAGACTGATGAACAGTCATCACAGAGTGAGTTTTGAACAATGGCTTCTTCCAGTTTCACGGTGACTGTACAACGATGAAGCATTCCTTCAGAATTGGCTGAGTGGCTGCCCTTTCTGTGAAGTGTAGTCCTGCTAATCCCCGTTTAGGGAGAAGCTTCTAGAGAGCCCTGTTACACGCTGGATGAGTGATGGCCCTTTGGATTTATGAATGGAGGTTTCAAATAATAGTTTCCTGGTCATATCAGGCTCACGTGAGGGGCACTAGAAACCACAGCCACAGATCTCTCTTCCTGATTGTTTCTTGATTAAATTTATTCTTCAAAGAATTTTTGAGCTCCTGTTGTGGGCCAGGTGTAATACACACTAGAGATAAAGCAGTTGTTCTTAACCAGGAGTGACTTTGCCCCCCAGGGAACTGTTGGCAATGCCTGAAGATGTTTTTGTGCACAATTGGGGCGGGGGGTGGGGTGCTACCGCCATCTAGTGGGTAGAGACCAGAGATGCTGCTAAACATCCTACAGTGCACAGGACAGTGCTCACAACAGATCCAATCCCAAATGTCAATAGTACCAAGCTCGAGAAACCCTGAGATAAAGAATTAGGATTCAGTACCTGCTCTCAAAGGATTTGTGGGTGGCCGGATGGCTCAGTTAGTTAGAGCGTGAGCTCTGAACAACAGGGTTGCTGGTTCGATTCCCACATGGGCCAGTGAGCTGCGCCCTCCACAACTAGATGGAAGACAACGAGCTGCCGCTGAGCTTCCAGAGGGGCGGCCGGATGGCTCAACTGGTTAGAGCGTGGGCTCTCAACAACAAGGTTGTTGGTTCAATTCCCGCATGGGATGGTGGCCTGCGCCCCTGCAACTAAAGATTGAAAACGGCGACTGGACTTGGAGCTGAGCTGCGTCCTCCACAACTAGAATGAAGGACAATGACTTGGAGCTGATGGGCCCCGGAGAAACACACTGTTCCCCAATATTCCCCAATAAAATAAAATAAAACATAAAAATAAAAAGGATTTGGTCTATTCATTGTGCTGTTTCTTAATAGGGCTTGAAATGTGTGCTAATGAAAATTTCTGCATTGAAAAAAGCTCTTCAAGTTCCTTATTTGAAGCAATTATAACTAAACCAAATTTCCCAGTACCATTCGGGATTGACAGCTTGGTGCTATTGATATAAAGGGGTTCATTAGGACAGTACACAGGTGAACTTTATCATCTTTATCAGCAGTGGGCCTACATTGTTATCTGAATGTATATATAGAATATAGTTAGATGGAAAATAACCTACAAGTTGAGCTAATATAGTAAATCTCTATAGCTAATTTCCTTTAACTTGAACTTGTTCATAATTTCGGCAGGGCATAGCTAAAATCTCACTTTGCTTAGAAATCCCCTGGTTTAATAATAGTTGCAGATGGATTATTTGCACTATTTTGGAACTAGTTCTTTCAAGCTCTCATATATACTACTTACTATAAAAGCAACCAATATGTTAATTAAAATAAAATACCGCTTTATTAAAATGGCACCCTAAGGACCTCAAATACACCCTATTTTATTTCGCTGATGTGGGAGGTCAGTTATTTGACCTGGTGGTAGTGAGCTGTTCTGGAAAATTGCCTTTTTTATTTAATGAGGAGTAAAGTCAGCCAGAATGATCTCCAACGCTTTTTTCCCTGCTGTTAAAGTTTTCAACTTAGCAGCTTTTGAGTGTGGCTTTCAGAGGCTTGGCATCTCCGTCCTTCAGCTCGAAATCTCCCCTTTACCATTGTGCCAAGTGCTCTGGGCGTTCCAGTTAACTGGAATGGTCTTGAAAATAATTGAAAAAAAATCTGTAATTCAGACTCTTCAGTAATTTATACTGGTTTTTGCCCCCAAAGGATCCAAATTCCTGTGGGTTCATTGGGCTTCAAACCCAGTATTTAAGAATCATCACAAAGTACATATTTTTGAGTTGCTGGTGCTTAAAAACTGAAAGCAGAAAACCCTTCTGAGCCTCAATTTCGTCACTTGTAAAGTAGAATCTAAATCCTTTCCTGCTCTGTTTTTTACTATTTATGAAGTAGCCATTAATACTCTCTCAGTAATTGGCTACGTTTCTCTCTCTGACCTTCCTTCCTTTTTTCCTTCTTTCCTTCCTTCCTTCCTTCCTTCCTTCCTTCCTTCTTTCCTTCCATTTGGAATTTTCACCGCTGAAGACACATTTTTTCATGCTTAAAGTGTGAGAGTTTTGCCTTTGAATCTAAACAAATCTTTAACCTCACTTTATAATTTTCTACTCATTGTCAAGGACTTCCTTGGTTAGGACAGTAACCGCGTCCTTTTTAAATCTTTCTTTTTTCCTCTAGACCAGCTAATTTTTACTTTACCAGGAGGATCAGTACCCCCAAATATCTTTGTTAACTTTTTCCAATTTTTTATCATTTCTGAACTAAAGCCAACTGAAGCCATTTTGACAAGTCTGAGCAAATAGCAACATTTTGGGGGACTAATCCTATTTCCTAAAAGACTCCGAAAGGCTATTCTTTAGGTTAGTTGGCCCAAACATTTTGCGAACAGACGGGAATTTGAGTCATGAGACGAAGCCTGATGGAAATCGTGCACGCCTGAAACCTGCTAGGTTAGCTGCAGACAGTTGTAAGGAGTGGGGACATAAAGAGTGACCACAGCTGCCTGCATCAATTGGACACGTAATGGGGCCTGAGAGTTTGCCAGTGGCCTACTCTGTGAGCTGTGTGGGAATCACGTACCTCACACCAGGCACCATGGTTCCAGCCTGACGGTTCTTACGTAAGATTTGTGCGAAAGGCTGCAAACTTCTGGCTGGGGAGGGAGCATGGAATCGAAGCATCAGGGAACTTAGGGTGACTCTGGCCACAGCAAGCTCTTTCTCTTTCTCTTGATTCCCTGGCCTGCATGTAGCCAAGTGGATTCCAGCATCCATGAAAGGCTAGGTAGGCTAGGCAGAGGATGTCACTGCCCCAGTAGCACAACTCTGGTCTCACACACAACACTCCGGTGTAGCCTTCACAGATCTCAATGGACAACGCTACAGCTGGTCCCCACCACAGCGGTCCTTCCACAGAGGCCCCCAGAGATGAATGGCAAGGCACAGCGGTGGGGAGGCCTGTTGCAGGAATCTATCCTGGGGCTGAGGGATGGCCACGGCGGCTCAACACCCAGGGTTGGCTGTGGAGCCAAGGTTTCTCATCCTACTGGAGCTGACATCTGAAGGGGAAAGTGAATTGCCAGATATAACCAAGAGAAATCTGTGGCTTGAGGTTTTATAATGTAATTACAGGCTACCAATGCCTTCCTTTCCACCTGTATGTATTTCGCTCAGCTTTAAGCCCTCGCTTCTGAAGGGCAAATTGAGAATTCTGTTCCCTGGAAGCTGGAGAAGCAGCAGCTCTTGGCAGAGTGCTGTGAGGCCAGGGGCTCTGCTGGCTGGTGTAGAGCGACTGCCTAACGCTGCAGGGGCAGCAGAAATGACCGCAAACATAGTGAGAAGACCTCAGCTGAATGGGAAATGCCAGTCCCTAGGCACATTTGTGCTGGCTATGTTTGAAACTACAATACACATGCCATGCTCAGGAAACCCACAATGGGAGTAAAAATGGAAAAAGACGGCACCATGTAAGCTGAAAGGATGAAGTCTGGCTGGGGCCCTAGAACGGGACTAGTTAGCTTAACGAGAAACAGCTATTTAGTTATTTACCATCGTGTCACACTTTGAGAAAGAAATTTTAATGACACAGGAAAAAGAAAAGCCATTCTGGGTATATGGTACAGGACCAGCTAAAGCTGTAATCCTATACACAGAGGACCTGGTAATAAAAGAACAGTCTCGAAACTGCTTTTCCTCCTGTTCATGTTCACAGCAACAGCTGGATACATACTAATTGCAAGAAGTGCAAGAAAGAGCTTTCAGTTTAAAAGCAGGCATGCCATAATCAGTCTCTTGCCAGCACAGTTTCAGACACCAGCGTGATGTGCCACCTAGCAGGTCTGTTTGCAACGTACACTCACCGTTCCTCTTTTGTGTGGGTGGCTTTAGGTGCATCCCTTCCGACCATCAAGAAATGGCTAAACCAGGGGTTCTCAGCCTCGGCGTCAGTGACATTTGGGTCGGGGTCACTCTCTGTGCTGGGTGCTACCGTGTGCATTGCAGGATGTTTAGCAACATCCTGGGTCTCTACCCACCCGATGCCAGTAGCACCCTCAGCCCCAGCTGTGACAATCAAAAGTGTCTCCAGGTATTTCCAGAAGTTCCCTGGGGGGTCATGATCACCCCTCGGTGAGAATCACTGGGGTAAACTCACAAGAAATGATTTTCTCTTGCCTTCCAAACCCCACTCCCCAATATCTACCCAGGGCCAGGGAACATTTAAGAGACATTTCCTCATCCACTGACAACAAATTTTCCTCTCATTCTGAGTGGACTTCGGTAATACTTTTGACTTGCAAGACTTTCAGTCATTCAGAACAATGCTCTTATTGCCCTTGAAAAAGGTCCTTTCCAGCTAAATTCTGGGAGTGGGGTGTGGAGGAAGCAGGTAAATCTCCCTTTCAGAGGCATTTTTTTTTTTTTTTTTTTTTTGTCTACAGAAAAGTTTAGACACAGAATTCTACACACCAGGGTCTCTGTGAACAGGAACTTAAAACACCTCCCCACCCCCAACGCCTTTGCCACATTTTTACAAATGAAGAAACTGAGGCCTAGGAGGGCGAGTGACTTGCTCAAGGTCATACATATTCCTAATCGTCCTTTTGTGGGGGCTGAGGCCAATGGAATTCTTTTTTTGCCAGAACTTGTAGGGCTTTGCAAGCAACAGTTTGGGCCAAACCATGCCAGCTAAGGAATGCAAAATTTAAAAATGATAGAATGCTGCAACCAATTAGTGCAAACAAACATTTATTGTGAAATATTCATCCTACCCTTTATTAGGTATTACATCATCAAAGCACTTTGTGGCAATGAAAATAGCTTTTTTACCCCTCTGATTCACCCAATATTCCATTAAAGCTGCAAAAAATGTGCAATCTGCTTGAAAAATAGGTTGCTCTTATTTACTCATTTGTGAAAAGTCAAAAATTAAAAAAGAAAATGATACTAGCTTACAGGCCTCTAGAACCAATTCATCTTCCTGCTTCCCAACTACTCCCCAAAATAATTAACAAAGATAATTTGTTTTAAAATGCCTTTTTATAAAACCAATGCACCTTTCCTCATATTATAATCATAAAAACTTTTAAAAGCCATTATTCACTTTCTTGAAAAAAAGGTGGCCAGCCGTTGTTTTTTGATCGGGAGCATGTGTATTTCCTGGGAGTTCACTTTCTTGAACTTTATGCTCCGGTTTTTGACAGATTTCCTAAGGGCCTCTGTGTTTCCCATGGACTCTTCTCCTTGACCATTGATGTCATAGCCCTGAAACACGGAGTCTTCTCTTTTGAAGGAGAAGTTTTTGGTGGACACACCCGAGAGACCTTTGATCTTGCCACAGAAGATGGTAGGCACGGCATCTTCCACTGAGACAATCACCTTGGATGCCTGGGACTCGCTCACCATCTCAATGTTATTTTCAGCCTTGACCTCGCTGCTGGGCTGGCTGGGCTGGCTGAGCAGCTGGGCAGTGTCATTGCTGCGTATGCGGCTATTCATCATGGCCGAAGCCTCATAGGTCGTGGCAGGGACAAAGGGCATTTCCATGCCTCTGGGCCGTTTCTCCATCACCATGTGACATGGGCTGTTCACTGACCTGCTGCTGTTATACAGAGTGGCAGGAGGAGGCTCAGATTTCCGGTGGGCTGCCAGCGACAGGTCTAGGGCTGCATCCTCCTGGCAGATCTGGGGAGTGACTTTGCCAGCCTTGAGCCAGGGCACTGACTTCATGGAGAGATCCAGGGCCTCGTTCTCACTCCCCATCTTGATGACTGTGTGGCGGCCGAGCTGAAAATACTCCTTGGGCTGGAGGATGTTGAAGGGCTTCAATTCCTCCTTCTCCACAGAAGTCTGGGTGGCTTTAAAGGGGTGCAGGCCGAAGGAAGATGGCGGTTTGGAGAAACTGGGGCTGAACTTGGACTCAGAACTCTGAGGCACTGGGATGGGGATGGGAATAGGGATGGGCACAGGCAAGGGGACGATCACAGGGTAGGGCACCAAAAGGGTGGCTGGTGGGACCAGGGGAGACAAGGGGGGATTAAAGGGCTGGGGGGGCACCGGGGCATATCCAGGAGGAGGCTGACAGGGTGGGGGGCCCAGAGAACCCTGTGAGGGAAACAAATTCTGGAGCACAGCTTCAAATGGCAACGTGGGCTCCTGAGGCTGGCTGGGGATGCGCAAGTCCAGGAGCTGGGGCTGTGCTTCGGGGTCCTCGGCTGCCTGGAAGAGGTTGTTGTGGATGGCACTGGAAGAGCATGGGGTCTCCTGCGGCAGGACCAGAGGGGAGTTGAGGTGCTGAAAGACATGCTGCTCCAGCACCACGGGCAGCTGCATGGGGCCCTGTGTGGTCATAACATAGGTGGCATTGCCGTTAGGGTTGAGCTCGGGTGTGGAACTTCCCTCCACCTGCATGTGAATGGGCATCACCACTGGGGTCTCCCCAAGGCACAGGGGCTGCAGCACGGTGGCCGCCACCTTGAGAGCCATGCCGCTCTGGGACTCAGCTGGGGGGTTCAGAATGGATGGAGCCGGCACCGTCACCAGGGCCTTCTTTACCAGGTCTGTGGAGTTGATGTTCCAGGCCTCGGTGGTGATCAGCTGGGCCATGCCGTTCTCCAGTCTGTTATTGGTCAAGGCAGGAGAGGAGTCGGCCATGTCCATGGAGAGGTTCTGTGACTGCAGATTGTCCATCACTCGCCTCTGATGCCACTCCACCTGCAACACAGAACACACAGCATGAATCTTCCTTCAGAAACTACTTATGATTGCCTTAAGACAGGGGTGTCCAAACTGCGGCCCACAATCCATTGTTAATTGGCCCACAGCAAATTCCAAAAATATATTTAGTTTACTTAAATAAACCAGGTGAGGCAATACGTACTTCACCTCGAGTGAGTGGCCCGGCTGTTTGTGTATTTTACCGCATATGGCCCTTGGTGAAAAACGTTGAAAAAAGTTTGGGCACCCCTGCCTTAAGAGCTTTCTCCATATCTTTTAAAAGTTTCCATATCTTAGTTAACCAAGGAGCACACCCATCTCTCTATGTATATATACGTTAGAGATATTTCCCAATATATACGAACACACCCATGTGATCAGCTGTGCCTAGAGAGCCTCAATCTAACAGATGATTTTGCTATAAACACAGATGATGTAATGATTAAATAGCCAGGTGAGGTTAAACAGTATTTTTAAGCCTAATACTCAGCTTTTATGTTTAGCCTTCAACAGACACAAAGTCTCATTCTACATTGCTGTACCACACAGTTAAGACACATGGAGATTTGACTTGTTCAAATTCAAATAAGCAGCAAAGACTTACTTTTCCTTTAATAAAACAAAACCCAAAAAACTGTCACATTAGAATATTCTATGAAAATGAAGGGGGCCATCCCAATTACAGAAAGCACTTTAAAAACTCTATAGCAATCGTTCTTCTCAAAAAAACTTGATAAGAGGACCAGCAGTGCATTTCAAGGGGGTCATTCCAGTGGTCTTATGGTCTACCTCCCACCAGTGACATCCCCTTTCCTCCCACTAACATGAAAATCCACTCTGCGGAGCAAAGTGAAGATGCAATAACTTACATGAATACTCGTCGGGTCCACTGTCACTTTCCCCAATCAACTCATCTGTCTGACCCATGACCTCTCCTAACTTCTAGCTGTCAAGAGGAGGGGCTGACGATGATTCTAGGGCTAGGGAAATGGAACACTTGTTGGAAACAAGCATCCTCAAAGGTGAGATACACTCTCTTAATGTCCTCGGCACCTATGGCCACCTCTGGAGAGGCCAAAGGAACTGAGCACGGGTGCTTCCTGGAGGAAGCACGGCTGCAGCTGTGATATGGCTCTCCATGGAAATGTGTCCATATTTAGCCCGGTTACCATGGAGAAGGCAGGCACCATGTCTAACTCCGGGATCTGTGCAGCCCTGGAGTCTGGTTGGGCTCAATAATTCAGTAATCCCTGCTCTCGCTGGGCAGGACTTGGGCAACTCCAATTCTTGACCTCACCTGTCAGAGCTGTCTACACTTTAGTCCTGTGGTCATCTTGTCCTCCTCTTCTCACCCCCCAATTACCAACACAACCTCCAAAACAAGTAACAGAAATAGTCGAGCACACCGTGGGATTAGAAATAAACAAGGCCTCCCTACAGGAAGGCTTACCAAATGAACAACTGTGATATTTCCAGACAATCCAAACGTGTCAAATGCATAGAACAAGGAGTTTCTCTGAAGGAGGAGGAGGGGAGGGCAAGGGGAAGGATGCCGCGCAAAGTATCACGTTGTGGAGAGAGTGGTGGGTGACACACGTGGCAGAGTGCACCACCGTGCCTCCGGTGGAGGGGCCCCAGAGCCTGGCTCTCTAGGGCAGGGTACCCCCTGGAAACCATGAAGTAAGCCAGTATGCTGGCCAATAATGCCCTTGGGGCAGAGGAGACAGGCAGGCTGTCCCTAGGAAGCTGAGGGGGCTTGCTCCAGCTGCAGGGCCTGGTTTTCCCTGAGAGGCATGCTCCCTGATTCAGCCCAGAAAACACCATCCCTCCAAAACACCATTCACACATCCAACCAAACAATTTGCTGAATGCTGGCAGCTGGAGATGCTGTCATGAATCAGACAGAAAAGGTTCCTGCTTTCATGGAGATTACAGTCTAGTGGGGCACAGGTCTTTGCCCAGACAGAGATTTGCTAGCATGAGAAGGCATAAAAATTATGCCAGGAGAGGCAGCAACATCAGCGGGACAAAGTTTTGCTGGCCACTTACTGGCAGCCCTGTGAAGGCCCTGAGAACCTAAGGCCTCCTCCAGAAAGGTCTGCCCTATCCCTCTGAGTGGCCACAACTCTCATGGAGGAGGAAAGGATGCAAGGAAGCTGGGTTGGGGCTGGTGAGGACGACGGCAGCAACGGTCAGAGAAGGCACCCATGGTCACCCATCTGAGGTGGCTTCTGATGGCCTGTATGGCAAGTCACTGGGCGAAGCCATGTGCTGTGCTTCCTGTGGGTTTAGCATTATCCAGTAGCAAAACTGCTTTCTCATAATGGACTGCACCTGTCTGCCCTTCCAGACATGGCGCCGTCCCTTCCTCTCTGCCTCCTTGACCACCACCCTTCCCCAAGGGAGAGACAGCAGACTTCTCAATGCCTCCTCCCTCTGCTCCTGACATACACCTTCTGCTCAGGTGCCAGCTCTCATCAATTCCTGCAAAACCTCACTCCTCTCCCTGCCTGGCCCTGGTTTTAGGCCTGCTACTCCCCCGGAACCTTCTTGCTTAGTGTAAGGAGGGGACCTCTCCAGGGCAGGGTGCTTCCCACAGGCCACTGCACCTCCCACACATAGCCAGAGCTAAAACTCGTTGAGCATTTGCTATGTGCTAGGCCCTCTGCTGAGAATTTTCCATGCATTACCTCATTTAATCCTCAAAACAACCCTACCGGAGGGTCCAAGAATTATACTTATTTTATTGATGAGAAAACTGACTCCACAGGAATCATTGAGGTTGGGATTAGAGTTCACGGTCACCCTTGTGGGAGCTGTGAGGGCCACACCCCTCCATGCATTTCGTTTTTTGGCAAGAGTGGCCCCTACAGCCTCCCCTTCAACACCAAGTGCAGGTGCCTGTAGAGCTGTCCGCGAGAGAGCAATTGAGCATAACACGTTTTTAACAGTGGTGGCCAGGTCCTTTCCAGAAAAATCACTGAACTGTTTGCTCATTCTCTTTTCTCCACAGGGACCTCCTCTGCCCCTCTTACCAGGGAAATAGCTGAAGGGTCACCAGAGCTCCTATCCTTGGGGAGTATAGCCCAAAGTGGCTATGGTTCTGTTACTGGACAGCTAGGAGGCCTCCATCCTCTCAGCCTACCTCCAGTTACCCACCCACCCAATCCTGCCTTCCTGAGACAGACGTCACATGGGTGGGAGGACACATCAGCACCCAGGAGTTCCAAGGAGGCCATCAGATCCCCTGCTGGGGCCTCAATTCTCTGGAATGGGCCAGGGCTAGATGGGATGCAGGACAGGCTGTGATGCAGTGGAGGTGAGCAGCGTGCAGCATCTCAGTGGCAGAGAGCCAAAATCTCACCTCTGCCTCCTCCCACTTGACGGCTTTGGACCTGCCTGATGACTCAGCCAAGGCAGGCCTCACGAGCACTCCAGCCTCTTCCCTGGGGAATCGCCAGGCTGATCAGACTGCCTTTTCTCTGCAGCGCGAGGACCGAGCCCCAGCTCCCCACCAGGCACCAGGCAGAGAGCTGGGGTGGAATCAGCAAAGGAAATAGGAGCCTACCTTTGTCATGCATCCTCCGGCCTCCCAGAGAGGCTCTTTCCCTCTTTCTCCCTGCTCCTCCTCCCCCTGCTGTTCACCCCAGCAGCAGGCACCCCACTCAGGGACAGCAGCTGGGG
This sequence comes from Rhinolophus sinicus, assembly GCF_057876585.1. Lineage (NCBI taxonomy): Eukaryota > Metazoa > Chordata > Mammalia > Chiroptera > Rhinolophidae > Rhinolophus > Rhinolophus sinicus. Next base: position 11,382,005 of record NC_142518.1, read on the forward strand.
GCTTGAGTGTGTCTAGTGTGGGCAGAGTGGGCGTCGCTGCTGCAGGAGCCAATGCTTGAAGCCCCAGCGATGCCCTGAGAATAACAACCAGCTCATGAGATGAGGGCTCAAAGGGCAAGTCTTTGTCCCCCAGGATGAGCTATGAAGTCAGATAAGGCCTGGAGAGAAAGACGAGGCCTGTCTCCTCCATGCTAATTAGTGTGGGGTGAGGTGGGGTGAGGGGTGCGCTGAGAATGGTTCAAATCAAGGAGTGTCACAGGAGCCAACAACTACTGCTGAAGCAGAGGGAGCAGTGATTTCTTCAGAGGTGACAGGAACACTGGTTTGAGTTTTTTAAACATTGTTGGCAAATGAATTTAAATGAAGTCACCCATCCATTCCCCAGACCCATTATCACTGGGGTTGTGGTACGTGGGTAAACAAGACAGTCTGGCCAATGGGAAGTGGGCAATCTGGACCTGCTGGTCACAGGACACCCTCTCTCTCGGCCCTTGGGCAGTTGCTGGACTTGGAGGCTGGGGGTTGGGGGGCTGGGGTCCAGCCCAGTGTAGGCCACTTGCCTTCCAGATGGAGATTCTGAGAAAAAGTCTCAGGGCCCAGAGCAGATGGAGAAATAGAGACGGACTGCCTGAGGCAGTTGTTGGGCTCAGAGACCTGTGGGGTCACAGACTTGGTGTCTGAACTCCTAATGTTACCATCATGATCATGAAGATCTACACGTCCTGGGGCTGCTTCTCCCAGGATCGGTCCCTTGTCGGGAGACCTCTTGGGCCTCTGCCCTCACCCAATCAATTCCTGCTCACCTGTTAGACTTCAGGGTCTCCTCCTCTGAGATCTCCCCCAGACCCCAATTTACCCTTGTCTAATCCTCACCATCCCCTCATACTGGGATTGCCTACTTATTTGTTTCTTTAGGACGGAAGAACTGTCTCATCAGCTCATCTTTACATCCATACCTGTGAATAGCAGGTGCTCAGTAAATACTTTCAGAATGAATGAAGGAGCACATGAATGAGTATCTAGACCTTTCTGAGTCTCGTGTTCTCATGCCCAGCCTCTTATTGCAGGCCCAGCATTTATAGAATCACGGCAGGTCAAAGCTGAAGGGGTGTTAAAGCTTACATCTCTGTCCTCTTCCTGACCCTTTTACAGATGAGGAGACTGTGGCCTAGAAAGGCTGACTAAAACTTGCCCAAGGTCAGTTATTTCACAGGTCACCACACTCTCACTGTGGAAAGAACAGAGGGTCAGGCCCCATAGGCACCATGGAGGGTAACAAGGCAGCCACCCAGCTTCACCAGCCAGTGGGAGCCTGCAAGGAGACAGCAGATGCAAAATCACTTTGTGGACAGTGAAAAGTCTAACGGGGGTGATGTGTGAATGAATTTCTCCTGGGTTCCCGTGTTTCTCTGACACACCCAGAAAAAGAAAACCAAAGCAAAGCGGCATGTGTGCTGTTTTCCTTATAAGGAGTTACGTTCTTGAAGAAGCAGACCTGGGGCCTAACTCCAGTCAGTGACCCTCTGCACTTCTGTGCCCTGCTGGGCACCACTGCCAGCCGTGCCTGTCTCCCAGGCCAGGTCTCCGGCTTCCAGAGCATTACACAAAGTACTCATTTTGCCCAAGGGGCCTCCATACAGACTGACAGTTTTATAATGAGGTTAAATTTATGTGTTAATTTAAAAAGTAGAATATACATGAACACTCAGATAATTTAGACTATTCTCCAGGTCCTAGAGTCCATCTACCTCCTCATTGTGGGTATTTGACACAGTCTCTCTCTCTCTCTCTCTCTCTCTCTCTCTCTCTCTCTCTCTCTCTCACACACACACACACACATAACCTAAAACCCTCACCCCTAATGCCCTCAGCCACATCCTAAATGATTCTATGGGGCCCCCCTCAAGGGCCTGCAGCAACTGAAACTGAAGGAAGTTCAGAATGTGACTGTGAACGCCACACCGGGCCAGGGCAGGGTCTCTGAGACCACCTCAGACAAAACCTAGTTTCTGAGCCAAGAATTTGGACAAAAACCCTGGGGCACGTTGGGAGCCTCTCTTAGATGCCCAGATGACCTTCTGGACAGAGGCTTGATTTTATTTTGTGAATTGAAAGTATTTTCACCACAGAAACAACTATCAAGAAGACCACAAGGTCCGTGGTCCACAGTGCCAAGCACTCCTAGCAAATGTTTTAGGGGTGGGTACTGAGGTAGCACGGGCTGAGGTTACTTCATAGTATCTGAAGCCAGGGGCCGTTGCTTCTGGCCCTGTGCCTGGGGATGCCCCCTGCAGCCCCAACAGCCTACAGATGTGCCCTGCTTTCCTCTTCCACTGAAATAAGCCTCATCCAGATTTTTCTATCAAGATAAATTCCTTCCTCTAAAACAGGGGTGTCCAAACTGCAGCCTGTGGGCCAACTGCGGCCCGCGATCCATTTTTTATTGGCCCACAGCAAATTCCAAAAATATATTTACTTTATTTAACTAAACCAGGTGAGGCAATACGTACTTCACCTCGAGTGGCCTGGCTGTTTGTATATTTTACCACATATGGCCTTTGGTGAAAAACGTTGAAAAAAGTTTGGACATCACTGCTCTAAAACATTCATTTTTAAAAAATATATCCTGGTAATTCTCTGAAGATTTGTGTTTCCCAACTCAAGAGCTTTGCTTTTTGGGGAGCCTATAGGCAGTTATCAATTATTTCAGGTCAAAACTGGACTGTCTGTGTCCTTGTGGCTCCAAGTGGGGTCCCTAAAGTAGCAACAGCCACATCTCCAGGGAGCTGGCTAAACATATGGATTCTCAGGTCCCACCCACACCTCCTGAATCAGAATCTGCATGTCAACAAGCTCCCAGCTATTTGTGTGCACATTACAGTCTGACAAGTGCTGGCTTAGCCGGTTCTCAAACTTGGTTGCCCCTTAGGATTGCTTGAGATCTTTCAAAAGTACTGATGCCTGGGTCCCCCCACCAAGACTGGGATTTAATTGGTCTGGGGTACAGCCAGGTCATTGGGGTTTTGCAAACTTCCCTGGGTGATTGTAATGTGTAGTCAAGTTGGGAACCCTCCATCCAACGGCCAGAGAACAAGGCAGTTGATCAGCCAACTTTCTTATTTGTGGCTGACCTTGCTTCTTGCTTCACAGAAAAGAGGAAAGCCATCAACCCCGAAATCCCTCACCCAGTCTCCCAGTGTCTCCCCATGTCACCCCCACCCCCCCACCAGGACAACATGAGATGTCTCTCCCTCTTGCAAGGCTAACGTCCCAGAAACCTCTGCTAAGAATCCTGCTCTCTTCCATTGACACACTATTCTGAGTCTATGTTCTGCTTTCAATCCAGTATTTCAGCTGCCCACTCGATGACTGACTGAATTCTGTATAAAAATCACCAACCAAATGAGCAAAGCATAATTTCCACCCTTTAATACAACATGGATATGGTTTCACCATTCAGGACCTGATATGCACTAAATATCTAAGAGGTAATTCGAACTGGGTAAAAAATGGTTTTGCTTTCCCCATAGGGTGTAATAATGGTCAATTACTTGCCCCAGCGATTAAATTTTCTGAGCTTTAAACATCAGCACAGGGACTTTCTACTGAAGCTGTGAACATAATTACCACATAAAGGTCTTCGCAAATTGTTTCAAATATGAAGAATACACAAAATAGGCACCCACCTTAGGGCTGACTGCCTTTTACATCCAGAGATCTATATGCCCACAACCCTCCAAAGTAATCTGACCACCCAGGTTAGCTTTGGAAATACGTTTCCTCATGTCTTACTTCATGTCTTACTTCATTTATTTTTTTTTAAATTTATTGGGGTGACAATTGTTAGTAAAGTTACATAGGTTTCAGGTGTACAATTCTGTAATACATCATTTATAAATCCCATTGTGTGTTCATCACCCAGAGTCAGTTCTCCTTCCATCCAATGGTGGCCACGTGGTTTACCATCCATGTGGTTTACGAGCATCACCTTCCTGAAGATGGACAGTGCTGCGGGGAAGTCTGCCAGAGAAGACAGAGTGCAAATCTTAGCTTTGATGGGATATTGGTGAAAAAGGGAAGAGGTGGGCGAGTCAGGCAGAGGAAGCGGTGGGCCCTAAAATCGTAAACTGGCCATCAAAACCAGGGTACGCCAAGGTCTTCCCAGAGAGCAAGGTGAGGTCATCCCGGGGATGCCATAAGACTTAGTTACGTTCATGTTATTGCCTCATCCTTTTTATGCCTATTTTTCTTATTTTATAGCATATGTAATAAATATAGGAAGACATAAGTTAATAATGTGTGTGTGTGGAGAGGGGTGTTCAAAATTTTTTCTTTTTTTAAATTAAATTTATTGGGGTGACAATTGTTAGTAAAATTACATAGCTTTCAGGTGTACAATTATCTATTACATCATCTATAAATCCCATTGTGTGTTCATCACCCAGAGTCAGTTCTCCTTCCATCACCATATATTCGATCCCCCTTACCCTCATCTCCCACCCCCCACCCCCCGCCCCCCTTACCCTCTGGCAACCACTAAACTATTGTCTGTGTCTATGAGTTTCTGTTTCTCATTTGTTTGTCTTGTTCTTTTGTTGTTTTTGGTTTATATACCACATATCAGTGAAATCACATGGTTCTCTGCTTTTTCTGTCTGACTTATTTCGCTCAGCATTACACTCTCAAGATCCATCCATGTTGTCACAAATGTTCCTAGATCATCTTTTCTTACCGCCGAATAGTATTCCATTGTATATATATACCACAACTTCTTTATCCATTCATCTATCGAAGGACATTTTGTTTTCCATGTCTTGGCCACCGTAAACAAAGCTGCAATGAACATTGGAGCACAAGTGTCTTTATCTCTAAATGTTTTCAGATTTTTTGGGTAGATACCCAGGAGAGGAATTGCTGGGTCATATGGCAATTCTATTCGTAATTTTTTGAGGAACCTCCACACTGCCTTCCATAGGGGCTGCACCAGTCTGCATTCCCACCAACAGTGTATGAGGGTTTCTTTTTCTCCACAGCCTCTCCAACACTTGTTACTATTTGTCTTGTTGATGATAGCCATTCTGACTGGGGTGAGGTGATAGCTCATTGTGGTTTTGATTTGCATTTCTGTGATGATTAGTGATGTTGAACATTTTTTCATATGTCTATTTGCCATTTGTATGTCCTCTTTGGAGAAATGTCTCTTCAGGTCCTCTGCCCATTTTTCAATTGGGTTGTTTGTTCTTTTGTTGTTGAGTTGCATGAGTTCCTTGTATATTCTGGATATTAGGCCCTTGTCGGAGGCACTGTTTGCAAAAATCTTCTCCCATTCAGTTGGTGGCCTCTTTATTTTGTCGATGGTTTCTTTTGCTGTGCAGAAGCTTTTAAGTTTCATATAGTCCCATTCGTTTACTTTAGCTTTTACTTCCATTGCCTTTGGAGTCAAATTCATAAAATGCTCTTTGAACCCAAGGTCCATAAGTTTAGTACCTATGTTTTCTTCTATGCAGTTTATTGTGTCAGGTCTTATGCTTAAGTCTTTGATCCATTTTGAATTAACTTTGGTACATGGTGACAAATAGCAGTCCAGTTTCATTCTTCTGCACGTGGCTATCCAATTCTCCCAGCACCATTTATTGAAGAGGCTGTCTTTCCTCCATTGTATGTTTTCAGCTTCTTTGTCAAAAATTATCTGTCCATATTTATGTGGTTTTATTTCTGGGTTCTCAATTCTATTCCATTGGTCTATGTGTCTGTTTTTCTGCCAATACCATGCTGTTTTGATTATTGTAGCCCTGTAGTACAAGCTGAAGTCAGGGAGTGTGATACCTCCAGTATTGTTCTTTTTCCTTAAGATCGCTTTGGCTATTCGGGGTCTTTTGTGGTTCCAAACAAATCTGATGATTTTTTTTTCTAGTTCTTTAAAATATGCCCTTGGGATTTTGATGGGGATTGCATTGAATCTGTATATTGCTTTGGGTAATATGGCCATTTTAACTATGTTGATTCTTCCAATCCATGAGCACGGAATGTCTTTCCATTTCTTTGTGTCTTCTTCAATTTCTTTCAAAAATGTCTTATAGTTTTCAGCATATAGGTCTTTCACATCCTTGGTGAAGTTTATTCCTAGGTATTTTATTCTTTTTGCTGCAATTGCAAAAGGAATTGTTTTTTGTATTTCTTTTTCTGAGATTTCATTGTTAGTATATAGGAAGGCAATGGACTTTTGTGCGTTGATTTTGTAGCCAGCAACTTTACTGTATTCGTTGATTGTTTCTAATAGCTTTTTGGTGGAATCTTTAGGGTTTTCTATATATAGCATCATGTCATCTGCAAAGAGTGATAATTTAACTTCTTTCTTCCCAATTTGGATGCCTTTTATTTATTTCTCTTGCCTGATTGCTCTGGCAAGGACTTCCAACACTATGTTGAAAAGCAGAGGTGATAGGGGACAGCCCTGTCGTGTTCCTGAACGTAGAGCAAAGGGCTTCAGTTTTTCTCCATTAATTATGAGATTAGCAGAGGGCTTGTCATATATGGCCTTTATTATGTTAAGGTATTTTCCTTCTATACCCATTTTATTAAGTGTTTTAATCATAAATGGATGTTGTATCTTGTCAAATGCTTTTTCTGCATCAATTGATATAATCATATGATTTTTGTCCTTTATTTTGTTTATGTGATGTATCACATTGATGGATTTGCGTATGTTGAACCATCCTTGTGCCCTGGGGATGAACCCCACTTGGTCGTGATGAATAATCTTTTTAATGCATTGTTGTATTCGATTTGCTAGAATTTTATTTAGGATTTTTGCATCGGTATTCATTAGAGAGATTGGTCTGTAGTTTTCTTTTTTTGTGCTGTCCTTACCAGGTTTTGGTATCAGGGTAATGTTGGCCTCATAAAATGAGTTAGGGAGTACTGTCTCTTCTTCAATTTTTTGGAAGAGTTTGTGCAGAATTGGTATTAGATCCTCTTTGAAGGTTTGGTAGAATTCACTAGTGAAGCCAACTGGTCCCGGACTTTTGCTTTTGGGAAGGTTTTGGATGACTGATTCAATTTCGTTACTGGTGATCGGTCTGTTCAGATTTTCCAGTTCTTCATGGTTCAGCCTTGGAAGGCTATATGTTTCTAAGAACTTGTCCATTTCTTCTAGGTTGTTGAATTTGGTGGCATATAGTCCTTCATAGTATTCTTGGATGATCCTTTGTATTTCTGTGGTGTCCGTGATAACTTCCCCTTTTACGTTTCTGATTTTGTTAATCAGTGTCTTCTCTCTTTTTATCTTAGTAAGTCTAGCCAAGGGTTTGTCAATTTTGTTAATCTTTTCAAAGAACCAGCTCTTTGTCATATTAATTTTTTCTATTGTCTTTTTGTTCTCTATTTCATTTAGTTCTGCTCTGATTTTTGTTATTTCCTTTCTTCTGCTGACCTTGGGTTTTACTTGTTCTTCTTTTTCTACTTCTTTAAGGTGTAACATGAGGTTATTTATTTGGGAGTTTTCTTGTTTCTTGAGATAGGCCTGTAATGAGATAAATTTCCCTCTTAAAACTGCTTTCGCTGCATCCCAAAAACTTTGGTAGGATGTATTTTCATTGTCATTTGTTTTTATGTATCTTTTGATCTCTCCTCTAATTTCTTCTTTGACCCAGTCCTTCTTTAAAAGTATGTTATTTAATCTCCATGTATTTGTGTTTTTCCCCGCTTTCTTTTTACAGTTGATATCCAATTTCAAAGCCTTGTGATCAGAAAATATGCTTGGTATGATTTCAATCTTCTTAAATTTGTTGAGACTGATTTTATGTCCCAATATATGGTCTATCCTTGAGAATGTTCCATGTACACTAGAAAAGAACGTATAGTCTGATGTTTTAGGATGAAGTGCTCTATAAATGTCAATTATGTCCATTTCATCCAATGTGTCATTTAGGGCTACTATTTCGTTATTTATTTTCTGTTTGGATGATCTATCCATAGCTGTCAATGATGTATTTAATTCCCCTAGTATAATTGTATTTTGGTCAATTTCTCCCTTTAGTTCTGTTAGTAGTTGCTTGGTATATTTCGGTGCTCCCTGATTGGGGGCATAAATATTGATGACTGTTATGTCTTCTTGTTGTACAGTCCCCTTCACCATTATGAAATGTCCATCTTTGCCTCTTGTTATCTTTTTCACCTTGAAGTCTGTTTCATCTGATATCATTATGGCTACACCTGATTTTCTCTGGGTACCATTTGCTTGGAGTGTCACTTTCCACCCTTTCACTATGAGTCTATGCTTGTCCTTGTAGCTGAGATGTGTCTCTTGGAGACAGCATATGGTTGGGTTTAGTTTTTTGATCCAATCTGCTACTCTGTGCTTTTTTATTGGTGAGTTCAGTCCATTTACATTTAGGGTGATTATTGATATGTGAGGATTTCCTGTCATTCTATCTTTAGTTTTCTGGTAAGGCTGTGTCTCCATTGTTTCTTTGCCTTTTTGTTGTTGTCTATTATTTCTGTGTGGTGGTATTCTATGATGTTTCCCTGTGTTTCTTCTTTTATTACAGTATATATTTCAGTTCTGGATTTATTTTGAGTGGTTACCCTTAAGTTTATGTAAAAGAAAGTTTGATATTTAGAGTATTCCATTTTCTTCAGCATGCTTACTTTCTCCATTCCCACATTCCGGTTCAGGCCTTTACTCTCCCCCTTTCTGAGTTTGGTTGCCACAAATTGTCCCTGTTGATGGTGGTCGAATAGCCTCCTTTAGTATTTCTTGTAGTGCAGGTCGTGTATTAGAAAATTCCCTCAGCTTCTGTATGTCTGGAAAGGTCTTTATTCCTCCTTCATATCTAAAGGATATCTTTGCTGGATATATTATTCTTGGCTCATGATTTCTCTCTTTCAATAGTTTGAATATTTGGTTCCACTCCCTCCTGGCTTGTAGAGTTTCTGCTGAAAAATCTGATGATAATCTAATGGGCTTTCTTTTGTAAGTTACCGTCTTCTTTTCCCTGGCTGCCTTGAAGATTCTTTCTTTGTCGTTGATTTTGGACAGCTTCAATACAATGTGCCTTGGAGAAGGCCTGTTGGGATTGAGGTAACTAGGTGTTCTATTTGCTTCTTGGATTCGAGGGTCCAGTTCTGTCCACAAGTTTGGGAAGTTCTCATCGAGAATTTGTTTGAATATATTCTCTGTTCCCTTCTCTCTTTCTTCTCCTTCTGGTATGCCCATTATTCTTATATTGCTCTTTCTGATGGAGTCAGAAAGTTCTTGTAGAGTTCTTTCATTTCTTTTAAGTCTCAAGTCTCTTTCTTCTTCTATCTGTGTCATTTCCAGGTTTCTATCTTCGATGTCACTGATTCTTTCCTCCATGTGGTCAACTCTACTACCTAAGCTGGCTATTTCATTCTTAATTTCTTCTATTGAGTTCTTAATCTCCAGAAATTCTATTTGGTTCTTTTTTAAAATTTCAATCTCTTTCGTAAACTGATCATGCTGTTCTTTGATTGTGTTTCTGAGTTCATTTAACTGCCTATCTGTGTTTTCTTGTATCTCATTGAGTTTTTTCAGAACTTCAATCTTGAATTCTCTGTCATTTAAGTGACATATTTCTGTATCTTTAAGTGCCTTTTCTGGAGATTTTTCACTTTCTTTCTGAGATATCTTGTTGCCTTGGTTATTCATGGCGATTACTGGTTTACTGTTTCTCTTCCTAGACATCTACAGGAGTGGCTTCTATAACAGGTTGATAGGAAGCGGTCTTTTTGTTTTCCAGTACTTGTTGGTAGAATGTTTTATTTTTTCTCCAACTGCAGCTTATTTTTCTTCTCCCACACGGTAGTGCTATGTTTTCTCTGCACTATTCCAGCTTCTCACACAATGGGGGGATTCCCTGGGAGATGGGCTTCTCCTCTGTTAATAGTTTGTCTAGGTCACAGGGTGCAGTGTCCATGTGGGTATGCGGAGAGCTTTTGAAGTTCCAAAGCTCTTCCAGCTCCAGATTTAGAGCCTGTGTGTTTCAGCAGTTCTGTTTACTCCTGCAGGGATCCGCCCAGATCGGTGGGGCCAGGGGCGGGGTGAGTTGTGAGAGGTGGCCCAGAGCAATGGCGGCGACCACCACCACAGCCGGTCCTGCTTCCACAGCTCCCTCCCCTTTTCCGGGACTAGTTGGGCTGCGAATTTGTGTCTGTGGCCCACAGTTCTCAGAACAGCAAATATTCTGTTATTTTGCTCTGACACTGCTACTGTTCCGCTTCTAGCACCAGGCAGGTGGGGGCGGGACGAGCTCTGGGAGGGGAGGGAGGGGGCGGCTAGTCTCAGTGCCTAAGGCTCCGTTCTCTGCTCGGCAGTGCGGGCTTAAACCACCGTTTTCAGCCTTCTTCCCTCAGTCTTTTCTCTGAGGTCTCTGCCGTGAGCGTTGGGTTCAGCCATGTTATATGCTGTCCCCTCAGCCCTGTGGGCCATAAGCGGAGCCCTAGCAGTCCGAGTTCTTCCCTCTCCCGCAGCTGCGGTAGTTCCGGGAAGCAGCGAGCTCGGCGCACTGAGCTAGGTCTGCGTCCTGCGCCCGCGCGGCTCCGTCTCTGCACTTCTCCCTTTCCTCCTCCCCCACTCGCGCGAATCTCCCACCTGTAGGTGATTTCAGTAGTGGGCCTCTTCGTCTTGCCTGTCTGCTGTGCAGGGAGTCCTTTGTGGAGTTTTTGTTGTTCGATTCGTTGTAAATTCCAGGGGAGCTTTACAGAGGCTCACCTCACGCCGCCATTTTTCCGGAAACCAAGATCCAAAATTTTTTTCTGATAGGTGTGCAAGAATGAAAAAGTTGCAACTCAGCTGGAAAGACGATGCTCTCAAGGCCCAGTGAGAGTTCCAGAGTCCCCCTGCTTGAAAAAGCCATGGGGTCACTGGCCTAGTTTACCCCTCCCATTTCGCAGACCAGGAAACTGAGGTTCAGAGGTTGAGTGAGGCTCAGAGGACTCCCAGACCTGTGCTCCTTCAAAAGCTCAGGCCCTCACCCATGGCTTTGGTTTCAAATTTCACTTGAGTCTAAGGGATCCCTTGTTACATCTCTATTGTAACCACACTGAACACCAGTGTGCGGGATGGTCTGATTCAACCATCAAAATGTCAATAGAATTTGCAGGGGGCGGGGGAGCTTGATAAAAAAAGATGAAATAAACCTGAGTTTGTGATACCTAATTGACAAATGATTGAAATAGAAGAGATGAGACTCAAGACACACACGCGTGAGCTTTTCATTACAGTGGGGAAGTCATTTTCTATCCCGGGGACTCAGTTTCTCTTTCTGTGACACGGGGTACTGCTTCATTCTCATGTTGGGGTGGAAAGTCAATTCATGCCTCCCAGGAGTGAGTAGTATCTGCTGAGAAGGAGTTAAACCTGGCCTTCGAGGAATTGTGTGGGCCATGAAGGATGGGGAAGTATGAGCATTCAGGGAGAAATGGAGGAAGGGAAGGGCTGTGGGGGGTCTTGCTGGGCCACTCCTATGACCACTGAGAAAACACCACTCCTTGTCCTCCCAATTCCAGGCCACAGGGGGATGAGGTGAGCAGCTTGGAGGGAGGGGCCAGAAACGGTGAACATGGAGAGGTTGGAGAAACGAGGTGGGTTCTTCTGGCAGTTCGCGTTCATCTTTAAACAACATCAGGGGGAGTAAAGGCTGAAAGGAAGGTAAGAAGACCTCACCCTCCAGCTTCAGTTAGACCATGGTTTGTCTCTCTTGGGACTCAACTTCCCATAGCAGAGCAGTGTCTGTGATCAGAAGACATCAGAGCACTGGCAAAGAACCTACTATATGCCAAACGTACCTACTATGTGGTCCCTGCAGCATCTCAGGTTAGGGCTGGGCCTTGCCAAGTAAACAATTTGTGGAAACCTGGTTGAAAAGAGAGATATTAAAGCTGGAAAAATCCAAAGAGCACAGGGAGAACTTCACAACTAGAGCCAACAGCTCACAGGCCTGGTTTTCTGTCGGTGGCTTTCGCTGGGTTCCACCAGAGCACAAGAGGGGTTTGGGAGACTGGTTGGGGAAGGCACAAGAAGGTTTCCCTGCCTCCTTTCTTGCCCAGGTGGAGCGTGTCAGCTGTCTTTGCATTTCTGATCACATTTCACATTCCGGGTAACCTCCAGCCTGCCCACAAAGGACCTATGGCAGCCCTGGGCGTTGCAGGCCTGTGTGCAGGGCTGGAATAGGGAACTAGGTTCACACCCATTCATTTATTCCTTCAAAAGCTATCTGAGCACCTACTGTGTGCCAGGCATGAATTTCCTATTCTTCCACCCTGGCACTATTTTCTCCACAGGCTCATTGCCTCCTTTCTCGGCTCACTTCCCAAATTATTAACCAATTGATATTCTCCCAGGGTTATGTGCTTCTAACAGGGCTCCTTTAAGGCCCATATTTCTTGCAGAGGTAAAGGAGTAAGTCTCTAAAGAAGAATGCCCGTCCCTAGATAGCAAAGGGAAGAGACAATAGTTATTGCAAAGACCTCTCTAAAGTAAGGAAGAAATGCTGTTTCCCAGAGAGGGTTGCCTCTGAAACTAAGAGGAAAGCAATGCCCTCCTCAGGTCTTGGTGAACCTTGGTAGAACGTGAGAGGCACACCTCAGAATCACAGGAGAAAATCGTGAAGAACTGCTTCTGGTGGCAGGGGACAATCACCTGGACTGTGGGCTGTGAGAGTCAGTGAGTGCCTGTCCCCAACTCCAGCCAAGGTCCCACAGCATTCAGCTGGACACGCAGATACCCTCAGGTGCAGCTGCTGGGACAGCCATTCTGTGCAGACATGTTTAAGGTCCCAGGCCAGGGTCTATCTCAAAAAGCTATGGTTTTTAGAGATTTTCCTGGCATGAAACCTCTTAAATATGGAACAAAGTGGGAGAACCTGCCTCTGGAAGAGAAAATACTTCTAATTAGATTGAGATACAAAGGTTAAATTTTTGTTCTGGGAAAAGGGCTGTTTATAATCCCGTGTCATTAGCAGGACATTTTCCAGAGACTAGTGTGCCAGAAATAGACCCTCTAAGGGGTCACTGGAAGGAAGGGGTGTAGATTTGTAAAGTACAAAGGACTGGAGTTCAGATTTTCCCTTTCTCCTAATGCATCTGAGCCCTTCACCAACCCCTGGCATGGAAACAGCGCCAGTCTCACCGTGGTCACTGAGCCCCCCCTGAGAGTGGTCAGAAGTACAAGCTTTGAACTCAAACAGGCCTAGGTTCAAATTTCAGCTCTGCCTACCTTTGCTAGCTATGTGACCTTGGGTAAGTTGGTTCTAAGCCTCAGTTTCTCTGTGTGCCACAAATAGGGAATTTAAAAATGTCCTAGGGTGGTTGTAACAATTGTAGGAAATAATCTATGAAAAATACTTGGCACAGTGCCTGGCGCATGGAAAGTGCTCAATAAAACATGGCCACCATCATCACCATCACCATCACCACCATCATCATCACTGTCATCTCATCACCAGTCACTGTCATTATTATCAGATCCACTGCCTGTATTTCGTCTGAGCATCGTAAGTAACACTACAAATGCTCCCAGTAGGTTCATACATTCACCCTCCAAGTTAAAACCCTGTTTGTCCAAAGGTACATTTTAAAATCTGCTGCTAGGAACTGGGAAGGCATTTACCATAGAATTAATGTTACACCTGATGGTGAGGTTTCCACAAAAACTCACTTAACCCCCAACTTAGCTGAAATATTGAACATTTGCAATGAAAATAGAAAGCCACATTGTTGCACTACTGGAAATAAAAGACAGTGGGAAAACAATTAAATAAATAAATACAAAAATCTATTTCCCCCAGGCTGAAAGGCTGGGGGAGAAAAAAAGAGGTGGCCAGAGCCTTTTGTATCTTGAATATAGACTCATGAGCATGTAGGGGTCCAGAACTGAGTGTCCCCAGAATGTGCCACCCACCCTGGCATACAGATATTTCATGCTGAAAATAATGAAAGCCCAACCAGCTCAAAAAGAGGTGTTTTTTGTTATTGTTTGTTTGTTTGTTTTACCTCCCCCTCACCTGCCTAGAAGAATCAGGTGGCAAAACCTGCTTCAGAAGGGAACCTTAGCATATTCACCTCAGCACAGAGGAACTAAGTGTGGCAGACAGGGAGGAACCAAGAGAGTCTGTTTATTAGACGCCCCTCTGTGTCCCATTGTTTCTGGGTGGCCCAGCAAGAATTTGTTTACCAAATATTTGCTCCTTCTCATCCACCTGTGAATTGCCTGCTTTCCCTTTGAAGTCCCAGAGCTGCCTCCCTCTCCTTAGTCGAGAATGGCTTGTAAGCCTCAACTGCCAATGTATCCTGGGGTCCCATATTCTTAGTGAACCCACATATGCACATATGTAACAAATTTGGTGATCTTATCATGTTAATCTGTCTCATGTTAATTTGATTAGACCAGCCAGAACTTCTAAGGGAGGGAGGACAAGTATTTTCCACCCCCACAAGCACTTGCGAGGTTCTGAAGTTACTGCTGATTGCCTATGCTGTATAGAATCACTTCAGGTTCTACTGTTTTCCTTCTGGTTGCTGACACAAGGGCCCAAATCGCTCTCCTCTCCTGCTTAGGAGCAGGATTAGCATCAATTTTCTCACTCACAAGAGGAACAAAAACAAGGGAGGGGTGGAAAAGAGGAAGAGGGTAAGAACAAGAAGGAGAGAGACAGCAAAGAGATTTTCTAAGATAACTGGGCAAGGGTTGCAGGAAAGGGGGAGAAGATTAAAAAGTATGTGTAGGTCCAAACAAGAAAGAAGCTGCTCAAATGGAAGAGATAAAACAGAGAAACTGAGGAAAGCTCTGAGGAAAGCATTGAATGAGTGTTATTCAGCTGGCCACAAGGGGACGCTGCTGAGCTACAACAGCTTGGTTACTGCATAGCGTGGTGGACGAGAGGTGGGGACTGCAGCTTCTTAGTAGAATGAGAACGTGGGGGAAACATGAAATTGTTCACCAGTACTAGAGGTACATTAGGAAGGTCATACAAATTTGGGGAAAGCGCCCATGCTTTTTTTTTTTTCAATTTTAATAAGATTTTATTTTAAAATAGATCTAGATTCTTAGAAAGTTGAGTTCCTATATGTGTGTGTGTGTGTGTGTGTGTGTGTGTGTATATATATATATATATATATATATATATATATATATATATATATCACACAGTTTCGCCTATTACTTATTTTCGTCTTTTCTTAAATTAAAATTTATTGGGCTGACGATGGTTAGTAAAATTACATAGGTCCATGCTTTTAAAGCCACCAAGCACATTCACTTGTGACTTGGTTGTGCTGTCAGTGCTAGGGAAAAAAAAACATAGATTTATCTTCTTTTGGTTCCTGATCTTCATTTCTGTCTACCTCTCACCCCTTCTTGGGTAGTCAGAATTGGGTTTTCCCCATCAAAATTGAGTTTTCCATAAAGAAGCGGATAAACTCATTCTCACTGCGGTCTATGACTGACAAGTTCAAGATTCTTTCCTTTATTGGTAAAATAAACATAGTTCAGTCAGTGATAAAGCTATGGACAAAGAAATGAAACTCTAATTGAGGGATTTCAGATACCAATCATGAGGAGGGCCCTTCCTAATATGTCTTGAAATCTCTCCATATAGACAAGAGCCTACAGCCATGACCATTTTGCTGGTTCCATTTAAAAGCACTTGATGTTCACAAAGGGGGTGGGATATAGCCTCAACCTTTAAGCACTCGGAGCTAAGAGAGGAAATTAATGTGAGTCAATGCTTCATTCCTTTATAAACTCAATCCACAAATACTGACTGTTCACATGCCACCTTGTGAGTCTGTGCCTCCTGGGTCTGGAGATTTTAGCAGTATCTGGAATTGTCCTTACTTCATGGTCCTTACTTACCCTGTTACTGAACTGGCTACTTACTGCAACTCTGGTTTCCATCGTACTAGGTTTCTGTGCAGAAGTTAGGGGTTCTCAAAGGACAGCTCTCTCCCGCCCCCTGCCCCCAATGCACAACATGCTATTGCAGTACTACAGCCAGAACGGAAACTTAATGACCATGACCAATAGTGGGAGACATGGTGAGGAGGGTGAAAGGGGGAAGCTGTTGGTTTTTGGTGGACCCAACTGGTTCATTATCTTAGTTTGGGTTCCCCCACAAACAGATTGACTTGATTGAAAGTAGTTTATTTGGGAGAAGATCCCAGAAAATAGCAGTAGAGGAATGAGGCAGTGAGACTGGGAAAGGAAGGAAGCCAATTTATCAAGTAAGTTACCACTGCTGGCAACTGGGGCTCAATTCCACTGGGGCATGCTGGGAGAGAATGGAGAACACACGCCTTGGCGTTGGCATGTTTATCCTCATCCGTCACTGGTCAAGGGCTGCTCCTGGAAGATGTGTTCATTCCTTGGCACTTCCAGCTAGCCCAGCATGTGGGTCTAGTGTGCTACTGAGATCAAAAAAAGGCCCAGGGAGCATCACAGGTATTGGCTTTAAGCAGTCTTTGGAACATAGAGGCCAGTCTGATGGGACACAGGGGCAGAGCACCAACCATGTCTGCTTTATACCAGCCATGCCCTGGCAAGTTCCAGTGCTTATTTATTACATGAAGACTCACACGTCAGCAATTCAGACCACCACAACCCCAAACCAGGTGTTTCCCCAACAGGTGACACTTTCTATGACCACTGTGAAGAAGACACTCTATTATGATCATCGCCAAGCTACAAAGGAATCAGCTCACAAGAAGTGCACCTCGAGATCCTGTAAAAAGCCAGGCACATCAGGAGACCAGGCATGGCTGTCTTTCCAAAAGCAAAACGGTCCAGAGATGGGCAGCTTGGCTAATGCGTTCCTTTGCTAGAATATAACTGGAGCCCTCGAGAAAGTTCTTTGAATCATATTTGTGTTGGCTGGAATGCAAGATGTTCCTGGGATGAGTCACAGAGGGAGTTTCTCTTCTGGTGATTTTGTATTCCAACTCATGGACCGAAAAACAATAAATAAACACCACTTCATTTCATCAGCTGCATACCACCTACAATAATAATAATAATAATAATAACAACAACAGCAACCTTGACCCAAGAAGTACACAGACAATGCAGGACGAAGAGGGTGGAGAGCGCTCATTTTTTAAACAGGGAGCCTGCTTTCTGAAATTGCTTTGTCAGAAGCACCCCTCCGCCTGGAGGCGAGCACTCTCAAAAGCAGAACACCACACTTGGAAGAATCTTAGGGTTGGTGAGCCTTTTGAAGTCTGATGAATTCACTGTATTTATTATCTTAAAGCGAGTATGGTGGTTGCAGCTAATACAGCATAAACAACACAAGGTTGAGATGGGGGAAGGAAAAAGCTGCTGTGTAACATCTAGCTAGTTGACAATGAAGAATATAGGTGTTATTTCCTATTTTCTTTGTGGAGGGGAGCGTTCTCCTGAAATGTGTTTACAGACACACATACAAACACCCCACAGAGGGTGAGTAGGAAGGAGGCCACCTGTTGCCCCTCTAACACTCGAAGCAGATCCCCAACCAAGATTCATGGTGATTCTCCTTTGTCCTCACCTGCTCCACCTCTGAGTTCCAGCCACTAAACCCTTATTCCTGGAGGTGACATGTGAAGTGAGCCTGGCCACTTGAGTAGGATTTCAGCAGAGGAAATGGTAGAATGGAGGGAGGTTTCCAGAAGCACAGGAGGAAGGGCACAGGAGGAAAGGTGTGGGAACTGGCCAGCAGGATGGGTGGCTGGAGCCCAGGGCTGGGGAGGGCTTGAGGGCGAGACGGGGTGCTGTGAACATTAGAGGGGTGTCTAGCTCTTCCAAAGGGTGTTAAAAGTTACCCCTCAACAATGAACCTTGTGCCCCAAAGGACTGCCAACTCAACCACAATTTTGATGTGTTCATTGGCCCTGATGAACTACAGGAGATCATGATGCAGTACTGAGACCATTAGGTTGGAAAGAAGAGAAAGGAGATTCATTGGCAGGGCTGTGCCAGCTCCCCCTTTTCTCTCTCCCTCTCTCTCACACACACTCACAAGATGATATCAATAAACTATTTACTAAGATTTAGTTATTATGTGTCAGGCACCCTGCTAGGTATTTTACATTCATTTTCTTATCTCAGTTTCTCAGCAACCCCAGCAGATCAGGCCGCCTTGGTGTGAATTGGTTTGTTGGCGTTTTTTTTCTTTTTTTTCCAGGAACTGAGCTGTGACTCCCCAGGGAATGGGTGGGAGAGAAAGAGTTTTCTACAATGTTCAGCGCAGGGAAGGCAGGTCTGGAGGAGGTGAGGAAAAGAGAGGGCAAAGGTTCCTAGCATCACGTGTGCTGGCAGATGGGGAAGGACAGGAAGGGAAGGAGAAGGGGGAATTGACTTCTCACCTCTGACCAGAACCTAGAATTCCTTGGCCTCCTTCTGCACCAGGAGTAGGCCCAGCTCTGTGCTTACCCCTTCACCATTACCACTGCAGCCAGCCATCGCTGGCCCCTGAAGGACACAGGTGCTCTTCTTTCTTCTTGAAGCGCAACTCTCCCTTCCTACACCTCTGGACCAGCTTGTGTCCCAGGCAGGGCTTCACTTCCAGCCTTCTCAGGTATATATTTCATCTGTTGCTGTCTGGCTGACTGTTCACCATACCCATTTCCTCTTCTGCCTGCACTACATTTCCCAGCCTCCCTTGCAGTTAGGGGTGGCCATGTGCCTGACTTCTAGCCAACACAATGTGTGGGTGGAAGTGATATGTACCACTTCCAAGCCTGGCTCCTACAAACCTTTCTTATGTGATGCTCTAATCTCTTTCTCCTTCCCTCAGCTTGATGCACAGGGACCTTTTGGAAGCCACCTATTAGAGATAGTAGACCCACAAGATGGAAGGGCCTGCATGCCTGAATCATGGTTTGAGGGAGAACCACCGGCCATCAGGAACATCCATTTACACTTTAAGTGACGGAAGAACAAACTTCTATTGCGTTTGAGCCATGATACACTTTTGATTTGTTTGTAACAACAGCTAGCATTACTTAAAGTGACACACTACACAGCGAGTGCTAGGGGCAGACTGACTTGCAGCTTCAGAGCATTGTGAACCCCACTAGCTTACAATCAGACTACAGGAGCAGCCCAAGTGCTCAGAGCCCAATTCTGAGCTTCCACATGCTAACTTTTCTCCACTAAAAGCAATGATAGACACCCTTGGCTGTTCTTCCTGACTTGAATGCATTTATTAACATGGGTTCGAGACCATTCTTTGCTTGGTTCCTGCATATATAGCCACTGAAAGAGTCTATTTCATTGGCATTCATTGAGCTGGCAGGGTTGGGAGAGGGCAGGGGGTTGTGGAGCTGCCTTCACAGAGCAGGATGAAGCAAGCCTGCCAGCAGCCTTCCCCCACTGGAGACCCACAGGCAGCCCTCGTCCATGTGAGTGAGTGGCGGTGTGGGACGGAGAAGCAGCACGGCCCTGGCACAACACAGGCAAACAGACCCATGGAGCTGGCGTGCCTGGCATCTGGCCAGAGTGAACGGCTCGGACCACAACACCCCTTCTCTCTTTGTACCCGTGGATGTTTTGTTGTTTTGCAGAGCAGAGAAGCCTGGGATTTCTGCCCTTTCCCCAGCCACACTGGATACTTTCTAGGAATGGTCCCTGTGGATTTTCCTTTTGGGGAGCTCATCATCTATGGCTCAGGGGTCTGGGTCAGCTTTGCCTTGGTACCCCACGCAATTTTTTCTAGGCAAAAGACCGTCCATTTAACAGTATCCTCCCCTTCTACCAACCATTGACATTTCCCTACTCGCAAGCTCTTGTTTTGTGTTCAACATGATTCCCCTCTTTCTGGATTCCTTTCCAAAATACTGATCTGTCTAAAGACTCTGGGTCATTGCCCCATTGGAGTGAAATGATCAGAACACTTTCTATACAGTAGGGGCACCAGCACCTATAGTGGGAACATTTCCGGTCCGTGACGTAGGTGAAGCTGTAACCCAGTCAGCCCGCGGAGTTCCAGTAATCTCTTCATTTCTGTCAATGCTTGGGGCTTGGCTACAGAGCACAGGGAATATTAGACATGTTCTTTTGGTGGTGAAATGGGTGGCTTGCTAATTAGTGTGATGACTAAAATGGGGAAAATTAGCAATATTAAAGATAAATGGATTAGCCAAAATAATTTAGAGGCACCCCTCATTTTGCACACAAAGTTGGAAAATCCAGGAAAGCTTGTAGCCAGAACCCGAGGATGGTTCCAGTGCTTGCCACCTAACTGGTCCCATGCTTGGCAACTGGTTTTGGAGGATTTCCGGTTGCTTATGTCAACTAGAAGGTAGCAAAATTCTGCCTTGCAAATGTTGTCACTATCTGTGTTGAGTGGAACTTTCCTACCATGTGTGGTCACAGCAGCTGAAAGGACAGCCAGCTAGGACCTCCTAGCACAGGCCTATGAACTGGTCTGTGCCTCCTGGCTACTTACATGTCAGATTTTCATTTTCCTTGCATGTGTGGCACAATTTGCCCTGAGACTGGCTGTCGCAGTGTGATTCTGAGTGCCCCATGCAGGAGACCCCTCCCCTCTCCACTCTGACTCTCTGACCTGCCTCCTTCTCCTGCCCAGGCTGGCCCTTCTGAGGTTCTGGTTTTGAACTTGCCCTGTAGACAGCCCTCTGGGCTGGATGGACTCTGCTTCAGGGACAGGGACGATGATCAGAAACCTCCCGTCGATAAAAATGTAACACTTGGCTTCCCCTCCCATAGGACCCTTTCAGCGTCTGAGCTGGCACTGACTGACATGCTTGAAAATTCTTAAAAATGTCCTTTAAAATAAAAAAAGGAGGCATCATATCACATCCATTAGAAAAACTAAAATTAAAAAGACTGTAGCACCAAAATTTGGTGAGGGTATGGAGCAACTGGAATGCTCAAGGAAAGTTGGCCCAAGAGTGTGAGACAACTTGTGTGCTGCTGGTAAAAAGTTACAGCCACTTTAGGGACCTGTCTGGCAGTTTCCAGTGACGTTAACAACGGCCCACCCTCAGGCTCAGCAATTACACTCCTAGGTATCTTTTCAAGAGAAATGAAAAATATACTCACAAAAACTTGTACACAGATGTTCATAGCAGTCTGGTCATAAGAGCCACAAACTGGAAACAACCCAAATGTCTGTCAACAGGTGAATGGATAAACACGCTGTGTAACACCCACCACCAGACTTCTACTCAGCAATAAAAATCAGTGAACTCCTGCCACATGCAATGACATAGATGAATCTCGAAAACACTGTGTTGAGCGAAAGAAGCCAGGTACAAAAGTGTATGTGCTATAAGATTTCATTGAGGCAAAAGTCCAAAAACAGACCAAAAAAATGTATAATGATAGAAATCAGAAAGTACTTGCTCTGGAGAGGAGGGAGAGGGAAGGATTTTTCTGGGGTGATAGGAATGTTTTATAGCCTCTTTCAGGTGGTGGTTAAAAAGGTGTACACAGTTGTCAAAACTGATTCATCTGAGCACTTAAGAATCACTTGATTTTATGTTAATTATCCCTTGATTTAAGAAAAGAGACACTGAAAAAACTATTAAACTGCAAAAAAGAAAAAGGACACCCAAAGTAGATTGGGCTGGCTGTACTGTGAGTTTTGACCAATTGCTGAGCATGGTGGAGGGAGGGGAGGTGGAGTAGAGGTTGCTGGCGGTGAGGGGGTGTGGGCACCTCCCAGGGCACCTGCCAGGGGCCCTTTGCCCCAGGTACAAATGAAGGAGGAAGCACAGTCAGCCCCCAAACAAACACTCAATGAAATAAAAGAACAGAGGCCCCAAGGAAAGTTGGCCCAAGAGTGTGGGATAGCTATCAGGCTTTGAGCCAAAACCACTTTCCAGGAAATGGCAATATTTTTGTGTTTGGGAACCGGGAGGGAGTATCAAGGCAAGCAAGAGCCAAAACGCATTGGTCTTTGGACAATTGCTATCCAACTGAGGGGCCCTGTGGGAGAGGTTTCAAAGTGCTGCTACTGAGACCTCCTCAGTGGGTCTGCAGGATGGGGCGCACCCAGAGAAGCCCCTGCTGGAGCGGAAGTTAGAAATTCCTTCAGGGCAAAGGTCTCCTATTTTGCAGGATAGAGGGGAATTTTCTGTTTTCCTAGTGAGAGCCCTGGAGGTCCCACCCAATCACCCGGTTTAGCCAGCAAACAGCCCAGGGCGGCTTTATAAGGAAGGTACTGGCATCCGCTGGAGCTGGTGGATTGAGCTGGCCATAGACCTTAGCTCTGCCCCTTCAGAAAAGAAAGGCAAGGGACTAGATCTATATGGCCTTCTAATTTTCCTTTTACAAAGACTACCTAGTATAGTACAACCCATTTTTCAGATTGGGAAACAAAGGCTCAGAAAGAGTGATTTGCCCCAGGCCAGTATCTACTTAGGGGCAAGATTATGGGTAGAATTCAAAGTCTCCTCTGTTCCAGGCTGTGTGCAACTTCCCTGACAGTGTGCTGCGCCCCCGCCCCCTCAAATGGTTTGAATTCTACAAAATGCCTCCAAGTGGCTTGCAAGTAATGAAGTGACAAACAGTATATTGAAATGGTATTTTACCAAGCAGAAGTTCTCCACCACAATAAAGATTATTTAAAGACTAATTAGGATTCTGACATTCTTTCATAGCCTTAGGGCCATGTCAAAATCCACGTGAATATTTCCCAGTTATCTTCTTATCTTGGGTAATATTTATTCTCAAGAGAAAAATCAAGGATGTGCTAGTGACATCCTTTGAAATTTGAGTTGGGTGCTATGATCATAGAAGCAGAAGCAAGGATTTGTCTTAATAACCTACAAATAATTGAGAAATACACGAGTAGCAGATTAGTAATTTTACACGTATTTTAATGCCATTACTTCAGTTCAACAAATGACAAGAATTCTTACTCCTAATAATGTGGATAGAAATATGAAGGTCAGGGTTTAAAGGCTCACCCACTTCCTTTCGTTTGAAACTCTGAGGTGGGTGCAAGAAATAAACCAGGAGGATACAGCATAAGGAAAGACACTGGAGTAAGCCTGACCTGCATTCTCTCTTGAGCCTTCAGGGTAAATGGATTTCTCAAATCTGTTTTTCTCTTTAACCAGCTAATCACTTCCTTTTAGGAGGAGATTTCAGCCCTCTAGTCTGCTGACTGGTCTACGGCAACAGACACACATGCTGTTTCCGTCTTGGGTCCCCACGCTGGGCTGTGTGACGCAAGAGGTCACAATCGCTGACTTCTCAGAGCCTCTGACTCTCCCGTGATTGAATAAGCACATGAGAAGTTCTATGTATCATCAAAGAGACAAGGTCAGGCTATTCCCGAATCACGCCCAGGCTTTTCTTCACCTCTCATTTTTTTCATGAAACAATTCCCAAAGTGTGTGAAAGTGCTAATGGCAGAGGGGCCTGACATCTCTTGGTGCAGGTAACTGTCTGCTTTTAGTTACTGAAACTTGGTCCAGTGGATGCAACTCAAGTGACTCAAACTGTTGGCTGAGAAGCTGTTGAAAGACGCCCTTGCTAAGCTCTCTGTCCTAAGCCACTCTTCGCCATTGTGAAAGCGACAGGGCGGTGGTAGAGTGCACAGGTTTACCCTCCCTCACTGCCGGTAGTTCTAACTTGAGAAACAATACATAACGTAGAAGCATGACAAATCCTTCCAACTTGTAGTGAGGAGCCCTACTTGATGAAATAGGATGGAGATGCCCAGCTCGGCCAGGGACTGCTGGCTGTGGGAGCAGGAGCAAATTCCTTAACCTCTCTATGCCTCAGTATCTTCATCTATACAATGGGGTGATAACAACATATGTGCCGCAGGGTTGTTAAGGGGAATAGGTGAGTTAACATGCAAAACACTTGAAACAGTTCCTGGCACACAGTAAGCACTCCATAGGGGTTAGCTATTGTTATTATAATAACGATAGGACCCTCACTGTGGAACACTAAATAAATAATGTGAGAATTTAATTTAAACTATAAAGAAGCAATAAATCAGATGAAAAGGAGGTGGTTTTTTTTCTCAGCAGTGTTACGCCTGGCACGGCGCTGGCCTTCCATGGCCCACGGTGGGCAAGGTGTGCAGGGGAACAGTAACTGCCATCGAGTCTGAAGTGACAAGAAAACGGTCACGAGCAGAGGCAGTTGGAACCTGATGGAGGGTTTTCATTAGGCTAAACTACCCGGGACTAAAGGTGGGGAGGGACAATCAACTCAGGCTGCGTCGGAGACCCAGCTGGGCGCTTTAAAAGATCCGGATACCCAGGCCACACTCCAACCAACGAAATCAGAATCTTCCATGGTCAGCCCGGGCATCAACATTTGTTAGAGTTCCTTAGGTGATTCCAAGGTACTGCCAGGGATGAAAACCCCACCTCCAGGTCTGGACTCTCCTCCTCCTGACATGAATGAGAGCTTATCCTGGTCGGGCCTCAAGGAAGCACTGACACACAGCCTCAATCCTCTTCGCAAAGACAGAAACTCCACCAAGCCCCAACCAGGGCAGGAGCTGATTAGGATTTGTGTGTGAGTCCGCAGTGCCTGGGATACAGTCTTGGTGCTGAATCTCTAAGTGAATGAACAGACACATGGATGGATGAATGGATGGATGGATGAATGAATGAACAAATGAATACAGCACCGTAGCAAATGTCTGCTGGCATGGAAATAAAATTGGTTAAAAACTTTCTGGAAGGCAATTTAAAAGTATTCATACCCACTGACCCAGAAAATCTACTTCTTGGAATCACCCCAAGGCAATGCAGGCGCTGGCTGGATTTTCTCCCAAGGGCCTGCAGTTCTGATTAAAGAGAGATCCGTGGGTGACAGAAGTGGAAAAGTGGACACTCCAGGGCGACCGTGCTCTTACAATTCCACTTCTGTAGGGAAGTGGGAGAAGGGCACCCTCAGACAAGGCCAATATTTTTTGGTTTTACTTATTAGGGTTTGGGATTTGCACAGACTTTCACATAAGAACTCAGTATAGACCCCCGAGTTCTGTGGTGTAAGCAAAAAAAAAAACACTTTTAGATAGGAGAAAGATTGTAAACAGAGTGTCCTGCCAGCCATTTACCTAAACCATTAAAAAAAAATCTCAGTGAAGCAGGGTCCAATGTCTGATTTTGAGCAGAGCAGTCTTCTATTAGTCTCCCCACTCAGGACAAGTTAACTGTAAAATCTGCCTTCAGGTAATGAATGAGGTGATCCAATCCTGCCAGCAGGTGTGAACAAAGCTGTCAGCATTGTGAAGCCTTGTCCCACACACTGAAGATGGGTATTTAACTTGGGGAAGTTAAAAACGTTCTTTCTGAGAATGGGATGGATTTGCCCTGAGTCCATTTGGAAGGCACTGCACATTAGGGTGAATCCATTTGTCAAGAACCAAGGCCTGCCCTTCAGCTCTCTCCTGTGTAGGTGATGAGGGGCCTTCTCCACTGCGTATGCAATGGGATTAAAATGATGGGGCTTTAACTAGGGGATAGAATCAAGAGGAAATTTTGCAAATATGCCTTTAAAAAGTCAGACTATCCTATTGGAAGCTCTTACACATGTTTGCATGTGTATGTACTTCTTGGTGCTTAACAGAAAATAGAATCTTCTTTAAATTTAAAAACATTCCCTGGGTAAGACTACTTATAAGAAGTTTCGTCCAGAAAAAATATTATTCTTGTGTTACAAAATCAAAGCAGTGGAGGAAAAAAAAAATCAAAGGGAACGATCAGTCAGGAAAAATGTCAGGGTTCCAAAATGCTGCGGGAGACCGCATAAAAAGCACGGTAATATTTAAGCTTGTGCTAAACATACTTTTTTCTACAGTCACTTTTCACCAAGTGTGAGTTTATATGTGCTTTGTCGAATGTCTCTTTAAGGACTTATTCTGAGGGATTTCCTACCATTCTTGGGCTTAAAAGTTCAGGCAAGGTTAAGGAGGTGGGTGGACTTTGGAAGTGAAAGGCCACGCAGAGGACAACCATCAGAACAGGGCACTGAGGAGGCTGAGGTCACCCCTGAGTACTGCATGGCCCACGTAGAAGGGGCCTGGGTAGGTCTCCTGTGTTGTAGGCAGCCCCCAGCCAGCCATTCTGCAATGAGCATGGGTTATGGATGGCGTGGAGGCCCAGGGGCTGTGTGTGGCTGGGCTGGCACTATCTCATAACTAGAAAATCACCAAAGAGGTTGATGGTGGGCATGTAGTGAAGTCTTAGATACCAAGAGTGACGTCACCACCTCCAACATCACTGTGACCATTGCAGTGAGTCTCTTACCAAAGAGAGAATAAAATCAATTCCCTGAACACTGACCAAAGCAGTGTCAAGAAAGGCAAGCTGTATGGGACCAGCCTCACTTTATCCCCTCCAATATCATCTCCTATTACTTTCCTCCTCCACCAGAATACTTCTTTTCCTAGAAGCTACCTCACTTTTTGCTGCCTCAGGGCCTTTGCACTGGCTGTTTCATCAGTTTGGAATGTTGCAGCTGGTTCCTTCTCAGCTTTTAAGTCTCAAATCAAGACAGTCTCCTTAGAGATTATTTATTTGGATGAAGGAAGGGAGGACAGAAGGGAGAGAAAGGGAGAGCGAAAGAGAGGGAAGGGAAGAAACAGGTAAGGAGGAAGGGAAGGAGGGAAGGCAATGTTCCCAACTAGTGTGCCCTAAGACTGGTATAGCTCAAATTCCTCAGCACAGTGCCCCTAAATTTTGAATAAAGGGTTGCATTTATTTCAGCTACAGCTGCTACAGGGAGTTGAGCTGCTGCCAATGGAATGTTGAGCTGATGCATGATGCAAGGTAGAGCAGCCTTCAACTTCTGATGAGTAAGAAGCACTGCATGGGCCCTAAGGTCCGAGGGCATGTCCACTGGTGACTAGACAGGACAGCACGGCCAGGGTGGTGGGCTCTGCTCCCACAGCGCTGCCTAGGGCTGAGAGGGAGGGGGGGAGCCTGTGACCCCGATCCCCTTTGCAGGCCAAACTCTGAGCACCTGGAAGGTAGGAGTGGGGCCTTGTTCAGCACCCAATAAACATTCATTGAATGGCTGTATTTCACAGAGCTTCTTCATCTAGATGACTGATATTTTATTTACAAAACACTTACACAACGTGTTTATATTATGTGCTGGTACTCTTCTAAATGATTACAAATATTCAGTCCTGATAAACAACCCTACAAAGGGGATATTATCATCACTACTCTACAGATGAGGAAACTGAGACATGAAAGGAATAGGGAACTTACTACTTGGTGGCAAAGCTCGGATTTGAACTCGGGCTGCAGTGCTGTGTACCTAGGACAGGAGGGAGGGATGGCACCGTGGAAAAAGGGAAAATGGGAAAGCTGGTGGGGAATATAATCAATAATATATATTCCCTGTAAGGGACAACACAGGGTGTCAGATGGGTACTGGACTTATGGGGGGATCACTTCATAGGTTGTATCAATACCTAACCACTGCTCTGTACACCTGAAACTAATGTAAAATAATACTGAATGCCAACTATAAATATATATATATATTTATATATATACATATACACATATACACACACATATATATATATGGGATGTAAAGCAAAGCATAGGGAATACAGTCAATGGTGTAGTAAGAGTTATATACGATGTCAGAGGGGTATAGACTTGGGGGCTTATCACTCTGTGAGGCATGCAAATGTCTGATTAGTATGTTGTTTTGTACACCTGAAACTAATTTTTAAAAAAAGGCAAGTTAGGAACCTTGGGTGGTGAAGTCTCCTACACTTTACATACCTGAGGGAAGATGGGAAGGGGGAACTTTGGGGGTCTTGCCAGCACTTTCAACCCAGTGCCCCTCCTCCCACAGCAGATCTCTTTTCCTTTCCTGTATCTACTATAGGTCCAGGCCAGTGGTTCTCAACTTAGTGTCCTTCTGGCCCTGCTGCCAAGGGGACATGTGGCCATGTCTGGGAATATTTTTTGTTGTCATAACTCAGGGATGGGGGTTCTACTGGCATCTAGTGAGTGGAGGCACAGATGCTGCCAAAAGTCCTGCAATGCACAGGGCAGTCCCCCTGATAAAGAATGATCTGGTCCCAAATGCCACTAGTGCTAAGGGTTGAGTAACCTTGGTGGTTCAGACACCACCTTTCAGAAAATTAATGAAAATGATAGTAAGCTCATCAGGGGACGGCCCACCTGGGAATCCCCGGGAAATGCCAGCCTCGATCCTGCTTCACCTCTACAAAAATCTGAAGGGCAGAAGCCTTCGTGCCCGCCTGCCTCTCTCCCGTCTCCTGGCACCACAGCTGCTCCCTCCTGCCGAGACTCTAAGAACAGCCCTTGGCCCACGTGGAACGCAGCAGAGGCTGCTAATACCCACTTCCTTTGGCAGCTTCTTAAGACTCTTGGCTTAGAATTGTATATTCCTCGAGCCCCTTTTCTTAATTACATTCTAGAGATGAAGGGAAGACTATCTGTAATTCAGAAACAAATGATCCTACCTTCGATTGCTCTCAAACATGCCAGATCAGAATAGAATGGTGCTGTTTCTCCAAATAGATTATGGAGGTCTCTGTAGAAGTGAGTAGACCTTGATGAGCCAAGTTGTGGCTGAACCAGATCTCCAAGCTGGACCCCAGAGCAGAGCCCAAGAAGATTTAAGATGCTCTTTATAGATAAGAAGAAGAAAACTCACGATCAGACTTAGGGTGGAAAAGAGTGGGGTGGAACTAGGTGGCGTAAATTCTGAAGGCCTGACTTGAATGCTGAGTTGAATGTTTGCTCACTCACTGATTTTCATCCTTTTGCTCTTGTATCATCATTTAACTTTTTAACCATCCCAACCTCAGGATCCAAAAGGGATCCAAAAGCTATTTATGTCTCTAGCCCACCAGCCCAGAAGCAGTTAGGTGTCCTGAGTACTCAGTAAAATAGTAACAAACAAAAATAAACTTTGACAAGCACTGCACATGACCTGATTTGAAGTCATTTGAAGGAATCCTATAGTGGATTGGATTTTAAAATTGGGCTTCAGCTCATGAATAAATGTATAATCCCAAGTCCATGGAATTTGCCAAAATATTATTTCATGGCCATCTGTGTGGCAAAAACTTGTCTGGCTGGTATGGGTAGGACAGTCCAGCGAAATGGACCAGGTTAGCAGTTTGCAAACTGAGCTAATCATCAAAATCCCCTAGGGGAGCTCTCTGAGCACACAGATTCTCTGTCGGACCCTCAAGAGCCTGACCCACTACATTTGACGGGGTTCAGGACTGTGCAGGTCCCAAACACTCCCAAGTGATTCTAAGGTCAGCCAGATTGGACTTAGGAACCTCCTGATGAGGTTTCTAAACTGTGTGGAGCAATTTACCAAGTGCCAGCCACTAACTCATGTCCTTAAATCGCTTCCAAAATCCTTAACCAAGCAAGATGTTTCCCAAGCATTGTTTGAAGCTGCGTTTGCTTTTACATCTAAGAGAACGTTTTTAGATACAGGATTTGTTTTCCTTCCAGCAACATGCTCTATATCACTACTATCAATTAGGCAAGTTCATTTAAAAGCTTTGATTCCGTACTTGTAAAAGCCCCCCTTTGCTCATCCAACTTTATGTCTAAACACTGCAGCTGATGGCTGTACAGTTCCATTTATGAATTCCACTCTTGTGAATAGATTTACAAAATTGTTTCAGAATTTCTTTGTCTGGGAAAGCCAGGACTGCTGGTTTTAATAAGAACATGGTTTAAACAGTTATGCAGGTCACTGATATTTCATGACTTCCCAGAACACAGACAGCACACAGCACGCAGACTACCTTCTCTGTTTAAAACAAAGACTGCCCCCACACAGCTCCACCCTTTTCTCTTCCAAAAGGACTCCCGCCCCACTGCCTTCTCGCACAAGTTTTCCTTTCGAAAGTGTAATCTGGCTTAAACGAATGAAAACTGAGCTTTGACCAAGTGAAAAGCAAGTACTACCTCAGGTTAAAACTCATCAACATCACAAAGTGATTTACCCAGTAGGTGCTCAATTATTAACTGAATGAATTCAAATTCTTTGGTAGAACGGTGGCACCTCTGTTTAAGAAAAACCCAAACAAGAATTCTTTGAACTGAGACATTCCATAGCCCTTCACATCTGAGAACGTGCTCTATTATGTAATCAAAGTAAAAAGAACTTTATTTTTAGCTACTGAACTTCACAGGGAAGATCTCAGACCTATTTAAACTTTGCTTTCATCCCTAACCTTCAAATGACACTCATATGATTTACTTTTTTAATTTGTATTTTTAAGGAAAAGACGCAAAGATGGCCCCAAGCATATTTAAAACAATACAAAACAACAAGAGAAATAAACCAGATGGCAAAAAAAACATAAATCAGGACAAGAGTGCTGAACAAGCTACAAAGGAAGGCATGGTCACAGTGTAAAAGGGAACAGACACTTGGTTCCTCTTGGCTAAGTCTCCATCGCCTCCTAGCGAAGGAAAGCTTGGATGGAGGTCATCTAGGGGAGGGTGTCATCATCCCTCCTTAGCTTTTCTAGACTGGAAAGAGCTGCACTATAACGGGAACCGCAAAGGATCAGTACTCAGAGCAGTGAGGGCAGTGTGTTGCTTCCCATGTGATAGAAAAAAGAATGTTTTGGAAGGATCTCTGTTTTAATTGCACAATGACACAGGTAGGGAAAGAAGAAGCAGAACAAACCTCTAACCCAAAGTATGTGCGCTGTTTCTAACATGTGATGAAAACAAAAACTCTTCTCTAGAAAAATCTTCCATCCCTATCTTTTCTACAGATACCAATAAAAGGACACCCTTATAGAAACAGCATGACACCCTCTGGGCTGAGGAATACAGTCATGGCCACATAGCAATATTTTGGTCAACCACGGACCACATATATGAAGCAGTCCCATAAGGTTATAATGCTGTTGAAAAGTCCTATTGCCTAGTGACGTTGTAGCGCAACACATTACACAAACACTTACCACGGTGTCACAGTTGCCTACAGCATTCAGTACAGCACATGCTGTGCAGGCCTGTAGCCCAGGAGCAATGGGCCACCCCACACGGCCCAGCTGTGCAGTGGGCTAGACCGTCTAGGCGTGTGTAAGCGCCTCTATGATGTCTGCACAGTGATGGAATCGCCTAACGACGCATTTCTCAAAATGTATCCCTGTCATTAAGCAACATATGACTGTACAAGAAACAGACTCTAAAATTCAAGACCTGTGCTACTTGGCTGTCTTTGATACTGGACTAAATGTTTGGACCATCCCATGGAGATAAGGGCCTTAGATTTTGGAGACTGGTTTTGTTTTGTTTTGTTGGATCTATGTGATGGCATTCAGGGGCATATACGTGTATGTCAATAGATATTTATGGAATGAATGGATGGATGAACGAACCTGCATTGGACTAGCCTTTCAGATCTTACAACAGCTGCCATATATTTCTAATGCATTAAAATTTTTTTTTAAACCAACAATAACTGGGCCTCTTAGGCAAGAACACATGTCCATTAGTTTTAGATATTTAGAAGTACATGCTGTTCTGTTGTAACACAACACAGAGAATCTGGCTCTAACGTTTTGCTCCTAGAGCCCTGTTTATAAACATACTGCATCATTAACCCCAGTACATCATCCCGTGCCCCCACCCACACCACCACATTTTATCTACATGACCCAAAAAGATGCAGAGGGCTTGCCAGGGTATGCTTGTCAATGTGAATTAATGGGTGCAGACAACTCCAGGATCTCCTGCTCCCCACAAAACTGGCCGCTTCCCACCCCCTAAAAGGTGCCCTCTGGGTGGGAGGCACGAAGCACAAGGGGTCTAAGCAGTGCACAGGATTACATCGACAGACCGAAATCTGTCTACTTCCTTATTACTCCCTTGCCCACCCTCTTTGCTCCACAGCCATTTTGAATGCATCCGAGTTTGGTGTAAATTGCTTTTCTGAGCAGCTCTAGAATTTTGTGGATATGCTAAGGAGATAAAGAGAAGCAAAGACCTGGTCTTACATTATAGTAAAATGAGACCGGGTCTTATATTAATTTTTGCTCCAAAAGACGCATTAGAGCTGATGGTCTGGCTAGGTCTTATTTTCGGGGAAACACGGTAGTAGATTGTCTTCCCCACTTGCTTCCATAGCTTCTGGTATTTTCCCAGTTAAAGCACTGATTGCCTTATTATCTCTATCAAAGCAAGTGTTCCACTGGATTATAATCACTTCTTTAAACCCCACCTTTCTCTCTAGAGAAAGGACTCTGGAAGGGGGTAGGGATCACCTCTGCCTTGTTGATTACCACTCTATCCCACAAACCTTGCAAAGTGCGTGATGTGTAATAGAAGTTCAATAATATTTGTTAACTGACTGCATAAACAAGTGAGTGAAAAGGTATCCTTCTTCTAGGGTGACCAACTGAGGGACTTCCTAGGACCTCACCCTTTCTGTGCTCAACTGGCAACAGTCCCAGGCAAAGCAGGATGGTTAAATGGCTTACACTCTCCCCTCATTTCCATGCCACCAGATCCAGCTTGCAGACCTGCCCCTCCCGGTAGTTCCCAATCCTGGTGCATCTGTATGTACAGCTGCTCGCCTTACCCATCAGCTGCAGGGAGGGGGCAGCCTTCTAAGACGACAATCCTTTGTGCCCTGTTTCTGCCCAATGACAAATGCCTACCCTAGCTCTACTGCTTGGTCAGCTTCTTTATGAGAGATAATAATCGTTTCTTTATTTCCCAGATTCAGAAAATGGGACGGTGTCAGAATGATGCCCCAATTTAAGCTGCATCCCTGAGTCTACCCAAAGGTGGGCATGGTGCCAGATATATGGGCATGCCAGATGAGAAATAGCTCCTCTCCTAGCTGCCTTCAAGCCCATCCTGAGGCCCATCTTTCAATCCGTTTGCTAAGCTGTCTTGATACGGCTGGCTGAGGCCCTGCTCACCTCCCTTTCTTCTATCTCAGTGTTAAAGGGGGCAAAGGGATGAAAGAGCCTCTTCGCCCCACATTTCTGTGGGGGATGGGATAAGAGAACATGGAGCTGGCTTGATTCTTAAGGGAAAGATAACCCAAGATAGTCCCGGCCTTCAGGATATAGCACGCTTGCTTATGTGATGGTAAGTAGATTTTGCCACCAGTTTGGAACAAGTTAACCTGGAGGTATACCATTCCTGCTTATTTCTCGGATGCCCTTCTATAGACTATCTAGAAATAGAAGTTAAAACTGAAGGTAAGGGGGAAACCAGAAATAAGCCAAATGTCCATCAATAATACATAAACTGTGCTATACTCTTATAATGGAGTATTACAGAGCAGTACCAGAGAATTAATTACGGATACATGCAACAACCTAGACGAATTTCACATGAATGAAAGAAAACAGACACCAAAGGACTTTATATGAAATTCAAAAACAGACGACGGTTTAAAAAAAAGTGTTAAAAGTCAGGGTAGTGGTTACGTTGAGAGCAGGAGAGGGGTGTTATATTGATTGGGAAGATAACTTTTTGCAGGGATGGGAATAGTCTATATCTTGATTTGGACGGCGGCTGTACGAATCTACATAATGACAAACATTTATTAAGTTGTACATTTAAGGTCAGCTCACTCGACATACTTTACATGTCAATTAAAAAACTAAAACAAAATCAAACAACAAAAATACCAAAGTAACGGAGGAGGAGGAGATACTCGCTGACACCTGATCCAGCAAGCCCTGTCATTTAACCCCTGGAAAGCTTTCTTACCTCCTCTGTAAGTACTTTCTTCTACCTACCTGCTTTGGCTGTCAAATTAAATTAGATGAAACTGAGTGGGGTGGTTGTTCTATCTCATTTGTTAAATGTATGCTCGACAAAGGCAACACTGTCAATCTCAATGAAATTAGGGTTTGTCAAACGAAGGATCAGAGTTTTTCTTTTTTTAATAAAAGACAGCTTTCTGCATTTAGGACTCACTCTCAAATATCCTTCCAGCAGCTGTATCTCTCAGCCTATTAGTCAGCGGCAGGCACCCAGCCAGCTGTTTGCTGGATTCAACTTCCCTGTACATGATCATTTCAAAGGTCATGTATATGTTAATTTACTACCTGGTTATTATTTAAGAGGATTTTATTACATCATTTTATGTTGATTTATCCTTTCTCTTCCTCTAGGAAATTCTGGATTCTAAAGCAGCCAATGGCAGGGTAGCTTTGAGTGAATATGAGACTTGAAAGAAATCACTGTTGTCATTTTTCAAATTAAAAAATGAGTTCACACTGGCGATTGGTTTGCTTGGACAGGATTATGATTGCCAGTGTCTGGAGCTACAAGAAAGAAGTGGCTTAAACAAAAATTGTTCATGTGAAGAAAACAAAAAAAGGAGAGCAAGCAAGAGACACTCATAGCATGCCCTATCTAAATAATTACTTGACAGTAGCAATGCCCATCTGGTTAATTTCACAATGTCTAGGTCTTAATAATTACATTCAATTTACTTTTTCCTGGGGACCATCTAAAGGCTTAACTATTTTATTATAAGGCGATGCCATTTCATTTTCTATGGGTTCTGTGTGGCTGACAGTATCCTAAAGCTGGAACAATGTGGGAAGAGCATGAAACACCAAGAGGAGAAAGAAGCAAGCTGGGAGAAGGCGGGATAAGAGAGATGAGATGGCCCCACCAAGGCAGCTTGTAGGAGGGGAGGGAGGGTGGGTGGAATGGGATCCTGTGCTTAAGGCCATTCCATAGGAGGAGTTACAGAAAAGGATTGGTGGTACCACTTCAGGAAGGAGAGTGTTGGGAAAGGGAAATTGCAGAGTGCCACAAGCAGAGGCAGCAGAGGAGACCCGGAAAGATAAGGCCCTGATAAAACGCACTTCTCTGCTTTCAAGCAACAGTTCAGTGCCTCCCTTACTTTGCACCTGCACCTGTAATGTGTGAGGCCTCGCCCACATCACATGTGCTTCTGTCGGAGAAAAGAATGACTCACGCTCAAAACTGTCAGTGAGCGATCACTATTGTTTTGCTTAAATGTCACATCCAGGGGCCCTGACGCTGCCATTCAGAAATCTATTAGCAGCATAGCAGAGTCAGGAACTTCCCTGACCTACTTTTACCAGAGAGGGGAGGCTTCTAATTTCATAATCAGTGAAACAGCAAAATGATTAGAAAATGTGTGCTGGATCAACCCAGGCAAACACAGCCCTGGGGAAAGGTTAATAAAATATAACTAAACAGCTTGTGTGCTTCTAAATATGTGGGGTTGAGGAGAGCCCCACAATAGGGAGTCCTTCAGAACCCAGAACATGCCCTCCCCCACACGCTCCATCAACCTGACCCTGTAGAGTGAGTTTTTGTGCCTTCAAATTCCCCCACACCCTTGCTGCTCCAACTGTGCCCTCCCCACAGATGAACTGTCTGTATCTGCAGTGCCACCCTGCCATCCCTAATGCCCCTGGGGACTCCCAGCCCCACAGAGGTAGGTCCGTGTGTTTAGACACCCAGAAACGCAAACTCAAACTCAACTCATCCAATGTTATATCGAATTATAGTTCTCGGCCCCAAACTCCACCTTCCTCCTCTGGTCCCCTAAGTTATGTGGAAAAATACCCTTCCAAGAAAAGATTACAAAGAAACTGGACACACTGCTTTGTGCATTGATTTTTTTTCCTCCCCAAAAGGATTCATCTTAGAATTCTTTTTAAAAATGTTCACACCTAAAATACTGAGTGGGGAATATATTCAACAGTGTTATAAAGGTCATGTAAGGTGCCACATGGGCACTGGACTTATCAGGGGGATCATGTCACAGACTGTGTAGATGCCTGACCAATACACTGTACACCTGAAGCTGAAGTAGAATAATACTGTATATCAACTACAAGAATATACATATAGTCATGGGAGGGGGAGCACAGCATAAGGAAGATAGTCAATGGTATTGTAACAGGTATGTGTCAGAGCAGTAGTAGGTTGGGGGGGGGGTTATCACTTTGTGAGGGGTGTAAATGTCTAACTATATGTTGCTTTATACACCTGAAACTAATAAAAAACCAAAAAAGAAAGCACTAAGATAAAGACCATAAAAAATAAAAATAAATAAAAACGTTCACACTCAAAACTGCATTTTGGAAAATCAAAACCAAAAGGAAAAAGTCATCCAGGAGTCTTAAGCCCCCAACAAATCAAAACTATTTATTTGATTTCATTGTTTTATTTTTAAGGAAACCTATCATGACAGAGATACAATTTTTGTTTTTTCTTTTTCGCTCTGTATTTTATAAGTCATTTTCCTCACGGTTACAGAATGGTTTGGAATCCCCTTAAATAGCAACGTCCATCCCCCTTCCACTGCCCCCACCCTCAGCGGGTGTCTTCAAAGATTCCATTTACCCACACCTTTCTGCAGTATCACATCTGTCATGCACAGTACTGGGAGTGACGCTGACAGGGAGGGAGCAATGGGGTGACGGCTGCCTGCCTTCACTGCAGCTTGAAAATTAAATACTATTTAGTGCTGTCCTCGCTTGTGTTAGCTGCCGATCTCAAACTTCTCCACAGCAGAGATACCTGGCGGTGGCTTGGCTGACCCCTCGCGTGGGTGGGTGATACAAAAGATGCCATGGAATTTGCAAAATTCCCAGACGGAATTCATGTCTGTGCCAGAGATCCTTTTATCTCGGGGAGGGGATTGGCTTCATTTGGGCTCCCCACCCCAAAGAAGGCCTTGAGACAAAGACTTGAATGCGCATAGTTTTGTAGGAGGAGGGTCCTGGTTGCTGGGGTGTGGGGGTGGAGGTGAGCCTGGGAGGGTAGGCAGACAGGGCATTTAAGGAGCAGGTGCCTGCTGTGGGCAGCCAGAGATCACTTCCTCTGGGAGTTAACTTCAGAGCTACCCCCCTGCTGACCTGGACTGGGGGATAGGGGAAGCTCCAGTATCTATCTCACAATTGCATTGTGGCATTGGTTGGGGGCTGTCCCCAGGGTACTAACTTCAGCACCTCTTACATGCCGAACACTTGAGCCTCACCTGCTCCCAGGGCTAGCACAGACATCTTGTCACCAAGGGCCGGTGGCGGTGAGCTCACAGGTAGGTGGAATGAATGCCAGGGACATAGGGATTGGCCCCTAGAGTTTCTGAAGAGAAGCGATCAAGGGATTAAGTGCTGCAGGCACCAAAATATCTGAGAAGGACCACCGTGCAGGAACAGACCAGGGCATTCCTCTTTCTAGGCTCTTTGAAATCCCTCCTGGTGTCCGGGATCAGACAACAGGTCGGATTTCCTCAAGGTCTGACCTCCCTCAAATTAAACTGGGCATCTTTGAAGTTGCCTGTACCCAGCCCCTATGGGGGCTCCCAATGAGAAAATCTTGGCATTGGAGCCCAAATCGCAGCCCAGAGACTGCAGCAGCCAGTGGCTCTTCGAAGGACCCCAATTTACCCCCAAGGAATAATTTTTACACTGGGAAACTTGGCTCCATAAATACTGCAATCCTCATAGATGATGTGTGTTGATCAGCAGAGCTTTGAGTCTCCAGAGAGCCTGCCACTCTC
Organism: Rhinolophus sinicus; assembly: GCF_057876585.1. Classification (NCBI taxonomy): domain Eukaryota; kingdom Metazoa; phylum Chordata; class Mammalia; order Chiroptera; family Rhinolophidae; genus Rhinolophus; species Rhinolophus sinicus. The sequence goes on from NC_142518.1 coordinate 11,419,503, forward strand.
CCATATGTGATGCTCCCTTTTCCCAAAGGCAGAATAGCAGTCAGATTCACGACAAGCTGCTTGCAAGTGAACTGCTTCATTCTTCCTGGGAAACCTGCTGGAGTAAGTTCCTGGTTTTGTTGTTGTTTGATTTTTGCAAGCTCTGTATTTGTCAAATGCTATCACAGGCAACACTAAGACAGCTCTACATATGGCCACCAAAAGACATGCTCAAGAATGTTTGCAGCAGCTTTATTTGCAATAGCCCCAAACTGGAAACCACCCAGATGTCCATCAGCAGGAGAACTGATAAACAAATTGGGAGACATCCATACAATAAGATACTACACAGCAATAAGAAGGCATGAACTGCTGATAACATGAGGCAACATGGTTGGATCTTAAAGCACTGTGTTAAGTGAAAGCACCCGGGCATAAAAGATTATTCCCCCTCTAGGAAATTCTAGAACAGAGATAATTATTCTATGGAGACAGAAGTCAGAATCATGTTTGACTTTGGAGGATACTGACTGGAAAAGGGAGGGCTCAAGGGAGCTTTATGGGGTGCTGGAAATTGATTCTATTTTGATTTGAGGGGTGGTTACATGGGTGTATACACATGTAAAAATCGTCAGCACTCAAGATTTGTACACTCCATGCATTTCACTCTGTGTTATATGTATCTCAATAAAAAGGTAAAATAGAATTAGTTAAAAAGAATACTAAAACAAAGTAAGACAGTTCTAGAGAACACTGCTTCCCTCTCTTCTAACTCTGCCAGGTAATGCTATGATCAGCGGTAACATAAATGCTTCCCTAGAGCTTGGCTTCCTAAGGGAGAAAATGGTCTAGAGGGTTCTCTTGGGTGAAGCTGGCATTTTTGCCACAGGAAACAGGGAAGACAGGAGGAAAAACTCAAAGTGAGCCCACAGAGTGTGGAGCCTTTGGTAGGCCCCATGGGTGCCTTGGGGGATTTAATCAGAGCCCCCTCAAACATACACCACATACACCACATATCCCACACTCACACATACATAGAGCACTGCACATTCACTACACACCACACATACAAATCTCATCCACTACACACCACACACAGAAATCTCATCCACTACACACCACACACATCACATCCACTACACACCACACACACAGAAATCTCATCCACTACACACCACACACATCACATCCACTACACACCACACACACAAATCTCATCCACTACACACCACACACAAATCTCATCCACTACACACACACACACACACACACAAATCACATCCACTACACACCACACACACAAATCACACACACAATCACATCACACTGCAGATACACACACACAAACACAGAAGATGCTAACACACATATGCATGCGCTTGGGAGACAGCCTTCTCGCAGATTCAGCTTAGTGTTTCAGTGCTGTCTGGGTGATCATCTCCCTCCTCCTGCTGCCAACCACAGCCACTGTCATCATCATTATCATCATTGCCATCGTTCCAGGAACATCCCTCATGGACAGGACGTCTCAGAGAGCACACAGCTGTGCCCACAGACAAAGACATCTGCCTAGAGCCGCCTGCTCGCCCCGGAAGCTGTGCAGGCACATCAGGTTTATGCCTAGTTCTGAGGAGTGAGTGTCCTGCAACCTTCAGCTCGGCCCCCGCAGAAACCTTGTGGCTATGGCTATATACTCTCCTCCCTTTCTCTCTGGCCTACTGGCCACAGCCCCCTCCTCCAAGAGGAAGCCTTGTTTCATTTCTTAGTGTGAGACAGTGTCTTCCCTGAAGCCCAGCTCAGCCCTGGTCTTGCAGACTTCACTGACCTCATTACCAGGAGGCTGCAGAGAAACCAGCCAACAGTGTGAATGTGCTACCTCGTCCTGTTGGGACGCCAGTGACTCCTCGCTATTAATCTTTGCCACCGGCTTGGAGCATACCTGCATCATTCCGAGATCCTAGAAACCCTTTCTTCCATTGTTATCTGCTACCTTAACTTGAAGAACTAAACGCACTGAGTCCATTTCAATATTTGTTGACCACCTGGACCTTATATAGTAGTAGGTGTCCACATGTGGAAGACAGTGAAATATGCTTGTCAGTGTCCTCACAATTGCCCTCTTAGGATTCTACCCCAGAGAGAGAGGCACAAGCATGTTTATCGCTATTCTTTTGTGTTGTAAAGCCTGGGAACAACATAAATGACAACCAAGAGGGAACTGGTTATCACAGATCGTTACACAGAATATTACCAGTCATTGCAAAGGATAACACAGATTGGTATGTCCTGACATGCAAATAATGTCCAAGGAAATTATTTAAGGGGAAAATAAGTGAAAAAGTCATATGGTGGGAGAGAATATAGATTTTGTATACACAAAGTGAACTAATTTTTCTTGAATGTTTGTATGTTAAGAACTTAAAGAATAAAACCAAGATTGTACCAGTTTTCTCTGACACTACTACAGAGGGTTGTTCCTTTCTTTGTTTTGGATGTCTATGTTTTCATTTTCTAAATTTTCTATTAGTTCTAGGTGTACAAAACAATGTAATAATTAGACATTTGTACTCCCTCATAAAGTGATAACCCCTCAATCTACTACCCTTCTGACATCCTATGTACTTGTTACTATACCATTGACTATATTCCTTAAGCTATATTTTACATCCTGTGAATATATATATAGTTATAGTTGACATTCAATATTATTCTACATCAGCCTCAGGTGTACAGCACTGTGGTCAGGCATCTACACCGTCTATGACGTCATCACCCTGATACAATCAGAAATACAAGACGAAAGACTAACATTTTTTTTCTAAGGCCCCATCACTGGCTACCCACTCATTCTTTTTAGCCTTGGGTTATAGATACTCAGCGGCAACTGGACCTTGAAGCCAGGCACACCTGGATGAAACAGTGGGTCCAGCATTTTACAGCCATGGGCCCTGGGCATGTGACCTTGCCTCATTGAGCCTTCCTTTCCTCCATCACCAACAAACCTCTCTGAGAGCCTACTCAATGGCACCCTCTGTACCAACCCTGGGGGCCATCACGGTGGACAGAATAACCACCCCCTTCCCACTTAGAGTGGTATCTACAGCTGTAAAATGAGGGTAACTTTGCAGGTCTGCTGAAGAGATTATTAATAACATAAATGATTCCTGGCATAAAAAGCCTTTGAAAACTGTTGGTTACTTTTTTTAAACACCCAAGGTGTATGACTTAGTTAAGGTACGATAGGTTGCCTAACAAATCACTCCACACTTGTAATGGCTCACTAATGGGGGCTTATTTCTTGCTTATGAAATAATCTAGGGTCACGGCTCCAGACCTGGCACTTCCATTTCATGCAATGATCCTCCCTAGGCAAAGGAGGCTCTGCCACCTTCCATGGTTACCCAGGGACTTTGCTCCATCCCAGACAGCTTGGATGAGAAAAGAACATGGAGGAAAACCTGGAAAACTTTTATGATTGAACCAGAGGTGCACACGTCATTTCCATTCACATTCTATTAGAACTCAGCCACACAGACTGCAAGGGAGGCTGGGAAATGTAGGCTGGCTGGGTGCCTGGGAAGATGAACAAAACACATTTGAGGGACTAACCTGCAATTGCTGCCAGTAAGTTACAGGAAGAAACACACTCCAGTGACTGTGTTTGTGTCCAGTCTGCAAAATGCCAATGCTCAAGGAAGTCTCTGCCCTGGGAAGTTCCGAAGCTCTTTGTTGAACTTTTTATAGTTTTCTGGAAGAACGCTAGGAAGATATCTTTTTAAACCTCTCTTTTTTTATTATTAAGGTTGTCTTGCTACCATATGAGATATTACTAAAAAAACAACACCAACCTCTAGCTCTGACCTTTCACAAGATTTGAGATGTTGTCAAAAATAAATGCCAACTCATCAGATTCTATGTGAAAGAGATGCCAATACATATATAACTCAAACTAAAAGCTGCAGACGGGAGCTTTACTGTGCTCATATTTTTACCCCTCCTCTCCTAAAGGACCTTATATTCCAGCCAGCGAATCCATGGACTTAATCATGGGAATTAAGAGGAAACATGATTTTTTTTCCTTAAGCTGGTGCTTTGCAGAACCCCTACTTATGCATCTGTCTGTCAGAAGGTTACATTATAGATTCAGAGGGCTAGAGATTTAATTCCACAGTCTGGTTTGCTTTTGTCATCCAGAAGATTGTGGAAAACCCACAGGTGTGGTTGAGATAGAGCAAGATGTGCCCAACATGATATTATTCATTCATTCAATAAATATACATTGAGTGACTCCTTAGTTATAGCACTGTGAATCCCAGGTTGAGGATACCAACGTGGAGGGCCCATTCACTGTCTAGTGGGGGAGTCCACTACTTGACACACAGTTACAACGCAACAAGACACCTGCTGCAGGGCAAGCACGTGTGATGGCAGTGGAAGCGCAGATTATTAGAAAGGCCATTGATTCTTTGCCATTTCTGATGACTTGGCACAGAAGCATCAAGTAACTCATCAGAGTCTCCTATACTCATTACATGAACTGACTGGAAATGCAAAGAGAAAGGCAACGCTCCGGGGCCCCAAGGCCTCTTTATTTATGCTGTCATTGGAAAGAGAAGTGGGAACCATATGAACAGCTGCAGATTTGGGATCCCTCCTATGTTCCAGGCATCGTGCATACTTGTCATTCATCTTGAAGGCAAGTATCACCACTGCCCATTTTACAGATGGCAGCTCTGAGGCCCAGAGAGATAATGACACTTGTCCCATTATGTAGTAATCTGTAGGCCTGGGTATCTGGTCTGTTTGACTTCAAAGACTGGGCACTTTTCATTGCCACCCCTCACTGCCTCCCCACATGGAAGATCGGGGAAAGCAGACCCAGCGGACAGTGGGGGACCTATGGCTTCATCAGACTGCTTGGGAGAGGTGGCAATGCAAGGGGGAAAGAGGTCGGCCTCAGGAGTCAGCGCTCACCTCCTGGAAGTCATGTGAGGATGGACTCTCAACCACTCATTCATGGATTCAACAATATTTATCAAGCAACAGCTAGGTGCTAGGCGCTGTTCTAGGTGCTGGGGATACGGTAGTGAACGAGATGATTCTTGGCATAAAAAGCCTTTGAAAGCTGTTGGCTACATTTTTTAACACCGAAGGAGTATGACTTAAAGTAGGATAGGCTGCCTAACATGGGGGCAGTGGAAGAGGGGGAAGTAAATATGCCCCCAATTTTTGTCACACACGAGAGAGGTAACAAAATAGACACCTTCATTCTTGAGGTTGATAATCAAGAATACATACAGAGAAATGCATGTCAGAGGTTTTTGAGGAAAAAAAATCAGTTTAAGCACAAGAAGACTTTCAATTGTGGAATATACCTTCTAAACTCCTGGGGAAGATAAAGGACATGAACCAAACACAGTGAAAGTGATATTTGGATGGCAGGACTACAAATGATATTTACCCTCTTTTTGTTGCCTTTCTGTATTTGTAAATTTTCTAAAATAAGTACGTATTACTTTTATAATCATAAAGAAACAAAATGTACTAAAATATTAAGGAAACCAAAACTCCAAAGAACTAGAAACTTTCTCGCCTGGTATTTAGGCAGTAACTGACAAGTCAGCCAGACAGGGCGATGCTTCGCTCCTCTAGTCACGCCCAGTGATATGATATCTTATTTCAACACACTGCCTGATTATTTCAGAATTCTCTCACAGGAGTAGCCACAGGAGGAAATATAAACTCATCACTGAGATATTAGGGACTGAATCCTGAAGCTTAATTTTTCATTAGGGCATTGTGCCATTTTTCAATTAAGACAGGCTCATCTTTTTTTTTTTTTTTTTTTTTGAAAAGTGCTGATGTGTAAAACCTCATTTCCTTCCTTAGTACACTGGCCTATGGATTTTATTGTTAATTGATTTCCATGTGCTCTTAAGAATGGCAGAGAAACTGGGCTGGTGAGCTGCGTTGCCACCGTGTTCCTGGTACTGGAAAGGAAACTGCAGCTCTGTGAGAACAATGCTTTGGAAAATCCGTGAAAGCCAGTCAAACACATCTAACGTTTGTATGAAAGGGCAGGCTTACTCACAGCAGCTTTGACAGTGAGAAGGGAGACCAAAAAGCCGTCCAGTCCTTCAGCAACGAATGTGCCTGGATGAATCAGCCAAGTCTCATTTAGAAGCCAAAGAAAAATTTTCTAATAATGTCTCAATATAGTGGATTCATTGAATTATCTTTTCATCAAAAGTATTTTCTGTATTTTTGAATAAAAGAAGATTGCCGCCATCCCCTCCCCCACCAAGTACCAAATCTAGAAATGTAAATACCCTCACTCAAACAGGGTCTGTGAGGGGCTTAGGGTTCTTAAGATTTTGTTTCCTGCTAGAAATATTGTTTCAGAAAAAGTAGAAGCAATGATAGAAGGACCCCAGGAAACATCTGTGTATACAAACAGGCCAGCTCACTAGGAATAAAAATGCATTATGAATCATGAAGGTCTAAATATTTTTCTTAGCAGTTTGTTAACCAACATCTGAGAAATAAGGTTCCCTAAGAGTCCCCCATCAAATGCTTTCTTCGGCATTTCATTTTATTCTTAGGAGAGAAGTAACTCTGAAATCTTATCTTAGATTTTAGCAATGAGTTTTCTATTAAAAGTTATTTCTTTTCCATCTCAGGCTGAGCAAAGCTCTGGGCCAAGGGGGGTTAGGGAATTTGTTTCATAAAACTGACAGCTTGGCGAGCATTCAATCACTCAGCACTACATAGCCCAGGAGAACAAATAAGTTCTTTTCTGATGCTGCTCCAGACACATTATGATGTATTAGGTTGGTGCAAAAGTAATTGTGGTTTAAAAGGTTAAAAACAATTGTGAAAACCGCAATTACTTTTGCACCAACCTAATATGCTCCATAGCTTTATTCCTGCACTCGACCTGTTTGCCTCCTGCAGCAACAAGGAAAGGGGGCAGAAAGCACACCAAAAACTATGACAAAACAGATGAGGAAGTGAAATTAATCACACCCTCATTTGGAAGATGAGGGAAAATGAACACATTGGATATGCTGTTTTAGTGGTGATACCCAGCCTTCCTTTCCAGGAGGCCAATACATTCAGGAGACTCTCGGCCATTTTATTGTCCTGTCCTCAATACTTACGGACCCATGTCTTTTTTGCAAGATCCTACAGAGGCTTTAATGGGCAGATAAGGCCAACTTGGTGGCTGCCTTTGGCAGAGGTGGCACCAAGGGCAGGCTACTGGCTCACAGCCTGGGCATCATTCTGGGCAGCAGAGACCAGTCTGCCCCCAAACCCTGCACCAACGGAAACTTCATGTTTAATAGGCCTAACTCGGAGCAGCCAGAGAAAGGAAACCATTACAAAATGTCTTCCCTCCTCCCTAAAAACATTACAAGAACTTTTTTTCCCCCGGTACTCATACACAAAGCTACAATTGAAAAATTCTTGCGTGAGACACAATTAATCCATGCTGCTGGGAGACAGTAGCTACTGTTGGTGATGAGTAATGAAGAGGGTATGGGGGGGATGCTGGGGGCTAATGTGGTTCCTGTGTCCATCAGGGTGCTGGTGACATGGGTGTGCGATTTGTGAAAATTCTTCAAGCTGTACATTTAATAACACGTGCACTTTTCTGTACGTATGTTAGGATTTTGGACAAAAATCTGAAAATAAAAATCCATGAAGGATCATTTTTAGGACTTCTCCCATCCATATAGCTGGCTTTAAAAATCAAACATTACCAAGAAAAGAATAAACCAGACCCTCCCACAGCTTAAAACTTCTGACCTATTGAAAGTGTGTGTGAAATAGAAAGCCTTTTAAAAATGCTGATACTACCTAGTGTTTAAGCTTTTACCCACCTCGTCCTTTATGCTTGGGAAAGAATATACTGTAGGCCATTTTGCTATAACTAATATCTACTCCTCATGACGTGATATAGAAGGGCACAGGGAAATGACAAAGCTCATTTTCACTCTCAGACTCATGGTAGGACAGGTTATTACTGTTGGGGGCTGTTTCCAAAGACCCAAGTCCCATTTGGGGTCTTTCTCACTCCTTCACTATTAGAGCCATGTGGCCACAAGATTCTCCTTTTTTCACATCTTTCTCTTTCACATTTTCCCCTTTCTCTTTTATTTCCTTGCACTGAATTCTGCCTTATTCCTGCTGCTGCTGTCCACAAGAATGGACTCTGACACTTTTTCCTGTCACTGGTGTCAGTGGTGTCACATGAGTGTGTCACCTCACTCTCTGTTTCTCTCTACATTTCTGAATGTACCTGAAGGTTTGTGCCAGGTCAGGCCTTCACAGGAAAAATCTGGTCAGTTAGCTAGTTATTCCAGGGCTCTTCTGTCCTACCCCTTACAACATGCTGTCTGCGCAGTTACTGAGGTTTATTTTGCAAGAGAAATAGTTGGGGTAGGGATGGGGAAGGGAAGCTTTTGAATAATGGAAGGCTAGGGTTGCTCTGCAAATTAAGATCCGAATGGGCTACTACTACAGCTGATTCTGCATTTTGCTGTTCATTAAAAAAAAGTCTTTCCTAACCATAGTTTCAAGGATGTAGGAATGCGTATGTGAAGAAACTGTTTTGCTCACCCAGGACCCAGTTTAAACTATTCCCACGACTGGTTAAGGCCCTGCAGGTCCCAGATGCCAGAAAGACTAAAGAGTTCGTTCAGTCACCTGAAAGTCACCCCAAATGTCCGGTGACTCCCTCAGATGAGCAGGATTACGAGGAGGACAGGGCACAGGCTAGTTTCAAGGAAAGAAGAATGGAGTTCTCAGGCCCTTGCTTTAAGAAAAGCATGTTGTTGGGACCCAGAGAGACCATCTGAAAGGGCTTGGGATATGTTCTTGCTTTTCCCATTCCCAAACTCCCTTCCCGCGCTGTGACAGCATCACTACACCAAGTCTCCAGGCTCAGCTGGGTCTCCACTGCTTGGAGGCCGACCAGCCCAGCTGTCCGTGTTGCTCCCCTGGCAGGTGGGGTAAGCAGCTTATCCTGATTTGCCCAAGACTGCCCAGGTTTTAAAGCTGAAAGTCCTATGCCTCAGGAACCTCCCCCGCACCAATCCCAATCTCAATCCCAGGCAAACCAGAAGAGTTGGTGACCCTAGCGGCAGGCCACCAGCCAAACTCCTCTCCTCCAGCTGGGCCCAGTAAAGGCCTGAAGCAGAATCCCTCAGGCCCCCTGCTGCTTACAAATTCAGGCCTGTTTAAAGTATATGAACTTGGAAAGTGTATTCAAAGCTACTGATTGAACGTGCGTGCTCCTGATTGTGGACTATCAGGTTTTCTATCCCGTCCCCCATTTCTGGTCCCTTTATTGTTTACATCATACTCCCTTCAGAAATTGGGGCTTAGATGATTCCATGGGCCAGTGCCAAGGTTTTCTGACCTCTCACCTAGGTCTGGGCTGCCTCAAACCTGGCTGCAAAGGGAAGGTGGGGCCCAGGTACCCAATCTCTCCTCCCTCCTGAGTTCCCTGGCCCATCCAGGGGCCCAAACAACAGAAACCAGGGTGTTGTCATAATTTACTCTGTCCACCAGGCATCACCACGTCCTACAGAGTCAGTCTCCTAAATACTTCTAGAATCCAACCACTTACCTCCCCATCCACAGCCAGTACGATGCTTCAGTTCAAGTTCATTGCTCTCCCTGGATTATTACTGCAACAGAGCCTTTCTGGTCTTCCTTCCCTCCCACCCCAGCTCATTCTCCACTAGGGGAAAAAAACCAAACACATAAAGTAGATAATATCGCTGGCCTCTGTGAAACTGCTCAGGATAAAGTCCAAGCTCATTATCAAGGCTTAATAGCTATTTCTAAACATCACTGAGGGTTTAAGTGAGAGCACATATATTAAATTCCTGGCCAGGTGCTTCAGCTCCAGCACGGAGTTGGAGAACTTGGAGCGCTTCACCCCGTCCACAGAAGTGGTGAAAAGGGTGGGGCATTTGGCATTGGCCACAACAGAAAGAGGAGGCAAACAACAGACATGAAGGAAGGGAAGAGGGGTCCCACACAGATGGGGGGGTGAACAGCTATGTGTCCAAATATCTGAGATGGAGTTCAGAGTAGGTCCGGTTGCTCAGAGGAAGATGGGTCTCGTCCCCTCACGAGTGGTGGTACAGAGATGAGAGCCCAGGGCCAGGGCCCCACTGGTGTGGTAGGATTTGCTGAGCTCTCGGAGGGTGATGGATGGCACAGAGTTAAGTGGGAAGATAGAAGTACTCAAAGCAAAGAATGTGATATTTCATTTCGCCACTGATTAATGGGGATGGAGCCCATGTAAAAAGAGAAATGAGGCCTTGAGTTCATGCCTTTGAAGACTTGCTTTTGGAAACAAACCGGGGGAAATTTGTGTGTTTGTACTTTTTTTTATTAAACATATTATATTATCAGCATCTAAGTGCTGCAGAGCACAGTGCCAAGAACCAAGAAGGGCTGGGTTGTTGTAGACGGTGATTAAAATGAACTTTAGGAAGTGCTACTTGGCTCAAGAGAGTGAATGTTAAGACCAAGACCCCTGCCCACCCCCAAAGAAACATGATTCCTACTCTCAGACACAAAAACAAAAACAAAACAAAGAAGGAAAAACAGAGAGAAAAGAAGAAGGCACAGGTTCCGGGGGAGAAAACACAGATTTGTACAGTTAGGAAAAAAATTATTCCACATTACTCTTACAAGTGTCATACAGGGCGGCCTGCAGGGTCTCACCTCCCGCTCCCCACATAAGAACGCAGGACATGGTGAGGCCAAAAAGGAGCACCCACGGAGCCACAAATAGGTGAGTCATATCACTATAGTCTCACTGGCGGCTGGGTTGGAGACACAGGAAGCAGGAGCTACACGATCCGCAACCCGCCGTCCTAACTGCAATCTACGCTTGCCAGCCACCATCTTCTTGCTAGCCCCCATTTCCTGCTAGCGTAGCCACGGCTGTTATATTAGTGGCCAATGGCTCACTGGTTACAGCTGATGGCCAACTAGCCACAGCTGATGGCCATCCGATCACAGTTGATGGGCATTTACTACCTGAGCCAGCACCTTTCCACGTGAGGCCAAGAGCCTGGAAACTGCACTCCTGGCTCTGTCCTCACAACAAGTATTCATAAGAATACTTTCATGAGTAACCTCAGCTATTTCTTTACATCTGCATTTGTTTTTAAACAAGAACAACATTCTCAGTTCTGATGAAAGCTAGCTCGAAAGTCCAGGTGGCAAACATGACAGTCTACACTTCCAGGCAGCCCTCTGGGACCCCTTGCCACTCACACCCTTTCGTCTCCTATCTTGTCTCAGGGCATCTGGACTGTGCTCTCCAAATGGGCAAAGAGTTTAATTAGGGTGAGGATACAATGGTGGGAGGACTGCGCTTCTTTATCTGTCTGCCTCACTTGCTTCACTTTTCTTTTTCTTTCCTAGTTAACTTTTCTGCCACCATTTAATTGCAGAGAACAGCAGATCAGACAACCAATGGGCCCCTCTGTTTGGGCTTGCCCTACATCACCAGGGTGGTCAGGCAATTCCTAGAGATGGTGCCTCTTCCTTCACCCCACCTGACTTCTCTATCCCCTCCCAAGGGGCCCCAAATTAAAATGAATGTATTCCAGAACAACTGCCAAGGGAGTGACCAAACCTAACTGTGGCCTAAATAAAGTTGGGACTGTCCAGGTCCTCAGGACAGTAGCAGGAAGGAAGCTTCTCCCAGCTGATGTGAGCCAGTGACCACTGCCCTCTGTATACCAAGAGGTAACAGCTGGACCCCAGGTCACACTACTTGAAGATGCAGGAATTAGTCCCTAAGCCCAGGTGGATAATATACAACCAAAGTTCCTAGCATCAGCAGTACCTGGGAACTTGCTAGAAATGCCAATTCTTGGGCTTCACTCCAGACCAGCTCTGGGGGTGGGTCCCAGGAATCTATTTTTAACATGCCCTCCAGGTGATACTAATGCACATTAAAAGCCTGAGAACCACCTGTCTCCAGGCCTCTGCAAGAAGGAGGAGCTGTGGAGGGCTGGGAGGGAGGAAGAAAAATGCCAAGCTGGTGGGCATTCCAGGAGAGGGGCCTATAAAGTGAGGAGCTGAGGGGCAGAATGGCATAGTGAAACAAGCTTGTTCTAGAGTTGCACTGTCTAATACAGTAGCCACCAGTCACATGTGGCAGTTTACATTTGAAATTAAAAATAGAAAGACAAATATTGCATGATCTCACTTAAATGTGGAATCTTTTAAAAAGCCAAACTCATAGTAACAGAAAGTATAATGGTGGCTACCAGAGGCTGGGATGTGGAGGAAAAGAGGAAATTTTTAAAAAAGAAAGAAAAAAGAAGGTATAAGGGTGGTGGCCAGGGACTTGGGGGAGGGGTAACGGTTACTGTTTAATGGGCACAGAGATTCAGTTTGCAAGATGAAAAGAGTATGGAGATGGCTGGTGGTGATGGTTGCACAACAATGCACTTAATACCATTGAACTGTACACTTAAACATGATTAAGAAAAAACTATTTTTAATAAAATTAATTAAAAATAAAATTAAAAAGTCAGGCCTCTGTCACACTAGTCACTCATTCTAGTGCTCATTAGAGACTTATAGCCAGTGATTACCATATTAGACAGCGTAGGACATTTCTATCATTGCAGAAAGTTCTATTGAACCAGGCTGTATAGAATCGCAGTTCTACCTCCTATGAGCTGTGTGACCTTGTGTAAGTTACTAACCCTCTCTGAACCTCGATTCCTCCTTTATGAAATTAATCTCATAATACGCACTTATCTCATGATTGTTCTGGAGCTGGAAATAAAACAATAAATGTAAATTACCAGGTACAGTTGTCCAACCTATAGCAAGAGCTTGATAAATGATAGGTAATATTACTGCTACTGTGATTTTATGAGCAGCCATTGCAGACGTTTTCCAATGGGATGGACAGTCTGCATTGGCTAGGATGGACTCCTTCCACTACATTGTCATTGCAAATTTTAGAGCTCATGTAAGTGGCTTTACTTTCAGCAGGACAAGCCAGTGGCAGCATCCCAAAGCAATACCCATTTGCTGGCAGGCAGAAAGGTGGCATCCTAATCCAGAAGCAGTATGTAAGAGACTTGTAGTAAGGCTACAATTCTCGAAGCCAGAGAGCCTCATTTTGTGGGGGATTATCTTTTTATGAAAACAAAACAAAACAAAAAAAACAACACTAATGTCATAATCCCTGGGATGTTCCATTACATTAGACCAAAGGCTTCAGTGTTCTTCATCTACAAAGATGCCCAAGAGATCCTGTAACCTTGGTGCAAACCTCCCCCCATATAAGAAAACAAACAAAATCCAGCCCAGAGTATTGCACAACCCGGAGACATCCTCCCTATTGAAGGCCAGTCATGAAGGGGGGAATGGGAAGAGCGCTTCGTATGCAGCATTTTATTCTGACTAGTTCGGAAAGAGAGTCACTGAATGTTCTTGAGCTAGGGTGACGAGGCTACAAGGGTGCTTTAGCGAGAGGAATAGCAGCTGGGGAGCAAAGACAGGAGTCAGGTGGAGCAGTGAGAAGACTGGAGCCACACCCAAGCGAGCCGTGGAGGCCTGTGCTCCTGGTGGCAGGGGGACAGGGACCAGGACAAGAGGGGGGGCGTCGAGCCTCCGGGAACTGGCAGCAGCGCTGACATCTGGAGCCAAGGATAAAGGGAACAGGCTCCCAGCATTGAGAGCCTTGTTCAGACTTTATGTCCAAGAGGCCAGTTTTCCCCTTCCAAGTCCTCTGTTGAAGCAAGTCCATTCTTCACAGGGACTGTGGGCAAAGCCAGCGCTCTGTGGGTGATGGGTCAGAAGAGTCAGGTAAGGGACTTGGAACAGGACCTCTCAGGTTGGTTTTTCAGGCTTAGGAATGATCATAAAGGCTCCCCCTCCTGATCCACTCAGGTCTCCAGGGTGACTCCCAGACTTTTCTAATGTTCAGGATGAGTAACATTTTTTAAAAAACTGGAGGATCCAACAGGAGTTGGACAACTTCTGACTGTCAAAAAAAAGATGTTAAACCACAAATGTCATGTCCTATCTTGATCATTAACAAAAGAGATTTTTAACACTAAGCAAAGTGGGAAAGACCGTTTTAGAATAAAGGGCAATTCTGTAAAAGGGAAAAGGTTTAGCTTAAAAAAACACACAAAAGGAAACACTACATTTCCACTTTTCTTACGTTTCACTATGAATGGGTAGAAATTTTGTCCCATGGAAGCAGTGGTCCACAAGCCTGGTCTGTAGGGACGACTGCTTTATGTGACATTCCCAAATGGTTCCCTGTGTGACTTGGGCTGTCAGAATCAGCTCTGATGACCCCAAATCCAGCTGCCAAGCTCCTAAGAGCAAAAACAAAGCTTGAGGTTTCTGCTGTGGGTGTGTCCAACATGGAAAGGCGGGGTGGAACCAGTCTTTTCTGGCCTTCTTAAAATGCAAGTGATAAGCCACAGAGGATCTTAGAACAAATGGTCTCATATTGATATTTTCACATTCAATAATTTCGTATTTAGTCTAGTGGGTTAGTGATTTTTTCATAAAAGGAAATTGCAGCCAGAGCTAATTGCTCAATCTGAAATGTATCTGGATATTGTTTAGATGTTGGAAAGGAAACGATAACGTTGTAGAGTTTTAGCAAAGAGGAGGGCATTATTTCAGAACAAAAGTAAATGTAAGTTAATAGAAAATGTAACCCCGTACGGTTTTCAAAGCTTTGGTTTATATAGTCGAAGAAACAGCACCCTTGTTTTGGGCTTTCCTTGACATTTTTTCTTATTTCTAAAATGCAAAAGGAAATTCATCAGCACAGGCTCAATCCATTCCCATTCATTGATTTGTTAGCCAATCAATGGCCATTGTAATCTGAAAAAAATAACACCCGTTTCTATGAACCTTTCCAAGCGAGGCTGTATTCAGCTAAGCTTAATAAAGCGAAAACAGCAAGGACCATCTGGAAAACACTTCCGGAGTCGCGAAAGATAGTGGCAGCCTTTGCCCAACCTGCTATAAATAAGTGTCTCAGAAAAAAAACAAAAACAAACAAAAAAAAACCCCACCCGATTTTCAAATCTGTTTGTATTTAATACAGTTGCAATAGAATTTATTTAGCTTTCCCCTATACCAGGAAGACTGCATTTTTATGACAAGGGTCTAAATGTTTTCACAGCCACATCCATTGCCATTATTTTGAGGAACAACATACCACGCGGACCTGTTTGCTTCTGCAGCACACAGCAGTGGCCCCAGTGGCCCCAGCACCACAAAACTGGCCTCCAAAGCCTAGATTTATGATCCTGTTTCCTCTCCCAGTGTTGCAACCATCACCCAAATCCTGGCCTGCAAGGGGCTGGCAACTTAGAATGACCAAGTGTCACGTGCAGCAAATCAATTATTTATCTGCCTGGACCCAGCACGCTGTGGAAGTCTGCCAGCTCATTGCCTCTTCCTTCACAACGACATGGAAGAGTCAAATTACTCTTCAAGTGAGGCTAGAAGTCACCAATAGAAGGTCTCTTGCTACCTTGGCAAACCCCTCCACTGTCACCTTCCCATCTTTCCTCACTGGCTAAGCTTGCAAAGGAATTCCTCTACACATGATACTCCAAACTCCTTCAGACTCTCTTTGGAAAAAAGGTCCACCTAACCTTGGATGGCTACTGAATGAAGTGGCCACCACTGATGTCTACACTGAGCACCTGCCCATACCTACCCCCCCCCCCAAATGCCCATCCCAGTTGGAAGACGGGCAGGGCATGGTTGATCCCGGGACACTGTCCTCTGTCAGTGATCCACCTTCTCGGTTCTCCCTCTGTACCCCAAGAGCCTATCCCATTTCCATGCCTGGGCAAGGCATGACACCCTCCCTGTGAATGCATGCCCCTCCTTTCTAGCCTTCCAAGGAACCACCAGAAAGATGATGGCTGAGGGCTTGTCCCAGCGGTAGCATTTCATCTGTTGCTGCTGACTACAGGCGTTATCAGGTCTGAGGTGCCTAAGGGAGCCCCGATAACATTCTCTTTCCTAAGGAGAATTGCTGCAAAGAAACAAATGTGTGTAAGGGGGACAAAAGTTGGGAGGGGTAGTGGAGACCACCTGAATTTGAAGTTCCAATAATCTTGAAAAATGCTCTATTTAGCCACCACTGACTTTCTCCCTCAACAGTACTGAAATGCGTGGTAGACAGAGGACTGACCAATCTGAAATGAGTCTATTCCAGTGTTGTGAGCAAAGCTCTCCCAACTACACTCAGGGGCTAAATTAATTGGCTCAGGCTTAAGATGCTACAGGAGAAATGACAGTGGGGAGGGGACGGGGGTAGAGGAAGATGTCTGATGGCTTTAAAGGCATGCCTGGAATCAGGTGCATAGGAAAAGAAATTAGGGAAGGATAAACCTGTTCTCTTTATGAAAAGTCAGAGAAGCTGTTAATTATTATATTGTGCCTCCCAATTACCTATGACTTATTCAATTGCCTGCCTTGAACAAACAAACAAACAAACAAACAAACAAACAAAACCTCTGTGTTTATGCAAGCTTATAGACCCTTCTACCAACCTGAGAATTGAAACAGGCACATGACCCGCTTCCAAATGTTAATTAATCACCCCTACGAATTGTATATATACAAATCAGAGGGGAAAACTGTATCATTTATTATTTCAAATTGAATATTCCCAAAAGCACAAGTTACTAAATCTTGGTCTAGACCAGTGGTTCTCAACCAGGGGTGATTTTGTTCCAGAAGGGACATCTGGCAAGGTCTGGAGACAGTCTGGGTTGTCACAACTGCGAGGGGGGGTGGATGCTACTGGCATCTAGTGGGTAGAGGTCAGAGATGCTGCTAAACATCCTACAATGAACGCACAGGAGAGCTTCCGCACAATAAAGAAAGATCTGGCCTAAAATGTCAAAAATTTCAATAGGGCCAAGGTGGAAAAAATGTGCTATAGATAAAGCCAAGTATGCTTGGCCTGCAATATTTTTATCGTTGGCAGTCATCAAAGGGAGAAGACCCCATTGTCTTTTAAATCTAAGGTCAACTAGGAACATATTTACTCCCTTCAAAATAAAGAAAATAGGGTCTCAATCTGAATCTAGGAGCATTAAAGAAATACTGTGACCATGGTGGGGGTAGGTATGGTGCATTTAAATGCATTATTTCATCAGTCTAAATGGATGGAAATTAATATCTCATAAAATAAAATGATTATCTAGTTATGTTCCATACAAAACCAAAATCAATACATTGTATCTTAGTTAACCTGCAATTGGAGTTTAAAAAACTAAAACAAGGAAATGCCATTCTTTCCCATTTCTTGCTAGCTGGGTACACATTTCTGAGCAAGCAGCATTAAAACACAAACAAGCAGACAAAAACCTTTTTTTAAAGCAGATTTTTCCAGAGCATAAAAAGCTTCCTGAACCATTCCATTTTATTTACTGTAGATTCAATCAGTTTTTAGTGAGCAAAACATGCAGCCCATTCTCTTGGTTATGCCTGCCTGGCTTTCCAAATGCCCTCAAAACTGGGATGATGAATCACATACTTTGGCCCCACTGTGCCAATTAATAGTAAGCAAAGAATTCCACATAGCCAAGACAGGACTTTCTGCCTGGGGTGTGTGTGTGTGTGTGTGTGTGTGTGTGTGTGTTTGTCTTTCAGCCAGTTGTTTCCATAGGGTCTTAAGAGCAGGTGTTGAGATTCTCTAAAATTCCTTTAGTTCTAAAACATTCTGTGTGGCTCACAATGTCCCCAGCGTGGGGATGGGCTTTGGTCAGGAAAAATGTATGTTCCTAGAGTCAGCCTAGAGCTTCCAGGCTTAAACCATGAAGGAAAGAATGGCTGACTATAGCATTTCAACCCTTCCAGGCCACCGTTCCTTTCTCTGAATTATACACAGCAAAAGCGGCCATACACACAAAGGCAAAAATAACAATAACAACAACAACGAAAACGCCCAGCCACGCCCAGTCTTGGCTGCCAGCGAGGCCTGACTCTGCTGCTGAAAAAGAACAGTTGCTACAGTGCAGCTGGAGGAGCTTTTCCAGGGAACTGGTAATACCCTGGCTGTTAATGAATTATTTTTCGCCAGAATGTCGGATTCTTCCTGTGCTCCAGTAAACAGTCTGCTTCTGCCTTGGGAAACAAAACCAGCTCCTTCCGAGGAGCTCAAGGAGGTCAGCCAAGGGTCCCCTGTGGGGGCAGCCCCCTCAGGAGCCAGAGCCACAGGCGCCTGACCTATAAATCACCACAGCTCCAAGTTCACTATTCCAGCTCTTTCTGTCTACTTGGGCCATGCCCAAGAGCCCAGGGAAGGGCCCAGGAAGACCACAGTGCCCCTGGGATCCTCCCCCTACCCCACTGAACTGTCCCTTGCTCATGTTTCCTCATGTTTGGCACCATGGTGTGTGAAATTGGGCTTCCTTGCATTTATTCTGTTTCTCCCACAGAAATTACATTGATTTCCTTGCTCTTGTTTTCATCAAACGGTCAGGAAACGACTATGTGTGTCCCCCTTTCTCCTTTCTTTTCTTTAAGACTGGCCCCAGCCCCAAATAACCCACTCTCAGTATGAAAGTGTCTACTTGGGACACTATTCGCAAAGCAAATCCCTGGGAAGGGTATTACTAGAGCAGGTGTCAGTTGCTCAGGCAGGAGACAGGGCACCAATGGACAAGGGCATTGACCTGGGGTAGGGGAAGGGGAAGGAAAAGAAAGGAAAAGGGTGATTTTATTCCAGCCAGCCCTGCCTCCCCTTGCTCTCGTCTCCATTAAGTTTCAGGAACCCACATTCCTAACAGAACTTGACTGAGCAAACACGCTCATGAGTAGGCTTGATGGTGACTAAACCCAAAATAGCACCTTAGCTACCAAAAATCTAAGTCACCTAATGACAGGCTGTGTGGCTACAGAGTCAACCTAATGTCCCCCATCTGCCATGGAGGCAGAGAGCGTTTATGTCCCCCCAAAACATCTGGAGATGCTTCGAGGCTGAAGGCACATGTTGGTAGTTGGTTTGCGCTGGAGCAGTGCTAATAGAAATATATATGTAATTTTAAAGTTTCTAGCAGGCGCATTAAAAAGATTAAAAGAACCAGGTGACATTAAATTTAATACTATCACTTATTTAACCAATATATTCAAAATAATATCATTTCACCATGTAATTGATATAAAAAGTATTAATGACCTATTTTGCATCCTTTTTTGGGTACTAAATCTTAAAAATTCTGTGCATATATTATCCTTATAGCACATCCTATTTTGGACTAGCTACCTTTCACATGTGACTAGCGCCTACTGTATGGAACAGTGCAGACATATAGAATATTTCCACCATCATAGAAAGTTCGATTAGATAGTGCTGTGCTGAGAGACCAAACCAGCTGTGGGAAGAAGAGTGACAGGTGAGTGCAGGATGGACTACAGTTATTGAAGTAAGAATGACAGCAGAAATGGGAACTGCAAGGATTGTGATGTTCTGGGAGCCCCCAGTCCTACTTCTAAGTGGAGATTAAAATGAGCTTTTAAGAAAGGCCCAGGGCCCATGCCTGCATAGAGAGAGTATAGCCATTACTCAAGGCATCTGCTGGTTGAACTGCCTCCATCTCAGCTCTTCTGATCTGTTTAAGGCAGGGGATGGCACAGAAGATCACCAAAGTCACATATGTTCTTTCAATAACAATTCTGGGTTTGCAATCTAATTTGGCAAAGCAGATACAGAAACACGATCAAATTACGTGCGCCTGTGTCTGTACGTGCATGTGTGTTTGTGTGTGTGTCCTTGGCTGGAGAGAGAAGGAGGGTCACGTGCGAAATACAGAAGTGATAACATAGCCACCAAAATCACCTCCTCATCAGAGGCCATCAGAACACAAGAGAGTGGTAGATTTGAGGGGCTTATCAAAAATTGGGAGACACAAAGGAAACACTCTGAGTGTGGAAAGAATGAAATGAAGGGCGTTGGGCAGACAATCAGGTGGGAGAGAGAAGTGATAATCAGAGGCAGTCTCCAAAGGCAAGAGCTGCCAACTCTACAGCAAGGATGTCACCCTGATCCCCAAATCAAGCTTAATTCAGAATGCCACACAGGCTTTTATGCAGGGGAGAGTGCAATTAGCCATCTTCCCCCCTCTGGAGAGCCTGGTTCTCTGAGGTGCCCCTTGGATTCTGATAAGGGAGGCAGCAGCATCAAAATACCTCATATAGGGATTCAAATCCTTGCTCTCCCAGTGGTTCCAAAATTTCTAGGGGGTTAAGGCTACCATCTGGTTGAAAGGGGGCTGAGGGACTAACTTTGACAATGAAGTTGCATAAGCACGACCCCACCTCATTTTTATTTAGAGTTTATTCATCTTAGTCAGTTAAGAGTCAGAAATACCTTATCCACCTTTGGTCCCACTATGGGCCTCAGGCTACTTACTTAACCTGTGTCAGCCTCAGTTTCCTCATCCACAAGATGGGGATGCTATTGACCATCTCACATGGACTTGTCAGCTTGGAACTACCCTGGGGTAGAACTGAGGCATGACACCAGGAACTCCATATCCACAACAAAACATACATATCTCTAGATTTCCCCCTGCTGGGTCTCCCTTGACAATGACTTACAGCTCCCTCCCCACCACCGTTCACTCCACCAGCTCCATCATTTAGTAACTCAACTCTTAATTATTAAGTAACAGTTGGGTGTTGGGTATTCCAAGATGAAAAGGCACAGTCTTTCCACCTGAACTAGTTAGGGACTATTTGGGATCTATCTACTTGGCATATAAGCCTGCACCCGGGGTGACTGGCTGTGTCACTGGTAGGCTTCCCTCACACTTAGGTACCACATTTTGTGAATGGGTAGAGGCTGAGAACTCTGGCCTTTGGGAGAAATAAATAAGAGACTTGGGGAAGGGGTAGAGGGACATGTTGCCCCTTTAAATCATAACCACTAAAGTCTGGAATCAGACATGTGACTGGAAATTTCTCTGAGCCTCTGATTCCTTATCTGTAAAATAATGCCTCCATCACATCACTGTTACACTCATGTGAAGAGTTTGGCAGACAGAGGGCAACAGCAAATGTTAATTTATTTCCCAATTTATTTCCTTCCACTACCCTCCTCCCCCAAATCTAAGGTTAGAGAAGGAGCAAGAGAATAGACACTTGGTATTTCTGACTGGAGATTCAGAGCACACTGTATGTGACTATCTCCACATCCAGAATATCTCCACGCTGGGTCCAATGGATTGGGGGTGGCCAGTCTCATCCAATTTTCCTGTCATGGTAACTAGTGCTGTATCTATCTCTCGATGCTACAGGCACTCCCAGCGACACCTCCTCAACGCCTCCCGTCCTTTTCTTTTTCTTTCCTGCCTCTCAGAGGCCTCGTCTTGGAGGCTGTTTTTTGGGCTACCAGACATTTTATTTATTTTGCAGTCTTACCCAACTGCCCACCAACCAAGTTCTCACACTGGCAACTGGCATCACGGGGAAAGCTGTTTTCTCTTTTAATCCCGAGATGGGCAGGTTTTCCTGGGCGGAACTTCACTGCTGGAGGTCTGGGGCTTCTTTACATTATAAAGGCTCCCCAGCCATGGCTGATCGGTGCTGGTGCCAAAGCGGCCAGTATCCCAAGTTCCAGTCGCATTTGGTTCACTGTGCCCTGGCCGCCTTGCGGATGCCTCTAGTGGGTATCTTATAGGATGAAACGAAAGTGCCCATTTGGAAGATATTGTGTATATGAGTGTGGGGGCGGGGGGAGCGGCAGTAGATGGCCTCTCTGGGCTTCTAAGAGGCAGAGAAATTGGGTGCCACCGGGCTTATGAATGTGCACCTTGCAGCCCATCCCCAGCTTCTCAAAGTGGCACAGCTCCCCATGTTCCCTTTTGAGAAGAAAACAAGTGGGTGGGGGCATAACACTGCTCCCGCGGGAGCGGCTCCCATCCACTGGTCTCCCCACTGTCCTCTACCCACATTGCCACCCCTCTACTGTAACAAAGGCACATCACCACACATTTTCAAAGTTATCAGAAGTCTCTTGGTCAAGCACCAACCAATTCTGATGACTCCAAAGGAAGAAGAGGGACATTTAGAAAACGGTGGGAAAGATCCCCTGGGAAAAGCACAGCAAACCTTGCCCTATGCACGCAAGGCTAAGAATTGCTTTCTCCCTGCTGGCTGCTTTTCTCTCTGTTCTAAAGAGAAGCTTCCAAGAATCAGCTAAATAAAGGGATCACACCAGAGGAGGAGAGAGAATGCTAAACCAACAAAAACAAAGACTCAAATGAAACAGAGCGAGCCATGAGAATTCGCGGTTATCAAAACTTTGTTTGGCCGTATCTATTTATCATCGCTGCACACCCGGGCTCTGCGGAATATCATTCTGTTGATGTCACTTATCCTCAGCAAAATATTTACACATCCTTAAAAACGCCCGATGAGGGGGGCAGCCCGCGCACTGCCGCAAGCTGCCCCTCAAGCACCGTCGCCGAGTTCGGGGCCGACGGTGAGGTGGTGAGGCGAGACTAAGGGTGGCTCCGCCAGCACAGGTAAGAGCTATGGATAGTTCCCGGAAAGCGGCCACCCCGGCGCTGCGCCCTGCCCTGCCCACCTCTCCCCTACCTGACTCTGCTAGAAGCAGCCACATCCCCGATATGGTGTCTGCGCCTCCTCCGTCTCCCCCTGCCTTTCTCATTGATTAAGTTCTCAAACCATTGTTAAAGCCGGGTTGCTTTTCCCTGGAAAGCTGGGCTGAATTCATTAAGCTTCACCGTGCCACAAAAGGAATATTCATAAAAGTTTGGCAGGCAGAAAAGGAGGTTGACTGCGTGCCACGGGGTGGGTGACAATTCGCTTCTCCAAAGCCACCTTCTTCTTCCGTGCCCCATCCCTCTCTCCATCCATCCGTCGTGCCCCAAACCTACTCCAGGGACTTCTGATAGGGAAACACAAAGCAGCAGCTGTTTGGCAACATTTCTACCCCTCGCCGGCAACTGTGGTGGGATGCCATTTCCCCACCCAGGCGGAGCATATCCGGAACAATAGTCGGGCTTTAAACGGCAAACAAGCAAACACACAGAGCACAACCCCAACCCCGAAAAAGCCAACGCGGCGACAAGCAATAACTCCCTCCGCAGCAAAAGACATCGCGGAAAAGCACGCAAAAATGCAGAGAGAACACTGCTCGGTGCCTAACATGGCAGAAAGCCTGAGCCGCTGCGGCCACCCTGGGTCTGAACATTGGGGGGCACGAGGGCGTTCGGGGCGCCGACGCACACTCACCCGGCTCCAGGAGGTTGCGGGGCTGGCCGAGCGTCACAAAGGCGAGCCCAACGCGATCTGGCAAAACCCAACTTTCCACCCGGCTCTCCAGGGCCGCCAGATACGTCAACAGAATCCATCTTTCGAAGGGCCTGGAAGGCGCCGGGTTTTCCGGGCCGGGGCAGAGCGGCAGAGCCAGAGGCGGCCCCGTGCGGTGCCCAGGCGCGGAGTCTGCCGCGCGCCGCCCTCTGCGCCGGGTGCCAGCGCTGGTGGCGGCCCGAAACCCACTTTGGGGCCCCCGCCCCGCCGGCCGGCGCCGCCTCCCCGGCCGTCCCCGGCCCCGCCGGCCAGTGCGCGGCGCCGGGAGCGGGAGCGGGACCCGGGGACGCCGCACGGGTGGTGGCCTCAGCTTGTGCGTCCCCGCCCCCGCCCGGCCCTCCCCGCTGGCCCCGGCCTCCGGGCGCCGTCCTGCCCCCAGGAGCAGGCCCCTCCCCGGGCGCCGGGCCCTGCCAGGCGCGCCCAGCGCGGCGCGCCCCCTGCGTCCAGTGGCAGGTCCGCCCGGGGAAGGCGGGGGGGACCCCGGCCCGTAGGGGGGCTCTGCGGCCGGTACCTCGCAGTCGCAGCCGCCGCCTCCAGGAAGCCGCAGGGTGGTCGCGGGTGCGGGAAGTCTCGGGTCCGGCCTCGCCGCCAGCCGCCTGAAGAGGATGCGCAGCGGTGGGAGCCGCCGTCGCCGCTGTCACGGAGCTGCTGTCGCCGCCGCCGCTGCCGGTTGTGCGTGAGCGTGTGTGTGCCTGTGTCCGGGCGAGTGTGTGTCTGCGTGCGGAGCCCAGCCTTTACTATATACACCAAGGGGTGGGAGGAGGCGGGGCAGGGGAGGGCTTGGGGGAGGTGGCGGAGGAGGGGGAGCAGAAGGGGGGCGAAAGGGTACCCGAGGAGGCGGCGGCGGAGGAGGGACAGGTGATCTCGCCCACGGGGAGGGCGTGGTTGTAGGAGGCGAGGGGTGGCTGGAGGAAGGGGCACCAGGGGCGCGGGGTGGCGGGTGGGGGTGGTGAGACGCCTGGGAGGGCCGGCGGGCTAGGACCATTCCAGAGCCCAGGATGGAGAGGAGAACAGAGCCCAGGAGGGAGGAAGTGGCTGGCTGATGGAGGCCGGAGAGGTGGGAAGGGCCCAGGGATCACCTCCTAAAATGTCAATTGTGATACATGTCCAAGATCCTTCTCACGAAGTCTGAGATTATTAGAGATAAAATTAGTCCACGGACAATAATCTCATTTCCACGTAATTGTTTGAGAGGTGATTCATTTATGAATCTAACATTTATTAAGCCCCTACTGTTTGCCAGACACAGGGCTAAGAACTGGAGTTACAGACAGAGATGATTATGTGGTTTACTAACCAGTAAATAAATAATAGGTATCAGTACTATTGATCATTTTAAAACAAAATAAAAAACCTAAATCCTATAAATGTTTTAAGACAGCAAAGGAAGCAACTACATTGGTTTAATTGATCCCTAAAGATGTAGATTTGTTTCCTGCTAATCAAAACAGGATGAAGATATTTGAGAGAACAGCAGAGCAGACATGACTCTACTTGGAGCAGAAAGCAGTCTGAGTCTAGCTGTCCTTTGCATGTTCATATCTCCTTTAATCCCAACACTGAGTGGTAACCATGATATCCCTCTTGCATTATAGAATTTGGGGTGGCTGACCAGAGCGTGAAATACATAGAGAGAAGCCTGGTTAAGTTTATAATTCGTATGGGAAGCTGAACTTGTGTTTGAAAGGTTCTGTTTGAACCTTGCTATGTATGTTATAAGCATAAGTGGTAGAAAGTAGGGCCACATTATGATTTTAGTGGGCGCTTTGCCTTTGTGGACGTGTTTCTCCATAAAAAAAAATAGTAAAGATTACATTTTTCAATTGCATTAGTGTAAAGATGAATATATTAACATTATATACTAAAACATTTTCTTCTACTTAAAAGATCACTTTTTCTTCTGATTTTAAAAGAAATTAAAACATGTCTGTGGGCCCCTAAAAGGACTGTGGGCCCCAGGCACTGTGCCTACTGCCCCTAACAGAGAAGTCAGCCCTGGTGGTACTATTCCTTGATACAGAATTTCCTCTTGAAAAAAAGAGTTAATTTAAGAAGTGCCCAATCAACATAAGGGCAGAAAGACACACTGTTCAAGTTTAAGAATTGATAATAATGAACATAAGGGCAGAAAGACACACAATTCAAGTTTAAGAATTGATAATAATGAACATCAACAGAAGGTACCAGATCCTACTTGTTTCAATCAGGCTCTTGGGGTTTTAAATCAGCTCTGAGTAACTAATGATACCTGTGGAAACATTTGTCTGTTAATATGTCTTCAACCACTTCAGTAACCAAAGACTTCCTCTATGGCTCTCATAACTGTTCTGAGCCCTTGGATCAGGTATGTGAGGGCTCCGTTGCCAGGACCTAGACTGAATACAACTCAGGACACAGCTGGGCAATTATAATGGGACAAGTTCATGGATGAAAGATCCGTAAAGGTTTGTGTGTGTTGAGGGGGTATGTGTGTATACGGTAGGGACTGATATCCTGGAAGGCAATTACTAGCCTATTTCTTTTGTTGGCCTCTTCACAACCCTGGGTTAATGTTTGATCCTCGCTGGCAGTTGTGATTCATATTTGCTGCCCTTTGAGGTGCTTATGTTTTGAGGAAAGACTGTATTGATTCAGATTAATGCATAATAAACAGGCATCATGGCCCCTATTCCCAAAGAAATGTACCGTGGCACCCCTCTGTATTTTCATCGTGACAACCCTTGCAGAGGGAAGGGGAAAAGAGGAGTCCATAAAGAAAGGGTCTGGATTGGGAGGGAGATGTTTTCAGACAGAAATAGGACATGGAAGAATTGTATTTACACAGTTTTAAGGGATGCCTAAGAAAATGGAGGGAAGAAAGGACATCCCAAACAGCAGGAAAGAACCAAAAACAAACAAACAAACAAACAAACAAAAACTTCATTGCTCAGGTTGATTTTTGAAATTTTTAATTCTAATATCTGGACTCAAGAAATTTCCTATCTCAGATCGGATTCTTCTGTCTCTGTCCTATTTCTCTAATACAGCATCACCCCCTAATCTAGTTTTTGCATACTTGCCAGATGTGTGATTCATTCATTTATCCAATGAACATCTATTAAGCACCTGATGTATACCAGTCACTGAGCTAAGGACTATGGTTAGGGAGATGGTTAACATAGGGTTGCTGACCCCAAGGAGCTCACAGTCCAGTAAATAAAGTGTTAATAATACTATGGACACTGTGTGGTACATGAAGAGTTATAAAATCAGCCAGGTGAACACCAAAGAAGTGGGCCTACCCTTGTACTGAGAAGGGATAGGGAATGGCATGGGGCAGGGCAGTCAGAAAAGATTGCACAGAGATGGTGACAAGAGCTGAGCACTGAGAGATGAATAGGAGTTTTTCAAAGTTAAGGGAAAGGCATTACAAGTGACGGGAACAGCAGGCACCAATGCTTGGATGCAAAGCACTTTCTGGAGGCTGCAAATATTTTGTGAAGGTAGAGTAGAGGCTGTGAAGAATAGTAGTAGGGGGTGCAGAGGAAGTTAGGGGTCAGTTGAGGTCCCTGGTCTGTACTGTAAAGGAGTTTTTGCTTAAAGTCAATGGGGAGCCTTGACAGAGTTGAAGCAAGGGAGTGACCAGGAAAGATTCGGGTTGAGGAATGATCACTCCCCTGGTGGGTGTGAAGGGCTGATGGGAGAGGGTAAGCTTGGAAGCAGGGAGACCAGGTGAGAGAGATTGTGTCGATGATCAGAGTTGGAGTGAAGGTAGTGACAGCAGAGATGAAGGGTCAGAACTTAAGTGGTACTCCGGAAATAAAATCAACAGGACTTAATGATGGAGGAAACAGGAGGGATTAGAATGACTGACACCTGGCTTTCAGAATTGGGTAACAGGGTGGGTGGGGGGTGGCCACTGAGATAGGGGTCCCTAGGAAGAGAAGCAGATTTGGGACTGGAAATGATGAATGCCGTAGATTCCCCCAGAAGCAGATCCTGAGATAAGGATTTGAGTGCAGAAAGTTGATTTGGAAGGTGAAGGAAACACTGGTAGGGTAATGGGGAAGGGAGCCAAGGGGCAGCAGACAATAGGGGGAATGTTTT
Source organism: Rhinolophus sinicus (assembly GCF_057876585.1). Lineage (NCBI taxonomy): Eukaryota > Metazoa > Chordata > Mammalia > Chiroptera > Rhinolophidae > Rhinolophus > Rhinolophus sinicus. The sequence continues at coordinate 11,446,962 of NC_142518.1, forward strand.
CAAGGCCCATTACTACCATGGGCAAGTGGAGCTTAATCTTGCAGGCAAACTCTTGGACACGATGCAAAACATGCACTCCAGAATTGTCCCACTCAAGAGGTGAGGAAGCTGGTTGAGGGCTGCCCAGAGGATGCTAATTTTCTGGGAATTTCAACCTGCCACCTAGCCTAGGCAGAGAGTCCTTCTCAGGTATCGGGACAGGATCCTGGCTGGCAGCTTGGATGTCTGTGGAATGCACTGAAATGGTAGCATCCGAGGGATGTGGGTAGAGCACTGTCAGTGTTTGCTCCAGGGAATTCTGATTAGGACATCTTGAGTTGGAAGTGCCTGTTGGGTAGCCACAGAGAGAAGTCCAGTAGGCATTTGCAAGAGCAGATGTGGAGGTCAAAATCTAAGCTGGAGACCTAGATTTGGGAGTTGTTGGGCCGTGGGTGTTTGTTGAACCAGTCAGTGGGTGTGGATGAGCTCTGCAGAAGACATATGTGACTTAAGTTGATGGCTGAGCCCATCACCCTGGGCCATGACAACATGATTTGATCTTATCTGCATGAACATCATTGCCAATTTCTCTAGGGGTTCCTGGAAGCCCTGAAGTTGTAATGCCAATTTAGTGCTCATGGGTATGAATGTGTCTAGGGAAAAGCGACTGTTGCTTTCACGAAATTCTTAAAGGGTCTGTGTTTCACTGAAGTTGAAAAAATTTGGTGGTCACTAATATTTACTGGATGACTGAGTGACTGACTGAAGTGGGCATTTAAAAACATAATCACAATGCAAAGGGATAAATGCTGGGAAAATACAAAGGGTAATTAAATTGCAGAGGATTGAAATGAAACCCAGGCTCAGGGAACAAGGATGGAAAGCATTCAGAGAAACAGGCCAGCGAGAATGACATTTTTACCTGAAGAATATTCAGAGTCCATGGGGTAAGGGAAAGGTTTTGACAATTTTGATGGAACAGAGACTTCTAATGTTGGCACGGGGGCTTCAATATTCTTCATTTGGAGACTTCATATGAACTGTATTATGTCCTGATTTTATCCAAAGTGTGTAACAGAATTCATATGAAAAAAATCTTTGCTAATTTTAGCAAAGACTGAATCAAAGAATATGTCAGTTCGTCCTTCAGTTAGGCAATCAACAAGCATATCGCGAGCAGCTATTAATTTACAGTAGTAAATTAGTGGTACATGTGAGAACACACAGTGTAATAAAGTATCAGCCCTGCCCTACACTGGTCTCTCATAGTCCAGTTGTAGCTCTGTCTAGTCTCATAATCAGGAAAGCATTTCATTTCAGAGAATTTTGAGAAATTGTCAAGAGTGAAAAATAGGTTCATTATAAATGGCTCCATTCTATATTCCCCATTCCTCTTTTTTTTAACAGAACCCCAGTGTTGTTCAGGTATCCATCCCTTTCCTACAAAAACATGCACTTTAGAATTTGATCGTAGCTTTAAGGTGGTGTCTCTTTGATCTGAGGCAGATGGCACCCCTCCTACTATAATTTGGAACAAATAGACAAGAGAAGAGATTTGCTGGGGGCATTATGGGTAAATTCTTACTCTTCCAGGAGAGCCACCTTCTCTCTCCCAGTGGACTTGAAGATAATGGAACTGCATTTGCAACCGGCAGCAAAAACACAATGTAGGTGACCATATAATTGATCATCTAAACTGGGATACTACTGAGGGTAAATGGGGTTGCTATTACTACTTATGTCAGGGCCTAAAGCATAAACTGGGTCTCCTCAGCAAACCAGGATGGATGATTACTGTGATGCTAGGAGCCAGGCCTACGAGGGACCTGATGCTCAAGGCAGCACGACAAAAATAGACAAAGAACCAGAAACTCTAATGATGTTTCTGCACTGCCAGAACAACCAACTACCTCTGGAGCGACCTGAACTTGCACTCCCTATTATGCAAATTATTACACTGTTTGATAAGTGAAAGCTTCTTTGAGTCAGGTCTATGGCTTGTGATTGAAAGCATCCTAAGACATCCAGTACATGCAGTTGCTGGATTGGTTTTGTTTTGGTTTATCTTAGTCCCAGATGGGGTAAGGACCATCTGGAGTCGACAGATCTCACAAAAACAAGTGGTGGAGGGGAGTACGTCAGGAATTGAGATTTTAATCTGACTTTAAAGACAAGTGAAGGAAACCATCTAAACTAGCACGCGGTTCTGCTGAATCTGAAGGCCACTGTGCACGGGGCGGTTTTCTTTCAGCAGCGCCTCACGTTCCTGCCTCTGACAAAGAGCTGAGACTCCTGTGCTCAGGGCCAGGAGAGTTGATTTCCTGATCTCTCACTGTGCTGTCTGAGAGGCTCTGCTCTCTCTGGACTTGGATCCCTCGTATCAGGAGCAGCCGTCCTCCCCCTGATGTCGGGTCCAGTCTCTCTGACTCGACTGTAAGCATCTAATGAGGACCCATGGCATACATCTCCCACAGTCCCGACCTCAGTTCTCTATGTTTGGGGTCCTCGATAAGTAATGGTTAGTTCCCATTATCTCCCCTCACGCTCGCGGTCTCTTACTCCTAAGGAGCTTCAATATCCCTTATCTTATACAAGTCTCATAACTGTCAAATGCACCTTTCTTTTCTGTGTGGAGGGAGAATGAGGACAGAGGGGGTTTGGGGTGGGAGCCATGTGACTCACCTGAGGCTGTCAGGGTTTGTCCAAATCAATAGTGAGCCCTGCACAGGCCAAGTGAGAAGCCAGGTTGCACGAGACAGAGCAGAGTCCATAGAGGTCACCAAGAAAGGACCAAAAACGATTGTAGCCAGAAGAGAGATTCGGAGTCAAGAGCATGAAATAATAAGGCAGGCCATTTGGGTTTAAGTGGAAAATCGACCGAGATTTGGTTTTGGAGAGGTGAATTATTTTACCAGATGGGATAACAATGCCACGTACGGCATGAGTGCGGTTGAAATACTGGCACATCAAGGACCGAGGGTAGGCTAGCTCAGAGATGGCCCTGCACAACCCAGCCTTCCGACAGGGAAAGTGATGCTCAAGGAGGTGCCGGCAGAAGAACTGGACACACACACACACACACACACACACACACACACACACGCCTTTACACATGGCAAGTTCTGTTCTCTTGCCAGGTGTCAGACTTACTTTTTCCTTTCTTAAAAATGCATTCACAAGTCTATGCATGTGTGGGGACAGGGGGTATATGGGAACTTTCTGTACCTTCTGTCAATTTTGCTGTGAACCTAACATTGTCCTAAAAGATAAAGTTATTAATTAAAAAAATGCATTCACAGATGAGACAGACTGATCTCCCAGTAAGAAAGGAAACATCGGCAAAGTTGCCCTGGAGTAGGGAGCAGTGACAATGAGAATATTGCCCAAAATAACCATAAAAAATAGCTGCTGAGGCACTGCAAGGCAGGAGTTTTAATGTTAAGGGGAGCAACAAGCACTGGCCCCTAAAGGTCCCCAATTGCTGAAACCACAGTCCCCTGTGCCTGGCAGTTCATGAGGGCAAGCTGTCTCTTGAAAGAACAGCTGCTGAGGACTTTCTCAGCCATCTAGCCCATCGGCTGCTGGAAATGATTCATTCTCCCATAGATACACCCTATCTGATCTAGCTAGCACACCACTGACAAACAAAGAGAACGTGGCCGTGGATTTCACAAATGGTCCACGCCACAAAATGCACTGCATGTTCCCGCAACCTTCAGTGTGTGGATGGCCGGTCAGGTTTGTCCCGATTCACGCACGGCAGGACTCTCCAACCTGACCGACAAGCTTTCTATTGCTCTAATTGCAAGAGGTGAAAGGAGCTGCAAGGTCACTCCTTTCTGAACAGGACATCGATGTATAACACAGAATGGGCTTTAATCATGTTCTTTTTCTTCAACTGGGAAAATTCTCAAATTACAGAATTTTATGAACAGAACAATTTTATAGAAGGAGGAAGAGAGAGCAAGAGCAAAACCTCTCTTGCTGAGCTGGCTAGCACTTTTCATTGCCATCCTTTGCATTGGTGGCCTCTGTGCCAGGTTGGTATCCAAGTGCTCTCCTGAGACTGCTCCCTGGCAGGCCCTGCTACCTTGGCGCCTCCCAGCAGACTCCTGATGCTCTTCACCCCTAGAAGTCTCCCTGCCCAATTTCTGAGCCAGACCACCTGTGTGCTGGATCTGAGCTGAAGCTGGCCTCTCCCATCAGGGCTCCTCCTGTTCCTGAGGCATTGTTCAGCCACCGAGCCAGTGTTCTCTAGTTGTCCTCTCCATGACCCTCTCCCACACTGGCCCAGCCCTAGGAGTAGGCTTCTGGGTCTGTTTCTCTGCATAGCTCTCATGCCTTCTATTGGCAATATAGCTCCACCACCTAAACCCACTCATCAAAGTGTCCCCATCAATCTCTGATGCTCATATTGCTGTCTGCTTGGGATACAGATCGTTTCTCCTTCATTGATGAGGGACATATCAGCCTTAAAGGGACTGCTCCAAAACATGACATGAGTGTTGCATATGTTGTCCGCCACTACCATCCTGGATTATCTACTTCACTCCTTCTATTAGTTGGGTCCTTGTTAGAGATTTATAGTAATTTTTTTTGTAGAACAAATATTTTACTTGCAAATAGAGATGACTTTTTGAAATATACAACAGTATTGCTTTAGAAAACATTCGCTGTTAAAGTAGAAATACTGTACAATACATACAATTTATTAATTTAAGGATTTTTAATTACAATTAAATTTCATTAAAAATTAAATATAAGTGTAAAAGGCTATTCTATCCTTAGTATAAACATTGATAACCACTCTCAATGATCTGTATATTCCCTTCAAGTTTTTCTCTTTATAGCATTTACCCAAGTGAAATATTACCTATGACTTTAGCCCTGCTTTTGTCTCTTAATATCTTCAACTAGTAAGCATTTCCCATAGCATTCTAATATCATTACATAACCACAGTAAACATTTTCAATGGTTCAATAAACAATTTATTAAGCGGATTCATTACCATATACTTAGCTTTTCCCCTACTGTTGGAAGTTTGGGCTATTTCCAAATTCTGCTGTTGTAAAGAAATCTACAATTAGTATCTTTGTGTATATTAATGTTCCCCATTAATAATTATTCCTCAGAATAAACGCACAGCTGTAATATTTCTGGGGCAGACACAGAAACATTTACATGTTGCCAATCTGATTTTAAAAAGGATGTTCCTCTTACAACTCCAAATATGAGCTCTGAGAGTACTTGCCTTGTGAGTACTCACCAGCCTAGGCCAAAATATTTGTCTCACTGTATTTTAAACCATATTTCACTGATTACTGGGGAGACAGGCCATTTTTATTTGTGTGCTTTCTACTTGCATACTTAAGGGTATTGTCAGTTTATTGTTTTCACGCATTCGTTAATTAAATCAGTGTTTGCATTTTATTTATGTGTGTCTTTTATTTAATACGAAATAAATGTATGTCATAATAGCAACAAATCCCAGAAGCAGGATTACTGGATCATATGGTGGTAGTTCTATTTTTAATTTTTTGAGGAACTTCCATACTGTTTTCCATAGTGGCTGCACCAATTTACAGTGTACAGGGTTCCCTTTTCTCCATACCCTGGCCAATATTTGTTATCACTTGTCGTTTGTTATAATAGCTGTCTTAACAGGTGTGAGGTGATACCTCATTGTGGTTTTGATTTGCATTTCTCTGATTAGTGATGTTGAGCACCTTTTCATATACCTGTTGGCCACTTATATGTCTTCTTTGGAAAAATGTCTATTCAGGACTTCTGCCCACTTTTAAATTGGTTTATTTGTGGGGGTTTTTTGCTATTGAGTTGTTTTGAGTTCTTTATATATTTTGTATATAAACCTCTTACATAACTTAGATAGATGGTTTGGAAATATTCTTCTCCCATTCTGTAGGTTGCCTTTTCATTTTGTTGGTTGTTTCCTTTGCTGTCTAGAAGCTTTTTACTTTGATGTGGTCCCACTTGTTTATTTTTGCTTTTGTTGCTTGTGCTTTTGATGTCAAACCAAAAAATCATTACTGAGACCAATGTCAAGGAGTTTTCCCCCTGTGTTTTCTTTCAGGAGATTTAAAGTTTTAGGTCTTGCATTTAAGTCTTTAGCCTATATTGAGTTAATTTTGGTGTATGGTGTAAGATAAGGGTCCGATTTCATTCTTTTACATGAGATATCCAGTTTTCCCAACACCATTTATTGAAGAGACTATTCCTTTCTCCATTGTGTATTCCCGATGCCCCTGTCAAAGATTAGTTCACTGTATATGTGTGAGTTTATTTCTGGGCTCTCTACTAAGTTACATTGGTCTATGTCTCTGCTTTTAGTCTAGTACCATACTGTTTTGATCACTGTAGCTTTGGAATATGGTCTGAAATCAGGAAGCATGATGCTTGCAGTTTTGTTCTTGCTCAAGATTGCTTTGGCTATGTGGGGTCTTTTTTTGGCTATTTGGGTTCCATTTATCCTTGGGATGCAAGGATGGTTCACCTTACACAAATCACAAATGTGATCTTCTACATTAACAGAATGAAGGATATAAAACATATACTAATATCAATACATGTAGAAAAATCATTTGACCAAATTCAACATCCTTTTGTGATAAAATCTCTCAACAAATTAGGTATGTACCTCAAGGAATGTACTTCAACCTAATGAAGGCCATATATGGCAAGTCAACAGCTAATATCATACACAACAGTGAAATAAAAGCTTTTACTCTAAGCTTAGGAACAACATGAAAGTGCCCACTCTCACCACCTCTATTCAATGTAGTACTGGAAGTCTTAGCTAGAGCAATTAGATAAGGAAAGGAAATAAAAGGCATCAAATCCAAAAGGAAGACATTATCTCTGTTTGCAGATAACATGATACTATATACAGAAAACCCTAAAGACTCAACCAAAAAAACATGTTAGAACCAATAAATTCAGTAAAGTTGCAAAATACAAAATCATTATACAAAAATCAGTGTGTTTCTATACATTAACAATGAACTATCTGAAAATGAAACAATCCCAGTTACAATAGCATCAAGAAGAATAAAACACTTAGGAATAAATTTAACCAAGGAGGTGAATGATCTGTATACTAAAAACTATAAGACAATGATGAAAAGAAATTGACGAAGACATAAATACATGGAAAGGTATGTTCTTGGATTGGAAGAACTAATATTGTTAAAATGTCCATACTACCTAAAGTGATCTACAAATTCAATGAAATCCCTATCAAAATTCCAATGGCATTTTTCACAGAAATAGAAAAGCAATCCTCAAATTCATATGGAACCACAAAAAACCCCAAATATCCAAGGAAATATTGAGAATGAAGAACATATCTGAGAGTTTTTATCATGAACGAATGTTGAATTTTGTGAAATGTATTTTCTGCACCAATTAACATTGATTATCTGATTTTTCGTGTTTAGTCTGTTGATATGATAGATTGCACTGATTTATTTTTTAAAAGACTGAATTTTTTTTAGAGCAGTTTTAGGTTTACAGCAAAATTGAGAGAAAAGTAAAGAGATTGCCCATATATGCCTGTCCCACCCCCATACACACAGCTTCCCTCATGATCAACATCCCCACCAGAGTGGGGCATTTGTTACAGTTGATGAACTTGCACTGACACATCATAATCACCCAGAGCCCACAGTTTACATTAAAGTTCACTCTTGATATTGTACATTCTATGGGTTTTGACAAATACAGAGGGCCCCCAAAAATGTATACACATGTTAAGAAAGGAAAAAACTGTATTAAAATTGTAATACTCACTATATACGGACAACAAGATGATCACAAGTCGCGTTTGATTTCTGCAATTACAAGAGGTGCTCAAAGTGGTTACCATCAGTGTAATTTTAATATAGTTTTTCCATTTTAAGAATGTGTACATCTTCTGTATATAATGACGTGTATCCATCATTATAATATCATACAAAATATTCTCACTGCCCTAAAATCCTTTGTGCTCCACCTATCCATCCCTCCTCTGACCCCCAACTCTTGGCAACTGTTGATCTCTTTACTGTCTCCATAGTTTTGCCTTTTCTAGAATGTCATATAGTTGAAATCATGAATTATGTAAGCTTTCCAGGTTGGCTTATTTCACTTAGTAATATGCATTTAAGTTTCCTCCTCCATGTCTTTTCATGGCCTGAAAGGTCAGTTCTTTTTAGTACTGAACAATAGTCAATTGTCTGGATGTGCCATCTTGGTTGCATGTAAGTTTTGGCAATTATGGATAAAGCTGCTATAAACATCCATGTGCAGGTTTTTGTGTGGACACAATTTTATGGCTCCTTTGGGGACATACCAAGGAGTATGATTGCTGGATCGTATAGTAAGCATATGTTTAGTTTTGTAGGAAACCATCAAACTATCTTTCAAAGTGACTGTACCATTTTGCATTCCCACCCACAATGAATGAGAGTTCCTGTTGCCTGACAGCCCCACTAGCATTTGGTGTTGTCAGTGTCCCAGATTTGTTCCATTCTGCTTTCTTGATTCTTCAAGATTCCTTCTTTTATAAACTTCATTTCTGCTTGAAGAACTTCCTTTAACCAATATTTAAGAATAGGTCTGGTAGCAACAAGTTCTCTTAATTTTTCTTCATCTGTGAACATCTCGATTCCCCTTCACACCTAAAGGATATTCTGGGTTGGCAATTCTTTCAGAATTTGCAAAATATTGCAACACTTCCTTTTGTGCTCTATGGTTTCAATGAGAAATCCAGTCATTAGAATTGGTGTTCCCTGATAGGTAATGCATCATTTCTCTCTGGCTGCTTTCAAGATTTTATCTTTGTCTTTTAGTTTTCAGAGGTTTAACTATGATGTGTTGGTATGAATTTCTTTGAATTTGTCCTATTTGGGGTTTGCTTAGATTATTGTATCTGTGTGTTTTCTTTTGCCAGATTTGGGGTGTTTTACATTATTTCTTTTAATAGTCCTTCAGTCCCACTCCCTTTTTCCTCTTCTTCTGGGACTCCAATGATATGAGTGTTGGATCTTTTCTCATTGTTCTATATGTCCCCAAAAGTCTGTTCATATTTTTTTCTAATCTACTTTCCGTCTTTTTCAGATTGGGTAAACTTTATTTATCTGTCCTCAAGTTCATTGATTCTATCTGCTGACATATTTACTCTACTACTGAGTCCATTGAACAGGTTTAAATTTGGGGGTATCATATTTTTTCAGTTAGAAGATTTCCATTCCATTTTTTTCACATCTCATATTTCTTTCCTGAGATTTTCTATATTTTCACTTATTTCAAGAGAATTTGTTATTGCTTGTTAAAATTGTTGTTGTTGTTGTTATGGCTACTTTGAACTCCTGGCCAGGTAATTCCAACATCTGATTCATCTCTGTGTTGGCATCAGTTGATTATCTTTTTTCATTGAAGTTGTGATATTCCTGGCTCTTGATTTTCAGTTGTGTCCTGGACATTTTTACTTTTATGTTGTGAGACTCTAGATCCTATTTAAATCTTTTATTTTAGCAGGTAGTCAGCTGTTTAGGTTTAGAATGCGGGTCCTGACCTACTTTTGTAGAGTATGGTTTGACTGATAAGTTAATTTTCAGAGCCTTTGCAGTATTTTTTGATGTGCCTGGTTTATCTGGTGCTGCTGGGACTCCCACTGGTCCCTGATGGTGCTGCCTAAGGGGCCAAAGAGGTTGCCCCAGGCAGGGCCACCTGATGTCTCTAGGTGGAGGAAGAGCATCTCTGGCCCATAGGGATGAAGATTGTTTCCTGGGCCAGGCAGCTTCTTGTGTGTGGCAGAATCTCTCTTGCCAGTGCCAACCTACCACTCAGTGTCTCTTGGCAAGGGAGGAGAGCACTTTCTTTAGCTGCTTGTTTTCGGTGGGGCTCCTGATCCATCCCCCTTGCCAATGCTGTCAGGCTCACCTGGTGCTGTCAGAGGGCCTACTGCTTCATCTGGTAGAGGAATGAGCCAACCTGGGCAGCCTTGTGTTGTTAGGTTGGGGGTCTGAGAATGCCAGGCCTGGGTTACCTTCTTCTATTGGGTGGGGGCATGTAAGACATCCTGCTGTTGTGCTGTTCTGCCAATCCTGGGATCCCGAACCAGCTTGTCTTCCTTTTCCTTTGGTTGCCTCTTAAGTTCTTTTCAGGGTTTACAGTTATACTTAGCAGTGGGGGGGGGGGGGCATGGAAAACGGATCTAAGCCATTTTGTCCAGACCAAAATTTCTTTTTAATTTTTAATTGTTTATTTTAAAGCTAAAAAATAATTGAAGAAAATGATCATTATGATTGTTATATGATTGATACAAAAAATTAATTTTGGCATAGAAATAAAGGGCATTTTAAAAACTGATCTGCTCCAGGTGTCAAATGTACTAGCTATGCCACTGAGAGTGAGCAAAGTGAAAGGAGAGATTAGAAAGATTATGAAGAAGGACCTGAAAGCCAAGGGTAGAAAGAGTGTTAAGAAGCAGAGATAGGTTATTATTATGTTTGTTTTATGATGAGATTAGAAACCAGAGGATCTGAAGCATTAGGTCGCTTGCCCAAAATTGCTTTGGCATTTGGCTGCAGGATGGTTGCAGCATTCAGGATTATGACATTCCAAGACCATGGTAACAGCACACTGTTTCCCAGACGCTGCTTTCAATCTCCAAACACATTTGCTAGAGAATATACTACAACAGTCAAGTAATTTTTGCCTATCTGGCAAATGAACAAAAAGTTTTAATAGAAACAAATGTTTAATCAATTTGACTAGTATTAAATGTCTGTTATTAATTGTCTCTTAATCATCCTGCTTGGTGGGGTCTTAATTAATGTTGATGAATTCATTTCAAGGTTATTACCAATAAAGTACTTACTGTTAGAGGGAGGACATTAAATTATAATTGGCATTTGGATACATTTGTGAAACCATTTCTTACATCTTTCTTTAAGCTTCTGAATTCTAGAATTTATCCATGGCAATTTCTGATATATCACTTTTCTCTCTGTTTCATTTGCCCATGGTCACTTCCATATAAGCTAATCCTTTGTTTCCAATAGTATGTACAGGATTTCAGGTAAAAGTTGACCACTTCCACACTCAATGTGTTTGAGACTTTCATTAGATCTTGCTATATAATATCTATATCCCTGCCTTTTTCAGGGTCAATTTTTAGAAATCTAATGAAAGACACAAACATTTATATATCATATATCTCTGTGTGTGTGTGTATGTATAGTTAGATATATAGATAGATATAGATATAAAAATGTAGATTTTTTTTGCAAAGAGAAATTCTTTTTTTAAGTAAACTCAAAACAAAAGACCTCCTCCCCCCACAAAATCTTCCAGGAAAATTACCTCCAAATGAAACCAAACTGCATAGAACATCCTGGATGAAATTTAGATCTTCACTACTTAGTATAAAAAGTTTACATATTTTGGCAAGTGTGATTGGGCTGTGACAATTTATTATATGTGGAAGGGGTAAGGGAGCTCTATGTGACTCCTTTTATAAGGGCATTCGTCCCAGCATGAAGCCCCCACCCTCATGACCTAAGCACCTCCCAAAGGCCCCACCTCCTAATACCATCACCTTGAGCCACAGGAAACTACTCACTGGAAATAGATTAAAGTATCTTTGGAAAATCTCTTAACACTTTCAAGACATTGGTATGCCATCTCACCCATCCCAAAATTTCCTCCAGCACGTTAAATGGCTTCCCAGCATCCTGAAAAAGTGAACCAAGCTTCCAAAAGTATGCGTCTTGCAGTTAGCTGACACTTCTGCCTGAGGTGCAACTGGTTTCAGGGGTCTTAGCTTCCTCCTGCATGTCTTACAGTATTTGTAGTAAAAGTTACAATTCTTTGATAATTTGAGACCTCACCTCACAGTTGAGCTATTAAATCATGACTCTATGAGGTGGTGAGATAGCAAGGATTCGGATAGGAATGACCAGGTTTATAAATTACAGGAGCAAAAATTCATCCAATAGTATAAATTATTACTCAACTTGGAAGAATCTAAGGGTCAGAGCCACAAAATATCATTCATGTGATGTACAAATGATTCACCAAGAGGAGAGATGAACTCATTTATAGGGCAGGTTCTAACATCTATAATTCTACAACACAGGGCAGCAGGAAGCAAGTCTGCCCTCGCAAACCTGCTTAGAAGAAGCACCAATATTATTAGTTCTCTTCCTCATTTGTTCTTCAATATCGTATCATCAACTGATTCTTCAGAATATTCCCTGGCACCCAATACTGCCTTAATGTGAAGTGAATAGGTAAAAAGTCACTGTTATTTTCTCTGCAGTGTGGCCAGCTCTGTGGTGTCAAAGCAAAGTGGAGAAATGATTATTTGATATTAAATTGTCATTTGGTTATTTGACAGAAAGAAACTCAAATTATTATTGTGACCCAAATGTCTCCTGGGGAATATGAATGAGGTCAAATGAATCCCCAAATCCTGTCTCTTTACTGCACCTGATATTTCAGAGTCTCCAGTGCTATAGTCTGAATGTTTATGTCCCCTGCAAATTCATATGTTGAAATCCTAACCCCCAAGATGATGGACGGTATGAGGAGGTGGGGCCTTTGGGAGGTCCTTAGCTCATGAAGGTGGAGCCTTCGTGCTGGGATGAGTACCCTCATAAAAGAAGTCACATAGAGCTCCCTTACCCCTACCACCATGTGAGGATGCAGCAAGAAGTTGGCAGGCTGCAACCTGTAAATGGGCCTCTAGAACCTGACCATGGTGGTACCCTGATTTTGGACTTTCCAGCTTCCAGAACTGTGAGAAATGAATTTCTATTGTTTATAAGCCACACATTTCATGGTATTTTTGTTGTAACAGCTCAAACAGGCATCTTTCTGGAAAAGCCCCCTCCCCCACGACCACCCCAACTACATATTCCTGGATGTCCCTAGAGAGATTTCACAAGGAGCTCATGAACCAGCATGGCAGCTGTAGGCCCCACACATCCACTATGATCAAGTTTTCCTCCTTTCCTGCAATGGCTTCCCCTTGGCAGTGTCATCTAATCAAAAGTAGAGTGAGGGTCTCTCCCCAGAGCTACTGCTACGGGTGAGAATCCCAACTTCCTACCAAGTGCACTCTCTTGCCATGTTCACTAAGTGATCCATGATGCAATAGCGGAGAGACCTTCTGTTTGGAGCAGCAATCCAGAAAATGTCTCTCTTCTCCACTGTGTGTATTCTTTGTTCCCTGAGCCCTAAAGCAAAAATACTTGTGTTCAGTCTCATCAGAGTGCCTCATAAAATGGCTCCTCCCATGTTGGATCTCAATAATACCTTTCTTCATTGAGGCTCAAAACCATTCTGTCAAACCAGGCAAGAACAAAATCTCTGCCTTCTACTCTCTTGTCCTCATTTCCAATTTATCCACCCATCTTTACCTGTACACTTCATGTACCTAACTCCTCTTTCTTCTTTCAGACATAAAACTCAGGAACTCGAGGACTCATGGACATCAATTTAGAGAAGTACTGCCTACCCTACCACAACCCCTCTGCCCCAGTGGTAAGTGATTCTCTGTGAGACAGTGCATTCTTCACTGGCCTCAATCCTCTACTTGGCTTTGGCTATTTAGACATGGTCTTAGATTCTTTAAAGCAGTAGTCTTCAAAATGGGGTGATCACTATAGTACATTGGCATGTAGGGAGCAAATGTTGGAAGGAATAGATAGATAGGTTTGGTTTTACCACTATTTAATAGATAAGACTGCTGCCACCAGTGCTCTCCCTCAGTCTGCATAAGAAGGTCATATGTCCCATGAGTTTTTCGAGGTGTCCTGGAGAAGGACGGAATGTTCCATATTCGGAATAGTTGACAACGGAGCCCTCGTGTGATCATTCCTTTTGGCATATTGCAAAGTATTACAGTTTAAATGTTTCTGGTTAGGTGGCATTACAAACTATGTTATCCAGTTTTAATTAATAACTCTCTCAAAATTGGTGAGTAACTAAAAATCCCTGCAAAGAATTCATAGTTCAAGATGCTACCATTAGACACATGAAAAAAGTGAAGCTGGACCACCTCCTTACACCATATACAAGAATAAATTCAAAATGGATTAAAGACTTAAATGTAAGATGTGAAACCATAAAACTCCTAGAAGAAAATATAGGAAGGAAGTTTACAGACATGACCCGGAGTAAGATTTTTACTGATATAGCCCCTCGGGCAAGGGAAGTAAGAGAAAAAATAAACAGGTGGGATTACATCAAACTAAAAAGTGTTTTCACAGCAAAGGCAACCATCAATAAAACAAAAAGGGATCCTACTGAATGGGAGAAGATATTTGCCAATGATACATCCGATAAGGGGTTAATATCCAAAATTTATAAAAAATTCACTCAACTCAACTCCAAAACAACAAACAACCCAATTAAAAAATGGGCAGAGGACATGAAGAGATGTTTTTCTAAAAAGGACATACAGATGGCAAACAGACATATGAAAAAATGCTCAACCTCACTAACCATCAGAGAAATGCAAATAAAAACCACAATGAGATACCACCTCACTCCAGTCAAAGTGGCTATCATCAATAAATCAACAAACAACAAGTGCTGGCGCGAATGTGGAGAAAAGGGAACGCTTGTGCATTGTTGGTGGGATTGCAGGTTGGTACAGCCACTATGGAAAACAGTATGGAGGTATCTCAAAAATCTGAAAATGGAACTACCTTATGACCCAGCAATTCCACTCCTAGGTATCTATCCGGAGAAATCCAAAACTCTAATTTGAAAAAATTTATGTACCCCTATGTTTATTGCAGCACTATACACAATAGCCAAGATATGCAAACAACTGAAATGCCCATCGGTAGACGACTGGATTAAGAAACTGTGGTACATTTATACAATGGAGTATTACGCAGCCATAAAGAATGAAATCTTACCATTTGCAACAACATGGATGGACCTAGAGAACATTATGTTAAGTGAAATAAGTCAGACAGAGAAAGACAAATACCATATGAACTCACTTATATGTGGAATCTAAACAAAAGAATAAATGAATGAACTAATCAGAAACAGCCTCAGAGACATAGAGGAAAAACTGAGGGTTGCTAGATGGGAAGCGGGTGGGGATGAAGGGGAAGGTGAGGGGATTAGAAAGCACAATCGGTAATCACAAGATTGCCACGGGGATACGAAAGTCAGTTTGGGGTATATAATCAATAATGTTGTAAATATTTTGTAGGGTGTCAGATGGACACTTGTCTCATTAGGGAGACCACTTCATGAATGGTGTAGATGCCTGATCACTGCACTGTACACCTGAAGCTGAAGCTGAACAATAATGTATGTCAACTATAATTTTATATATATAGTTACAAGAAGTAGAGCACAGCATTAGGAATAGAGACAATGGAAATGTAACGGCTGTGTGCGATGTCAGAGGGGTAGTAGTAGATTGGGGGAGGGGAGTTATCACTTTGTGAGGGATATAAATGATAAATGTCTATTACATTGTCTTGTACACCTGAAAAAAAAAAAAGATGTTACCATTAATCCAAGCTCACAAAAGCATAGGGAAATGGCAGGGACGACAGTCCTTCCACCCTAGTAGTAGCTCAATATCAGGCAAATTACAAGAAATATTGAATTCTAATCAGATTACTTAAACATGCAAATTGTCAAGGAGATCATTTCAAATATGTTATTAATGATTATCTTCATTTGGAGTTAGCTGCATACAGACCCAAGACCAGGATTCAGATGCGAGTATCTTATTTAGGAGGTGGTTCCAAGAAGCGCAGTGAGGGACGAAGAAGTGACTTACCAAGGCGGGAAAGCCAGTAAAGGGTGTTGATGAGAGGATTACCACTCGAGGCACCCAGGACTCTGGCCTGCTGTGGACGCTCTGAGGGGCTGTATGGAACAAAACTGTGCCTCTGAAGTGCAAGAAGGGTGGGGTGTTTATCCACTGACTCTCATCGCTCATTGGTTGAGAGTCATTCTTGGGGTGTGTTTGTTAGGTCCCTAGCACTTCTGGCCTCCCTTGTGCATACTGATCACACTTTAATAGTCAGAGAATGCTTTCATGAAGAGAGACTTGGAAATCTGTTACTTATACAGGAAACTTCTTCCGATGACCACTAGAAGGGGCCAAGGGGATCTAGGTTGGACCCTGACTGTCTGTCACAGAAATGAACCCTTTCTGTGACCCCATGTTATTTCTTGAGCTATTAGAAAATTATAGTAGGAAGCCATCACTACTGGAAAGACTTTTAAAAATATTACTCATTTTATCTTTTTTCCATTCTTTCAAAGTGTATTTTTATATACATGATTTACTATGTATGTAATACATCAGAGCAGTACTACATAAATATATTTTAGAAATAAATATACCTGTACTGGCAGTTCACGCACAAAATATTTTTATTGTTACAGGTACCTGGATGAAAAAAGTTTTGGAGCTCATTCTTCTCTGCAGGATTGGAATCTCAGAATGTTTTATGAGCACTAACCACAAATCCTGTTGAAATATCTCAGGCCAGAGTAGAGTCATAGAACAAACGTCACACTCCCCTGCTTTTTTTTTGCCCAGAAGTGTCTTACAAAGGACTCTCTCCCTTTGTTCTCACAGGACTCCTAGCAACTTGGTTGGTTAAGTTCTCTTTGGGCATCATGGCATTTAAGAGCAGGATGTCTCATAGATGAAAATGTCAAAATGCAGGGTTCATGTTGGGAGAAGAAGGCAAGAAAATTATAAAAGGAGATGGTATTGAAAGGTGGGGCCCTCACTTTGCCAATGGACCATGAGAGGAGATGAGCTCCCTCTCATGGTGTTCGTTTATGATGCCCTCTGTTTTGAGGGATCACATCCCCCAGGAAGTAGGGCAGGGGTGGATGGAGAGCTACAAGTTGATCAGATGGATCTTTCAGATTCAACGTTTATAGACCTTTTGTCTTAAGTAGCCAGAACTGAGACAACAAAGTTTGTTAAATCAACGGTTTCCTGGAACCTGCTTTAGTCATTGGAATCAGGGCTATGAGACATCTGTCCTAGTATTTTATTTATGCTAAAGGACAAGTTTTGGAAGGATTTGTCTTTCTTGCAGACTTCAAAACTAGAAAGATACTACCAAAACATATGAACTCTGCTCAGCCATCTAACCTCAATCAATAATTGCTGACTGAGTATGCTAGAGCCTATGTTAGATTAGGAAGGAAGGAAGGAAGGAAGGAAGGAAGGAAGGAAGGAAGGAAGGAAGGAAGGAAGGAAGGAAGGAAGGAAAGAAGGGAGAGAGAGGGTGGGAGAGTGGGAGGGAGGGAGGGAAGTATATCCTTGGCTTCCTTAAAAGCTAGCTAACCTTAGACAAGCCTGCACATGGTGATTGCCAAATGAAGTAGACAGACATGGAGACATCTCAAGGGCTGAGATTAAAGCCATTATGATCAAATAAGTATCCAGGAAGAGGGGAGAGCTGAGCTCAAAAGTATTCTCAAACTTGAATATACACCATAACTGAACTATTAAATCAGATGCAGGGCCCCACCCCCAGATATTCAGATTCAGTAGGTCTGTGGTGTGACCTGAGCATTTGCATTTCTAACAAGTTCCCAGGTGATGCTGATGCTGGTCCAAGGACCAGGCTTTCAGAACCACCTCTTTGAAGGATGTTAGAAATGTAGAATGCTGTCAGGGCAGAGATGAGGGAGTGTTAAGAATCAGGTTGGGGAAAGTGGAAGACATTTTTAGGAGGATTCTGAAATGAAGGGACTGTATAACAGAAGACTAGGAGAAAAGAATGTAAAGATCTGTTTGAAGATTTTGGAATTTATCTTGGGATTTTAACTGGGTGTCACTGTGTTTGAGTAGTGACACACATGATGAAAACCTTATTTTAGGATTATTTAATTTGTTTGTAATATATTCCATGGTGTGGAACGGGAGGGGGAAAGATGGACACTAAAAGGACATGTAAGAATTTATGAATTTACTTAAGTTGTCTAAAAGTCTATTTTATATACTGTTCTTTCCAAACAGAGGTGAGAAAAGGAGAGCTTCTTTGGGGGTTAAATTTTGGTGAGAATGTTGGGCCAGCATTCCTCTCAGAAAAGAAGACGGAGGCAAACAAATGGAATTTGAGACTTGGTCTTCCATTATTCAAGTTTTCCTAAAAGGTGACAGCATGGAAATCCTCAAGTCTGCTCAGAATCTGTGCCAATTTGATGGGAGAATCTGCAAATTTTCAAGCAGTAAAATGATCCATGGTGGCCTTCAACCCAGGAGTGAGGAATTTTCTATTTATAGTCTCTACTTAAAAGAGATCCAAATTTGCCCCACCCTGGAAATGTATTACTAAGGGAGAATTTTCAGTGTTTAAAAATAAGATCACATTGACATTTTTTTCTTTTCTGCCTCTGTGAAAATAAATGCAATGTATGTGACATTGATTCTATATCACGCAAGAGAACTGCACGCTGAGGACACACACGTGCACACTCTATTGAGCATCAGCCAGGAGTTCTGCTCTAAGATACTTGGGCACATTGCTGCATGAAGCAAAATCAATATGGGCCAACCTGTAAACCATCTGTTGGGAACTTTTGGAAAACTAGATGAAAGAGGAGATGAGAGACAAGGATGGAGACTTGGGAAACAGTCCAAGGAAGCTTTTTGACGACTCAAGTTATTATTTAACATTGACATAACCATTTTTGAGGTTCCCAGGTAAGCCCACAGGCGCTGCCTGAAGGAGCCTAGAGGCAACACGAGGGTGGGTACAGTCAAAAACAAACCTCTGGCATTTTTGTTCACAAAAACAAACCCCTGTATCTTTGTTCTCTTGGGTTCCACCTCACTGGGCCACCCTTCTGCTCCTCTGTGATTTCTCTCCCATTTTCTGCTTTTCTCCTTTTTCTTTAGCTTCCACCAGCTCCCTATGGCTTGAATAAAAATTTAGTACAAGTTCAATTGTTTTCACAATATTTTGCAATAAAATTTTACTGCTTTTGTTCTCTGTGGCTAGAGGGGTGGTGGCCTGGTATAACTGCCCCAATTTTAAAGACAGAAAAAAATAGGGATAATGGATCAAGTGATTTGCCAGGAATGAAATAAATGAGATTAGCACCCGTTATTTTTTATCCCAACAACTGAAAGAAATACAAGAGCTAGATTGTAGCAATTATTTGGGAAAGCACTGGAAAACATCATTCTTTGTGATTCTCATATAAATGAATGTGGTAACAGAGAAGATGGCTATGTCAGTTTTTAATTCAATAGAGTTTTGAACATATTTCTAAGTCCTTTGTCACATCCCCAGTTTTCTCTTGCACAAAATGGAGCTAATACAATAATTAGTATCTACCTTACAGGGTGGTTGTAAGGATTAAATGACTTGAAACATGTCAAGCACTTAGAACAGTACATGGCATCTCATGAGCACTAAGTAAATTTATTAATGTTGTTGTTGCTGCAATAGCAACAACAATTTATTTTAAAGTGACAGCCTTAATATGCAGATCTTCTAAAAATTTATACCCAACAATGCCTAGACACAAAGAAATGATACTGGTTTGCCAGAGAACCTTATTAGAGTGAGAAAAATAAATGGTGCAGATTGACTTAATGATTGGTTCACCATTCTCCTAGAACATTTTGGAAATCAAACACTTCATTTAGACTATTTGTATCTGGGCTGGTTGTATCTTTGAGAAAATGGAGCTCAAATGTTTCAGGTGCCATTCCTGCTCCTACCTACCGGCACCTCATTGTAGCAAGAGCTACTTCCCAGAAAATAAGAGGCCAAGAATGTACTATGATTGGGTTCTAATGTGAAACCAGGCTTATCTGTGACTGCTAAGGCAGTTGATCCTGCTTGTCACACCTATGTCAGCTCTGAAATATAAGCCCCACAGGTCATCTCTCCCCTCTCTACTCTCAGCCAAGGATTTCTTTGCTCAGCTTTCCACCTGTCTTGCTCTTCCTATCCCTCCCAATCCTTTACACAGGGTCCGCTGGAACTCCAATGCCCACTTCCGTAGCAAGTAGTCCTGTGCCCTGCCAGTCCTCTGTCACCTAGTGCTAACTGCAATCTGGCTGTCCCATGAAGCTCTACCTCCTAAAGCTCTTTTAGACAGATGGTGTTTATTTGACTGGGTTTCATGGAGATTATCATCATTATCCATCTGTCCTCCTTCCAAACTATGGTTCCTCTACCTTTATAGAAAATCCTTCTGGGGAACTTACACTTTTAGGAAGATGGAGTAGATGTACTTTTTTCTATTCCTCCCACTAAGTACAACTAAAACCCCTATACATTATATATAAAACAAACACAAGAAGACTCTGAAAGATGGGGAGAGGAAAGCAGACTGGTTAAGGATTGCAGGACCTGAGGAACAAGAGGGAGGTGAATTCACTGGATCTTCTTTTTGCCTCACAGAATTACAGAATTGGAGCTGAAGACACTGACAGTCTGGAATACAAATAGGTGTAGACCGAAAAAGCTCAAACAAAAGCCTGCTCTCTCCAGCCAAAGTACCAGGAAAGGGACAGCCTAGCAAGACAGAACCTTTAGAAAACAACCACTTTACTGAAGCCAAAGACCACAGAAGTAATTGTAGCCTAGACTTCCAGCATTGCATGACTGTAATAAGGTCCCCGCCCCTCATCAGCGTGGTGTCAGAGGAGGCTGATTAGGGAGCTGTGTCTTTCACCCCTGCTGGGTGTTAACAAACACACTTCCCTTGAAGTGTTGGTAGAGATCATGTGGGAAGCTTGGACCCCCATCCCTACCTAGAAGTAATGAGGCAACTCTCCCTGTCCTCCTCCCTACTTGGGTGATGTCAGAGGAGGCCTAGCGGAGAGTCAGGACTTTCATCACCACCCACACTGGTAATAAGATAACCATCCCAGGTGTTGGTAAAGGCTATGTGGAGAGTTGGAACTCCTTTAAGATAACAATAGAGGCTGAGTGGGGAACCTGGACATCTACACTCACCTGGCAGAAATTCAGTAGCACTCCTGCATCTCCTGCCCTAGCAGAGTCGGCGGAAGCCAGCTAAAGCAGAAAGTTTAAATAAAAGCCAGAGTTTCATGACATAAATGTCTAGGTCTCAACAGAAAAAAATCACTCATCATACAAAAAACCAGGAAAATCTCAATTTGAATGAAACACAAAAAACAGTCAATAGATGCCAGCACTGAAATAGCAGAGATGTTAGCATAATATAATGAAGACTTAAAAGCAGCCGTCATAAAAATGTTTCAGTGAGCAATTACAAACATGATTGAAAAAAATGAAAAATTAGGAAGTCTCAGAAAAGAAATAGGAAATCTCAGAAAAGAAAGAGAAGATATAAAGAAAAATCAAAATGGAAATTGTAGAACTGAAAATACAATAACCAAAATTTTAAAAATTCAGTGGATGGACTCAATAGCAGAATGGAGAATACAGAGGACAGAACCAGTGAATTTGAAGAAAGAATAATAAAAATCACCCGTTCTTAACACCAGAGAAAAAACACTGAAAAAACATTAACAGAGCCTCAAGGAACTGTAGGACGGACGATAACAAAGGATTTAACCTCTGGATTATTGGAATCCACAGAAGAAGAGAAAGAGGATACAGTTGGAAACGTGCTCAAAAAAAAAAATGGATAAAAAATCTAAATTTCATAAAATTCCTAAAACTACAGATTCCAGAAATTGAGCAAACCCCAATAGGAAAACCCAAAGAAATCCACACCAAGTCATATAATATTCAAACTTCTGAAAACTAAAGCCAAAGATAAATCTTGAAAGCAGAAAGAGGGAAACAATATATTTCATATAGGGGGAAACAATTCAAATAACAGATTTCTCATCAGAAATCATGGAAGCCAGAATAAAATGGCACAATATTTTTCAAGTGCTGAAAGAAAAAAGAACAGTCAATCCAGAATTTTACATACAGTGAAAATATCTTACAAGAATGAAGAGGAAATCAAGACATTCTCAGATGAAGAAAAATGAAGAGAACTGAAAACAACCCAGATGTCCTACCAGTATAACTACCTTAAAAGAATGGCTAAAGGAAATTCTTTACAAGTCAAAGAAATGAAAAAGAAGGAGTCTTAGAACATCAGAATGGAAGGAAGAACAACAGAAAGAGTAAAAATATGAGTGAATACATTTTTCCTTCTCTTGAGTCTTCTAAATTATGTTTTATAATGGAAGGAAAAAATTGTAACACTGATGTGTTTCTAAATGTATGCAGAGAAAATATTTAAGACAATTATATATAAACTAATGAGGGTAAAGGAAGATAAGGTTTCTGTACTTCACTAGAACTGGTAAATGTCTAGTAGACTGTGATAAGTTATGTATTTTAATGTAATACCTAGAGCAATTACTAAGAAAGCTATACAGGGATACACTCAAAAACACTACAGATAACCCAAAATTGAATTCTAAAAAAAAGAAATGTTCAAGTAGCCCGTAAGAAAGCAGGAAAAACAAAGTAGAGATGATAAACATAGAGAACAAAATTATAAAATGCAGACTTAAGCCTTAACATACCAATAATTACATTAAATGTAACTGGTCTAAACTCATCAATTGAAAAACAGAAATTGGTGTAGTGGATTAAAACTCATGACACAACTATATGGTGTCTATAAGAAACTAACTTTAAGTGGTATAGGTAGATTGAAAGTAAAAGGATGGAAAAAGATTTACCATGCAAACAGTTAAAAGAAAGCAGAAGTGGCTATATTAATATATTAGATAAAGTAGATTCAGAACAAAGAAAATGACCAAAGACAGAGGGGTGCATTACATAACAATAAAAGTCAACCCCCCAAGCACACATAACAATCTTCAATGTAGATGCATAAAATGTCAGAGCTGCAAAATCTGTGAAGCAATTAAATGATATAACTGAAAGGATAAATAGACAAATCCACAATCATATTTAGAAACTGAAATACCCCTCTCTCAAAAATTGATATAACATCTAGACAGGAAATCAGGAAGGATATAGAACTCAACACTACTACCAACCAGTAGGATCTAATAGATGTTTATACAACACCCCACCCAATGACAGAAGAATACATATTCTTTTCAAGTGCCCATGAATCATTTACCAAGATATACCATATCTGATCATAAAACAATTTACTTTGAAGAATTGAAATAACACAGAGTATGTTCTCCAATCATAATGGATTCAAACTAGAAATCAATAACTGCAAGATAACAGGAAAATCTCCAAACAGTTGGAAATTAAACACTTCTTTTTTAAAAAATAATTTTTTAGTTACAGTCGACATTCAATATTATTATTATTTGTTTTTAATTAAAGTTTATTGGGGGTGACAATGGTTAGTAAAGTTACATAGGTTTCAAGTGTACAATTCTGTAATACATCATCTTATTCAATATTATTTTATATTAGTTTCAGGTGTTCAGCATAGTGGTTAGACATTTATATAATTTATGCAGTGAACCCCAACTAGTCTAGTACCCACCTGGCACCATATATAGTTATTACAACATTATTTACTATATTCTCTATGCTGTACTTTACATCCCCATGATTATTTTGTAACTACCAATTTGTATTTCTTAATCCCTTCACCTTTTTCACCCAGTCGCCTAATCCCCCTCTCCTTTGGCAACCATCAGTTTGTTCTTTGTATCTGTGTCTGTTACTGTTTTATTTGTTCATTTATTTTGTTCTTTAGATTCCAGATATAAATGAAATCATATGGTATTTGTCTTTCTCTGTCTGACTTATTTCACTTAGCGTAATACCCTCTAGGTTCATCCATGTTGTTGCAAATGTTAAGATTTCACTCTTTTTTTTATAGTCGAGTAATATTTCATTGTATAAATGTACCACATTTCCTTTATCCAATTGCCTATTGATGGGCACTTGGGTTGCTTCACATATCTCGGCTATTGTAAATGGTGCTGCAGTGAACATAGGGGTGCATATATATTTCTGAATTAGTGTTTTGGATTTCTTCAGATAAATACCCAGGTGTGGAATTGCTGGGGCATAAGGAAGTTCTATTTTTAATTTTTTGAGGAACCTCCAAACCATTTTCCATAGTGGCTGCATCAATTTGCAGTTCCATCAACAATGTGTGAGTATTTTTCTTTTGTCTGCATTCTCACCAACATTTGTTTGTTGATTTATTGATGATAGCCATCCTGACAGGTGTGATCCGTGTGTTAAAGGGGAAGTCTCAAGGGAAATTAAAAAAATACATTGAACTGAATAACAATGAAAATATACATTTCAAAATATGTGAGACCCAGCTAAAGCTGAGAGGGAAATTTATAGCATGAAATGTTTACATTAGAAAAGAGGAAAAGTCTCAAATCAATAATATAAGCATTCACTTCAAGAACCTAGAAAAAGAAGAACAAAGCAAGCAGAAATAAGGAAATAATAACAAAAATCAATAAAATTGGCAAAAGGAAAATAGAGAAAACCAATGAAACAAAAAACTGTTTTTTTTAATCAGTAGAATTGACAAAACTCTAGCAAGACTGACAAATAAAAAAGAGTGAATATACAAATTACCAATATCAGGAATTAAAAGGGTTATCACAACAGTCTCTGCAGACATCAAAAGGATAATAAGGAAGTACTATGGAAACTCTACACGTGTAAATTTGACAACTTATGTGAAATGGACCAAACCCTCAGAAAGTGCCAACGAATACAACTCACCCAATAAGAAATAAATGATTTGAATAGTCTTATAACTGTTAAAGAAATTGAATCTATAATTTTAAAAACTCCCCAAAAAGCAGTCTCCAGGCCCACATGGTTTCATTGGAGAATCCTACCAAAAGTTTAAAGAAGAATTAACACCAATTATATGCAACCTGTTTCAGAAAATAGAAGAGGAACACTTCTGAATTCATTTTACTAAACTAGTATTAGCTTGAGACTAAACCAGATAAAAACAGTACCTAAAAAAGTATATCTCTCATAAATATAGATATAAAATCTTTAACAATATCTTAGTAAATAAATTCACGAATATACAAAAAGAATTATATACTGTGACTAATTGGGACTTATTCCAAGGATGCAAGTCTTGTTCAAATGCAAAAATCAATCAATGTAATCCACCATAATAACAGGCTAAAAAATAAAAATCATATGATCATATCAATTGATTCAGAAAAAGCCTTTGGCAAAATTCAACACACATTTGTAATAAAAGAAAAATTTCAGAACTAGGAATAGAGGGGAACTCCCTCAACTTGATAAAGAACATCGAGCAAAAAACTGCAGGAAACATTATATTAATGATGAAAAACTGACTGATTACCCGCTAAGATCAGGAAGAAGGTAAGAATGTTTGCTCTTACCATTCTTATTCTACATAGTACTGGAAGTTCTAGCCAGTGTAATAAGGAAAGAAAAGAAATAAAAGGCATGGAGCTTGGAAAGAAAGAAATGAAACTGTCCCTATTTGCAGATAACATGATTGTCTATGTAGAAAATCTGAAGAACTCTGTAAAATACTCCTAGAATGAATAAACGGGATACAAGATGAACATACAAAAGTCAATCGCATTTCTGTGTACTAGCAATGAACATATGAAGACTGAAATTAAAAATACAATACCATTTACATTCCCTAAAATAAATACTTATGTGCAAATCTAACAAAACGTGTGTGGGACTTCTATGCTGAAAACTACACAACACTGATGAAAGAAATCAAACAAGATACACATAAATGGAGAGACATACCTTGCCTGTGGATTGAAAATATCAACATAGAAATAAATGTCAGTGCCCACTAAATTGGTATACAAGTTTAATGTAATTCCTATTAAAATTCCAGCATGATTTTTTGTATATATAGATAAGATTATTCTACAATATATATGGAAAGGTAAAGGAACTAAAATAGCTAAAATGATCTGGGAAAAGAAGAAGAAAGTAGGAGAAATAACTACTTAATATTAATGCTTACTAAATAGCTACCATAATCAGGACAGTTTGGTTGGCAGAAAGATAGACACATAGATCAATGGAACAGAATAGAAACCAGAAGTCCACCCACATAAATATGTCCAAATAATTTTTTGATAAAGGTGCAAAAACAATTCAAAAGAAGAAAGGCAGCCTTTTAAACAAATGGTGCTGGATCACAAACTTAAACGCAAAATGTAAAACTATAAAACATTTTAGAAAAAAAACATAGCAGAAGATCTTTGGTAGATATAGGCAAGAAATTCTTAGACTTGACACCAAAACTATGACCCATAAAATGAAAAACTGATAAATTAGACTTAATTGAAATTAAAGACTTTTGCTCAGTGAAAACCCTGTAGGAGAATGCAGAGGGAAAGCTACAGACTGGGAGAAAATATTTGCAAACCACATATCCAAAAACGACTATTATCTAGAATATATAAAGAATTCTCAAAACTCAGCAGTAAAATACAAACAATCCAATTAGAATATGGGCAAAAGACATTAACAGATGTTTCATTAAAGAATGTATACAGATGGCAAATAAGCACAAGAAAAGGTGTTCAACATCATCAACCATTAGGAAAACACATATTAAAATCCCACTGAGATATCACTACACCTATCAGAACAGCTAATATAAAAAATATTGACATCAACAAATACTGACAAGGATGCAGATAAACTAGATGACTTATAAACTATTGGTGGGAATGTAAAATGGCACAGCTACTTTGGAAAATAATTTGTCAATTATTTAAAAAAAAAATAAACATACAACCATCATATGATTCATATTGGGCATTTATCCCAGAAAAATGAAAACACATGTGCACACTAAAACCTGTACATGAATGTCCATAGATGCTTTATTTATAATAGCCCCAAACTGAAAACAACCCAGATGTCCTACCACAGGTGAATGGTGAAACAAGCTATGGTACTACTCAGCAATAAAAAAGAACAAACTATTGAGACACACACACAAAACTTGGGTGAATCTTCAGGGAATTATGTGAGTGAGAAAAGCCACTCCCCCCAAATTATGATACAAAGCTGTATGATAACATTTATGTAACATTTTTGAAGTGACAAAATTTTAGAAATGGAAAACAGAGTAATGATTGCTGGTGGTTAGGGTTGGGGTAGAGGGGTGGAAGAAAGGCAGGTGTGGTTATAAAAGGGCAATAGAGGGATCCTTGTGGTGAAGGAATGTTCTGTATCTTGACCGGATCAATGTGATACTACTGTACTGTAGTTTTGCAAGATGTTACCATTGTGGGAAAACACAGGACCTGTCTGTATTATATTTTTTTTTAATTTTTATTTTATTAAATTTATTGGGGTGACAATTGTTAGTAAAATTACATAGATTTCAGGTGTACAGTTCTGTATTACATCATCTATAAATCCCATTGTGTGTTCATCACCCTGTATTATATTTTAACTGCATGTGAATCTACAATTATCTTAAATAAAAAGTTGAATTTAATAAAAACAGAGAAAAGTAAACCTTGAACTTTGAAGTGGCTGTACAGCTCACTATACCTCTTCATCACTGATAACTACCGGGTGGGAGTCAATAGTGACTTGGGCGAGGGAGGAAGTGGTGGAAATGATGAGAAGTGGGTGCTTTCTGGGTGTGTTTTGAAGGTAGAACCAAAAGGATTTGCTGATGGAGCAAACATGTGGAATAAATGGAGGGATCCAAACATGACTTCCAATTTGTCCTGAGCCATCTGAATGATAAATTCATTATTTACTGAGATGGAGAAGACTGAAAGAGGAGCATGTTTGGGGGAAAGTTTGGAGTTTGATGTTGGATATGTTGAGTTTGAAATTCCTCGTAAACCTCCAAGTGGAGATGTACAGCGGCCAATTGGATACATGTGTCTAGAGTTAGGAAGAGAGGTTATATCCAAAGAACCAAAGTGAGGAATCATCAACACACAGATAGTATTTTGTCATGAGTTTAGGTAATATTGACTAGGTAATAAGTAAAGGAGCGAAGCAGCCTAGGTCTGAGCCCTGGGACTCCAAAGTTTAAAGGCCAGAGAAATGAGGAGAAAGCAGCAGAGACACAGAAGCAATGGCCAGTGAGAGAGAGGAGAACCATGAAAAATGGGGTTTGGGGAACCAAAGCTTAACTCTCTGACTGTCCCTCCTTGACCTTTTCAATGGATGTATTGGCCCCTGGTTTCACTCCCAGCCCTTTAAACCACCATGTATATTCAGATTCTCCCCCAAATTACTGTCTTCAGCATTGAGCTCTCCCTTGAAGTTCCATCTTATAAAAGCCATTGATTGTTGGACATTCTGTTGAGACAGCACATGGGTACCTGTTCTAGTTATTCATTAATGCCCAGCAAATCACCCATAAACTTGGTGGCTTCAAACAATAACAATAATTTATTATCTCTCACAGTTTCTATGGACCAGGAACTTGAGATTGGTTTGGTTGGGCAGGTTTTGGCCCCGGATCTCTCAGATGGATGCAGATGGCTGGGGTTGAAATCCTCTGAAAGCTCACTCATTCACATAGTCTGGCACTGGGCTGGGAAGACTCAAATCATTGGTGCAGGTGCACCTCATCAATCTTGGAGTTATACAATACACAATGCAAGGCATTTTTAAACATAAACAAAGTGGTATCCATCACCCTCCAACTCTCTGAGCTGGCACAGTGTAAGTACATACCAGAACTCAGTGGTTTGGAACCAGAACCAGATGTTGGTTTTCCAGATATGGGACAGAATCTTACCAGACAGAATTGGATTATTCCTGTGTGTCTATCCCAGGCAATCTGTTCTTTTGGAATGCTATTGCACCAAAGCCAGAATGGTTTATCTCAAGCCCTAAAATCACTGCATCCCCCATATGTCATATAATAGACAAAGTTCACCATATTGACAATCCCTACAAGCCTCCCTGTGAGCTTTGGCGAAGACTGTCTATGAACATCTATGTATCAGGGTTATCAGATGTTCCGTTTTACCAAGATCAACATCTCAGTTGTCGCATCCTAATGTTTAGTAGTGCCTGCTTTACTCACTCTCAAGTGTTCTGGTTACCTGATAAATCACACATATAATTTCCTCCCTGAATCACATTGTTTCAGAATTGGGCTGGAAGTGCAAATTATTTCTCCAGGAGGCAACAGGCTGATGTGTCACCAAAGCGTTCTGAAAGAGAAAAGAACGAGTTTTTCCCTGAGGATGGGGGCAGGGAACACATAAGAGCCCAATGTGTTCAGTTTCAAAAGGGACTGCAGATAGACGCTAAATACGAAGTCATCAGCCTTGTAATAGTAATAAGTAAAGCATGCCGAAGGTCTCCTAACCCATCTCAGCTTACTGATTCACCTGATTAACTAGTGCTGTCCACTGGAAACAATACTGATGCTCAGGGCCTGAAACTGCTTATGGGTAGAGGGCTACTCTCTAAGATGCCAGAATACTTCTGTTCTTACTGGTTGAATTGTATATTTAACAAAGAATGAGCTGGTTTTTTCCCCCAAACCTGTTTATACTTGTAGTTGTCATTAGAATGCTGTAGTCTAATTAGATGTGACCTAAATTGATTAAAAAGACTAAAAATCCTGAGAGTTATTGGATAGACTTGACTAACACAAATCCTTGGGGGTAAAAAAAAAAAAGCCTGTTGGTTTGGATGTATTAGATTCAGGTGCAAAATATTAGGTGAACATGATAAAACTCTAGATTCCATACTCATATTTCCTCACAAAATATGAAAAAAATTGTAAGTTGTGGTTACTCAGCATCTTTTGAATACCCTTCCTAGGTTTGGAGAATTTTCCTTCTCAAATTAAAAGTCAGAATTCATTCTCCCAGCCTCCCTTGCCGCTTGGGAGCAGGCATAGGACCTAGGCTTTGCCAATCAGGATTGAAGGTGGAAGTGAGTGGGCTCCATGAGGAGTTGGTTTGACGGGTGGGTGGCTGGTGGAGGAAGGATCCATCTTTCTGGGAGGCAGCAGTGGCAGAGTTTTTGGTGTTCACTGAGGAGAAGTCTGCAGTGTAGAAGGTTTGCGAGCGATATCAGTAGCTCTGTTATAGACACGTTGAGATGTGTATTAGACCTAGTCAAGATGTCCCAAAAGAAGGTGGATATGCCAGTATGGAGTTTAGAAGAGAGGTCTGAGCTAGAGATATAAATTTGGGAAGTATCAGTATACAGGTGGTGTAGGCCATGGGCTTGGATAAAATCGCCTAGGGAGTGAGAGGGAATGAGGAGAAACATGAGTACCAAATTTGGGGGTGCTCCAAAGCTTAGAGGTTGGGAAGATAATAAAGTACAGGAAAAGAAGGTGAGAAGAAGAAACCAGTAAGGAAAAAGGCCAATCAAGAGAGGGTAGTGTTTCAGAGACCAAACAGAGTTTAAGGAAGAGATGGTAATCAGTTATTACTGTTGCTGATGGGTAAAGTAGGATGAGGGCTAAGAACTGACCATGGGATTTGGCAACACGGACTCCGTGAACATCCTTGATAAGAGAAGTTTCAGTGCTTTATCTTTGGCTACCTGCAGTTCATACCATAGTGTGTTCCCATTTAGGGACTGGTGGGGACTGTTGGGACAGCTCAATCAGCTCCCACCTCAGTTGGGTGGCCTGTTTTTGAAGCTCTTTCCCCAAACTAGACAACTCTTGTCAAGATTGGCTCCAGCAGCCTGTTTGTTGGGTGGGATGCAAGTCCTTCCTGGCCATTTGATCCTCTCAGACCCCATAAGCACAGTGCCTCCTGAGGGGCCCATGAAAAATCCCAGATGTTGGGAAGGACCCAGGCAGCACACACTCATAGACAACTATTTGACACCTTATCTTGTTTCTTCGAATGACAAACACCTGCCCCTCTTCCTCACTCTCATCGGATGACCTTGTTTTTTTAATTCCACTCCAAAGGTAGAAGCGGTCAGAGAGAAGTCTGTCAGATTTCTACCACCACACCCACCGACCTACCTGCGATTGTGCCTTCCCCTCTCCACTATGGATGAACTGACTGTCCTTTCCCAAGGCCAACCCCTCACTCATGCACTGGTTCTCATCCCCACCTGTAGGACCAGCTACATAATTTGGTGGGCCTAGCGCAGAATGAAAATGTGAGGTCTCTTATTCGAAAATTATTAAGAATTTTAAGACACCAACAGCAGAACATTAAACCAAGCATGCTGCCCTTCTGAAGCCAGGGCCTGTGTGACTGCACAGGTCACATGTCCAGGAAACTGGCCCCCAGCCCTGACACAGAAAAGGATGACTATGCCTTGTGCCACCCTCTCCCACAGAGAGAATCCCGGCAGTGGTGAGTGAACCTCTCCCTGAGGTAACCTGAGGAGGTACTTTGGGGAACAGGAATTGTCTTCCAGAAGAAGATGAGACGCCAAAGAACTCCAAGGGTGTGTTCGCTGGCCTTCTCACTCATACTCCATGTACTCAGCCCTCCAGTGCGGCTCCTAGGCATCTCCCTGGGGTCATTGTCCTGGTTTGGGGACAGTCAGGAGGTGGCCGATGAAGAGGCACCTGGGGTTTCTTCTCTTTTGCCTCCTGCTCCCGGAGGCTCTAGTTTCACCTGGCTGCTCGGCTCTTCCATTTCAGCTTCTTTCTCTCTGAGGGGAGCTTGTCCTCCACTGGCTAGAATTTGCTAGAACTGTAGCTAGGCAGTCTGGGGATATCTTGGACCCATTGATAGATCTCCTTCCCCCTCATCACTGTGGAGACCTCCTTCCTGCTTGGCCTCTGACAAAACCAGCTTGGGGGCCTCTGGGTGACAGCTGACACTCTGGCTCTGGAGTCCCGTTTGGAAGAATCAGAGAACTCTTACTGCCCAAAGTGAGGGGGCGGGTGTCTCTGAAGCTTAGTCTTACACCAATCCCCCAAGAAAAGTATGATTTTTCCCCAGATAAGAAAAGAAGAAACTGAGGCTCAAAGAGCTGACATGACTTGTCATGCAGCTGCTAAATGGCAGAGCCAAGACTCAGACGTAGATCTGTTTGAATCAGCATCTTATTTAACATGCCCAGAATTGACCTCCTGATCCCTGCCCCCCTTACACAAGCTCCATGGCAGGCTTGTCACTGGCGAGTCTCTAGCACCTGGCACAGTGCCTAGTACAGAATCGACACTCAAAAATTGCATTGACTACATGGGGAAAAATCCAAGATCCTTGAGGCCCACAGGAACTAGTGCATTGGGGGCTAGCCACCTGCATTCTCTGAGACTCCATTTCTACATCTGTAAAATGAGCAGGGATGCAGCAGCTTCCTAGGGCCCTTCCCACTCTGGCCCTGCCCTGGGATATGCAAGAAGGAAAACTGGCTCAAGGAAAAAGAAGTCTTCCTCAGCCTGGGGTCATGCTCAGGGTTCTACTTGGAGGCAGGGCTTCTGTAGCCCCTCCAGCTCTGGGTCAGGCACAATTGGTTCCCTTTGATCTGGGGCAGGGGCAACTGGGCAAAAGCTTGAGAAAGGAGCATGAAAAATCTAGTAAGCTTTTCAAACCAACTGGAAAGGAAAATGCATGCAATGGGAGTAAGTGGGACAGGCCCACAGCTAAAATTCTGAAATGGAGGACCCCACACCCTACCTGCTTGGGCACCCATCCCCCAGAAGCTAGCCTAAATACACTATCCCCAACTCCCTGGCTCAGATACCTCAGATACCTAGAAGCAGTGGTGTGATAGAGTTGGCTTATACTGGTTCGTATCTGCCAACACTGCCTCAATTCTGCTCACAGTGCTTATACCAGCTCACACAAGCTGATGGTTCAATTTTCAGAAATTGTGTGGGCTGTTTTTTTTAAGTACAGCGATTATTAAAAATTAAATTAAATAAACATACAATTACATACATGATATTAAAACAAAGGTACTAACACTCAAACCTCATCATTAACTAATTATTTGATATTTTATATTATCTATGCATGTGAGGGATTTTTAATATCTTGTATCTGTATGATGGAAATACTATATAATGCTGGGTTGTTTTGCACATCTTCCCAAGTCCTCATCACGTTTGTGGCTTGAAATTAGCCATGACGGGAGGATTTACACTATAGAAATTGGAGAATGCTACAAATCAGAATTTTAATTTTTACTAAGATTTGGTTTTTCAACATTTACCAGCATCCCACTGGAGAGAAGGGTGGGCAGATAAGGTCATCTTGCCCATGCTCTCTTCTGACCACAAACATGTAACATTCTAGACCTTGCCGCATCATGCCACCTGCAAAGGCCCCTTGCTTCTCAAAAAATCGGAGCTCTTAAATGTTTTTTAAGGAAAGGTTTAAAACAGATCTCTTTAAAATTGATAAGAGTTGATGTTAAGATCAAGGCTTCTGCATCCTTTCTGCTGGCTGGAGAATTTCCAGGTGCTTCCCAGGAAAAGCACAGACCTGAGTTTCAGTCTCGCCTTAACCATCATGCTTGCTCCAGGGTGCCCCTCCTCACTTCTAAGAATGGTGTCATCAGGGTAGAACTACCAGAAGAATCAGGTGAGATTGTTTATGTGAAAACATCTCGTGCAGTGCCTGGAGCATAGTAAATATTTAGTACATAATATGTGGGGCCTGGCGAATATGAAACTGTGGGGCCCCCTTGTTTAAAAAGTATGAAAAAAGGTACTCAAATATAAATGTTTATCCTTTCTTCCTTAGTCTCTCTCTTGACTTGTCATGGGGATTTTATTTGTTATTTAATGTTGTTCTAGGCAAAGAAAAAAATTAGAGGTTTCGATTATGAACATAAATTTTACTGCACACGCTTGGACCTAATGGCTGCCAGGTTCTACCCCCCACCAATCGCCATGCTGACCCACTGCACCGAGACAGGGGTGAGCTCTGAGGAAGTGAGCCCAACTTCCCATGGGTGTCTCCCCAATCCTTGGGAGATGGATGGCCCTCAAGGACTTTTAAGCCTCTGTCCCAGGGCACACTAGGTATCTGGATTGGGGGTGGGGAGAGGCTTGTTCCCCCCTACACTTGCAGCCTCTGTTAAGCTCCCTGGACGTGCTGTGGCAATGCCAACCCTCGGGGCAAAATGGCCACTAGAGCAGCCTACCCTGAAACTCCCCATGGTGTGCGTGCCTGTACCCAGGCCCCACCCTGTACCCAGGCCCGACTGGGAGTGAAGGGTGACAGCAAAAATTGGGCCTCTCCTCCCTCTCTCCCCACCAATGTGACCCAACCACCGTCCCAGGCAGAGGCCTGTGAGCCCACGATTCCAGTCCAACCCGCCTCCTTCAAGACACCCCAGCAATTCTCTCATCACTTTACCCCCCTGTACTGGAGAAAGAAAGCTCTACCAGCTTAAAAACACACTGTAAAAGCTTCAAAACTTTCAAAATACACTCACCTCCCTCAATTCTACATCTAATGCCACTTCTCACCTTAACTTTCTACTCCCTTTACCCCCCGAACTCCTAGAATGAGTTGTCTACTCATATACTTGCCATCTTCACTTGCTCTCCTTTTTTGATCTCACTTCAATCAGGTTTTTTGTGGCTCCATTGAAACTGCCATCACCACCCCCTCTCTGGATTCTCCCGGTCTTTCCTGTTACTCACAGACAGGCGGCTTCAGCTGAGTGTCCCTGCAAGGGCTGTCCCGTGTGGTGGTCTCCAGAGGGGTTCCCATCTCTTTCTAAGGTTGAGAACGGAACTTGAAACAATGTCTCCAGGACTTCTCCCACCCAAGGCCTCTCTTCTTGGAGAATACCTCAGATGCAGGAAAGATTCAGGGGAAGAATCAAGCTGCCTTCCTCTAGAGCAACTGATTTCTTTCCCTCACATTTTATTTCCCAGCAAAGAGAAGGCCTGTGCAGACGCTACACGACACTGTTCAAACTCTCTGAATGCAGAACATTCTCCAGTTATTATCGCTGCAAGATGTTTATTTAGAGGCAGTAGTTTGAATTCCACATTTTTCTATTGCTATTTTCTACTTTAAACATACCCCCCGAATTCAAATGAGGGCCAAGAGAGTGTTACTGTTAGTTATGAAACACCTGGCTTTGGGGATACTTAAATAGCTAGCCTCTAATCGTGCCACCAGTTAATATATTTAAAAACTAGAAATATGTCTTCTTCTTGAAAAGTTTTCTTTTTGAGATCACGTCATTATTCTTAAGTAAGGATCTGGTTGGCAAATTTGCTACATGTATCAGCTGCTGGTTTCATTTTCAGGAAGTCCAGGGGGAAAGCCCATTTGACTTGAAATTTTTCTGGAGCATTAGCCATCACGGCTCTGTTCACACTAGACTTTCACGTGGAAAAATAAATAAATAAATAAATAAGTAAATAAGTAAGTAAGTAAGTAAATAAATAAATAAATATCTTATTCATTTTTCTGTATTTGACTTCTCAGTTTTAAAAAGCCTAATTTTAAATTCAGTTTTAAAAGGCTAATCTCCCTCAACATATATAAAGAGCTCTTAAAGATCAAGAAGAAAAAGAGCAAAAGCAAAATTTAAAAAATGGAAAATCATTCATAGATAGTCCAGAGAAAAATATAAACAAATGGTTCTTACATATAAGAACATGTGCTTAATTTCACTCATAGTAAGTGAAAACTACACTGAGACTACATTTCTCATCCATCCATTGGGTAAAAATCCAAAAGCTTGACAAAACACTCTGCTGGCAAGGCTGTGGGGAAACAGGCACTCTCCTACACTGCCGGTGAAAGTGAAAAATGATATAACCACTATGGAGGGGAATTTGGCAATATGTAACAAAATTCACTCTCTTTTCTACTGGAAATAGAGTCATTAGCATCTTTAAATCTAGTCAGATTAGACAGCCAATTCCAGAACCCCCAGAACCAATTCAGAAAACTCATCCTTAAAATTCTGTTCTTCTAAAATCACTCTCAGTACCAAAATCCTTATTAGGGTTGTCCAGAGAAACAGAACAAATGGAATAGATGACGGACAGAGACAGATAGATAGGTAGGCAGATTAGATAGATAGATAGACAGATAGACAGATAGACAGACAGACAGACAGACAGACAGACAGACAGACAGATAGATAGATAGATAGATAGATAGATAGATAGATAGATAGATAGTAGTCATTTATTATAGGAATTGGTTCATGCGGTTATGGAGGCTAAGAAGCCCCACCATCTGCCTTCTCCAAGTTGGAGAACCAGGAAAGCCAGTGGTGTGAGTTCGAGAGAACCAGGGAAGCTCGATGGTATAAGTCCTGGTCTGAATCCAAACGCCCAAGAACTAGAAGCACCGATGCTTGAGGATAAGACTGTATGGCTGTCTCATGTCAAGCAGAGAAAGCAAATCGCCCTTCCTTCACCTTTTTCTTCTGTTCAGGCCTTCAATGGATTGGATGATTACAACTGAACTGGCAAGGGCAAATTTTTATTCAGTCTACGGATTCAAATGCTAATCTCTTCCTGAAATACTCATAGAGGCACCTAGAAAAAAAGGTTTTGCCGGCTGTCTGGGCATCCCTTAACCCAGTCAAGTTGGCACATAAAATTTACCATCACAAAGACTAATGACAGGAATGGATTACAACACACATTATGCTACTTACTTTCAAATGTTTCAGCAAAAGATAAGAGAATGAAAGAGAGGGAGAGAGCGAGAGAGAATAAAATAATGGAATAATGTTAGGAGAGATGTTAGGTGACTCTGGGGGAAGAGTTTACAGGTGACAGTTGTATTATTCTTTCAAATTTTCTTAACGCCTAACAATTTAAAAAATAAAATTGGGGGGAATATCTGAGAAAAGTCCCTTTCTAAGCTCCATCCAGCATCCTCAAGGGATAGGGACGTAAGCGGGGAGTCAGAGACCTGCTATGTCCTCACAACACCCTTCAGGTCCTTGCAATGACATCCCTGTCTTTTTGCCCCTGTTCACCCTGCTGTCTCTGTGCAGGAGTATGCAGCTGGCAACTCTCAGAACTGTGGGACTCAGCTAGTCAGGGCCCAGCGTTCTCTCTTCGGACTCCTGCATATGCTATGTATCCCCTTGAAGTCCAGCTGGGACTCCCTGAGGCTTATGGCCTGGGGTTCACCTTGCAGCCCTCGGCCTTGGGGTCACTCTGTCCCCTGCAGTACCTCCTCTGGTGGGCTCACCAGCCAGAATTATGGCTACTGTGGGCTTCTTTCTATTGGGCCTTTCTGAATGCCTTCCCTGCTACCCCAAAGTCTGGGGGAATTTGCAGATGTTTGAGGATGATTCTGACTGTCAAAGATTTGAGCCTGTGGCTGGCATCTAATGGGCGGGGGGCCATGCAGTGCATGGAACAGTCTGCAACAACAAACTTTTGTCCTGTTCAAGATGCCATCCGAACTGCTGTTGAGAAACCACAAGAAGCGCAAGCAATTTTACGGCTGCTGAGATTACCTTGTGAAAATCCTGTTCGTGAAGGAGAGCTGTAAATCTGGAGATTCCTGGGTTCATGTATGATATAAGCTTCCAGAGGGTTTAACTTGCCTGTAGATTTCTGAAAATCATGCTGTGAAGAGATGCTAATGCAAAATTCCTTAGGAGTCCATTTAAAAAAAAACCAAAACTTTTATTTATTTTAAATGTGTTTTTCCAGGACCCATCAGCTCCAGGTCACGTAGTTGTCTCAATCTAGTTGTGGAGAGTGCAGCTCACAATGGCCCATGTGGGGATCGAACTGGCAACCTTGGTGTTATGAGCACCGTGCTCTAACCAACTGAACTAACCGGCCACCCCATGGAGTCCATTTTTCATGCCCAAAAACAGACAGGTTTTGTGGGGCCTGAAGCTTTATGGAATTTGGTGTGGGGAAGGAGGACTCTTTTAAAAAGCATACAAAATAATAAATACAAAATTAGGTATTTACTTAGAATGAGAACAAAGTTTGCGATAAATTATAAATTAAAAAAGAGATGACAGAGGCGGCCGGATGGCTCAGTTGGTTAGAATGCAAGCTCTGAACAACAGGGTTGCCGGTTCGATTCCCACATGGGTCAGTGAGCTGCGCCCTCCACAACTAGATTGAAGGGACAATGACTTGGAGCTGATGGGCTCTGGAGAAACACACTGTTCCCCAATATTCCCCAATAAAAATTTTTAAAAAGTTAAAAAAAAAAAAAAAAGACGAGAAAAATTCAGCCTTAAAAAAAAAAAGATGACAAATATTCCAAACAAAAATCAATAAAAATAACATAATATTTTGTATTAATTAGCTTCCTGAAATATAGCTACACTATTTTTCCTTTTTTGTGACTGGATACTCTTTGATCACATCTTAGTGTACAATAATTTTATAATACAATTTTCTGTAGAAATAATAGAAAAGATTTAGCCTTATCTCTAACATGGCCCATTGAAATTCATCTTTTTATTATTGATAGCTGGGATGCATATAACATAACTTCACATGCACGTTCTTATTGCTTACAGTATTGCTACAAGTTTGTGCATACAAATGCAGGAATTCTATTTCTTCCAATTAATCAAAGAAAAGAGACATATCATGTGCTTGTAATTGTAGATGCTGCATTTATTAAGTGTATTCATTTCCTACAGCTGCCGTAACAAATTATCACGAACTGAGTAGCTAAAAACAACAGAAATTTATTCTCTCACAGTTCTGAAGGTCAGAAGTCTGAAATCAAGGTGTCGGCAGGGCTGTGCTCCCTCTGAAGTGTGTAGGGAAGAATCCTGCCTTGCCTCTTCCAGCTTCTGGTGGCCTTTGGCATTTTTTGGCCTGTGGCTATATCAGTCCAACCTCCGCTTCCATTTTCATTTGGAATTCTTCTCTGTGTGCCTTCTCTTCTTATGAGGACATCAGCCAATGGACTTAGGGCCCACTTTAGTCCAGTATCTTAACTTCATTGCATCCTCAAGGACCTTATTTCCAAATAAGGTCACATTCTGAGGTTCCAGGTAGACATGAATTTGGGGGACACTATGCAACCCAGCACGTCACGTATATCCTGCCAGGAGGACTTCCATTGTGATTAGGCATCAATGAGAACTGAGTCATCCACTTGTGTCTGTTAATGGGAAGAATTTTCCATAATATCAAGTTATGTACTTTCCAAACCTTCTTCCTCTTCCACTACACATATTTCTGGTACTACGTGTCATAGGTCCAGGCAATATCCCAATACGGCATAGTGTGTCCTAAGTCTTTATGTCACAATGCTGCATGTGTTGTCACAGTGGGTAGCAGGATTCCAGAGCCATACTGGGATGGCCAGCAATAAATGAACTATACACACAAGTCATTGTGAACCACATGAATATCTCTCACTAAGTGTAAACTAAGTGTACTCCCAACTCAAGTTCAAACTCATCCTGAAGTGTTCTGGCCACTTCAACACCACCAGACTTGAAGGGAAGGATGACAGAAGGAAAGTGGAACTTGAGACAGAGGACTTAACTGATTTTATTTAGAACATCTTATTTGTGCAAATTTTGCAAAAATACTTGACATGTGACACACTGCTAGGGTCCCTTACAGGGGCTTGGAAGGGTCTGTGCAGGTGAGGGGCCTCACAGCTTAAGCTTTGTTAGCTCATGCTGGTTAACTTTTTGGATAGGATTGTCAAACTGTCAAACCAGGGAAAGACCATAGACTGTATCTGCCTTTCAGCAAAGGAGTTTTCCAAGATCTTCATTTCTTTACATATAAACAAATAATGGCCAGTTGGATGGAAGTGAACGCCTATATCTCAAGAGGGCTGCTGGTGGATCCATGGGAACGTGAAAAGATGCTCTGGATTATCCTACTTCCCCTACTCCATTCCAGCCACCTTAACCCCCTTGCTTTTCCCCCTCTATGTCAGGTACTCTCCTGACTCAGGGCCTTTGCATTTTCTGTCCCCTCTGGCTTAAATGTTCTCCCCTCCCTCCATATCTGCATGCTGGCTCTCTCAGTTCTTTGAGGGAATTATTACTATGGCAGACAGTTAACTGCCCACCAAAATTCATGCTCCCCTTTGGTAGTATGGAATTATTGCTAGGAAGTTCCATATTTTCTGTTGCATCTCGGTGAGGACATATGCTAGGGTGACCAACTCATCTCGATATGCCTGGAATTTCCCTGGTTTGATCACTGAAAGTACCATATCTCAGGAAACCCTCAGTACTGGCAAACTGGTATAGTTGGTCACCCAGTAGGTGGCTAAGTTTTGGCCAAGTGAATGCTGGTGAAAATGATTATGTCATTTCCAGGCCTGATCCACAGACCATAGAAACCTCTTGAACAATGCTCCATTCTTTCTTCTCTCCCATATGCTGACTTGATGTTCACACCCAGGACAACTTTAGAAGCTCTGTGCAGTGGATGGCAGAGCCTCCACTAGCCTGTGGCCCTGAATGACCACATGGAGCAGATCTCACCTAATGATTCCACAGTCCCTCCCCACAACCCAGAGATTGGGGCAAGAAATAAACTATTGTGCTTAGCCACTGAGATTTGAGGGCTTATTTGTTATATCAGCTAGCATTACGTTAATTAACACACTTGTTTTCCCAGTCAGACCACCCTAGACTACTCTATTTCAAACTGCAATGACTTTACCTCCATTCCCACTCCCCATTTTTCACTCTTGCTTAATTTTTCTCCATAGACTTATCACATCTGACATAGCATTTAGGCTTCATGAAGACAGGAAATGTGTCTGCTGTGTTCACTACTGTATCTCTAGCACCTAGAACAGCACTGTCCAATAGAACTTTCTGTGACCATGGAAATATTCTATATCTGTGCTCTCCAATATGGTGGCCATTAGTCTCATGTATCTGTTGAGCATTGAAATGTGATTAGTATTATAGAGAAACTGAATTTCTAATTTTATTTTATTTCATTTCATTTCAATTTAGATAGCCAGATATGGCTAATGGCTACCATACTGGACAGTACAGATCTAGAACAATGGCTCAGTTTGACCATCCAACAAATGTTTGTTGAATGAAAGAATCAATGAATGGATTCAACAGGCTGTTGCTGAGTTTCTGCTATGTGCCACTCGTTACTCCTGGTGCATTCACCAAGTGCTAACATGGGTGATTCACTGAGATCTTCATAAGCTCTTATAAGTTTTTTATTCTATGAGTGGCCAGTTCAATGTTTGAGAAACAATCCAAATTCTCACCTTTCTCTATGAGTTTAAGTTGGACAAGATCCATTTCTAGAACATGTTATATTCAATCTGGGTGGGGGGATTCCTTCACCACCGTTTACAGCAGCAAAGCCAAAATAATATCAGAGAAGAAAGTTTCAGTGCTTCTGTGTAGTGTGATCTGACGATAATTAGAAAGGTTTTATCTCCCAAGAGCATCCTTCTTTCTCCCGTCTTCTCCCAGAGGTCTGAGCTCAACACTCAGAAGATGATAATTCTACTATGGTAGAGATGGTATCTAGTCTCCAAAAACCATGTTCTCGTCTTCTTGGACACACAGCCTAACTACGCTCCCCAGCATTTTTTTACAGTTTGGTTCAGTCTGAATAATAAGAGAGACTGAATAATAAATTGTATGATTCCTTTGAAAGTCATTTTTCCCCTTTCTGATTTCTTTTGAGATTTTATCCTTTATTGGAGTGTTCTATAGTTTTACCACATTTTTCTAGGTGTGGATTTATTTTAATTTATGTTGCTTGAGCCATGGTATGCTACGCTTAGTCTAAAAACTCATGTCTTTTTTCAGTTCTAGAAATTTTTAGCCATTATCACTTAGAATATTGCTGCTCCCCCATTTCCCTTTAATTTTTCTGTGACACATTGGGTAATTTCCTCATCTATACCATCTAGCTCACTAATTTTCTCTTCACCTTTGTCTACACTGCTAATTAATCTGTCAACTAATTTCAATGACTATTTTTCATTACTAGAAACTGTTTCTCATTCAAATCTTTCTGATATTTTTTCATATTATTTTGGGCTTTCATTTTGGTTTCTTCTCTCTCTTTTATGTCTTTAACTAATTAAAATATACTTATTTGTAGTGTCTTTAAGATTATTCTATTATATCCAATTTGGGGTGCTGATTCTCTTGTTTTAGGAGTTTTATAACTATCCCTCACACTGGGTGCATTATTCTATACATTCATTAATTATTGTTGTGAATTTCTCTTTAGCAGGTTGCTTTTCTCCCCTGGAATCCTATGAGTTATGAAAATGGACCTGTAGAGTGCTTTTGCATTTGGTTCAACTGGGAATTCTGAAGATTTCAAAAGTTCTAGATCCATTTTTATGTTAGTTGTTTGGCTTGGGTTTCCTGTGCCCTACAGGTGGTGTGAATTTGAATTCTACATTGAGCAGGGTATAGTCCTGAGTTTTTCATTTCCTGTAGATGTCTTCTTTCCCCCCAAGGGCTCAGACACCAGCTCCTCATAACTCCCATGGAACAGAGTTGCTTCCCTAGCAAGTTTCCAGTCCCCTTTTCAGAACCTGGATGGGACACCTGTCTGAGATTCCTGCTCCCCTGCATTGTCAAGGTCTGGGGCTTCCTTTCCTGTATACACAGGTACTAGAATCCCAGCCCCCAGCCTGTGTCCAG
Organism: Rhinolophus sinicus; assembly: GCF_057876585.1. Lineage (NCBI taxonomy): Eukaryota > Metazoa > Chordata > Mammalia > Chiroptera > Rhinolophidae > Rhinolophus > Rhinolophus sinicus. Next base: position 11,489,439 of record NC_142518.1, read on the forward strand.
GTATGAAATCTTCATGGTCCTGTGGTACCTGTTTGGTCTTACTGCTCTGACTTCTATTCCTTTTCTTCCCTTCTGGCACTTGGGGATTCCTCTCTTATCCTCTTCTGAGCACATGTATGTGTTTCAATTCTGGGGATGATTTTTCAGCATTTCTGTATGTTAGTAATAGGAGAGAGGTCTTACTCATGAGCTCAGTCTGTCTTGTTGCTGGAAGCAGTCTGCTGTTGATTCTTTTTGAATGTCTCAGAAGAACTCTCCAATCTCTCTTTTCTCTGATTTACTTCCAGCATTCTTGTGATGGGGGCCGGTGGGGTGGGGTTGATGGTCTATGCGACATTCTTAATATAGACTGAATACTCCATCATGCAAACAAATCATAGAGACACATAATTTATGTAAAATTAGTCCCCAAAAGACATGATATACTTGTGTATGCTCTTAATGATATACAATGTAAATGTCAGACAGTAGCTTGAAAATTAGGGTCAGAAAACAGTGACCTTTGCATTCTGCTAAATATGTCCTTGGGATAAATTGCATTTTTATTGCATTATATTACATCACTACAATTATATGAGACTCTTGTTGGAATTTTGAATGCTTCTCTTTATTTTAAATATGCATGTATGTTATATGTGGCAACTTGAGTGTTCTATAAACACAATTCATTGTATAAAAATAAAATTTAAAATGTGATAATTCAGTAATACCTACAAATATGTTGTAAAATAATACAAAAGAAATTATACGGCTTCTAAGAGTAAATATCTAAAGCGAATCAGACCTTCATATAAGGACTTGGACAAAGGACTATTTTTATTTAATATAGCACTATTCCAAGAGAAAAATAAAAAGAAGAAGTTACCAAAAACAAAAATGATTTTTGACTGCTTTCAAATTTCTACCAAGCAATTTTAGTAATGTATAGAAATCATGGCTCAAAAGCACTCATAGTTTTTTGCAAACAATAATTAAAGTAACAGAAGGTTGTATTTTTCACATTGTATGATTCTGAAAAAATGGTAAAAAAAAAAAAAGAGTTCTTTTGGCTTTTCTCAGCTCCCATGATAAAAATGCTGATAAGAAAAAAAAGGGAGAAAAAAATGCTAGAATTCTATAACACAAACAAAACACACAAGCCATTTTCCTAACTTCACACTGTTCAGGAAAGTGACAAAACACCACTTTCAACAAGATGGTCTGTCTTACAAATATGGAACACTTCCCATTCAAATAGGTATCTGGGGCATTCTGGGTAAGCCAGCCAAAATGGGTAGCAATAGCATGTAAAATAGCAACCTTCCCCGTCCTGAGTATTCATCCGTGCCACTGACACACTGCAGAAAGGATGCCAGACCTTCCACTGACATAAATCTCACATCTGTAGCCTGCTGCGAGTTATCCAAAAAGCACCACTTCCAGCATGTAGGGTTCCTTTGTTGGTGACATGCAGTTGAAAGGAGGAAATAACATACCATTTGGTGTCCTCCAGGCAGGTCTGTGAACAGACTTATGCTGGGGCCTTGTATAGCTTTTTCAAGATGTGCAAAATCTGTATGTGCTATGTGCTGCAACACACAAGTGGCATATAAACAAACCTGTGTCGATATCCAGAAAAATGTAATTACCATCTTAGAAGAACCATCACATTTGTTTCAACCCAAATGACTTGCAGAATGACGAATTGCAGCTTGTCACTATGGCCCATAAGATCTCCAGAAGTGCAGACATTGCCACATTTTCTAAGCAGGCCTGGGCTATTGTAGCAGACACTGTCAGGGTTTTGCCATGTCCCTTTGTCCTTACCACTTTAGTACCTTCCAGCCTGACTTCCACTTGCCAGAGCCTGCATTTCTTTGCCTTTTCTGGCCACTGAAGTCTGTGCTGCCCTCTTGCACGGCAGGCCAGAAGTGCTGGGGAATGAATGCCAGTTGCCCACGGTGATTAATTGACTTGATACCACACTCTTTACTGGCTGCCTTCTTGTACTTGTTTCACTTTCCTGCTCCCCTCCGGTGTTTCTTTGGATCAACTCTCAAATAAGCTGCATGTACTTGAGTCCCTGTTTCAAGATGGCCTCTGGAGGAACCCGGGCTAAGAAAATTGTCTTCTCCCAGAGGTCCTGGCAACTTAGCATTTTGGCAGGCTTCAAGATGTCAGGGTTTCAGTTGAGAAGGACGTATATTAGAACACTGTCAACTGAGCACACATTTTCCAGTTTACCACGTGTCTTAAAAGTTATTTTTGCATTCCAGGTTCACATCCGTACACCTGGCATGTCTTCCCTCTTTACTGCTTGGATCAGCCTTGCTGCAAGGTTCCTATGCTTCTAGCTTGCCGCAAGTTCTCCAGTGCCTAAAACATCCACAGGCTGCCTTTACATGATGGTGAAGCCACTAATAGTCACAACACTAGAAATCAACCATTTTAGAAGATGACCCAAAGGGATGAAAGTAGACTGTGTTTGGAAGCAAAGTTATGAGTGGAGGAGAGGCCAGAATGGAATTAATATTGATCCACGCACTTTGGAATTTAAAATACGAATTAAAATAATTAGGCTGTTTTGTTTGAAAGTAACAGAGAGTCACTCTGTTTGCCTTGGTTCTCGTGGGCCTAAGAACATATGTGAAAATAATCATCTTCTTCACCATCAATTTGACAAATGTTTATTGAATGCTTAGTATGTGGGAGGCATTATTCTAAGTGTTTTATGTGTATTAACTTATTTACTGTCCACAAAACACTGAGGAGTAGGCATTATTATTATCCCTGTTTCCTGGGTGGGAGAACTGAGAGATTACACAGAGGTGACAGCACTCTTCATCTTGTGTTCACACCCAGAAGGAAAAGCAAGAATGGCAGCATGCAGAACTGGAATGGCATTGTGGGGTGGGAGTTCTCCACTGGCAGCTCACGGCTTCATGGCCATCTTCTCTGGGCTCTGCTATTTCTGTGACTCTTAGACTTTGAAAACTATGTTAGGCTCCATATTTGAAGAGGGGTGGATAAGGCGACAGGCTTTTTTTTTTTTTTTTTTTTTTTGTAAACTTTTTAAATTGAAGAATAACATACATAAAGACAAGGGCACGAATCCTAATGTATAGCTTGTATTTTTACAAAGTAAACACATCTGTGTAACTACCAGACAGATCAAGATATATAACAGAAGGCTTTGCTGAGGGCTCTGGAAGTGCTCATTACCATTCTGTAGTTCATAGGTCATAAGATCATAGAAGACACTTTTGAATGATTCCAACAGCATCATTTTTGCATACACTAAGCCTCAGCGTAGTCAAGTGTCATGCACAAGGCCATGCATTTAGAGAACATCTGGTGTTTTGTTTTGTTTCATTCTAAAATATCAGGAAGTTTTTATGTTGCTTAATTAAGTCAGTGCCTATGGATTAACCATCCCACATCCCCACTTCTATGTATTTGTCCTACATGTCACATTAAATTTTCTTTTCTTATTTTGTGCGCACTTTATGGTCAAACCATCTAGGACCATGATTTCTCCCAGGATCTCTGTGGCTGGTGCACAGAAAGATAGCTCTCCTCTCACTTCAGTGGTCAGTGACAGCCTGTGGACATGTGACACATGTCAACAGAGAGCATGGGGCCCTTCCACAGAGTGTCCTCCATCACCTTTCCCACTCCCGTTAGCATTCTGAGAAATCAGAACTTGTCCTACCAACGGTTCCCATGACAGAGATGACAAGATGACCACCAGGATAGGCCTTCCCCTCCATGATGTAAAGATGTGGCTGGAAAGCAACTGCCCAACCAGGGAGTCCATTTCCCAGGCCCTCCAGTGGTGGCCATTTGATTACTTCCCACCAGTGGTATGGGAGTGGAAATACACTTTTCACTTCTGGGCCAAATTGTTTAAGAAGCAAGTATGCCTTCTGTAGTGTCTCTTTCTTCATCTATTGAGTCTGAGGGCCTAGCTTAAGATGGGAGAAACTTGCGCCCCTGAGCAAGGCCACCTACTGAGAAAGAGCCCTGGCATTGGACTTGATATTAGTGGGAAATAAATGGTTAGTGTGTTCATCAATTGAGATTCTAGTGTTACTATAATATAGTTATAGCAGGAATAGTGGATGGGGATCTCGACCTTTTCAAAGGCCATTTTAAAAATCATCTCTTGCTTTTTCTACCTACACTGAATTCCACAGCAACCATACCCCTTACTTGTATAGGAAGGACAATTCCTAGACATGTGCAGAAATTTACTAATGTACATGGAGAATTTCAAATACTTTTTGACTTACTGACTCAATTTCTGGAATATATTCTAATGTACCTTATTTGCTCTAAATACAGGAAAGGTTATGAGGTACAATGATGTCATTTCAGGGTGATTTATAATAGCTGGAAATTGGAAATGCTCAGGGTTCTAAAAGGATATAGGTTTTAAAAACATGGTAAATCCTGTTGCTGAAACTTACACAGGAATATAGTGATTAGGAATATGCTTATGATATAATGTTCAGAGGGAAAAGCAGTATTCAAAATCATATGTAAAATGTGAATACAACTGAAAAACTAACAAAACTGTTATACTAGAAAAGAGACTGGAAACAGAACCTAAGTTGGAGTTGAATCTTGGGGCTTGGGCGCTAGTGAGGAGGGTCTGAGCTAAATCAGCTTCTCATTTCAAAAGGCAAAGTAAGGCTATACCAGTGTCCCAGGGATGGCTGACAGCCAAATCCAGGGAAGCCAAATAAAGTATGAACTCTAAAGGCTACAGAGCAGATCAGCTTCTGGGTGTGGAGACTGGAGTTAGGGACCATTCAGAGGGAGACAGGAAGGGTCCTAAGAGATGGACACTAGTAGTTTAAGGGGGTGTGGGGAGAGTTTGGCTGGTTTAAAGGGTCAGTGAGAAGGCAGAGAGGAAGAAAATAACCCCAAAATATCAGCAATAACCTTAATTATGTTTGGATGATGGGTCCTACTTTTGATGCTCCTTCCCAATTTGTATCTAATTTTCTAATTTTGTTTGTTACACATGTATTCGTTTTATAATGGAAATAAATTTAGTTTTATAACAGCTTATGATGTTTGTGTATAGCTAATAATACCTTTATACATGTACACTGGAATTGAACAATTAAGTAAATGGATGGCAGATGGTGGGAGCCAGGTTTTTCACTGTTGGAGTGGAAATTTACAGATCAGCAAGGGAAAAGGCTAGAATGATCCATGTGGTAATGGATTAGTTGGAGACATCAGTATGAACTCATGTTTAGCTTAATATAGATACGGATGGATGGATGGATGGATGGATGGATGGATGGATGGATGGATGAATGGATGGATAGATAAAGTATATATGTATGGGTTAGTATACACATATTTCTTTGCTCTGTCTGTTGAGAAGGCCTAAAAGAAATAACACCCACTAATAATGAACTTAGTGTCCAGATCCTGGTTTCTAAAACCATTCTACAATAAAAGGAACTAAAGCTCCTTGGAAAAATGATTGGTTCTAGGATTGTGATAGGAAACATATAAGATGGACCCCAGAGTATCCTGTAGTGCAAGAAAGTAAGGAATTGTACACACACACACCCCCACACACACCACATTAATGGGGGGTATATCAAATGGTCACAGGAGGATATGTCAAATGATCACAGGTGTCAACTGAAAGAGCTCCCAATGACCAAAGCTGGAATAGCTTGAGCTACAAAATATATAAAGTAGTATTGGATTATAATTCAAAGTAAAAATAAATATTCCTGTGTCCCTACTTACATAAATAAAGACTGAATATGTTAATAAATGGGAGAGAAGAGACAAGTCTCCTATGCACAAGAATTCCAAATAAATTATGAGGTTGGACAATTAAGTTCACGAACTCATCCTAGAAAAAGTGCTACATACCTCATTGTTGAATATCATTACAGTCACCTTCGAAGTACTCCCCTTGGGAAGCTATGCACCAACACCAGTGCCTAGTCTACCCTTCAAAGCAATTTTGGAACTCTTTTTCTGGAATGGCCATCAGAGCTGTCATTGTATTACTCTTGATGTCCTGAATGTCATCAAAATGTCTTCCTTTCAATATTTCCTTTACCTTTGGGTAAGGAAAGAAGTCATTGGGGGCCAGTGTCAATGTGTGCAGGAAGTAGGTATTCGGAAAATCTTTGTACAATCTGTTCAACTTTTCTGTAAACCTAAAACTATTCTAAAAACTAAAGTACAGTTGATTCTCATTATTCATGATAGTTATGCTCTATAATGTCGCTGTAAACACTGAATTGGTGAATAGTGAGCCATTATCCTTAGCTATGACATTTATGGATCATGACATTTTTTAATCAGTACAAAACCTTGTTTTAAATGTGTTTCTCTTTAAGATACCTTATTTCATATATATTGTTGATTTAATACTTAATACATATTGTCAAGGTGGCAGAGTAGGAAAAGTCTGTGCTCACTTCCTCTCAGGACCTCATCAATTACAATGAAACTACAGAACACAGCAGCCATCTGCAGATTGCTTTGTGGCTCATACCAGGTGGCTCCAGGGAGGGCACAAGCTGTGGCTAAACTTGGCCTGCAGTAGGTCCCCTCCCAGGAGGCCCCAGGCTGAAATGCCCAATGGCCATCTTTGGACCAAGCCAGAGTATCACCTGGCCACCTCCAAGGACAACACACCCAAACGGCAGACTGGGCAGGCGCCAGATCCCCATTAAAGCAAACCCTGCTCTGCAGAGTCAGCCCTTGCTCCACAGCTCCTCCACTGTAGTCATGGCCAGTCTTAACAACCAATCAGCTTGAGGGTCAATCCCTCCCATTAATGTGCAAACAGCAACCAAGGCTCAACTACAACAGGAGGGCACACAGCCCACACAAGGGACACACATGGAGCACCTGGCTCTGGTGACCAGGGAGACTGCACCACTGGGTTCCACAGGACACCAACTACATAAGGCCATTCTACTAAGACCAGGAGACATAGAAGCCCTACATAGAAACAAACACAGGGAGGCAGCCAAAATGGGGAGACAAAGAAACATGTCCCAAATAAAAGAACAGCGCAAAGCTCCAGAAACAGAACCAAACAGATTGGAGACAAGTAATCTACCAGATGCAGAGTTCCAAACACTGTTTATAAGGATGCTCAGTGATCTCAGGGAGAACTTCAACAAAGAGATAGAAAACATTAAAGTGGAGATGAAAAACATAAAAAAGAACCAGTCAGAAATAAAGACTACAATAACTGAAATCAAGAATACTTTAGAGGAAATCAACAGTAGATTAGATGAAGCAGAGGACTGAATCAGTGATTTAGAAGATAAGGTAGCAGAAAACACCCAATCAGAACCAAAAGAAAGAAAGGAATAAAGAAAGAAAGAAAGAAAGAAAGAAAGAAACCCCCCCAAATGAGAATAGTTTAAGGGGCCTCTGGGACAACATCAAGCATACCAACATTTGCATCATAGGGATACCAGAAGAAGAGAGAAAGCAAGGAATTGAAAACCTATTTGAAGAAATAATGATGGAAAATGTCCCTAACCTGGCAATAGAAATAGACATACAAGCCCAGAAAGCACAGAGAGTCCCAAAAAAGGTGAACCTAAACAGGCCCACAACAAGGCACATCATAATTAAAATGCTAAAGGTTAAAGACAAAAGAAATCTTAAAAACAGCAAGAGAAAAGCAGTTACTTACTTACAAGGAAGCTCCCACAGGACTGTCAGCTGAATATATGATGTCAGAGGGGTAGTAGATTGAGGGAGGAAGTTATCACTTTGTGAGGGGTGTAAATGTCTAACTATTACATTGTTTTGTACACCTAAAACTAAAAAAACAAAACAAACAAACAAACAAACAAAAAACATGAGAAACAAAAAAGACTGTCAACTGATTTCTCAACAGAAACTTTGCAGGCCAGAAGGGGTTGGCATGAAATACTCAAAGTGATGAAAAGCAAGAACCTACAACCAAGATTACTCTACCCAGCAAAGCTATCATTTAGAATCAAGAACAGATAAAGAACTTCCCAGATAAGAAAAAGCTAAAGGAGTTCATCACCATCAAACTAATATTACAAGGAATCTTAGAGGAATTTGTTTAAGATGAAAAGAAAAAAAAAGATTAAAAATGTGAATAATAAAATGGCAATAACTATGTATCTCTCAACAATTACTTTCAATGGAAATGGATTAAATGCTCCAATTCAAAAGACAAGGTGGCTGAATGGATAAGAAAACAAGACCCTTATATATGCTGCCTACAACAGACTCCAGATCGAAAGGCACACATAGACTTAAAGTAAAGGGATGGAAAAAGATATTTCATGAAAATGGAAACAAACAAACAAGCAAACTAACAAACAAAAGCTGGAGTACAATACTTATACCAGACAAAATAGACTATAAAACAAAAGCTATAACAAGAGACAAAGAAGTACCCAGTAATCCCACTTTTAGGTATTTATCCTAAGAAAGCCAAAACTCTACTTCAAGGGGATGAATGCATTCATATGTTCACTGCAGCATTGTTTATAATGGCCAAGATGTGAAGGCAGCCTTGGTGTCCATTGATGGATGAATGGATAAAGAGGAAGTGGTACATATATACAATGGAATATTGCTTGGCCATGAAGGGAATCGCTTCTTGCCATCTGTGGCAGCATGGATGGACCTGGAGGGTATTGTGCTGAGTGGCGTATGTCAGACAGAGAAAGAGAGATGCAATGTGATTTCACTCATATGTGAAATCTAAAGAACAAACAAACAAACAGAACAGAAACAAACTCATAGATATAGAGAACATTTTGATGGTTGCCAGATGGGAGGGGCACTAGGGGTGAGTGAAAAGGGGGAAGGGATTAAGAAGTACAAATTTGTTGTTACACAGTAGTCATGGGGATGTAGGGTATAGCATAAGGAATATAGTCGATAATACTGTAATAACTATGTATGGTGTCAGATGGGGTAGTAGATTTATCGGGGTGATAGATGGGAGGGGTTTGGGAGGGGTGAAAAAGGTGAAGGGATTAAGAAGTACAAATTGATAGCTGCAAAATAGTCATGGGGATGTAAAGTAAAGCACAGGGAACATAGTCGATAATATGGTAATAACTACGTACAGTTCCAGGTGGGTACTAAACTAGTCAGGGGGATCACTTCGTAAATTACATAAATGTCTAACCACTATGCTGTACACCTGAAATTAATATAAAATAGTATTGAATGTCAAAATAAATAAAGTGTAATATATAGTTGATTCATGAATATTGAATTTGTGGTGAACAGCACTGTAATCATTTTAATTCATGTCTGAAGGAAGCTTATCTAACACATTTTCTCCATAAGGCACATCTCAGCATTCTTGCACTTAGGAACACCAGATAGCACTTCAACACTATACTTGGGGCTATATTAAACAACAAAATTACCCAAAAGACACACAAATGTGAACAACGTGGCACTAAACAGACCACCAAAAGGATGCATGTTTACAGTGTGAGAAGTGGAACAAGAGGGCAGAGCATTGCCCTTTTCATCCTCAGCTGGGAACACGTACATTGGACAACTTAAAAAATTTACCCTGTGCACGTACCATGTTCATGGATGACCACAAAAGTGCCGCCAGTATTGATTTTGGGATTACCAATAAATTTTAGCTAGTAGGCAAATTCACAAATATGGAACCTGTGAATAATAAGGATCAACTGCATATTAAGTTTTTAAAGCCTATGAATATATTCCTCAATAGCCTACTTTCTCTCCATAATCTACTACAAATCTCATTTTTGAATTTGTCTAACTCTCCTAAACGTATTATTTATCTATTTATTTATTCAGCCTATACCTGCGATGTACAAGAGCCACACATGGCTACTGGTTCCTTAAATGTGGTTAGTTCAAAGTGAGATGTGTTATAAGGATTCACACCAGATGTTGAAGACTTACCTATATCATCTCTGGGGAAAATGAATTCCATCATAATATTTAGAGCATGGGGAAAGACATAAGACTATAGAATCATTTTATGCTTAGAAGACCATTTAATTCCCTCCTTTTAGGATGCTAAGGTTCAGACAGGTAAAATGCTTTGTCTCCTATCTCCCAGTCCAATCTCTTTCTCCTTGATCTTCTTCTCCCCTTTTATGTCCCCCCCCCCCACCAATAAATAAAACCAAACAGTCTCCATAATCCTTTAAGAGAAAAACAATATTGGCTATTCCTGAATTGAAAGAAACCTTTTCATAAAATCCTACTAGATTTCTATAAGTAGGGCTGTCAGATTTAGCAAATAAAACTACAGGATGCCCTGTTAAAAATTGCATTTTAGATAAACAGGGAATTATATTTAAGTATAAGCATGTCCCATGAAATATTGGGGACATATTTATACTTAAATATTATTTCTTGTTTATTTTAAATGCAAATATAACTGAGCATCCCATGTTTTTAGTGTAAGTATGTCACCTGCATTATTTGGGAAGATGCTTATACTAAAAAAAAAGTATGAGTTGTTTATCTGAGATACACATTTAACTGGTGTCCTGTATTTAATCTGGCAAATCCTCCTATAAAGCCTTTGAGGAAAGAACGTTTTCGCTGATTTCTCCCAGGCACAGGGGCACTTATCTTTCCCTGCTCCTCCAAGGAAGAGCCCAGCCTAGTGAGTCCTTGAGTGGTTCCGTAATAAACAAGGGAATCTCCAGACTTGCCTTCCCATCTGCAGGCTGTCTCAGCTGTCAATGTTATCTTTTTAAACAGCCAACTTACCCGGGAATCAAGCCTCAGATCTCAAGTGTCCCTCCCAACCTTTATAATCAATTTGAGTTGGGCAAGATGCCAACTTTAAAAAAAAAAATGCACAGAACAATTCTTGTAACTATGGATATAAGAGGGAAGGAAAAACCCAAGGAAACAAACTTTCCTTTTCTTTACAGAAACACTTCTAAATGTAACAGGCGACAATTGGTACAAACATCCCAGCCATTTCCTGGACATGTATACGTCTCAAAGAGAGAAAGGGTAAGAGTTAATTGGATTTGATATTTTATGATTCTGTTTTCCTTTACTATTATTATTTTGTGGCATACTAAGGGGGATGATAGAAGTGGTCCATCCAAGGTGCAGGCAAAAAGGGGGTACAGGTAACAAGGGGTTCGTTGCCTGTAGAGAATTTAGAAACAATAATAAAACTGATTAAAAGTATTTCTGCTTTTTATTACCCCATGTGCTGGCAATTCTAAACAATGTTGTTGATAAAATACTCCCTCTACTGCAACTCCTTCTTACCCTCGACCTTGGGAAGTTCTGATATTAAGCAAGGGTATCAATCGTTTTTAAAAATCCTAAATATGGAGCTTTGCATTTTTGTTGTTTTGGAGCATGGTCTGTAGGAGGTCGAAAGGACAGAAGAGCTGGATGGGGTTGCTTAAGCTGTTAAAATAGCAAGGGTTTCGATAAATGGAGATTTCCTGCTTGTGCACATATAAGACCTTGTCTTGAGTTTTCTAAGAACGAAGAGGCAATATTATAGCAAAAGGAGCACTGGAATAGGAGTCTGAATACATGTGTTCAAGATGTGGTTCTGTGTGTACATAGGTATGTGACCGAGGACATAAGGTATGGCCTCTCTGAGCCTCAGTTTCTCCCCTGTAAAATAGATGCTCTAACTGCTCCCTGACCTGTCTACTTCATCTGCTTATCTTGTGCAGCTAAGAGATAAAACAAATAAAAGAAAGTGCTTTGCAAACTGGGAGGTGTTTTATCAGTGTAAATCACTAGTCCTTTTAACAGAGACCAATACAACAGTGGTTTAAACAAGATAGAAGATCTAGTTCTCTGTAAAATTCCAAGGTAAAAGTCCAAGCTTTGTAGGCGGTTGATGGAGGCTGGATGACGTGTTTCCCAAGGTCATGTAGGGACCTAGGTTCCTTCTCTTAGTGCTCCACTACCCCAGTGGGCGTCTTTGTTATCTTCAAGATTGAAACTGAGCCACACCCACCACAACCTCATTCTTACTTACAGGAAGAGGAAAAGAGTAAGTGGAGGATGAACAGTTTCTTTTAGGAGCATTACCTGGATGTAACACAAATATCTTTTCCTCCTTTCTTATTGGTTAAACCTTTCACATGGTCTCACACTGCTGCCACAGAGCCTGAGAAATGTAGCCTCTAGCTGGGCAGCCACATAACCAGCTAAAACCTGAAGTTTTTATTGCTGAAAGTTGATAATGGATATAGTGTGATAATATGCAGTTTGACAACAGTTAACTGTCATTATTTTTGAAGCTAGTGGGTAAAGGGTAGCTTATTGTTTTATTGCTCTGAGGAAGGAGACCAGATAAAAAGTTCCATCTTACCACTGTGGCAGATGAGTTTTAAATATATATCAACGCAAATTATCCTGGTTTAAATGGGGAATGAATTCCTAGAGTGGTACATTTCAAAGCACTTTCATCTGGGGCCTGTGTGTGACTGTGCTCCCAGTAGATCTTGTCAGTGTAGATTTGGACACATTTTATAAATATAGCCCTGTCTCTCAGGGTCCAAGCCCACATCCCAGGAGAAACATGGAATTTGGACCACCTTGCTACTGTATTGATCCTAGCCAGCGAGCTCAGCACTGAGAAGTGCTACATCATCTGGTTAGCACCTTATCATCCTAGAAACCCATGTCACTGCCTCCATAATTAAACACAGACTATTAGCTATAACCCACTGCACCCACATCAATTATGCCAGTTGGGATAACAGCCACAGAAACCCTCCTTTCTGTCTTCTGCCTCTCGGGAAATAATCCTGGTTGTCTCACACAGGTATAGTTAGAGCTTCCTGTGCTTTTATAAGATGTCAAATTAGCAAGGCGGCTATGCCATGATGGAACAGAAGCTCTGTTGTTCTGTATGCTGATTAAAAGGTAATTTAACCTCTTCTAAAGGTGGTCTAGCCAATCCCCAGCAGTATTGATGCTGTATTAATGAGAAATGGCTCTCCAGAATGATAAATTAGCCCTCTGAGACCAGAATGCAAACCCATCTTCACTGAATGGCGCAAACTTGAAGAGCCAACTTGGTAGTTTCATCACCCTCTGCCCACCTCAATTAAGTCTGAAGGGGCTCAGGCATTATGTCTGAGGTCCCGGAGCTGTGCAGATCAAAATATTACACTCTTGTAGCCTCCTCAGTAACGCAAGATGCCCTCGCTTGCTGGTTTTCCCCGAGGTGCTAGGCTAGTTGACAGTGGCTCAGCAGGTATGGGGTTGCTTACTACCACTCATTTCTTAGAAGAAATTTAGCTTACCATGAGAAAGGAGAGAATCAAGCCAAAGAGTATTCGAATCTGGGAGGAGCTTCAGCGGTCACTTAATCTAAAGCTTTCGTTTTACATAAGAGGAAACTGAGGCCCAGGGAGATGGCATATCTTGGCCAAAGTTTCAGGAAGCTGAAACAGCAGAGATAGACTGGAATCCATTTTCTCTGACAATAAGCTTACTGTTTTTTACCCTCCTCTAGACATCCTACCAAACCGACTACTACCTAAACACCAGTTGTCACATCATCTGGAACTCCTCATTCCACTGCCTTGGTTTTCTTAGCAGGGGAAGAAAGCACTCATCTTGCTTGAGAATATGAACCTGACTTTCTCAGGTGCAGTAGACAAAAACCTCAATCCACAAACTCAGGTGAGCAAGAAACACTGCTTGTCTTTATCTTCAATAAAGCAACCAGCCCCTTCCTGCCAAGCTGGTGGGAAATTCAACCCCAGAGATTCCTGGGTCCTCTCCCCAACTCTTCAGGTTGTGCCAAGGTTCTGGGTCTCAGAAAGTGCTAAGTCATCAGGGTGAGTCTCTGTACCTCAGGCAGGTCCAAAGGTATTATTTAGATGCCACAGATCCAGACCATAGGGTCCCTTCAGTTCCCTAGACGCTGCTGGTTCATGGCTGTATTGGGGGCTGGGGGAACCCTAGCTAGCTGGGAGCCTAGGTCTAGGTGCAACTTCCCTATTCTCAGCTTTATTGTCTGAAGTTGGCCTCCTCTCCTGGTACTCCAAAATGAACAATGTAGGGACCCATGGTTCTCCAGGCTCTCAGACATCTCTCCTGTCCCAAGCCAGAGGAATTTCTTTTTCTCTTAGGAAAATCCTTCATTTTCCTCAAAAGTATTCTCTCTCTTGCCGCACACTCTAGGACACTGTTACAATTCCCTGGAGGGACTGAGTCTTCTGGAAACAAAAGCCAGGAAGGGAAATGTTTTGTAGCTATCTTCTACTCTTTGTCCAGCCTCAAACCTTCACCATGGCAAAAAAAAAAAAAAAAAAAAAAAAAAAAAAAAAAAAAAAAAAAATGCAGAGCGGGGAAAGAAAAGGAAAATTGCAGGGAGTGGAAACATAAATTACCTCTCAAAAAATAATTATACTGCACAGGATGACTGAAAGTTCCACGAAAAGACGAACACCCTAATTCCAGTTCAGTTTCTTTGGGACAAAGAATGCTGGGGAAAATTGTCCCAGCTACATCTTGAAAGGAGCATGAAGACCATGGAGTCATTCTCTGCAATGAGAGAGGCCACTAAGTGACCTCAAAATCTAGCAATGGCTGCACCAGCTCTTTGGCCTTCCTCACCACTTGATCACTCCTTAACTCCTTGCCACCTGGCTACAGATGCCACTGCTCCCCAAAACAACTCTGTGGAAGGTCCTCGCTGACCTGTTTGTCCAGTTCAGTGGCTGACTCTTTGTCTTCATCCTCTTTGACTTCTTCTTAGGTTGCTGATCATGGCCACCTTCTCTTCTATCTCTAGTCTATATTACTCCTTCATTAATCCAATGCTACAACTTTTATTGTCTTTAAATCATCATCTCTAGCCCCACTCAATTTCTTGAATTCTAGACTCAGAATCCCAACTGCCTTTCAGTTGTTTCTTGGTGGATATGCGACCAATACTACCTCAAATTTGCCATGTTCAAAAGCAACTCATCTTTCTTCCCTAAACCACCTTCTCTTTGTGAATTCCTTGCTCCAGTAATGCATCACCATTCTTCTAAACTTTGGATCCTCTTTGACTCCTCTCCATTGTTCTTAGATCCAATAATGTTTGAATCTAAATAGATTTTACCTCCTGAAATGGAATACTCCACATATTATACGACAAGTATAGAATAAATTGGACTTATCCATCTGCACACCATCTTTCCATATAATATTAAATTAACAATGGCTATCATTTTGGCCTTTATCCTTCCATAAGTTCTTCTACACAAATATGTATCGTTACACAAAAGGGGTCGCTCGTCCTGCTTTGGAACTTGTTTTGTCACTTATATCATGAACACTTTTCTATGCCATTAAATGTTCTTTTATATAACAATTCTCAAACTTTAAATATGTATCAGAATTATCTGAGAGTGATTGTTAAAAATGTATTTCCCCGGTTCCTCCCCCAGAGATGCTCTTTCAGTATTCTAGGGAGGACCAAGAAATCTGTATGTTTAACCAGCACCCCAGGAAATTCTATTGTATAAGGTTTTCAGATCCTAGTTTGAGTAACACTGTGGGTACAGCACAATTTTTAAGAATTGCCTTGTTTCCTTTGGTTTACATTTACCATAATTTAGTTATCAATCCCCACTGACATATATTTAGGCTGTTCTCTATTTTTTTAATATTATTAATAGTTCTGCAATGACTTTATTGCAAGGTTTTCTCTTTACCATTCCTTCTACTCACCCACCTAGGCACTTTTTCTTTAAGGTAAATTCCTAGAAGTAGAATTTCTGGGTCCAAAGGATATGCAAAAGTGTAAGATATATATGTATACACACATATACATATATAGTAATATGTTATATGCTATTATATTATTCATTATATAATCATATATAATCATATAATATATAATAATCAATGCATTCATTATGTGATCTATAATGTAATATATATTAATTTATATATGTTCAAGTGGGGTCTTATTTGAAACCTTGCACAAGATTTACATTTATCCATGTTAATTTCATCTAGTTATAGTTCACCCATTGCTTCAAGGGTCGTGATATTTTGTATCCCTACTCTCCATTAAAAGAATTTATTTTTTAAATCTCCTGTATATATGATATGTGGCATCTATACTTGCATCTAAATCATGGATGAGAAAGACAAATATGCCTTACTGCTCTATCAGAAATCTGTATTACTAGCACTCTTGCTCGTTCTTCAAACATTAATAACTTAATTTTAATAGTGATTGGCTTATGATCTTACCACATGTTTACGGAAGTTCACATCCACGGTCACCTACCTCTTGGCTCTGATCCGCCAAAGAGGAAAATCGGTGTATTGGTTTTCTATGTTCACATTCATGCTGTGTAACACAGTTCCATAATGCTGCAGTGGCATGCCACACAAGGCGTGTGTTCAGTTCACATGAGGGTCTGAGGGTGGACTGGGGGCTCTGTCTATCTCAGCAGGGTAAAATTGTCGATGGTCCCTCTGGTGGGGGAGGGGGAAAGGAGGGATAGGAAACAGAAGGCAGGGTGCAGATGGCTCATGGCAAAAGGAAGAGAAAGGGAAAGAAGCAGAGGAGGGATGCAGGTTATCTGGTGGTGTTAATGACAGCAATAATCATCATCGCCATCATCATCATCTCTAACATTAATCGCATTTATTAAGTGTCCCGCACTCTGCTACATACTTCACATATATGAATACAACTATTCTCCTAATAACTCTGAAAGGTGAGTGCTGTTATCTCCATTTTGCAGACGGAAAAACTGAGGCACGGAGAGACTAAGAAACATACCCAACATCACCAAGCTCTTAAGTGGCATAACCAGGATTTGAACCAGGCCATCTGATGCTTCCTCTTAAGCATGCTAACTGCTCACCATAATGCATACATTTCAGCTACTACAATTACTGGTGTGCATGTGTGTATGTATATGCATGCACACACGCACACACATGCACACGCTCCATGGCCAGGAAGTGAATTGCCGTTGCCTTTGTTATGCACACAGAAATGAGTTGGCCTTGGGAGTCTCTCTTTGTGCTTATTTAGAAACAGTATTTTGAGGAAATGGACATCTGGGCTGTGCCCATACTTAGGGTGACTAACTTGTTCCAGTTTTCCTGACCTTCACCAGTTTTAGCACTAAGTCCCATGTCCAGGGAAATCCCTCTTTCTTGGGCAAACCGGGATATTTCACCACACTACTCATAGGAGTATGGAAAAACTGTGTTTTGTTATTTCTTCCCACTGAATACACAAGGGGGCATTGTAACCATTCAGTCATGCCTCCTCAAACATTTATTGAGTGCCTAATCAGAGGTGTGATTGCTGCCCAAGAACCTAGCACCGCGGATGGGGTAGGGCAACAGGAAAGTGAGAAACCTTCCATGATCCCCATCAGACAGAATAAAATATGTATTTAAATGAACAAGTACATAGTTCTGACTGTATGCCACACGCCGTAATGAGCACTTTACATGAACTCATTTAATCCTCATAAACACCCTATGGCATAGTGACTATTATGATCATCGCCACTGTAAAGAGATAGAGGCAAAGAGGTTAAGTTCCTTGCCTATCACACAGCTGGCAAGTGGCACAAATCAGGATTGGAACCCAGGCAGGCCCACACTGCTCCAGAGTCCATGCTTTTACCTGCTGTGCCATGCTGGGGAAAAAGGACCTGATTGAACCCATTATCTCTTCATTCCTGTTATCACTGCCACACCCGTAAAGAAGGAAAATAAAGGGATTGATGTCCCTATTGCCAAAGAACCATTTCCACTCTAGAGTCAAAGATTTATAAAGAAAGGGAGAAAACCCAAACTTCTTGTTCCCTGCAGCTCAGTGGAATCCTTGGATTTGGCTCACAGTTCTGAAAGCCCAGAGAGCATCTCAAGCACAGGAGAACAATCAGATGGCCTTTCGGAGCAGAGACCAGATATGGAAAATATGAAGGACTGACAAAATCTCTTGCAGTCGTGTAGCATATGTGAAAAGAGACCGCGGAATGGGAATATTATTCATGGAAAAACAGGCCACCTTGTCACTTGTTTCCACTGCACCGGAAGATTAAAGAAGCCTGGGGTCCCATGCCCTCTTTGCAAGAAGATTCAGCTGGTAATTAAGGCTTTTATGGCCTAGCGGAATCTGTGAGTTGCAGAGAAATGATGACCAGGACCAGATCAGGGAGAAAATGATCAGTACTGAGCATCTCCACTCAGTGTCACCCACTGCATCCCTTTATTGATTCATGCTAACGTCTGTGTGCCAGGCCAGCCTCCCTTCTAAATTCATGTGGAATTCGAGAGCAATTCTTTAAAATTAGATTATCAATTTGGGGACTCCATTTACATGAAAAGTTACTGTAATCACTGCATTTTTCATCTAAAGAAGAGGTCTGGGGAGGAGCAATTACGAAGACAAACAGGAAAATACATCCACTCACCAAATTATCTGAAGATGAACCTTTTCCTAGTTAATTTTATTCCCCATCCTTTTCTTCTATTCTGTTAGAGAATGTTCTTAGGCATAAAAATCCAGGGTGGCTATGAGGAAAACATTAAAGCTAACAATAAAAAAACATAAGTCATGTGATGTGTTATGGATCACTTTACCTTATAGTCAAGCTGTATGGTTTCAAGAAACCAAAAGAAAAGGTAGTAAGAATCTCAAAAAACAAGAGATGTGTTCCATTACTCCTAGAACAATGGTTAGCAAGCATTTTTGCTAACATAGCCCTAAAAGAATTTTGAGGAACTCTACACTCTTTTCCACATTTAAAAAATTGAGGTATAATTAATGTAAAATAAATATACAGATCTTAAAGGTTCCTTTCCTATGAGTTGTAGACAGTTGTAGATTCCCAAAACAAACTACAGGATACTTTTGTCACCTCCAAATAGGCCCTCATGCCCCTTTCCAGGTAATCCACCATTTCCTAACTCTCACCCTAGATTAGTTTTCCTTTGGTACATCTTTAATTTAACATCTAAATTTAAAAAATACACTTCCCAAGAGTGATTAGCTAAAGTTTTCCACAGTTCCCTGGTAAGAAATGATTGAAAGTAAATATTGGAACCACTTTGTGTATTATTTTGTAAATTACTATATACAGAATTTTTCTTAGAAATCTCTCGTTTTCATAGTTTGGGCCCAGGTATTCTCTGAGTCTTTCTTTTTTTTTTGCTCTTTATTTATTACATCCTGAATAAAATAATCTTATCAACATTTGCAACCATGAGTTTGTGGCTCAGAGTGAGCCAACCAGATCAATGGTGCTCTTTCTATAACGCTGCCTCCCCTAAAAAGAGTTAAGAAGGGAAGGTAGAGAAGTGTGCTCTCTGCTGTATTTGACCATTCAGTTGGCATTTGTCATAGCCTGCCTTTGGATAAGTGAACCATTTGATAACTGTTTGTGGATGGGATGTTTTATGCCCCTACTAGACTGAGGTGTAATGACAAGGGAACAGAAATTGGAACCGAAGACTTGGGTAAAAAACTCAATTCTGCCATGATCATGTGATCAGCCACAGATTCCACCATCTTTCTGAGTGTCCATAGAATCTGTCAAATCAGACCAACACCCAGTCCATTGAGACATTGTGAGGAAAATGCTAAGTAAGAAGAGTAAAAGTGCTTTGTAAAATGTCAAGTTCTCATCACTGGGATTTGATTACTATTTTTTTAAAACAGGAGCTAATTCTTATACTTCTTTTAACCCTCACTGAATATTGCATGTAGGTCTCAACAAATATGTGTTAACTGAGTGATATATTTGTTTATAAAAAACTAATAAGGAATTGTAAATGTTTAGGGAATCAAAAATTTACAAACTAAATTCTCAACACACATATATGTATATAGATTGCTTACCTCTGCTTAATATATATACATAAGGTGCAAGAAACATGCCATATTCAGTTTACAAAGGAGCAATTCACAAACTTCCATTTTTCATTAATTTGAAGATCTGTATGTAAAATTATCACCACTCATTCTTTTCCCATCAGAAAAGTTAAGTAATACCATATAGTGTAAACTCTCCTTGGAACATCTGTAGTACTTTCTGTCCTTAATCACATCTGTAGTTCTCCCGAGAACCATTTCAAACATTTTCACACTTATATCAATTGTAAAGCTGAGAACAAGAAATGCTGTTCTACTACGAGTATGCCATAGTTGATTTTATGAATCTGGATAATTCATTAGTCCACCTAGCAAACCATTGTTAAGGTTCCACTATCAGCCAGGTATTCAGACAGGAATTTAGATTTTAAAAAAAGATGATGGAGGGGGTGCTGGCTGACATGCATAAGCCCTCTACATCCTATCTGCCCCATTGATTAAAACTAAAAACTCTAGACAGGATACGAAAACAACAATGACCACAACTGAGAGATTCTGATAACTCTGAAAAGTAAATCCTAGCAGGCAGATTGGGGAGGGATTTCAAAACTTGATGAAGTCAGTGTGGTGGTGAATTTTCTGTTTCTGTTTTTTTTTTTTCCTCTTTTGTTTCCCGGTTTTGACCCCATGTTGGCCCAATTTACAGAACTGTGCAGTGGCTTCATCCACCTCATTGCTCCTACCTCCGGTAGGTCCTCATCCTGTCTATTCAGCTAAGGGGAAAGAGAGGGAGGGCCATATGTGAGAGGTTCTAATGGGCCAGACCTGGAAGTGGTGCACATCACTTGTACCCACATTCATTTGGTCAGGACTCAGTCAGACGCCCAGCCCTAACTGCAATGGAGGCTAGGAAATGTAGTCCAACTGCATGCCCAGGAGGAAAGTAAAATATTGATACTAGTTGGCACTAAAATAGTCTGTGCCGTGTAAGTGCTTTGGTAGAAAAAGAGGTGTATAGGAAGGTTTGTGAACACAGAGAAGGAACTCCTAAGTCAGAATGGAGAAACAGATACCAGAAGGCTTTCTGAAGGATGGGGCATGAATTTTGTAGATAATCATGAGGGTGAAAAGGCAAGCATGGGAAGAGACTATGACGTGTACGAAGATGCAGAGGCAGGAAATGTGGTGATGAATTTGGGAGACCCTAAGTGATTTCTTCTTCCTTAGGAATAGCAGCATGAAGAGAGAGCCAGGAGGTGAGCCTGGAGAGGGAGGCAGGAGCCAGGAATTGAGCCAAGAAACTCTGGGTTCATCATGGATGTGTTTTAAGCAGAGGTGCAGTAGAATCTGCTTTCCAATTTAGAAAGAGCCTGGTAGTTGTGTCGAGGATAGCTGGAGACAGGAATAGGAGTTAGGAAACTTTTTCCATTGTTCAGGCAAGAAGCAATTTGGGCTTGAAGTAAGCAGTGGGGTGCACTGAGAGGATCAGACATGAGATTTGAGATACTCATGAGTCAAAATCTATAGGGCTTAGTAACTGATTGCATATGGTAGATGATATTATAAAAAGAGTCTAGGAAAATTCCTTAATTTTATTCCTTTGTTGTTTCATTCACTCATTCAACAAATACTTATTGAATATCTACCATATGTGTTCCTCTAGGTGCTGGAGATACAATGAATAAACAGCAAAATACCTGTCCTCATAGAGTTTACATTCTGCTGGAGAATTTAAAAACATTAACAAGAAAATATAAATGTATAATGTGATTAGGGTTGCGATGTTTAGCAAATAACATGTGTCTGAGATGTCCTTGTCAGACATCTGTGTGGGGATTGTTTAATTGTAAGTTATTTCTATAAGTCTTTGCTCATGAGAAAAGCCTTGGCCATGGATGTGGATTGGGAGTCATCAGCATATGGTTAGTTGTAAGAGACAAAAAAACCAATAAGGAAATTCATTGGCTAAGGACATCAAAAAGCCCAGGGGCTGTTTCTTCAGCTTCAGGTATAGCTGGATCTAGGGGTTTAAATGATAGTATTAGATTTCTGACTTTCTTTGAATCGCTTGGATTCTCTTGGGCATGATGGCCCCTGAAAACCCCAAAGGCCCCAATTCACATCCATTCATTTAACTCAGCAGAGATTTGTTTTGTTTTACTTTTTTGATAGCTTCAGCAGAAATGTCTCAGTGAAGACTATGATTGGTCCACTGGGGATTACATGTCCGTTCCTGAACGAAGGCCTATAACCCAGAGTTGGAGTATTGTGATTGGCCATGTCTGGGTCATGAACCCAAACCTGTGGCAATGGGTGGGATAGGGTTAGCTCCATGAAAACCCATAGTGTGTTCCGCTAGGAAAGAGAACTTCTGGTTTTAGAAGTTGAGGAAAGAGATGATGAGCAGGCAAAGACCAGAATGTTCTCTATGGGTGGAAACTGAGGCTTTGGGTATTAGTGAAGTTGTCCTGGGAGGACATATATATAGCATGAGAGGAACTCAGAACTGATGCCAAAATCTTGGGGAACACGACACTTAGGCGTTGAATAGAAAAAGACGATCCTGCAAAAGAGATGGAGAAAGAGTGGCCAGATAGGTAGGAGGTCCTGAAGCCAGTGATATCCCAGAAACCAACGCAATGAATTTCAAAAAGGACTCAGTCAACAGTTACAGAGGAGCCAGCGAAAACTAGGACAACAGGAGTTGTGACCCTACCGTGACCAACAAGGCCATGAGGTAAAGCTAGGCAGTGCTTCTTGGGGGAAGGAAAGTAGTATTAAGGAGAAGCTGGTGGAAGTATACCAGATTGCCTGCGAAGAGGATCTGGGAAATTCACTAAATGAGATGGTTCTAAATGTCTCAGCTTCTCAAACAGAGGCATATCCAGAGGACCAGAAAAGCCTGGGATGAACACGAAGCATCTCTTTGACCCTCACATCTATACAAAAAATTATGGGGTGAGTCACATTATTTCTGTAATACAACAAGCATAGTTATACGTGGTGCAGGATGCAGAATCTGTTGGGCTTTTAAGCTAAAATATTAAACTATAAAGATATTTGTACTTGCAAGAGGACCCCTTCAGACTATGCTCCCAGAGTTCTTTGCTATGAGCATTCCTTCCCCTCTGGTTAGGGGGTTTTGGGGTAGAAAAGAATGGGAAGAATGGGTGTCATCTGTGCATTTGCCCACTGCTCTATAGCTAGAGATGATATCTCAAGGATGTTTTAGGACAGACCCACTCACCATCATGACAACAATGGCTGTCATTTGTGATGCACTTACTTTGTAACAGGCACTGTTCTAGGGCTTTGACCTTGGTTAAGCCTCACAATAACCCCATGAGAGGGAGTACTATTATGATCACTTCTGTGTTAAAGATGAGGAAGCTGATACACAGAGAAGTGAAATAACTTCCCCAAGGTCACACAGCTCCGGATTTAAACCCAGAGATGCTGGCTTTTGAGTCAGCGTCCCTAACACTGCACAAACTGCACCCATGTTCAGTCCAGTGGTTTCCATATGGACCAGTGCATTTGTCAGGTTCTGATACTGGTTCAGAAAATAAGATTATTCTTTGCACAATGATTGTGAATTTCTAGAAGAGACAGGTTCGGGGAAGCACGATCTGGCAGCTGTATCCCACTCCTGCCCTATCTAGACGAACAACTGGTGACACGATGGACATGCCACAGAGGCAGAGAAGTCCTGCTCCCCAGGGACATTTGCATTGCAATCTTGGAACCATGGGAATTTGTTAGTCCAACTGGGTAACGTTTACCTGAACCCTACAATTACTTTTTTTGTTTGGACTTGCACTTTTAATTTTTATTGGTTTTAATATGTCCCTAAATGAAAAAATAATTTCAGAGGTGTTTTATACAAATGCTGGTTTCATAAAAACATTTCAATTTAAGATTTTTATAACCTAAGGATGAAGAGAAAAACAAATCTGCAATTGTACAGTGCTAATCTGTTTTCTTTGAATGTACAAGGTGTGATCAAAGAATACAGTGAATGTGGGTGGCTGGATGGCTGTTGGTTAGAGCGTGAGCTCTGAACAACAGGGTTGCCAGTTCAATTCCCACATGGGATGGTGGGCTGCGCCCCCTGCAACTAAGATTGAAAATGGCAACTGGACTTGGAGCTGATCTGCACCCTCCACAACTAGATTGAAGGACAACGACTTAGAGTTGGTGGGCCCTGGAGAAACACACTGTTCCCCAATAGTTCCCAATAAAATTTTTTTTAAAAAGAGCAAGGAAGCCACTTAAAAAATACAGTAAATGTTTAAATAAAAAAATTATTACAGTAAAATACCCACTGCCATTAATCCCTCTCAAAATACTCCCCCTTGCTTCAAATACTCTTATCCCATTGTTCTTTCCACTTTCTGAAGCAGTTCTGGAAGTCCTCTTTTGTGAGTATGTTTAGTTGCACTGTCATGGCTGCCTTGATGTCCTGAATTATTTTGACTTTGGGGAAGAGCCAGAAGTCACACGATGTCAGATCCAGTGAATAAGGTGGAAAAACCATAATGTCTTTATTTGACAGAAATTGCCGTACCAGAAGTGATGTGTGACACAGAGCCTTTCCCATTGTGATGACAAAATACGGTGAGTACTGCTGCCGAGTGCCAGCCAACGGAAAGGCAGGGATCTTCAATACGGGAAGTGGCACGTCAAACCTTAGTAACAGTGTGTGACAAGTTTCAACTTGTTCTGTGCAGTCAGTCGGGCGTGAGCTACAGTTGAGAGAAGGTGTATTTTTAAAGTGTGCCGTCAATCACCCTCCATCATGACAATGCTCCATGTCACACATCGCTTCTGGTATAAGGCAATTTCTGTCAAATCAGTACGGTGTGTCCTCATCCACCTTATTCGCTGGATCTGGTACTGTGCGACTTCTGGCTCTTCCCCAAAGTCAAAATGATTCAGGACATCAGGGCAGCCATGATAGCACAACTGAACACACTCATGAAAGAGGACTTCCAGAACTGCTTCAGAAAGTGGCAAGAATGATGGGATAAGTGTGTTCAAAGTGAGAGGGAGTATTTTGAGGGTATTAATTGCAATGTCTTTTACTGTAATAAATTTTTTTATTTAAACATTCACTGTATTGTTTCAGCACACCTCATATATCCATAAATTACTGTTTATTTCTGAATGTCCACAAAGGAAGCTCAAGCAGTATATGAACTCCTATAGCCCCGTTATCCAGCAACAACCATTTACCCATGGCCAGCCTCTCCCATTTCCTAAGTAAAAACCACATATCATATCATCTCATCCATAAATATTTCAGGATATATCTCTAAAATGTAAGGATTATTTTTATAAACAAAACCACAATACCATTACCATAATTCCTTAATATCAGCAAATAGCAATCTATGTTCATATTTCTATAAATTATTTTAAAATTCTGTTTGTTCTATAGTTCCATGCCCCTTAATTATTACTAACTTGATTGCATTTGTTATTATTGATATGATTTTTACATTTCCTTATTGTGAAAAATTTCAAATGCAAAAATATAGAGAGAACAGTATGATGAATGCCTGCGCCCATCGCTTAGCTTCAACAATGATCTATATTTGGCCAATCTTGCTTCATCTTCTTTCCCCTTTCCCTATTCCCTTTTTGCTGGCCATTTATAAAGCATTCCCTGGACATCATTTCCTGTCATTCGGCGTGCATTCTTAGCTTGGTTGGAGGCAAAAAATATATACAGGTTTCCTCTAGTAGACATTTTTATATTTATTTCATTTCTAAATCCCTGGAAAAGGATTCAATTAAGTGCAACATTTTTAGTGGATCAGATAAACTTCCACTTGGCGTTTTGCTGTTTCTTTTTTTTTTTTTTTGAGCAATGTTTAAAATCAAATCAAATTCTAAACAAATGGCACAAACAGTCTAAGACATGAATACTGAAGAGAATATTTGTGTCACATACGTTCTGTCAGCTGTGCCCAGATCTTTAAAAGTACACATTTTCCCAAGACTAATTGAATAAAAGCTAAAACAAAAATTTTTAAGCCTAATTATAATTTTGGGGAAAAAAGAAAAAAAAATGTAAAGAGACACCATCAGCTGGTTTAGATTCGAAATAAAGCCTGAATGATGACACTCTCATTGGCAAGACTCCTGGGTTCCTCTCACATTCCTTCTAGGTTTTAAAATCCACTGTTTTCCAAACAGATCTTGGGGGACCTTTGAGAAATGAGAAATGATGCGTCTCCTTGCCTGGGAGGCAAATGTAGTTCAGGCTTTGTGGTCTCTTAAGGTAATGACACAGGTCATGATTTGTTGAGATTTACTGAGATGACCTTGTTTTGTCTTGTGGATACTTACCATGAAATCCACAGTAACACCCCCAATAACTGTGAAATTATAGTGTGTCACCATATTGCTCGTTCTGCAGTTGCCACCACAAGCAAATGACAAATGACAGCCACATTGGCTTGTACACCATTAAAAACCCAAGGGGGTAGTGAAAACTTGTCATGGGTTAGGTCAAGCAAATAGCAAGAGAAGAGCTGTCAAGCATTTTCAGTGCCAATAGCAGAAAATCTGGGCGAACAAGAAGTGATTGGTTAGGATTGTAAATTGGTTCAATAGTTTTGCAAAAGGTTTGGCAATGCCTATTAAAGCCAAACACACGCATACCTTATGATCCAGCAATTCCACTTTATGGCGCTAGAGGTCAGAATAGTGCTTACCCTGGGGTACTGGCTAAGGGGGGCATGAGTGAGCCCTTTGGGGCTCTGGGAATGTTCTATATCTTAATCTGGTGTAGGTCACATGGGTGTAGACATAGGTAAACATTCGTTAAACTGTGTATTCCATACTTGTGCTCTCTCCTGTAAGGTATACCTCACAAAAGAAAACAAATTCATAAAAATTCTGAATAAAGGGGTTTTGCAAAGTGGTGGCAATTTAAAAGGACTTCTGTCTCTGACTTAAAACAAAATTCTGGGTTCACTAAGAATTTATTATTGCTTCCCAGGTAGAGAACCCCGACCAACAGGTGGGGGTTGGAGCACAGTCTCTATTGTCCCCTAAGACAGTAGGTCTCCCCCATCTCTTCATGAACCTGGGTCCCACCGAGAAAAAGACCCACCTTTCCTAAAAGGGCGTTGCTATATTTACAGGCACTAATATAGACTTTACCTCTGGCACTTTCTGACGGTTCAAATGCCTTTCCTTTGGTAAACTGATTCCAATGGTTGATTGGTTGGGTTGCTTTTGAATCATCCTTTTTTGGCAAAGCCAAAATTGTCATATATCCCAAATTACTTTTTAAAATTAAATTAAGTTAAATGGCAGGCTCTGGTGGTATTGTTTAATATTTGTTCATAATTACATTGTAGCCTCTGCCATTTAACATTGTGTTGGAGCATCTGTTAGTTATTCATTTTGTGTTCAGTTATTCAGGTGCATCCATTTGGTAGTAAATCATTGCAAAACCACCATAGCTAAGTGTCTATGTTATTGTGCTACTAGCAGAACAGCATAACTCTCCCCGTGCTTACACCAGGAAAACATGGCTTGCACCAAGTTCCTCTCTGTGGACAGATTGGAGATAACTTGCATTTTGTAAAGGGATGCAGACCTGCCCCTCGGGTCCTCTATCTGGGAAACTCTAATGGGCCCCTAGTGAGTCCAGCATTGTCTTCCCCAAGAGACAGAGCCTCTTCAATTGCTAGCCCCCTTGCCACGGAAGCAGACCTGATATAAGAGCATCAGGTTATCAGTAGATGTGCTTTCCAGTTTATGATGAGAAATGGGAAGGGAAAAAACACAAAATCCCAAAGTTTGAAGAGCACCAAGAAGCCTGGAATCAAAATGTGGATAAATCCAGTGCATTTTTTAAGTTAAGTTTTATGTTTGTTTGTATGTAGGCTTAGGAAATGTGATAGTATTAATGCAAGTATATGGCTATGATTTAAAAGGAGCTGTTGCTAAATTGGGAAACAAAATGATGTTACATCTACCAAAACTGAACACTAGTTTATTATTCATGACTTGGTATCACAACCTTTTGGCATCTTTTAAATATGAAGAGTCCTGTGAGGATATAATGAATTGAAGCTGTGGATGTTTCCTGGAGATAAAAAATGCTCTATATTTCAAGGCATTACATCCCCTGGATATTTTTATTTGATTTTAATTCAAGGGTCAAATTTTTATGGTTGGATAAACAGTCGAGAAAGATTCCATCAACTGCTTTTGAATTACTATAATAGGGGAAACTTAGTATACCTTTGCTATTTAAAGTATTTTTTAAAAGATCAGAGCGTGTTCCACTTCATGGTATCAAACACAGAGCAAAAAGGCTCTAATTGAGAATATACTTGGGACTGGATTAGAATGACTGAGCGTTATAAATGTCTGAAATGGCACAAGCAGGGGAAATAGCACTAATTTCTAGTGTGTGTACATAATGATTAAATTAGCCCACAGAGATGAAGAGTATATCAGCATGTACCCTGGAGAAGAAATACCATATGAATAAGGAATGAGCCAATCAATTCTTTAGTGGGTGGCAATTACTCTGAGAAAAGCCTCTGCTGATTTCTTCTATCCTCCATCACATGCTCACTGAGCCCATTTTTCCAGAATCCCGTCACCCTCCTCTGTAGTATCCACCAAACTAAATAAAATGCTATCTGCAACCCTGTTGCTTAACCAATTGCTCTTTCTGGTCATGTTTAGACCTTTTTAAAGGAATCCCAATAGATGGATCAGGCTTATGTTAGTATAATGGAAAATGCCAACTAACCTTTGACTTTTGGCTTAACCTCTGACCCCATGGACACCAACATTTATATCTTGTCTTTAGCTTCAAATTGCTTGTGGAATAAGTTGGTGGACCGTAACAACGGAGATGTGTAAAAAGACACAGACATGCGAACATCTAGTCTGCACGCACACACACGTCTTTTGTTGCTGCCCTTTCTTTCTTAGATGCTGACTCCTGGGCCCAGCAAGCAAGATAAGGGCACCCATTCCTTCCTTATTTCAACGTATCTGTGTGTGTGTGTGTGTGTGTGTGTGTGTGTGTGTGTGTGTGTTTGGAGAATATTCTAGGATGAGAGGAAACAGTCTAAGCGGCAGCAGGCTTAGGGTATGGGTGTTGGAATAAAGGGCCAGTCACTGATGGTGGGGATACTGCCCACATCCCCTATACATGAACCTTTCCACTCTCTGCTGACAGTGTCCTACTTCAAGCAGTGTCTATGACTCTGCCTGAGATTTTTCTCTTGGCCTGAGAACTGAGTAACTAACCTAGAGGGGCCATGGAATAAGCACCCCACAAGAGCTCCCCTCACTTGCTATTGGATGGACTGAGAGGTAATACACCAGCTTCTTCGCTTTTGGTTGGGTATAACTCCAAGGCGTGCTCTAGCCCACCTCCCAGAGTTCCCAGTGGGAGCAAGCCCCAGTTGCCCCCAGAGGCAACATGCCATGTAATGTATTCTTTCCTGCTCCCCTACCAGCCTTCAGACCACCTCCCAAATAAGCTTCTTGCCCTTAAATCCTTGTTTCAGAGTCTGCGTCTGTGGGACCCAACCTAGGCCAGAGGGATTTGGACTCAAGGAATGATGCATGGCATTTGGAACACAAAAACGTGAATTTGAGCCTTGCCTTCGCAATTTGCCCTCTGTGACCATAGGTGAGTTACTTTCTCTCTCTGAGCCTCAGTTTCTTCATCCATAAAATAAGATAATAGTACGTCTTTGCTACCTAACAGTATTGCTAGGAGGCGCAAATGAGATGACCCATGTGAAAGCATTAAAAACTGACTGTAAAGAGCCACACAAATACTCATTATCGTTTATGAGGATTGTTATTCCCCCCCACCCAGCAGTAAGTACTTCTTTTAAACATTGTCTTTGAAATAATTATAAACTCACAGGAAGTGACAGCAATAGTACAGAGAGTCCGTGTACCCTTCCCCCAGCTTTCCCCAATGATGACACCTAATGTGGCAGTAGGAGGATATCACAACCCGGAAGTTGATGCTGCTACAGTACTGTTAACGAGACTGCGGACCTTCTGTAGCTTTATCCTCTTAAGTACTTACCAATCTGCCATTTTGTTGCTCCTTGGTCCTCTGGCCTCTACTTTTCCCATCTCTAGTGATCTTTGGGGAGTCTGAACTAGCCACTTGGATCACTAACTTACTGTTTTCCACATGACAGCAGGTTCTGACTTAACACCTTCAACCATTCTCCTAGCCTTACTTCAAAACTGGGGGACAAAATTCTAATCCTTTTCATCTAAATCCTTCTAACACGGCCTCTTAGTCAACAACAGGTAGGTTTCACACATGAAATCCCAAGATCTTGGATCCTGCTAAGCAACTTTCTAAAATAGTGAATGCAGCAGTTACCCAAAGCGCTGTTTCCAATGATGAATTAGATAACAATATTTTCATTAGACAGTTAATACATTTTCTTTAGCTGCTTTAGAAGTCTTGGGTAAATGCCTCCTTATTTAGTTGATTCATATCCTCCTTAATTTTTCAAGTTGTCCTGTCACCCTTTCCTTAGTACTCCTGTGACTTCACCTTTAGTACCCAGAGAAAAAGTAGGGGGAAACTTTTTCAATCCTCCAATGAAGAGAAGGGTCTCAGGGTCATTCACAGTAGTGCCTCAGTAATCTTCTATTCTCTCTTTGAATGCAACCATTATTCCTCCTTGAGCAGATAATTTATCTCCTCCCTGACTGACTTCTTGGTTAAAGGTTAACAAAAATGACATCCCCTTGGAATGCACAGACCCCTGATGCCAACAAAGTCTTTCAAAGCAAGGAAACAAAATGTACCAGGGCCAAGTCTCAGAAGCTGCTGCCATTTCTCTTTCTTCCTGATGCCTATGGGACCTGCTGACCATTCTTATCTTCTGAAAATGCGTTAGGACATACATTTTCAAGTACCCAAAGCTTGCTCCTCTTGGGTGCATTTCCCAAGTGCTGGAGATATACCTCTCCGGGCCAAGCCTCCCTTCTTTTCTCAAGGTCTCTCTTGGGACTCTCACCTTCCTTTCTGGTTCCAAGACATTAGCTCTACAGATATTATTTCAAAACTATATCTCCTTCCCAGCTTCACCCAAGGAACATGATCCCATATTCCACTTGCCTTCAAGTCCCACCTCCATTGGTGGGAACCCTGCGTTTCACAGTTGCCTGGCCTCAGTCTCTCAGGTTTCTTTGACTCCTTGTTAAGGAGCTCCTGGAACTGCCTGGGAGTTGGAGTCCAGGCAACTGGATAAACTCAACAATGCTTTAGAAAAACGTGACAGGCCAATGCAAAGGGACAACAGCCTGGCCATGCTGACCCCAATCCACAAATCACACACTCAATCATTCCATGCCCAGTCTCAGATCAATGGCTTTTGCTTCAGTTATTCTTCTTGACCAAAACTACTCTATTGATTCTTCTACCTGTGCAATTCCACCTAGGCTTCAAGGATCTGGACACTCCTAGCCTTGTTTATGTCATTTGTTGGCACTAACACTATATTGCTTGGTATTGTTTGCTAATTTTCTATATCGCTGAGCTTACTCAACTGTGTCACAAGCTACTTAGGGACAGACATAATATTTTTTACTTTTCTGCAACCTCTATAGCATCTAGGAGTCTGCCTCATGCAGAGACGTGGCACCATACTTGTATATTTCTCATGATGGGTTGATATCCATATGTCTACCAGTCTGAATAAAATAAAAGGAAAGACAATAAAACCAATTCTTATTGAGCCGCTAAGAGGTGCCACAGACTTCTCTAACACCTGATTTAATGTAAGTGCCCCATTCCTCCATCTATCATGTTACCCAGTTGTGTTGTCTTCATAGCACCTATTGCTACCTGAATTTATCATGTTCAGTTATTTACTTAGGTAACAGATTCTTTGATTCTTTGTTGTACCCTCTAGATACTTCTTTCAGGACTATGGTTCTCATTCCTCCAGGTATTGGGAGTGATGGTTACTGAGTGTTCTCAGCTGGGTGTCCCTCCAAGAACTGTCCTTGGAAGGGACCACATAGCCACTGATCACAGCCCTTGCCTGGGGCAGACTAGATTTAATGACTGGTCCAAGTAGGAGTATAAATGCCTACATACTTGCCTTGCCTGGTGTCAACTCTGAAGGGCAATCTCAATTTCAGAGCTTCTGTGGGGTTCACTGAAGCCTCTTTACACCTGCATCACAGCTCAGCTTCTCTCTACCAGACTCGCTTCCCTCACTCCCCTAACAGTAACAGTGACTTTCCTAAGAGCATCCGTTCTGCCATGCAGATCTCCATTATGACCGGTTTCCAGGGAACCAGATTTAAGACAGTTTACTTGTTTATTACCTGTTCTCTTCACTAGAATGTTCCATGAGAGCAGGGACCTTATCTGTGTCATTTACTGCTAGACCTAGAATAGTATCTGGTACTCAAAAAAATATTTGTGGACTATGAATGAATAAACAAATGGTTTGTATTTCTTTAAACCTCAGAACACTACCTCATTTTCTATATGAAAACAACAACAACAACAACACAGAGGCCAATTAAACCTCCCAGGGATACACAGTCAATCAATTGTGGAACCAGGACCACATTGTATAAATCCATCATCCATGCTCTCTCTTTTCAAAACCAAGCATGGCTTCTTGATGTCTCCATCATTGTAGGTAGTACCTCCTGCTTTGCTGGGCGCCACATGTCTTTGGCTCTTGTGTCTGGCTGACTGCTTGGTGAACATGGCATGGAAACCTCGATTTTGCCTTTCACTCTCCCTTCTCCATGTTCTCTACCTCACCCACACCACTGGCATCTTCCATGCCTCTTTAGATAACTTTACTCCAAAGGGTCTTTTCTGCTCTGATTTTGCTGACAACATATTGGTCTGGAGCCTGATTAATCCCAGTTCAGTCACTACTGTTCTTGCATTGGTGCCACCCCCTCATGCTCTCATCTCCTTCAGTTGACCTTTTATTTCATCCTCAACATTCTTTTTCTCACCATCTTCTCTACCATAGTCAGGGTCCAAGCAGATATAGAATTCATACCGGATGATTAAAATGAAGAAAACTCAATGAAGGAACAACATACTGAGGTACGAGCATGGTTAGGGGACCCAAGATGGTGAGGCACTCAGGAACCAGCAAGAACAGGGAGCTGTTGCCACTCCCAGGACTGAATGGGTGAGGGAAGGAGATAAGTGTTACTTCAGCATGGTTACAGTTGGAGCCGTGGAGTAGGGCCTCCCCAATGGGAGCTGTGATCTTGGAGGGGTGCAGACACTACTAGGCACAGAATGCTAAAGCAGGGAGAGAGCAGGGAAGAAATCGTTTGGCTTCTCTCTCCTGCCACTCAGAGCTCCTCTGGTGTCTGGCATTGGCAAATCCCAACTGGATTCCAAGTGGCAAAGGAAACTGGGTGATGCAGTGTATAAGTTCCCAAGGCACAGAATGGGGCAGAGACTAGATCTGGGGGTTGGGAGGGCAAAAGGGGAACCAACACACTTCAATTTTTCAACAAAACAGCTAATTTTCACTTCCCACCAATATCGTCCCACAATACCTTTGCATTTGTAGATTATAGTATTGATTATGAAGCCCTTTGAAACATATATCCTTTGACCTTCACAATGTCCCCATGAGGTCAGGACTATGACCTACCCCATTTTACAGATGAGGAGACAAGCTTAGAGGACATGTAGTTCACCACAAATCATCACACAGCTAAGAAATAACACAGTTGGAACATGAGACCAGATTTGTGAATTCAAACTTTTTAACCCAAATCCAGGGCTCAATTTGAGCACACAGTTTACGTGTATATTCTCTGGAACATTTCTCCATTCCTACCCTGCCCCTTTTCTATACACACACACAGACACACACATACACACACCCCACGTTATGTTAATACTTATTAACTTATCTTTTGGCCTTGGCTTTCTCCTGCCCTTCAATAATTCTGCTTAAGACACTTTCATCTCTCATCATTATTCCCCCTTCCAGTTAACTCAGGCCCATCAGCTTCCTCTTCAGCACCTTACCTCCTCACTAGGTGCCTCTTGCCTTGAATATTGAAATGAGGTAATAATGTACAGTGCTGCACTAGCCAATATAGTAGCCATAGCCACTTGAAATATGGCTAGTGTGACCAAGGAACTAATTTTTATTTAATTTTAATAAATTTAAATTTCAAACTGATAGTCAGAGCTTAACCCCAAGACACCCCTCCCCCCCACACACACCATCCTTAAGTCAGGCTGTGCTTAGTGACTTGCTTCCAAGGAATCGAGTACGGAAAGGGAGAAAAAAGTAACTTGGAATGCAGCAATCTGGCAAATACCACCTCAGCCAGCTGATCAAGGTCAACATCACTAGTAATAAGTTATGTTGATAGCATTGGTCCTTGATATGATGTGACAAGAATGGCACTTCACCTCAGTAGTCTTCCTCCCCCAAACCCATAACCCCAGGCGCATCATAAGAAAAACATCAGACAAATCCCAACTGAAGGACATTCTTCAAAACACCTGACCTCAAAACTGTTCTTCAAAATCCTCAACTGTCGAAGTCACAAGAAACCAGAAGTCTGAGAAGCTATCACAGACCAAAAGAGACTAAGGATACATGAATAAATGCAATGTGGTGCCGGGATTGGGTCCTGAAACAGAATAAGGGCATAGCAGGAGAACTGGTGAAATACAAATAGACTGCAGTTTAGTTACTTGTAATGTATCAGTGTTGTTTTCTGAGTTGTGATGAATGTCCACAGTAATGTAAGATGTTAACAATAGGGAAACATATGAGTTATATATGGGAACCTCTATACTATCTTTGCAACTTTTCTGTAAATGTAAAATTATCCTAAAATAAAAAGCTTATTAAAAAATACAAACTATTATTTGATTTGATTATTGGAAAGCTTTTAAATATGTTTGGAACAACCTGAGTATGTTAACTTACTTTTTCAACTGTATATTTTACGAAAACTAAATACAGATCAAGTATTTTCAATGAAATTTTAGTGTCTGAAATGAGATGTGTTATAAGTATAAAATACACACTAGATAGCGAAGACTTGATACAAACAGAATGCAAAATATCTTAATAGTTTCTAAAATATTGGTTACATGTTGAAATAGTATTTTGGATATGTTGGGTTCAATGACATGTTAGTAAAATTAATTTCACTTGTTTCATTTCACGTTTTTAATATGGCTAGCAGAAAATTTAAATTATGTATGTGGCTTGCATTATATTTCTATTGGAGGTTAAGAATACAGACACTTGCGCCAAACAGCCTGGGTTGAAATTCCAGCGGCACACCCGGTAACTGACTGACCTTGAGCAAGTTAGTTAACCTCTCTGTGTCACAGTTATTCATCTGTAAACATACCTCATGGGATTGTTGGGAGGATTCAACAAGTTCATCTGTATCATGTGCTGGGTTATAGCAAGTACTGACACATAGTAAGCACTCAATAAATGCCAGCCATTATGATTGTGGGAAGGCTCTCTATGGAGGTTCAATGGAGTCCTGGAGGGATGCACTGCCAAAGCAGAGAGGGAATAAGAAAGACCCTCACTGCTTTCCTCTCCTGCCCTCCTCTTCCTGCCAGGGCCGCCCATTGTTCAGTCTCTTGGGGAAACCGGCCAGCAAGTGAGCCCAGGGGATGCCATCCACAGGATTTAGTCTCCCCTGGCAGAGAGCAAGGCAGAGGCAGGGGGCGGTGGTGGTGGGGAATAGATATGGGGGCTGGAACTGGTGGGACAAAGGAACAGAACCAGCACACCTCACTACTCCTGTAGCAACCTGCTTTCCATGCCCTCAGCTCCACGTCTCTGTCCCATCTTTGATCCTCAGAACAGCTATGTTTCATGGGTTTCCCTTAGCCCCTCCCACCCCCCATTTCTTAGCAGACTCAGCCCTTGCCATGCTAAGAGCCTCTAAGCCATCACCAGTCCTCGATCCAACCCTTTCAGAAAAAAAAGTCACATGAAGAAATGGACTTTTTTTGGTCTTTTCAATGATTTGTTGCTTTTATTCTATACAGGGAACACAGTTGATTTTTGAAGGCCAAGAGCAGGTATTCTCAATATTATGTACACCCAACAGCAGTCCGAACTGATTGATGAAGATGATGGGAATGATAATTAATGACCTCAGAATTGTATTTTGAGTGTGTGTTTTTTTCCTACAGGTTTCTTCCCAGTGTTCCTAACATCTACCTTAGCTGGCCAAGTCACCTTTACTGAAATAAATGAAGCTGGAGTGGATTTCCTTTGTGTAGGGCAAGTATTACCTTTGTGAATTGACTGCACTAGCTCTCTTGTGCTGGCCATATGGTCTTGCCTCTGCTCCGTTTTTCCAGGGCTCATGTGCAGGGAATCTAATAATGGATTCCAGCCAGCCTCTGGGCTATTATGCAAATAGAAATCTTCTAGCACCCCCACACCCCCTTGGGAATCGCTCTAATTAATTAACTTAAGTTTAAAACACTCACACATACACTCCTCTTCATGGTGTTAACACTACCCTATTTTGGGGTGTGGCTGTACTTTTAAGGATAGGGAGCACACAATTTTATGACCCGGGTTACTTAAGTACTCAATCTCATTAAGGTACTAAAATCATCACCTACATCCAGGGTCTCCCAATGGGCTGTTTCCCCTGCCAATATTTATGTATTTTAGACTGTTTTATTAGGTGTGTACAAGTTTAGAATTGTTTTATCTTTCTGAGAAACTGAATTCTTTATAACAATATGGTGACTCCTTCTAACTCTGATCATGTTTGTTTTTTGTTTTTTTGTTTTTTAATTTTACAGTCTGTATTCCCCAGTGTAACTTTCTTTGGGTAATTTCCTGGTGTGTCTTTTTTTTTTTAACCTGTTACTTTCTGCCCTTCTGCAGTCTATGTAGTGGTGTGGCTCTTGTAATAGA
Organism: Rhinolophus sinicus; assembly: GCF_057876585.1. NCBI lineage: Eukaryota > Metazoa > Chordata > Mammalia > Chiroptera > Rhinolophidae > Rhinolophus > Rhinolophus sinicus. The sequence continues at coordinate 11,526,228 of NC_142518.1, forward strand.
CATAGAGCTACATGTAAAAACATCCTGACAATTTCTGCTTTTTAACTGGCTAGTTTAATTCACTTGCATATATGGTGAGTAATAGTAATTAGTATATTTGGACTTTTTTGCCACCTGATTTTTTTATTTGTCTTGCTTTTTCTGTGATTCTTTTTATTTCCAATTTCTTGCTATTTTTTGGATTATGGTTTATTGTCTATTTGTGGGTGTATTTTTTTGTTTCCTTATTTTGTTGTTCTTTTTTACTTGTTTGGAATTTACAGATTCTACTTTTATTCATTTAGTGATCACTCTTAGAATTTATCATGTATATTTAACTTACAAAGTCAAAAAATAAATAATATTTTAACTTCCCTATAGAACAGCGATTGGCAAACTATAGCCCAATGATCAAATCTGCCCACCACTTGTCTTTATAAATAACATTTTTTCCTTTTTTAAAAAATAATTTTTATTAAAGTATAGTTGCCATACAATATTATATTAGTTTTAGGTGTACAATGTAAATAAAGTTTTATTGCAACACAGCATGTTCTTTCATTTGTGTACTGTCTGCGACTGCTTTCACACTACAATGGCAGAATTGCAGAGTCATGACCAAGACTATACGGTCTGCAAAACTTAGAATATTTACTGTCTGTCCCTTTACAGATAAAGTTTGCCAACCCCTGTTCTCTAATATTACTCTTAAGGATCCTAGGAGATTAACTCTTATCTCCCCTCTCCTGTTTTGCAAGTGATTGTTGTACAGTGTTTTTGTCTTTTTTTCTTAACTCTATCAATTTGACATTAGTATTCTTTTTTCCCAAATATTATTTGTTCATATGTATATATATTTTTACATTTTTCATATTTGCTCATAAGTATATATGTTTTTACTGCTCACCATTCCTTTTGGTATCTTAGATATCCTTCTGACATAATTTTCCTTCTTCCTGAAGTACATCTTTTAGACGATATTCCTTTAGTAAAGACTTTTTGGTAGTAAATCCCTCTGTTTTGGTGTACTTGTAAATATCTGAATTTTACCCCCTTCCTAAAACATACCTTTTTTAAAAAAGATTTTATTGGGAAAGGGGAACAGGACTTTATTGGGGAACAGTGTGTACTTCCAGGCCTTTTTTTCCAAGTCAAGTTGTTGCCCTTTCAATCTTAGTTGTGGAGGGCACAGCTCAGCGCCAGGCCCAGTTGCCGTTGGTAGTTGCAGGGGGCGCAACCCACCATCCCTTGCGGGAGTCAAATCAGCAACCTTGTGGTTGAGAGGATGCTCTCCAACTAACTGAGCCATCTGGGAGCTCAGTGGTAGCTCAGTTCAAGGTGCCATGTTCAATCTTAGTTGCAGGGGGCACTGCCCACCATCCCTTGCGGGAGTCAAGGAGTTGAACTGGCAACCTTGTGGTTGAGAGCCCACTGGCCCATGTGGGAATCGAACCAACAGCCTTTGGAGTTAGGAGCACAGAGCTCCAACTGCCTGAGACACCGGGCCGGCCCTAAAATATAACTTTTCGACTATACCATTCTAAGCTGTAAGTTATTTTCTCTCAACAATTAAAAACTAGTATTCCACTGTCTTCTGATTTCTATTGTTGTTGAAGGCAATTGTTTGTTAGTCTAATTGTCATCCCTTTGAGAATGATCCATCTTTTCTTTCTGACCCCTTTTTTAAGATCTCCTGGCATTTGGTGTTGTGCAGTTGAATTATTATGTGTTTAGGCATGAGTTTCCTCTTTTTCAAATATCCTTCTTGGTATATGTTACGATTCCTGGATGTGTTATTATGCTTTTCATCAGCCTTGGAAGATTCATTCCATTGTCTCTTCAAATCAATCTCTCTCTCTCTCTCTCTCTCCCTCTCTGTGCCCCCCACTTATTCTGAAACTCCAATTAGATTTATGTTTGACCTTCTCATTCTAGCCTCCAATCACTTAATTTCTTATATTTTCTATCCCCCCATCCCTCTCTGTGCTGCATTCTGGGTAATCTCTAATCCTCTCTTCAACTGGATTTAACCTACTGTTTAACCAGTCCATTTTTTTTTGTTTCAATGATTGTATTTTTATTTACAGAAGTTTCATTAAAATAAACTTCCTGGTTATTTCTGTTAGCCTATTGTTGCCTGCTCATCTGTGTGATTGCATCTTTTATGTCTTTAAACATTTCATAGATACGTAAGCTGTTCTGTATTCTGTATCTGAAAAGTCTTATATCTCCAATCATCATGGAAATCAGAACCTATTGCATGTTGTTTATGCTGCCTCTGGCTCATGGTGGCTTGCCTTAGCATATTGCCAATTTATCGCTTGATTCTAATCTGTGGGAATCCTGTAGGTCTAAATTAGAGAAGCTTTTTTTTTTTCTAAGAGGATTTACTTCAGCAGGAAGTCAGAGACACCTCTGATCTAAAACTACTTCAGGGCCAGCCCAGTGGCTCAGGTGGTTGGAGCGCCGTGCTCCTAATGCCGAGGTTGCTGGTTCGATTAAGAGTGGGGCGGGGGAGGGAAGAAGGGGAAATAAATAAATCTACTTCAGCCACTGTGAGGACCTTGGCTTAGTAATCAGGTCCTGGGATGAGCATTGCTGCCTCAATGCTGGCCCACATCCCAACATTCCTATACGTGTTATTATTGGTATCTACTCTCAGGGCCTTCCCACACACACCCACTGCTTGCAGTTTAAGGGTTCCCCCTCTGGTCCAGGCTTGGATTAGTTTTTATTTTGGGGGTTTGCTCTTGTGGAAGCCTTTAGAAATCTCTCCAACCACTTACAAGGCCTTGAAGAGTGTTTTACATCCAGGATATAGCTGTTACTGTGGGAGAGGCCCTTGGAGCATTCCTTCCACCACAATACCACACACACCACCACCACCACCACCATCATATTGCTAAAGGCAAGCGGTTGACTGTTCAACTTTGAAACATACTGTTTTAGAGGGAAATCTGCTTGAAAAAAAATGCCATTATTCATTGTTTCACTTACTATACCAAATACAAAACTAGATTTCTCATTTAGTCACTATTTTATCATCCCTAATCTTGAAAATGACCATGGGCCTCAAGATGCCTCTTTTTTGTGTACAAAGCTGATATTTTGGCACGTGGTACCTAAAGATAGATCCTGTGCCATAAGTCGGTTTGCCTTTAGAAGTGGGCACTAATAATCTTGGCCACTTGCCTTAATCTCACAAACACATGGAAACAGTTGATACTTTAACACCAGAGGAAGACATTAGTTAGCCTTCATAGCTTATATAACCCACATTTCTGGTAAGTCATTTCTCACTACCGCTCAGGGAGAAAAGCAAGTGATCCACTCCAAATTCATTTCAGTGTTTCCCACTAGTGATCTCATTGAGATGACTCAAACCCTCCAAACTTCCATTCCTTTCTCCTCCACATGTACTGAATAAGTAGATCAACTAAAATAAAAACCTGGCTGTCATATCCTCCTCATTCCAATACCACTTAATTCTGGATTAGGCATCAGGAAAAGGGAGCTAATCTGACAAATGTGAAAACAAACACGGGTATATACTGATTTCTCTTTTTTTGAATCCCTGCTATAGTACAAAGGAAAAACTTCACATCCAGTATCAGTGCTGTGGACAAGTGCCTGTTGCAAGGCTCTTTCCATTATTGGACAAACTACTCCTTGTACTCAAAGGTTGCCACAGATATACAGAGTGTGTTGTCACAGAAAGGGCAGGAAGGCTTTAGGCAGATGGCCTTGGGAGAAAAGGGGCAGGTTTGGATGGGAAAACTATGGGAAGAATTTCCAACAATCTTCCTGAGAAGACTGTAAGGTCCCTACAACTATGAAGGAAAGAAGAGAAATTCACATTTGTTGAATTCTTGCTATGGACCTAGTATTTTTCTTTATTTCTTGAATAAAGTATGAAACATGTCAAAAATAGCAGAGATTGGGCTGGCCCGGTGGCTCAGGTGGTTAGAGCTCCATGCTCCTAACTCCGAAGGCTGCCGGTTCGATTCCCACATGGGCCAGTGGGCTCTCAACCACAAGGTTGCCAGTTCAATTCCTCAACTCCCACAAGGGATGGTGGGCAGCACCTCCTGCAACTAGAAACGGCACCTGGATCTGGAGCTGAGCTGCGCCCTCCACAACTAAGACTGAAAGGACAACAACTTGAAGCCGAATGGCACCCTCTACAACTAAGATTTAAAGGACTTAATCAGTCACTGCTGACTAGAGACCAATGTCCTTAGATATAGAAGAACAAGGGTGAGGAAATGAGAATGGGATGAATTAAGAAGTTGAATCCCTTGGGCCTTCCAACCCTTCATTCCTCCAAGCTCTAGGGTACTGCATCTATATCTCATTTCTACTGGCCTCTTGGGGTGTTGGATAGCCGTTATCAGTACTTCTCATGGCTCAAAGCTTGATCATAGATTTCAAAATCAGGGTGATTTCTGGTGGTTCTCAAACGTGTATCATTACCGCTTTACATTTTTTTGAGGTTATACTTTTAATCTCCTACCACAGTAATTGGCATATAGTAGATATTTATTAAATGTTTATCTAAGAAAAATATCTTGCCTGAGTTCAAGGAGCACTGCATTTGGGTCTGGGAAAACATTAGGATCACTGGAACTTTATATTCATAGTCTTTGAAAGAAATGGGCTAAGTGTTCTTTTTAGTTTCACATAACCACAGACAAGTGAACGTATTTAGCAGTGAATTACTAGATTTAAAAAATCCAAATCACTTTAAAGAAACACCTGTCAACCCCTCCTACTTTATCTTTCATGGATATTTTAACCAAGACTTCTGATACTCACATTTTTAATATCCTTATTATGTACAATACAGTCAGGCACAGTCATATGCAGTCACTATTGGCTTGAAGCCCTCAATGGGTCATTTGCTTTATGCTGTCTTTTAAGAAAAGGAAAGTTCTTTTACAAAACCAAAAACACATAGCAAAGCTGAAACCCAACAAACATTTCGATAACACAAAACAGGAAAACTTCAGAGCTGGGGGCCAGATGTCCAGAAGAATTTTTCTAAGGAAAAAATGTTTGAGATGAACTGTCTCCATTGGTTTGCTGCCCAGCATTTTTTCATCGGAGCTGCTATTGCACAAGATTGCAGCAATAGCTTGATCTCTGTCTCGATCTCAGTTATTTTTGGCCCCCACAGGTTGGGATTATTTTCAATAACTGCACTGGAAACAGCTCTGTCCAGTCCCTTCTTTGTTTCATGCCACAGATCTTGACTGAAAATAGTACAATGGCATCATTAGGAACTATGAAAGGCTCACACCAGGAATCCTTGAGAAGCCACAATAGAAAGATACCGAAGCTGTTTAGGAGGATGAAATAGGAACAACTATCTACCAATGGGTCAATTAAACATGCTCTTCCTCCTTTACTGGAACAAGGGGGTGACTGAACCTCACCATTTGGGGTCTACTTCTTGCAATAGCTTCATTGACCACAAAGCACCAAGCAGGGGTTGCTGGGGCTCGCCTCGGGGTCATTGGACTTGATGCTTCATTTAAGCCACACTGGGAAATGAGTACCACTGCTAGGTTGCCTTGAATAAAAATGCTAAATTGAAACCAACCCCACTGCCAGTGTTTCTCAGAATAAAAGGAGCCTGCTAAGTGAAACAATTGTAAAGTATCATCTCCTCCACTCTGCTTTTTGCCAGGATATTCTATTAACTTAGCAACATTCAGAGCCTTGTTAGGATTCCATATTACAGTCCACAGACTTAATTGGGACCATACAGAGAGGATGGCAAGCATGGGCTAAGTTTCCCAGGGACTTGGAATTATTGAAAAGAGTCACACAGTATGGGCTGTGATTAAGGGGGCCCAGCAGGGGGACGTAGGAGACTCAAAAGCAAGATCTACTGCAGCCTGGAGTATTTTGGTCTGCTTGACTTTTCCTCATATGTTAGAATAAAACAATTTAGAATCTTAAGCCATAAAAAGTCTTTAAGATAATCCTCTAGATTTGTTTTTAAATAAAATACCTGAGACCCAGAGAGCTTTAGCAACTAGATGTGAGATTCAAGGTCACACAACTGGGTTGCAGCTGACTCATGTCTATTTGTTCATGTTCAACTATTAGAATATTTTTGGTAGCTAATGGTAGACACTTAAAAGGTTTGAGTGAATGAGGGTTAGCTATTCCATCGTCTTAGGACAGGTTATGAGGAAAGCAATTCCCCAACCGTATTCTATTGTTTTGTATGCAAGGTTCACTTGAAAGTAGATACACCAACAATATAGCGTGACAGGATTATGTTATCATTATAGACAATGTCAGTCAATAAGAAATCCTCCTAAACCAATTGTTGGGCAAGGGCCCACTTAGGGTTCAACTCTTGGGCACGATCCCTACAGGTATAAGCTATGGATGTCACTAGGTTCTTAGACCTGGTTCATGCAAGAATAGGCAGTGTTGCAAAAATATTTGAGACGATCCACATATCCTGAATTCATGTGAATTTACCAATGACAGCTCATTTCAACATTTATTATGCTAATTAACAAGTTATTCATTTTACCAATATAACCTCTTTCTGACATTTGCTATGCTCAGTGCAAAGGCTACATGACCTACGTAGATAACAACAATGGATACAGTAACAGCCTCTGGAGGCTGGCCCCTCTGCTTGGAATGCCCAAAGACCAGGCCCGGGTGTGTATGCTTCATTAGCATCTGGGTTATTCCTTAAACTAAATTTGACACCTGCAATGTCACTCTATAATCGGTGAGGAATTTTAAAGGCAATCTCAGACATTATAACAAACCGCTTAGTGGTGAAATAAGAACCCAGACCCAGGTCTTCTGACTTCCATTCCAAAATCTTTTCCAAAGGACCACCTGTCTCTCTTCTAATAAAAGACATCGGAAAGTTTGCTAAACATATGCTAGAAAAGATGTCAAAATACTAAATCATGCATGCCCATGAAATTGGGATTCTCCAAAACTGGTTCCTAGAAAGCCACATGGGTGTGTCCTACAATTTCTACAAAGCGGTGTGTTTCAGAGCTGTCTGAGAATCCACCTTCTCAGAGTCCCATGGAGCCATCAGCAGATGCACAAGATGGTCTCTCAGCATCGCGGCTCAGGGGCTGTACGGAAAACTGTCTTACCCACAAGGTGATTTTTGCCTCCTCACTTTTCTGAGTGGCCTGTGGGGTGTGGTGAGAAGGACCCATAAGAAGCACTGAAGAAATACATGTTAAATTGTGCTGAAAACCCTGCAGGTTCCCAGGAAGCCTGGGGAGAGGGGGGAGTTGGAAATGTCCCTGGGACACTGATTTAGGTTTAGCACTGTTCGTTTTTAAGCCTTCTCTAAGATTTTGCATAACCCCTTCATTCTTGCCCTTGGCTGCACATTAGATCACTTGAGCAGGTTGTGAAAACTCTCAATGCCCAGTTCTATGCTGGAGCAATTAGATTAGGATCTCCGGGGGTGGGGTCCAGGCAGTAGCGTTTGTTTGTTTTTAAATGTTCTCCAATGATTTGAATATACAGCCAGGGTTGAGACCCAATTGTCTAATTCAGAGCTTCTCCAACCGTGATGTGCAAGCCACCTGGGGAACCTCATGAGAACACAGATTCTGACATTCTACACCTCCAACAACCTCGCAGGTTGTGATGACACTGATACACACGGATCACACTTTGAGTGGCAAGGGCCAGATCTCTTACCCCCAAAGGTCTGGAGAACAAAACCACTAAAGCAAAATCTGAGACGGGCCAAAATAATCCAACTCAACCCCATGATTTAGCCTTCTGGAAGATGTGAGGAATACAGCTTCAATGTGAATATGAAGCAAGTAAAATGATGAAACACCTAAACATTTTGTAAAAATTGAACTTTGCTTTCCCATAGACTTGCCTTAAATGCTTAGGATATTTTCCAAATTAAAAAAAAAAAAAAAAGCATGGTTCTAGTTCCCAAAAGCTAACCCTCTAATATATCAACGAAAGAAAAAAGCCACCACCACTTCCCTATTTATTATGCCCTTTGTATTTATTGATTGTCTTGGGTCTCACCGCTCTGTAGTCAGCTTGTGGGAGCGTGATACCTGTGTTTGCTGTCCTTTCCACAGCTCTAGTTTAAGGGCATTCATTACAGAATCCAGGGAGGGTGTGGAGGAAGCTGCGTCACAAACAGCGGGTCTGCAAATAGTGTAAGGGACTGGAAATGAAAGAGCAATCTTTAAATGTAAACAAAGGAACAGACTGGGGCTCATGGATTGGCCTTTTCGAGTTACCTGCAGAAGCAGATAGTGAGTGACAGCAGCTGCTGCAGCTTGAATCTGAAGAAGGAGCGAGAGGATTTTGCAAACTCAGAACAGAAAGCCCAAGCCACTCCCCACAGAGCCCGAGGTGCACGCTTGTGAATTATGTTATCAGCTGCACAACAGGACTGCAGAAAGCACTAACTATGAGCAATATATAAATTACAGGGGTCATTCAATGAGCAGATCGAGTGCAATTAAAATGCAAAAGACTTTTCTTTCTACCTGCCTCAGAAAAAAATGTTTAGCAACACAAGGGTGCTTCAAATTGTCCAGCAGAGCAGGGGTGAGAGGAGGGGGAGAGGTGTGTGTGGGGGAAACCTGATTACTGGACTCAAAAAGGCTAACGTGCAATTTGTGTTCTTTTTATGTAGATTGAATGCATTGACTGCAGCTTGTACCGCTTAGATACGCAGCAGGGAGTCAAAGCTTGGGTATCAGTCAACCACAGCCAGCAGCAAAAGCACACAGCCAAATCTGTTATTGTGCCTTAGATGACACACTTAATCTAATCGAATGGGAGCAACCCCCCCTGGACAAATAAAAGGACATTATCAGCAGCAATGGTAGCTGTAATGTTACGAAAAAGCACCAAACAGTTTTTGTGATAACATAATTAATGACTTCTCCAGCCTCCTGTTTGCTCCTTAAAAATCCTGCCTTTCAGCCCACAGTGGCTTGTCTTACACCCCAATGGAGAGTCTCGGGATGTAAATAACAGCAGTCTGCCTTCTCACCAGTTCAGGGAGCCCTGTGTCCCAGGTATATCACAATCAGAAAAATGTGGTTTTTCTCCCTGGAGCCATATCTACACCCTCAAATAGCATGAAAACATCAATGGGATTTGATGAATTTGCTTTATTAAAGCAAACAAGAGCGAAGCAAGGGGTAAGAAGAAAGTAGATGGTGAAACTCAGGATCTGAGCTCCTGGGACAGGTGTGCAGACATCTAAGACAGGATGAAATTGGACATGAGGATCACAGAACAGACTGACAGATGCTGAAAACTGGAGTTCATCTTGGGGGACATAAAGCCAACCTCCCCTAATTCAGGAATTGATTCTACAGTGTTCCTGTTAGCTAGGGAATTTTACTTCCATAAAAAGGAAACCCTTTCCAGAAGCAATCTCTTCAGAATGTATTCCCTTTAATTCCCAGGTTACCACACACATAATCCTTAATTAAGTGCTCTCAGACTTTAAAGTGCATATGAATCCCCTGGGGATCTTGTTAAAATGCAGATTCTGCTTCAGTAGGCCTGAGGTGGGGCATGAGGTGCTACACTTCTAGCCAACTCCCAAGTGAGGCCATTGTTGATAGTCCATGAACGGCACTTTAAATAAGGAAGCTTTGGTTATCTGATCATACCCTAAATCCAGCCTAAACTTGTGAGCTTGGTTGAGTCTGCTGCTAAGAAGATGTTGTGTGAGAGATCCTGCTCGCTCTGCCATTTGTCGTGTGGGATGACCTGCGGGGTCTCTAGTCCCACTCCCAGCATTAGAACGCAGGACATGGTGGGACAAAAAGGAACACCCACGGAGCCACAGATAGGGGAGTCATACTACTATCTTCTCACTGGAGGCACTATAGTCTCACTGGAGGCTGGAGTCACACGACCTGCAACCTGCTGTCCGCTTTTCTGCCGGCCAACCAACTGACGGACTCGACTTGACTCACTCACCAACCAGCATAGCCACAGCAGTTATATCAGGGGCTAGTTGGCTAACTGGTTACAGCTGATGGTCAATTAGCCACAGCTGACGGCCATCTATTACCCGAGCCAGCACCTTTCCATGTGAGGCCGAGAGCCTGGAAACTGCTCTCTAGGACTCTGTACCCACAGAAGACCAAGATTTCTAGATTAATCCTCACATGGTTTCTTCCTCATGATCACAGCTTTGTTTCTAATCAACCACCTCACACATGGTCTGTGTCCAACACTCCAAAATGCAAATGCAGGTAGGGCAGTTTCCTGCACAGTGAACAGCCCATTATTGCAGAAGCTTCTCTAAATGATAGACACGTAACCATTTTACCAAACGTATCCGCTGTCTATTGCTGTGTAACAAATCCTCCTAAGACTTGGTGGCTTAAAACAATAAACACTCATTATCTTCCAAAATTTCTGTGGGTCAGGAATTCAAGAGCAGCTTGGTCACATGGTTGTAGGTTGGGATCTCTCATAAGAGTACAGTCAAATGTTGGCTGAGGCTGCAGTTTTTGGCAGGCTTGACTGGAGCTGGACAATCTGCTTCCAAGGTGGCCAATTGGTGCTGACTGTTGGCGGGAGACCTCAGATCCTTTCCATGTGGGTTTCTCAGAGCTGCTGGAGTGTCCTCATGGCATGATGACCACTTCTCCCAAGAGTGATCTAAGACACCAAGGCAGAAATTCCAACACCCTTTGTGACCTATCCTCAGAAGTCACACAACCAACACTTCTGCCATATTTTATTGGTCTCACAGATCAGCAATGGATTCATTGTGGGAGAGGACTGCACAAGGGTGTGAATACCAAAAGACAAGGGTCCTTGTGGGTCATCTTGGAGGCTGAAAACCACACCAAATAAGCAAAGGCTCCCTATTCCTTCTGCAACGTACACTGGCTGAGGTCCATGGCCCACTGAGTGCTCAGAGACACAGTGATGCAGCATACACTTTTGTTCCCACTGGCTGGGTTCTGTACTCTACCAAGAGTTGATTGTGTTTGCTTCCAAACCTGTTTGTGACAATTGTTCCAGTTGTACTTGTCATTAAAATTGTGTAATTTATATATGTGAATTGATAAAATATGAATGCAAAAAGGAGTTGTTTTTATGGGAACAAAGTTGAAAAATTTAGAAAGATTTCATAGTAGCACATACCATAGCTAAAAATGCTATTGAATTATGTGTGTGCCAAATAATTATAAAAGATTGAGAAATCATTTAAAAATTGGGAGGATTATGCACTGAGCTCGTTTCACAAGTGTCTTAAATTCTTGGTCCACTTTCAAGACACCAAAACTAGAAATCATAGACTGTGCATTTTAGTTACTTCTCATGTAAGAAGTAAAGCTTGTAACTCCCATCAGCAGATTTATAGTCAAAGAAAATACTTGACTACACATGGAAAGCTTAGTGAATGAGAGCACATTTACATGTTTTAAGTTAAATAGGATGTTTACAGTTTCTAAATGCTATTTTTTAATGATTCTCTGCTTTAATTATTTTTTTCAATTAACCAAACCAAATTCTGGTTCAGATGAATGTGTATCAAAACATCCATTATAAAATGGGAAATTGCTCCTGGGACTGGCACGTTTATTTAAAAGTAGGAGGAAGAAAGGATAGAGCTAGAGAGGAGGGGCTCAATTATCTGGTTTTAGAAAGTTCTGAGACTGGAAGACAATTTGTCTGCCACCTCAATTTACTTGCTACCAGCAAACTGGGGCCACGTTGCCCTATTCTACACATGCCTGGGGTTTCATAGTGTCTTTTGGTGGCTTCTTTTCCTTCTCAAGGCAGTCCTTGCCATTTATTTTAACTTGATTTCACTTGCATGCAATGGTTATAAAGAGATATGGCTTGCTGGTCACCAAAAGTTTATGCTCCACTTTCCATGCTGTGCAATTGTTGCTAAGGAATGGTTTCCCAGACAGGGGCTACGTTTTCCAGCCCCATTTCCTGTCAGATGTGATCATGTAACCAGTTCTTATCAATGAAATATGATTGGACATGATATGAAGCACTTCCGGGCTGCGGTTTGAAGAAGTCGATGTACCTTATCTGTGGTCTTTCTCCTTCTGCTGGCTGGATGCACAGGCCTCTGAGGCTCTGGGGGACCACAGAGCTATAAGGTGGAAGAAGCCTGAGTCCCTGAATCACCCATTTGCCATGGGAAAGTCACTCACTTGCCAAGCAGGGACACCCACAAGAGACTGTCATGTGTCAAGACACTTAAATTTGAAGAGTTTGTTATAGCAGCCAGTGTTATATCTCTTTCACTAACACAGGGGCTGCTCACTCGGAGACGTGCCCTTCTTTCATGCTCTGCCCCTCTTCTTCCTCTCACCCTAGTCCCTTCTCTTTCATTGGGACTTTTCTTCTTTGGTACAAGCTGTCTTAACCTGAGGGGTCCATGCAGTTGCATGCAAAATGTTGCCTATAGGTGCATTTTTCTGGAAAGAGCGTCTACTGCTTTTGTGGGCTTTACATAGGGGCCTGGGAGCTGCTCTAAGAGATTTACCTTTAATGTCTTATTTCTAATTTCATCCATGTAATTCATAGCATGACCGTAATTCACCCTATGATTTAGAGATCTGAATATATATGGGTAATCCATAGATGCAGAGTAAAGTGAGAGCAAAAGTGAAGAGCTGAAGTTGGATTGTGGATGCAAATGTAGAGGTCCGTTATTGTAGGAATAGACTTGTGCACTGAGGAAGCTGAATGAAAACCCCTCTGGGATTTATGAAGTGGCTGCTTTTCTCCTGTGGCATAAGTACAGCCCCAAAGCTTATCCTGGTGACTTCAAAGAGCTACCGTGTTCCTTTCCAGCAGCCTAATTGATATCTAGGACAAAGGAGACTCTGTTTTTGTATATTCTGAAAAGTAGTTCTTCGTTAGGTCAACTCATATTTCCTGAGAAGTTTATGTCCAGCAAAACGGCATTAATACCAGGCCAGTTTAAATTTTTTTTGGCCTTCATGATTCTGCAAAAGGGCTGGAAATGTAAGACAGTGGATCATGCCTTTCCCAAGCCTTGAAAATTACTGGGTGAAACTAAGGGTTTCCAGAAAGTTCATGATTCATATGAAGGTGTGTAGTTTCAGGAATGACCTGAATTCTAAGGCAAGAGTTGACATAGAGCTTTCTCATTTTGCTTGGTGTGTCTTCTAATAGAACACATGTGTACATATCACCTTTCCCCCAAGAACCAAGCATGCAGGTCGGAGGTAGAAATGTTTTTTCTAAGTAAGAGGGTGTTCATCTTTCAGGATCTCCCCTCCCATGTTTTTGACTAGGGTCTGCTAATATCTTCTCTGGTTGCCCAGTTTTCAGACAAGGTTTCATATCCTTTGTTCCCTGGACATTCTGGACCTTGGTCTAAACCTTAGACTTTGGTCTATACCTTAGACCTTGGTCTAACCCAGTGGTTCCCAAAGTATGCTTCTCAGACCTGCTGCACCAGCAAATCCTTGGGCCCCAGCCCAGACCTACTGGAGATGGGGCCTTGCGATATGTTGTAACAAGCCCTCCTGGTCATTCTTATGCGCATTCAAGTGTGAGAACCACTGCACCAATCTCTACAGACGTGTATTCTTCACTGCCTAAACTTGACTCATGCAGTCTCTTAGCAGTTCCACGTTAATTTTCCTCTTAGACCGATGTGGTAATGAGCAGCTCTGAAGGCATTTTGCTTTGGTTTGGTGTGGTGTGGTTTTTGCTGTCATCAAGATAACACTTGCTGTGTTTAGCTCACCTAAGAATCACATAATGGAAAGAAATGTGCCTTTTGAAAATTTGATGCTTTCTGTTAGTATGCTATGAAATGCATTCAGTCCAGTTGGGCATTTCCGGGTCGTCTTTTCCCCCAAGTGTTTCTGAGGTGTTGGTTCCAAGGTGTAATAGGTGGGAAGTGCTGCTGTGTACACATGACCTGTTGTATCCCGGTGTAGCATTGCAGAGAAGAGATTTCTCCCCAGCTGAAGGATCACCTTAGCAGCTCTCTTCTTACGTAAAGCTATCCTCTTAGATCATGAAGATTCAAACACTCATGTTTGCCTTGAGAGTTTATGAGAGGGAAGGCTGCTTCTTAATACTTGGGGCTTTAAAGCAATTATTTGATGCAGAACTAACTGCCTGCCCCCATTTGAAGCCGCTCGCCCCATTTGAAGTTTTCTCACTTCTCTTCTTCCTCCTCTTATCCATATCTACTTACTTAACTCTTCAATTTCTGCCTTTTTCCTTTGTCTATGCTCAATATCTTTTTTTTTTTTTAATTAAAGTGTATTGGGGAGACTATTGTTAGTAAAGTTACATAGATTTCAGGTGTCAGACAGAAAAAGCAGAGAAGCATATGATTTCAATATCTTCTAAGACTGCACTTCTCAACACTTATTTTTGAATCATCTGGGAATCTGGTCTAAAATACAGAGTCCTAGGCCCTGCTCCAGACTTCCTGATTCAGCGTCTCAGGAATGCAGCCCAGGAATCTGCCTTTGAAATGTGTGCCCCGGGTGATTCTAAGCCTCACTGGTTTACCCAGCATCAGTCCAGGGTCTCTGAGGAGTGTCACCCTGGAATGTTGTAGGCCGTGGGATGGCACTCTGTTCTACGGGGTCTGAGGCGGGCTAGGTGACCTGTCCGGTTGGCTGTATGGGCCAGCAGTCATCTGGCTTCTCTGTGGTCCCTGTGTTTATTTCAAGTAGCTCTGGGGGGGGGGGGGGGAGAACTGATTGAAATTATGGGAATTCTAAAGCCCGCCATGCCATGTAATGGTATTACCTTCCTGTCTACCCCCCCATACAAGCTAGAAAAGATGTCTATGCCCAAATGATCATCATATTTGTGCTTTGAATGAGACACAAAGATAATTTTTAAAAATTCAGGCTCCTGACCTCAATACCCCATATGAAAACAGCAATGCATTTCCATTAAACCTCAGTGTTTATCATGCCCACTTTCCTCCCTGAATTCGGGACTGAAGAATCTCCCTAGGGTGGACCTGGATGCCCTCCCTGGGGTTGGAAGCACCTGCAACACATCCTCCTCCCTCTACACACCAAAGGCTGCTTACCGCAATCACCCGTAACTTTCTGCAACACACTTAGCTGGTGCTCAGGGCAAGATGGAAGTGTTGGCGATTTCATGCTCCTGCAAGCAGCCTTCAAACAATGACAGATGGGAAGTTGGTGGAGAAATACCCCAGCTTATTCATCCCACCGGTGGGATAACTCTGGAACGTGTTCATCACCATCCCCCAGACTTCCCCAGTGGGATTTATCTCTAGGAGCCCACATGGTAACGCACATTTTATCACACACAGTTCTGGCTTCCTTCCCTTCTCACTTCTCTACTTTCCAACCAGTGTTTCCTGGGACTACCTTCCAAATCAATGACTTGCATTTGAGTCTTTACCTCTGGATCTGCTTCTAGGGGCACCCAAACCAAGACAGCCCACGACCCAAGACTTAACAGACATAAAGGTAAGCGAATGACTTTGAATGGCCCTTGAAACTGTAAGAGACAGGAGTGGAGGGCAGCAAACACTTATATCTGTGGCATGGTGGCATGATAGTCTAAATGATCAGACTGATTTCTGCTTCCTTCTCTGACCTCCATCCAAAACCTGTGGATGCTGAGTAACCTTGATAGTCTGTTTCCACTGCTGCCCCCCAAATAATGAGGTTTTTGCTACCCAGAGTGACTGGGCAGAGCAACACCAGTCCTGGTTGGCCCTGTTGCAGATTGAAGCTTCCATGTTCTATGTCAGGAGGTCAAGATCCAAGCACAATTTGGGATCTCAAGAAGTTGCTAGTTCATATCACAGGGAGTCCTTGGAGGCAGAACATCCCACATTTTTGTGTTCCTTCAACAAATGTTTATGGAGCACTTACTGCTAGTTGGATCTGGGGGATACAGAAGGAGTGTATAAGTTGAGTATGGTCAGGATGGTACTAGATGGAACTCCTCCAGCCCCTGTCCCAAGGGTCCTTGCTACATGGAAGCTCCCATCCTCTCCTTCCTGGAGGAAGCCCAAGCCTCACAAATGGTCTCTCTACATTTAGTTCAGGCCTCTCTGCTTTGTCCTCTACCCTGAGAGCAACTTTATCCTTCTGAAATACAAAACTACAAGTCACTTCCCTGCTCAATAACCTTCAGTAGCTCCACTTTGCCTATGGAGCAAAGTACAAATTCCCAATTATATATGCAGCCAAGGGTGTCCAAGTCTGACCCCAAATCATTTTTCTAACCTTTTTCACCACCTCTTTCCCTTTCCACCAGGTGGCTTGAACTCCCCCAAACACGCCATGTTCACTCACTGATCATTGGGCACCAGTTAGAATGTCACCTCTTCTATGAAGACTTCCTCACCCCCTCCCTCTACCTATGGCAGCACCAACAGCCACTTCCTCTATATCTCTTGCTATCATTGCACAGATAGCAAATTCAATATTGATCACACTATGTTGTCATTGTTCTGTGTCTGGCTTCTCCCAGAAGACTATGAGCTCATAGAAAGCATAGATGTTGCCATCTTGTATACATTTGTACCCTACTTGTGGGCTTAACATGATGCCTGGTACATGTGCATTTGTAAGAAATGTTTGAGAATGACTGCATGGGCTTCAGAAAGCCAAAAGGAGATTTAGCCCTTTCTCTCCAGTAATTGGCATCATTCCTGGCATCAGATCTGTTCCATACAATTGGATGGGAGTGTTAACTTGGGCTGTCGTCCTCCCAACTTCCTTCTGTTTGGGACTCCCAGTAGTTTTCTCCCTTGCTTTAGAACTGAGCTCTGGAGGTTGCTCCAAGATTTGAAGTCCCAAGGTGCCTGGAGCCAGAGCTGAGCAGATAGATTTTTATTTCTCAGAGGTGCGATTTGCTGTTATCATGGGACTCCATGGCATGTAGAGTCAGAAAGCTGATCACAATACAGCCCCTTATAGACATCCACGAGGACCCCTCAACTCTAAGGGGTGACAAGGAGAATCGAGAGGAAGAAGGAATAAGATCAAGGTGCATTATACCCAGATGAGTTGAAACGTCATTCACAGGTGGAGGGGAATGTCTCAGAAGGTACAGACTGTCGGCATCCAGGGAAGAGAGGCAAGGATGCATCAACCTCACAGGTGCTCAACGAAGCCAGCAGCCACTTACTCCTCTTAGAGGGTTGATGGCAGAGCCCACCTGGACCACACACATTGATCACTCTCAAACTAGAAATAAATAAACCAAACCTCCTCAATCAGCCCAAAGTCCACTTCTTCAAGGTACAGGCCAGAATGTTTCATTCTAGAGAGATCTGGGCTTTATATGTGATTAATACAGACCAGACCAGGCCTGATGCTTTGTGTTTTCTGTGCATCATCTCAATTAACTCTCATAATGAACCCTGGTTGGTAAGTGTTATAACTATCCCCCACTTTATAAATGAGAAATCGGAGGCTCAGTGAAGTTAAATAACTTGCCACACTCACACAGCTAATAAGCAGCAGAACTGGGATTCTTATCCGTTCTTTCAGAATTCATGATCTGTGTTTGGGACTTCCACAGGATGCCACCTTGAGTACAACGCCTTCCCTGATGTTCAGAGAGAAGAAGCCGTATAGAAACGAGGTAGGGGCCCTGGCTCCTGGCACTTGGCCGCCAACTAGCTGTGTGGCCGTGGATAAGGCTCCCAATTTTCTGGACCTTAATCATTTCCTCAGTAGGCAAGTGTGTGGACCAGATGATCTATAAACCTCCTTTAGGCTTAGCATTCTGGGTCTATGGTGGAATCATATTTTCTTTGATGCATGGCTATCACGGGTAGGTATCTGCACTCTAATAAAAGACTAGCTGATGGGAAATGAGATTGAGTTTAAGCAGTTGGCATATCCCTGAATCGTGGCATAAGGAAGAACTTTAGTTGTCATTTTTAGGCTGTTGCATTGATAAAGCTTCTCGGAGGGCCAGATTTTTGGCTTCGTTGACACATTCTGGCTCTCACGTGTTAAGCCCCTTGGGTTAGGTTTGCCCATCTCAGGCTGTCAATGTCCTGAGGACAGTAATTCTCCTTAAATTGTTGTGTTTAACCCAGTGAGTATCACAAATGGACGAATGACGAACACCTCTGGGGATGATGATCGTGGTGGTAAGTTAATAACTATATTTTCAGGATTATGTGGGATTTTCACAGTCACTACAAAGTATTCCAATTACTACCACTGCGTAACAAATCATCCCCAAATTTAATGACATAAAGCAACACTTTCATTATGGTCATAGATGGATTCTGTGAGTCAATAATTCAAACTGGGCACAGTAGGGATGGCTTGCTTCTGCTCCACATTGTTTGGGACCTAAGTTAGGAAGACTCAATGGATAGAGGTCACTGGATGGCTGGGGGCTGGAATCACCTGAAGGATCTTCACTCACATCTAACAGTTGATCCTGGCTGTTGGCTGGGACATCAGCTTGCTCACGTATACGTGGCCTCTTCGTGTAGCTGCTTGGGCTTCTTCACACCATGGCGGCCTCAGGCCCGTTGGACTTTTCATGGCAGTCCAAGGCTCCAAGTGTCAATGTTCCAGAAAGCAAGGCAGAAGCCATATTACCTTTTATGACTTAACCTTATATGTTACTTCCACTTCATTCTATTGATTACAAGTGAGTCATTAAGGCTGGATAAGATTCAGGGGGAAGGGATAGAGTCTCCCTCCTACAGATGGGAAGAGTGTCAAAACTGGTACTGCATTTTCATTCTTCTGCAGGGCAGGAACTGTGCCTTAGTTGTCTCTGAATTCCTACCATCTAACATGGGACATGACACAGAGTAGATGCCCGATGAGTGATTGGTAGAGAAAGCAATGAATAAGGAAGGACAATTCATCCCATTGAAGAGAGTCTCGCTGAGGAGTATAGATTTAGTCTTTTTCACCTTTTTTTTTTTTTTTTTTTTTTTTTGGATGACATTTGGTTTCGTATTTCAACAATAAAATAAATCATGGTTTGTGAATGACCTGCAGACTGTAAAAAAGGTCAATGGCGTTATGATAGTTTTGCTTTTAAGGAGCATTCTGTGGTCACTAATTCTTCCTCGACCTAGTATGGCCCCTGATTTTTGAATTTGTTCCATGGTTTCCAACAAGATGATTGAGAAATTGGGTTCCACCAGAACAGATTGAACATTTTCTGGTGAGGTCGGAGCTAACTTCCCCGATCTGACTGCCCAGTTCTTCTTAGTCTGTACTCTTCTACTTAAGTTTTAGCCGTTCCCGCTTTTTGCTTTGCCTTGACTCCTCTCGTGTTTCTCCTCCTCCTCTCCTTTCTTCTGTCCCTTTGCCCCTGCCCACTGCACTCTCTTTCTGTCCCTTTTTCTTTTGTTGCTCCCTTCTTCCCTGCCACCCCATCCCCCTGCCCCGCTCCTCTCTCTCTCTCTCCTCCTCCTGTCTTTCCTTTCCCTTCCCCAGCTCTGTCTCACCCTTTGCCCCTCTCCCAAAGCCACTGCCTCCAGCTTGCAGATGGGAGTGTCTCCAGGATTGTCAGAGAAGGCTAGGACTGGGGAAGCCAAACCACCCATCATCACCAGAAGGAGAATGACTAGATTTGGATTAGAACCATTGGCCCTTGGAATTCTCTTCCCCACTGGTTTTGTATATGGCAGTTCATTTATGGGCATCAATTTATGACATCACATGAAAGGCTGAAAGTTTCTTTGGCTGCAAACTAGCATGAAAAGGCCAATCTTACAAAGACACGACAGAAAATAATCCTTTAAGAACAAAAACCATGACAATGGGAATTTGTCATTCCCAAAATAGCATTTGGAAAATACTAGTCACACAAACATATGCCAGCGGAGACCTCAGACAGCATCTTGCCCATCTTCTGAGTTAAGGGAGAAGAGAGCCAGAAAGGAAGAGCTGTAATAACCAGCATCGCAGGGTGCCAACTCTGTCCCAGGCACTTGATTCTTTTATTCCAGTTGTGCAACAACCAGATGATTGGAATCATCAAACTTATTTCCAAGATGAAGAGACAGAAACTCAGAGAGTGTCAGTAACTTCTGCAAGGCCACATAACTGGAAAATAGCAGAGCAGAGATTTGAACCCATAATCTAGGATGAGTCCAAAAACTGTGCTCTTAACCATCAGACTACGCTGTGTCTCTAAGTGACCTTTTATCTGCTCCACGCCCAGGGTCACACATTTCACAAAGGTAAATTGAGCAGTGTTTTGAATTCAAAAAGTGATGCTACAGTTCAAGTCAAAGTCAGACTTTGTTGAACTGAATTCTAATGGAAGAGACTCAGAGCAGAGACCCTAAAAGACTTAAGGATGGTCCTCTGTAGGAGCAACTATGAGCTTAGAGAGCAAGGACCATGGCAACGTGGTTCAGTGATTCTAAGACTCAGACTTCAAGCCAGTATCCCAAGGCTCAAAACTAAATCTGCTTCTTCCTAGCTTAGTCTCGGTTTCCTTATCTGTAACATGGGTGGGAGTAAGTTATCTGCCTGATATGGTAGATGTGACAGACAAATAAGATTAATAAGCACAAGGTTCTTAGAACAATGTCTGACACAGGAAGCTCTTCATAAGAATGTGCTCTGTTATTGCTCAGTGTTGTATCTCCAGGGCCTAACATAGTTCTTAGCACGTGGAAGGTGATCAATAAATATTTGTTGAATAAATGAAGAGTAATATATTAGTAGTTCTCATGGTACTCATCTGGTCTTCATCCTCTCAAACCAGAAAACAAGAAAAAATGAGTTTCTCCTTCATTCTACCTTACAGATTTTCCATATGTTGAAGCCTGATTCTTCAGTGATTGAAACCACTTTTCCTTGGCAAAGCCTGGAGGAGCCTGAGGGCCAGCTGTTTTCCACGTTAATCCTTTTCTGAGGCCCATTTTACCATGGAAGTGACATCTTAAAGATGTGGAAGACCACAGCCTCAGGACTCTCAGTTATAACTGTCAAAAACCTGACTCAATCTGGAAGAAGCCAAGAGCTGAGTTTATAGACTCAACTGCAAACTAAGGGATGACATGGCTAGATCCAGGGGTTCAAATGATGTCACTGGCACTTGGTCTGGTTTGACCTCTAGCTCTGCCTTCTTTAGTGATGGCTCTATTCTCTGGCAAGTTCTTCTCTGTGATGGCAAGATGGCCACCAACAGTTTCAGACTTATATCCCCAAGGCTCCAAAACCAGGGGAAACAAAACATTTGTTTGTCGGCTCACTCCAGCCAACGCCCCAGTTTTAGTGCTGACTGGACCAATTTGTGTCATGTGTTCATCCCCGAACCAATCACTGTGCTTCCAGGAATGGAACAGTTTGATTATCCAGGCTTCATACATGTGTTCTCCACCTTAATTTCAAGGGATAGAGCCAGCCCCAGACAAAGTAGAGGACTGAGACTGAGATGGTATTCCAGTGGACTGGGTGGACACGAAAAACAAACTGCCATTATAATCAGCTATAATATAGGGGTGCCTAGCAAGTCTATAGCACCTTCTTGAAAAGGGTAGTGGATATGTAATCCCCATCTTACCTAAAGCTTTTTCTTGTATGGCACCCCACAAACCTCCCTCAAGCTCTCAGGCAGTGATTTTTCAAAACTTTTCACCTCTTCCTCCAGCAACAAATAAAATTTATATTGAGAAGTAGCATACATATAAACTGAAACAAATGTTTCACCAAACAAATTTACTTTTTATTACCTGCAATGCGCTCTGATAGTTTCCATTCTACTGTATCCCATTCTCTTCTATTTTTATTAATTCTGTTATATTCCTTTCCACTCCATTCCATTTTATTCTTATTTTTATTAGTCAGGGCAATACTTGCTAGGCGCTGAAACAAAAGCCCCCTAAATCTTGCTGGCTTAACAAAATAAAAGTGTATTTCTCGTTCATGTCCTAGTCCAATGCAAATCAGGCAGCTCTACCTAATGGCTTTCTTGCCCATCCAGAGATCCAGGCTCTTTCCATAGTATGATGCCACCATCTTCAACACACACAGGATCATGGCAGAAAGGAGAGAGGGAGGGAGGAAGACAGGGAGGGAAATGAGAGAGAGAGAGCGAGAGAGAGAAATAGATAGAGTCAGAGGACTCTCACTTTTGCCTACACTCCATTGGCCAGAACGTAGTCACATAGTTCCAACCTAACTGGAAGGACCACAGGGAAACAGTCTGAGCACCCAGGATGAGAAAATGAGATTGATGAGCACTAGGCATTCTCCCACACTATTTTATTCTAGTTTGTTAAGAAAAAGGAAATACTGGCTTTGACCCACTCCATGGAATTCAAGCCTCTGTAATGGTTGTAACGCATTAGTTATAAAGACCTGGCCCTAGCAGACTGCCTTGATTTTTCCACCTTGTGGACCCCACCTTTCTTTGCTTCTGCCTTTCTGTTCTCATCTGTCGTGGCACTTGACTTCTTTGTCCCTGGTGAAGAGAACCTGACCCCCTTCTCGACCACCTTCCTTCTGTACACCCCCTCACCCCCGCCCCCCAAAGCTTTGCCTGAGAACCTTCTACTGTGAATCCGACACTCCTTGAAGCAGTCTGTGGCTGCTATAGCAGCCATGGCTCCTGTCCCCTGCCTCGTGCTGTCTTTCTCCGTCTCTCTCATCCCATCTATCTACTTTCTTACCCTGCCCAGCTCTGGGGCCTGTGATGAGCAGGTTTTGCTTCCATTTCCTGTCCTGAGATGGTAAATGAGACCAGGTTCTGTGGGGCAGCTAACAGCCCCTCCAACTCTGGGGTTCTGCCCTGGGCTGGCTCCAGAGTCTGTCTACGTCAGGACTGAAGTAATTGAGCCAGCCAGGCATGTAATAAGATAGCTCTCTTCCCCCTCCCTCACCGCTACTATGGTGAGTGGCTATGGAATCTAATTCTAGCAGCATCTTTATCTCTGCAATGGGCCTCAGGGTTCATTATCTAAAAAGCATTGGCTGTTAGCACAGTAGCAAATCTGTTACCATAGAGGGGAGCAGTCCCTTTAAAACCAAGTGGGGTATAGAGGCCAGGATCTTGGTCTCCCCAGTTAAAAGGCTTTCTGGTTCTGGAAGAATTACAGGTTAACTGCTGTGCAAGTAGATACACAATTTTAGTCAATACTTCAATGATGTTTATATGTACTAGACATTGTTTGGCGTGCTTTATAATGTTAACTCATTTAAGCCTCACAGAAACTCTACAGATGAGGAAACTGAGGCTCAGAGAGGGCAAGGAGCTGCCCAAGATCACACAGCTAAAAAAAAAAGTAGAACCAGGATTCAAACTTAGGCAGCCTGGCTCCCGACACTGCCTTCTTGACCACTAAGTTATACTGTTCCCACAAGAACAATTTGTATTCGTATATAATATTTATATGCTGCTTACAGTTTTGAAATGTTTTCACATACTTTTCTGACCCTCACAAGAACCCTGTGATCTAGCTATTATGAGGAACAGGAGGCTTCCATTTTACCACTGAGAAAGTTGACAATGCTTTGGAGCCAGCTTGAACCAGCCTCCCAGGGCCAATTGTTAAACTTTCAGGAATTTTGCGAGTCAGTTGTAAACAATGGTTATGATTTACAATGGAATTATAGAAAACTACAATTAAAAATTATATTCAAATAAAGGTAATAAATACTGTAAATTCATCCCTTCCTAATTCTTTTACTATATTCCAGGCACTTGAGGTTACCTGTACTATCTCTAATGTGTCTGTACAGTGGAAATAATATGTAACAGGGTTCCACTGAGCAACTCTTCTCAACTCCACGTTTAGTGATATCACATTGGTAGCTTTAAATCAGCCATGGGAGTAGTATTTACATTAAGGAAATGAACAAATTAAATGAAGGGATCCCCTCCCCGCCAGGAGAGCTGGTTGTTAAATATTTACCAGTATGTCCCTGTTCCCATAAGTCTGACCCTCTCTGTTCCATACATGTTTCAGGTGTGTGCACAATATGACTTATCTTCCTGCCCTTCTCCGTATTGTATCTCCAAAGCCTAACATGCGAGGTCTGACAATTAAGTTTGCGAACTCATCCTAGAAAAAGTGCTACAGACCTCATTGCTGAATATCACTACAATCACCTTTGAAGTACTCCCCTTGGGAAGCTATGCACTGATGCCAGCGCCTAGTCCACCCTTCAAAGCAATGTTGGAACTCTTTTTCTGGACTGGCCATCAGAGCTTTCGTCGTATTACCCTCGATGTCCTGAATGTCATCACAATGTCTTCCTTTCAGTATTTCCTTTATCTTCAGGTAAAGAAAGAAGTCATTGGGGACCAGATCAGATGAGTAGGGTGGGTGTTCCAATACAGTTCTTTGTTTACTGGCTAAAAACTCCCTCACAGACAGTGCCGTGTGAGCTGGTGCATTGTCGTGATGCAAAAGCCATGAAATGTTGGTGAAAAGTTCAGGTCATCTAACTTTTGCACGCAGCCTTTTCAGCACTTACAAATAGTAAACTTGGTTAACTGTGTGTCCAGTTGGTACAAATTCATAATGAATAATCCCTCTGATATCAAAAAAAAAGGTTAGCAACAGCATTGCAATAAGTTCACGAACTTAATTGTCAGACCTCCTTCCTCTCAAATTCTTCATCAAGACTCCAGTCCAGTCTCCTGTGTCTCTCCACCTCTCTCTCTTTGACTCTCACATCCCAGAAAGACCTTCCCCAGCGGCCCACAGCTGCCCTCACTTGGCCTGAGTCCTCTGACATCCAGCCAGCCCCAAGGCCCTCATTCCTGCCAGGACCAAGTTCTACCCACATTTTTGCAACTTCCAAGCATAAAGACCCACCCACCGTCCTGTTTTCCCTCTCAGACGGAGTCAGTGAGGCCCGAAAATGTTCCCGCTCCAGACTTCTCTCCCACGGTCTAACTAGCCGGGTGGGGAAGGGGATGGTTAGCCTCTCCGTGTGTGTTCCCTGGGAGCTGGTTGCAGATCAAAGAATGGTCCTTCCTTAGTCTTAATACAGAACACCCCAACCATGCCAAATGTTCCTGCTTGGCAGCCTGAGCCCTGACTTATGGGTGTCCAAGGGTGGCAGGGATGTTAGTGAACAATCTGATGTCTAATGAGCACAAAATATACGTTCATCTTCATTCTCTCTGAAATGTAATTAGATTTTTTATTAAATTAAGGATTCCCTTTCATTCACTAGTTCCGTTACAGCCGCATGCACTTGTGAGAATTTCTAGAACATTATCATAATATATGAATATACATAGGGATCATTATATGCCAGGCACTGTCCTAATTGCTTGAATAATCTGAAGAAGTAGGTACTATTAGCACCTCCATTTGAAAGATGAGAAACTGAGGCACAGAGAGGTTAAGTAACTTGCCCAAGATCACACAGTTAGTAAGGGTGAAACCAGGTCTTGAATCCTACCAGCATGGCTTCAGAGCGTATGCTCTTAAAGTTATGCCAGATGGTCTTAAATCTAGCTAGTTCTCCCTCTGGGCTTTGGTAGCATTCTGTTTATACCTGGGTTAAGAACTTAGTACATTTTATTGTCAAGGTCTACAAGTTGTCTATACCTCTCCTGGTTCTTCACCTTGAACTCCTTGAGGAAAAAAAAATCATGTTTTTTGTTTGTTTGTTTGTTTTTGTCCAGGGCAGAATCTAGTATGTGCTAAGAGCTTGCCAAATGTTAGTTAAAATCAATGGCCCAGCTTGCTTTCAAGATAAGAAAACATCACTTTCATCTGAGGCTCAGAGACCTGATAGAAAAGATGACAGACAGAGGCCAGGTGAGAGAACCCCCGTCTAATGGCCCCTAGTCTGGCACTTGTTATGCCGTGCTTCACTCTTCTTATTATTAGTTTAGAAAGTTGGGGGCCAGGCTATGGGGACCTAGAGCAGGT
Source organism: Rhinolophus sinicus (assembly GCF_057876585.1). Taxonomy (NCBI): domain Eukaryota; kingdom Metazoa; phylum Chordata; class Mammalia; order Chiroptera; family Rhinolophidae; genus Rhinolophus; species Rhinolophus sinicus. Next base: position 11,552,080 of record NC_142518.1, read on the forward strand.
TGGCATTGCCCACCCATCATATTGGAACACTGGTCCGTGGCTTCTCCCAGAAAGAGGGTGCATGTCCCAAGCCCACTCCCAGGAGAGACAGAAAGGATGAATGGCCATCACCATGCTGATCACTCCCTGCTGGTGCAGGTAGGCACAACTGGGGCAGGAGGCCAGCCTTCAGCCTCACCTGATGAGGCTGAAGACGTGCAGATGCCCAGAGCACGGAAGCCTTCAGAACGAAATCCAGAGACTCCTTATTCACTTTGTATGTGCATCAGGATTATTCTGACCCAAAATCTATCAAACAAAAGGCAGAAAGTTCCTAAACCACGAATCCTACCCCCCACACACACACATATCTAACATGAGCAGAGATCGCCTATCTTATGTACCTTTTCTTTAAGCCTCGGGTTTCAACTGGCTGTTTGCATCCTTACCTTTAGGTGCAGAGAATAAAACTCCTGTTTAACCAAAATGCAAATAGCCAGAAAAAGAAAAGGGGGGGCCAGGCTCTGCGTTATTTTACAAATGACAAGTAAACAAGATAATACTGGGGATTTAAAAAATTCAATTAACCTCCGGGATATCACAAGGTCTGCGTAATTCATAGGACCTATGCAATGAAATGTCAATGGTGTCACTAAGGTCTTGGCAGAGCTTGAAGTACCTTTGACAGATCAAAGAAAAAATAAAACATTATTCCACTTAGGGGCAGTGTTATGGATAACTTGGCATTACAGTTCTTTGGAAATGATTAACTCTGTGGTATTGATGGTAACGATCCATTTTCTGGCATAATGAATTAGGCATTTCTCCATTGTCCCGTGCTTGGCTTCATTCTGTGTGTATATATCAATGGCAACTCTCTTTTTTTTTTTATACCTTTCAGTTTCTCTCTCTCTCTCCCTCTCTCTCTCTCTCACACATACACACACACACACACACACACACAAAACAACAAACAAACAAAAATCACAACAAACAAACAAACACCCCATAGGCTGCCAGAGGAGAGAACACGAGCCTGGAAGCTGATTTATTTGTATTACCCCGAGTAACCTATTTCCTATCTGAGACATGAAACCACATCAAGGGGGGACCATTTTTACTTCTATGAGCTTGGAGGGAAATTGCTACTCTTCATCTGGGAGTTCAGAAAACTTTGCTGAAAAGTGTCCATTTTCATCTAATACTTTCTCCTTCTGAAGGGCCCTTGTTTTTAAGGAATAATTCTTCCAACAAAGACTCACCCATCAGGCATCCTACTCATGATTAATCTGTGAGAATAAGAAACAGCGTTTAAGCGGCTGATATACTTTAGCAGCAAGAGAGAATCACAGCTTCTAATTTCTGAAACTCATGCTTGTCTTGTGACTGTGGGATTTTTAAACTGCAGGAACACCAATAGAAATAAGGGAAAAAGATGGAAAAGTCAGCTAGTGTGATATCTTGATTAGATTCTGTTGTAGTGTCCCTCTCTTCAGTTTGTTTTGTTTTGTTTGTTTGTTTTCTAATGAGGAGCTGCCTCTGAGAGTGCTAATCTGTCTTTAACATCATGGCATTTCCTTATATTATGCTGAACCATCTCCATGGCATTTAAAAGTGAAATATTTGCTTCAGAAATAAAAAGATAGGCAATAAAGTGTAGCTGTAAACAGCCTTCATGGCTTTATTTTTCATAGATAAATACACAATAAGTTCAAAGTAGAAATGAATTCCTAAAGCAATACTCCACTAATCTGTATTCGGGGGTCTCAAGCGTATTATCTGTAATTTACAACCAATTTAAATGGCATTAACAGTCTTCCCCTTCTGGGAATTTAAATTTGCATCCTACCATTGAATTAAACAGTGATTGCATATTTTCTATAGGGGACAGGATGCTCTTTGATGCTTGTTTTGAATAATGAAGCATCTATTCATGCACAGGGTGCAATGTGCTCCTTTGTCCTCAATGTAATTGAAGCAAAATGTGAGTTAAAGAGATTTCCCACCCTTAGCCAAAGGTTTGTTGATTGGCGTCTATTTTCATCTATTCAAAATTAAGAAAACAGTCATCTCTCACTGCACTGGAAAATCATTTACCCAAAAAGACCCTACATGAAGGGAGGTCAAGTTTTGCCTCATTTGATCTTTTCAACGATGGAGCAGGATGTCAGAAAATATTGCAAACTAACCTTTGGGGGAATGATATTGTGGAATAATTTGCAATTCTTCTCTAGGACCAAGAGTATTAGAAGTAGACGATAGGGGGAGGGAGAATATAGCCTGCTTCCAAAGCAAGAAACTTAAATAACCTTGCTCTCCCACACCAAACTATACTGAGGTGGGAAGGAAGATTTCTTGCAATTACAGAATCTGAATCTTTAGAAAGCCAGGCATGACAAGTCCATGCAGGGTGCTGTCAGTTTCCCATAGTGTGCCAGACACCAACAATCAATTATAGGCCTCTTTGCCATTAAGTGAAGATAGAGCCTCATACTCAAGTGCTCTGGGCAGTTAACAGCAGTTGATGTGAGTTGGCGCTAGAAGTGAAACCAATTTGCCATTTCAGTTAATCTACCTATCTCACTTAATAGGTGGTTCTAGAAAGATGGAGGTCTCAAAGCTGGCCATTGGCAGAACCGGCATTAAGAACTTGCCATTACTGATTGCTCAATAGTGCCCTTTCCACCTAACACCACTAGCATGCTCCCTGAGCCTGTTGGGTGCGTCATTACATCCCCAGGGCATAGCGCCTAGTAGACGCTCAATAATTACTTTTTTTTAACTGAATGAATAAGAGAGATACATATTTTTAAAAGATACACATTATGGAAAAGAAGTTCCTCCTTCGAAAAAAAATAATCCCTTTGAACCAGCTGAACATAATTAGACAAGGTCCAAACAAAATGTTAGCATTTGTTTAGCAAAGCCTTTATTTAGAGATAGGGATGTCACATGTATAAATAATATAAACAAGAACAAAGCATTTAAGAGAAGAAAGTGTTTTCAAAGACCTTAAAGCCCTTTGAAAATATCTATTTTTTAAGAGAAGTAAGCCTTTATTTCCTTGTTTCACAAATAAAGCTGGCTGTGCTTGAAAATATCTATTAATATACCACTCATATGCAATTGCAAACCATTATTCATTGTAGAGATGCCGAGGAACTCACTCTGTTGAATTTGAAATAAAATCACATTGACAGATTGAAGAATTTAGACTTTTCAAGAACTGAAAGAGTATTTCCTATGTATTACTCTGTATTAGTATTCTGGTGTCTTTCCCTTGAAGAAGGAAAGGCTAAGTGGTCCTGACACTTGGCTAGAGCCAAAGTTCTTTGATATTAAATGTCAGCCCTTTTGCTTTACAATGGAACACATCTTCGGGATTTAAAATGATGGAAAATTGCAAAGTTCAACTGTCCCACATTCTTAACATAAGTATATTCCAGTGGTTCAGCCAGGGACAATTTTTCCCCTCAAGGGACATTTGGCAATGTCTGGAGACATTTTGGCTGTCACAACTGGGAGGAAGGGGTGCTACTGATACCTATGAGTAGAGGCCAGGATGCTGCTGGACATCCGACAACACAGGCCAAAACATCAATCGTGCCGAGGCTGAGAAATCCTGCTGTATCCTCTCCATCCACAACTATTCATATGAGTTCAGCCCTTTGTTGAATTTAGAATGCATCCATCTGTGGCGAATAGGACTTTTCACTGTGGTTATCAGAATATTCTATTTCTTTTTCTGTTAAGATACCAGTTTCCTTATGTCAAGGGAAGGGTAGATACTGGTTCCTTTTGTTTGCCTTCTCTCAGCACCACACTAAGGATTAGCTCAGGTAGCTCAATTCCGGGATTTTCAAGAGCACAGAGAAGGGTTTCAAGGGCTCCCTGGGGTCTCAGATGCACTCTGCTAGTACACTTAATGTCCGTCTAATGAAGGCAGCGCGAAGCATGAACTGCCCACTACTGCATAAACCTGAGGATGGCTTCCCTTTGAAGTTTATGACCCAGTTGCATAGAAGGAAGAGAGAATTTTTTTTTTTAATTTTCATTTATTGCTGTTCCTCTACTAATTCTAGTTCTGATGCTGACTTGCTTTGTGATCCTGGAAATTGAGAGCAATTGCTTGCCTTTTCTGCTTCTCAACTCTTTTATCAATTATGTGGCATTCATACTGTTCTACTGGAAGATAAAAGGGGAGGGTGAAAGCCAAGATGTTTCAAGTGCTATCTGGGGTGGGAGGATTGTACTTCGAACTGTAGGGTAGGGACTGTACCCTGTAGTTCCAGAACCCAGCTGGTTGCGCTTGACACAAAACAGGTACATAACAAATAAGTGTTGGTGGTACTTTGGAAACTATTTGGCAGAATCTACTGATGCTGAACAGTGATCTAGTAATTATACTCCAGGATATGTACCCAAAAGAAATGGGTGCATATGTCCTGCAAAGGATAAGTACAAAATGTTTCATAGCAGCTCTATTCATAATAGCCAAAAATACAAAGAACTCATGTGTCCATCAACAGGAGAATAGATACAAAGTGTTCATACAATGGAATGATATAGTGCAATAAAAAATTCAGCTACTACACATAAAACTCTCAGCAGAATGCCTGATAGTAAGGGATGTTCAGTAATAATAACCATAATGACAATAGTGATAATAATAATTATTAGGCATTCACTATGTGCCAGGTGCTTTTAGAGGGTTTATACATAGTAATTCATTTCACCTTCAGAACAACCCTGAGGATAGTTTCTATTTCTAGTACCATTTTACAGAAGTGTATCATGAGGAACAGAGAGGTTAAGTAAAATTTTGTTGAACTAATCTGAAATACAGATACATTCTGACCTTTTAAAAAAAGTACTATATATAAAACAATATTGGGGAAATTGGAAAGCAATGCTCTCCCTCACATTTAGTGTGGACATATCTTTTCTCCCCTGTGTTTTATTTAGTGCTTTGTTCAAGACCTTTTGCTCTTGTACCTTTTGATCAATATTATTTTTCAAAATCCAAAGCCCATGCAGATGCTGCTATTGTGATGAAGGGCTACCATTTAGTTAATAGAAACCTGAGGAGGCATTTTGCCTTTGACTTACCTTGCCTGCCCAGCAACAGGGCCGCCTCTGGGCTCCTGAAAACCTGAGGGTGCAGTTCTGAGGCAGGTGGTGGTGGGGGCTTGGGGACCTCAGCTTCCCTGTCAGATAATGAAGGCGACACCCCTTGGGGGCCCAGGGCAGCAAAGACGTGATGGAAAGGGCTACTCCTCCCACCAGGCAGTTTCAAGACCTCTGCAGTTAATATGGTGTCCACGCTTTACGTGGGTCCATGGAAATATCATTCAGGCTATCATATGATTTGTAGTGCCCCAAGTGTTTATCTTTTTGGTGTTGAGGAAATTGGAGTGGGGTGGAGAGTCACCAGAGTAATGAGAACTGAGGCCGTGTCTCAATTGTTCACATCAAATGCTTCTGCACATTAATTTAGACTCACAAAAATTTCTCCATTATGAAAGAAAATATATACAGGTGACAAAGGAGTGTTCACTCTCTCATCACTGCCCTCCCCCACCCCCGTCATACATATTGGACAAAGCTGCCATTGATAATGACAAATTCGTGTGTGAGCACGATCACATCCTAGCTGCAAGTTTATTTATGGTTTGCTCAAGGTTTATTCCCCACCCCCACCCCTGCTTCCCCAATGGCAGAGCTCTGAGCCGGCAGAGATGGGGCTATTAAATCCCCTCATCTGCAGCTCATCTCTGCTCTCAGCAGCAGCTGGTGCCTCCCCTCTGCAGAGCTGGCCCTGGTGGATGTCATTACTTGGGGAGCGGGAGTTCTGGCCCAGGTGATGGATAATGCGAGCCCTGCTTTCTTGGGGCCTATTCTGGACACAGGTTTAGAGTAGCTCAAAAATTCAGTAGGTTCAGTGCTTTTAACTGGATTTAACTGGCTGTGTTTTGTGGGGTCCAAATGAATAAATTGCCTGAAAAAATTTTTTAAAAATCAACTGGAGAGCAGAAGATAATGTCTTCGTCTTGAAATTCTCAGGACATTGAGTAAAAATTCCCTTTCTTAAAGGAAACCTTCTAGGATGTTTTAAATTTTTAAAAATATTTCATATAAGTATGAATTATTTTTTTATTAATTGACTTTTTTAAATTATACAAGGAATGGAGGGTCACTGTACAACTTATAAAATAGAAAATTTAAAAAGAAGAAATTGAAATAACACTCAAAGAACCAAAATTTGGCATATAACATTCCAATTTTCCCCTACGTATATGTTTCTATACTTATTTACTTAATGGAATACTAATGCTCTTAGTGATTTGTAAGCTGCCTCTCCCCCCATTAAATAGTATTTCCTGGACACCTTTCAGGTTAATAGATAAATGCTTCCATGCTGTTATTTAATTCAGTTGCTTAGCATTCTATTGCATAATGTACTAGAGTTAATTTAAGCAATCCCCTTTTATAAGAGTCTCATGCCCTACCGACTGAATTAGTCAGGCAACCCAAGCAACCCCCTTTTGTAGACATGTTTCTGAAACTGGTTATTTCCAGCTATCCATTGTCATAAATAGAACTGTGGTGAATAATCCTGAAGGCAAATCTTTGTTTACATTCATATATGTTCTCTTAGAAAAATGTGCTAGAATTGCCATTGACAGGGCAACCGGCATTTTTAAGGCTTTTGATATGTATTACCAAATTGCCTCCAGAAAGCAGCACTTGCCCATTCATTTACCAGGAGTCTATGAGACTGGCCTACTCCCCAAACACAGTGGGGTTTGTTTAAACAACATTTCAAAAGCCTGTGATTAACTTCCTTTCGATTGCTTTTCATCTCATTCTATTATGCCCTCGGTTTCTCTCTGTTCTCTACCCACTGCTCTGGTACTGTCAGAAAGCCATGAGAGGGGGTAGAACCCCAAGCAGAACCCATTAAAGGAACTGATTTTGGCAAACTCTCAAGGAATTTCAGTTTCATGCTGAAACAAGACAACACAAAGAGCTACCCATTCATTCTGCGCAAGAGGATATTTACATTACGTTTTATAACAGTCATAAATGAAAATGGCATTAATCTGCCAAGTTGTTGATTTTAAAAGAGAAAAAGGGAGGAGGAGGTGGTTGACCTACTAGAGAAAGCCCTGTGTCTGCCAGAGCTTTGCTGTGAGTATGATTTTAAATAGCAGGGCAAAGGTGAAGAAGCCGGCTCAACATCTCTGTCTCCATGGCAACAGCATCTCAGCTCTGAGGCTCTGACACAACGGCTGGGACCAAAATACACTCCTCATGCACAATTACACTGCAAGTTAGTAGTTTCTTTTTATTCCTTATAAATGTACAATTGAAAAATATGTGCAAGGTCAGAAAAAGAGCAAATCGCGCACAACTGGAGGAGAGTCTTTAAAATGACTAAACGAAGAAAATGAACATCCAAAGGGCTTGATAAAGATCTGCAGCCTACCCTTACTATGTACAGAGAGATCGAAAATCTTTCTTGTGTGAGTAGAAAAAATATCTATGCACGCCTATAAGGGTGAACATTAACTTTCAAAAATGTCCTTTCCCTAAATTTTTAATACAGGTCAATCTTGCTTTTAGCATATCCACCTAGCTCAGATTATGATTTAATCAATTAAAGCAACCACCCAATTTACATATCTGGAAGCTCCTCATATGCTAAACCTAACAAAATTTCAAAGAAACTTCATTAGCCTTGAGTTGTAGAGGGCATAAGTGGTCCCCTTTCAGGTCAGTTAAAACCTACAAGTGGTCACTAATGCCTCCTTGAATCCTGTTGAAGTCTACCTTTCTATTTAGTTTTAAAGGAACTTGAAAATAAAAAGGGGCAAAATTGTGATTATAAACTGTTAGGTTCTTTCTGAGCTGGTACTTCTGCCAGCAAGTGAGTAATGTTCAAGAAACCTGGAGTGATGATATAACTATTAAAGCTACTTAACATTTAGTTCTTAGAGAACGTACCTCAATAAATGTCAAGCAAATGACTGAATGAATGAATGAAAACTACCAAGGGAATGTGAAGTAGACATGTGACAGGTTCCCTACATGTGTACTTCCATTGAATGTGCCAAGAGCATCTAGTTCAGTTTATCTCAACCAGGGACGATTTTGCCTCCCAGGAGGCATTTGGCAATGTCTGGAGACATTTTCATTTGCCACAACTGGTGGGGGGGACTACTGATATCTAATGGGTGGGGGCCAGGGATGCGGCTGAACATCCTACAACAGTACAGGACAGCACCCACAACAAAGAATAATCCAGCACAAAATGTCAATAGTGCTGAGGCTAAAAATCTCTGGTTTAGTTTGATTGTCTATGTGGCTATTTTTAGTTCAGAGGGTTCTGTGGGGAGATTAAATGGTTTTAGGTTCTGTATTCCATATAAATGTAAAATTCTCCTTGAATTGAGTATTATTAGGTTGGTGCAAAAGTAATTGCGGTTTAAAAGGTTAAAAATAATTGCAAAAAGTGCAATTACCTTTGCACCAACCTAATAGTAGTGTGTTCATTGTTTTTATTATTACATGATTTCCCCCTTACTTACACAATGTGTTCTATTTTATTTTAGGCAAACACCTGAAAGCAAAAAACAATAAATAGAAAATGAGAGGTGAAGCATTAAAAATGAAAGCGCAGGATTCATTCTTTCAAAGTGGCTGGCACAGAGGAGTGCTCAATAAACATTAGCTATTGTGATTTGCCCTACATTTTTCAGCATGAAAAAACCATAACACAAAATAATGTATTGTGTGTTCATTGCTGAAATAACAATAAAAAAACACTTAGGTACACACTACCCAATACCTTTGAAACCCCTATGTGTCTCCACCAAAAGTATTTTACCCTTCATCTAAGAAAACCATTATTCTAGTTCCTTGATAGAGATAGAGATATATGGATATATAAATTACTTGGCTTCCTTTGTCCTTGAACTTTATATAAATGGAATCATACTGTATGTATATTTCTGTGAATTGCTTATTTCACTCAATATTATGCTATTTTACATTCCTTCATGTTCACATAAATTATAGCTCTAGCTATAGTTGATCTATTTTCACTGTTGTATATATAGTAGTCTACTGCATGGTTATATCACAATTTATTCATCCATTTTACTGGTGCTGGCCATTTGCTTTTCCAGTTTTTGCCTATTATAAATAAGGCTGCTATGTACACTATTGTACATCTCTCCTGGGGCACACGTACAAGGGTTTCTTTGAGTGAAATTACCAGGCTGAAGGTTTCTGCATATTAACTTTTACTAAGTAATGCCAAATTCTTTTCCAGAGTTTCTTGTACTAATTTGCACACTTATCAACAGTATACAGAGATTATTATTGCTCCAAGATACAGAAACAGTGAACAATTTTTATAACCACATTTTAATTTTGCCATTTTGGTGGGCATGAAATGGTATCTCATTGTGGTGTTAATAATGAATATTAATATATATATCCCAAATGCAACAATATTAATCTTCAAGTAATACTCTTGAGAAATGTTCATATCTTTATTTCAAGGTAGAACCATAATGAAAAGGTGTGTCAGGATCTTTACCCATTCCGGATAAGGCTGGGGCATGCTCAGCTTGGGGGGGTGTTCTAAAGAGGCTCGTGGTGGGAGACTGAGTTAGAGTCAGAAATTTTCACTTAGGGGAACTAAAGACACAAAGGTGAAGAAAACTGAAAACCATAAGGAAGTTCTGAGGTCCAAGAAGCCGAGAAGGAAAACCAGAAGGTCACTAAAATGAGAGAGGCCCAACTAGGCTGTGAGGATTGGGAGAGAAGGCTAGGGGTGCATGGCTGGAGGAACAACAGCCCAAGTGTCTATGAGGTAGAGTAGGAACATGAGGTAAACTCCAAGCCCAGCTCCTTCGTCTGGCTGCACGAGAGGCCAGTACTCCAAAGCATCCAGCGAGCTGACAACCAGACTGGAGTCCGAATCAGGAGCATAAAGAGGGGCCTGGCCACGCACACTGCTGGGGCCAGGCTCCCCCAGGCTCCCTCCATCCTCTATCGCTCCACCCCTCTCTGACCTTGCCCCCTGGAGTGCAGCCCTGAACAGACTCAGCCCCTGGCTTCCTAACCTTGCTGGGTCTGATCTCTGACTCTCCAGCACCGACTGCTCATCAGCACTGTTTGCTCCTTAGTCTGACAGGCTGAGGTGCTATGTTTCTTTCTCTTGTCCATAGATAGTTTCCTTAGATCTAGTTTCTGTCCCCTTTTGAGGAATTCCCTACTCCCCATAATAGTTAAGGCAAGCTAAGGTACTATAACAGATCCCAGGCAGCTCTGTCTCCTGAGGTCATTCAGGAACCCAGGTTCCTTCCACTTCATAGCTCCCGAAACTTTTAGGGTGAAGTCTCTTAACCTGGAGCCCATGGATAGAATTCAGGAGGTTCATGAATTTGGATGGGGAGGAGGAATCACCATTATTTTAACTAACTTTGTATTAGTTTTCTATTGCTGCTGTAACAAGTTACTAAAAACTCAGTGACTTGAAACAACACCAATTTATTCTCTTATAGTTCTAGAGGTCAGAAGCCCTAAATCAGTTTCACTGGGCAAAGTCAAGGTGTCCGAAGCTGTATTCCTTCTGGTGGCTCTAGGGGAGAGTTTATTCCCCTGCCTCTAACTGTATCTGGAGGCCGCCTGCATTCCTTGCTTTATGGAACCTTCATATTCAAAGCCTACAACACAGCATCCATCATCATGTTGCCTTCTCCTCTTCTGTTGTCCAGTCACCTTCTGCCTCCCTCTTCTAAGGACACTTGTGATTACATTTGGAGTTCACCCGAATAATCCAGGATCATCTCCCCATCTCAATATCCTAACTTAATCACATTTGCTATAAAGTCCCTTTTACCATGTAAGGTATCAGTCACAGGTTCTGAGGATTAGGACATGAATACCTTTAGGGCTACTATTCAGCCTATCCCAAATCTCTAATTGAAACTGACCATTTCCTTACATTATGAATGTAGACAACAGCCCATAGTAGTATTAGCAGCACCTAGGACCTTGTCACGAATAGAAATCACAGATTCTGTCCATCTTACATTATAGTTATTGCAGATATTTTGGATTTGTGGAAGTCATTAGACCCACTACCAGATCTTGGTAGTTAATGAATTACTAAAAATGTACATACAGTACTATTGCACAGAGTTGATAAGTACAAATGGTTTTCTTTTCTAATCTCATGTATTTTACTTCATGAATTTAAATTTAAATCGGAAAGACACTTTAGTTTCATCAAACTAGCATAAAACTTGGTATGAAATCTCTGCCCTAAAGCATTGTTACCACCAGCATGGTTAAAGCCTTGTCTGGTTCTAGCCTGAAGGAAGTATGAAGAGAGCACGGAAGAGGAAGATTCAGTGTCTTTAGGCCTAGGCACAGAAGGAACACACATTATTTCTAGTCACGTTCTATTTTCAAGAACATTAGCCTGCATCAGAATCTCCTGGAGTGTTTGTTAAAACACAGACTGGGGGCCCCACCTTCAGAGCTTCTGATTCACTAGGTCTGGGTTGGGGCCCAAGAACTTGCATTTCTAACAAGCTCTCAGATGACGATGATGCTTCTAGAATCATTGGTCGAGAGAATAGTCACATGACTACAAATAACTTCAAGGAATGCTGGGAAATGTTGTATATAGCTGGGTGGTCATGTTAAATCCAGTGTAGCTGCACAGAGGGGCTCAAATTGAAGAAAATGGGGGAGGTATTCAGTGTGTCCGGCAATAACTCTATTACTATGAAAGAAGGAAACAATGGGTTTTGGTACCAGCTATTAGCCTTCACCACAATAACCTTCTAGAGTTTATCTAGACTTTCCCATGAGCTATGTAGAAATCTGGGTCCTCCCAGACACAGAAGCCCAGGGTGAGTTCATGTGGGTAAAGGGAAACGTGTCCTTGTCCCATTCTGCTAACTCTGTATGGTTGGCAGGATCGAGACTATCTCTCTTGAGGCTTATTGAGTGAATATTTATTCCCTGTGCTGTGGTCTCAGGGATGGTGTAGAAATACAGCTTTTGACGCAAGACTCAATTATCCTCACTAAGTGCCAGGCCTGCATAGCTCAAGAGGGAACTCAGAATGTCACACTGCTGTCATGAATATAGGAAACCTCAGTAATGAACTAGTGCCACATAATAATAGTAAAGATGAATGGTCACAGGCCGCCAATGAAACAGTGTAGTATAACCAAGCTGGTAAATGTCATAGTGCAAAGGGTTCTACCATCCCTAAGGGAAGCTCTAACCTGGAGCTATTCTGTACATAAGTATAAAGGTAACTTTTGATCAGTTCCATATTCAAGTCAGAGCTTCTCTGAAATAGTCCATATACTGCCCAGGCAACACTTGGATTCAGCCAGACTGTCCTGAGTCACTGTACTGAGTGGCTTGGTACAGTAAACAGGTTTCCAGAAACATCAACCTGTCAAGGATTACCGTGGGAGTCGGAGACAGTTCAAAACCTCCTTAGCCTTTACATTATCGTTTGCAAAATGAAGATGATAGCATCAGTGCTGAACAAGAGACAGTTTGGCATATCAGAAAGAACGTGGGCTCTGAGGTCAAATGGCCTGGGTTCAAACCGCAAAAACATTGGGGAATGGCAGAACCTCCTTGAAAATCGAGCCTCAGTTTCTTCATCTTGGAATGGGAATACTAGCTGTACAGCAGATGCGAGGAGGCTTACATCGCACTGGTGAAAACGTCCAACCCAGTGCCTGATTCGTTGTAGACATTCAACTAATCATTGGTGCCTTGCCTCTTGTTCCTATGAATGTTTTGCTTAGGGAGAGTTTGCGTATGCCACTGCTGTAACTGAATCAGAGTAATAAGAAGTTATTGAAACCTGTGGCATAATAAAAGATGTACTTAGAGCAGCAAGGGATTAACTATGACAATAATACCCTGCATATGGGAATGAAGCCCCAAGTGATGGGAAAAAAAAGAGAGAATTTAGGTTACATTTTTAAGCTGACTAAAGAAGAAACATATACTATTTTTTTTCACCGCCCACCCCCAGTGCAAGCTATTTTCCTCAAGGACTGAGACAAGGAGGGTAAAGCTGAGGTCCTCTGAAATAAAAGCTGGAGCTCTTCCTGCTCCTTTTCTTAAACCAAGTCTAATAGTTGGGCTTCATCCGAGAAACTTCATGAACTGCGATTGTAATTTCAAGAATCACTATACCAAGAACCCTTGAAACCACTAATGGAGTGAAATTTGGGTCTTTTCGTACACCCTGCTATTTCCTTTGAGATCATTAAAGTTCCTTATAGGAATGGCAAACAGTTGCTTTGATTCTGGTTGCAATGGCCCCGGACCAAAGCACTCCTGTGTATGCAGCCTGGCCAGAAATAGTCATACGAGAAAGGAATTTTTCCCCAACAAGCTCTTTAAGCCGCCTATCCTGGACCTGATTAATTCAGGAGAGCAGAGTCCAGGAAAATGCTTTTCATTCCAGTTAAGCTCTTTATGGCTCTGTCTCTTTTCTTTCCTCTACTCAAGGAGTCTGAAGATGTACTTTCTAAAACATTTTAGTCTCTGTTATACAGGAGAGGAATGGTCAGTCCCACAAAAGAAATGCAGAAGTGATTCCACCTAGATGGCTTTTGACTCAAGAGATTTCTGTCTTTCAGTGTCTTCAGAAGGTGAAGACAATTCTGATTCCTATGGCATTGGGAAAAATGGGGCAGACAGCCATTAGTGCTGGGAAATTGGAATAATGACAATGACAGCAACAATGACCAAGAAACATGTCTGGGGCAACGCCATTTTCAGTCTGTGTATTTCTCCTAGACTAGTCTCCCCCTTAGTCACCCAGTTTGAGTAATAACATGTCCTTGATGCTGAGCAAAGCAGGTTGATTTCATCTATTCTGCTCTCTGTGTTTCTCTAGAGGGGAGGGCAAGACTGTAAAATGATGGCGAGGATAGTAAATTTTTGTTATTTATTGGCAGGACTTTCTATGCCCTTTGCTAAAAGCTCTCGTTGGGAGAAGCCGGCAGCGAGGAGGAAAGTATTTCTTTAGCATAGTTGTCATTTTTCAGTGAATGGAATGTAGTTAAAAAGGTCATAAATGCTGCCTCTATCTATTCACAGAGTAGTATCACCACAAGTGCCAATATTTCATATTGAAGTTAAAATCAATTAATTCTTTAAAATTTCCTATTTTCGAGTAAGTGGCTAAAACAGGGCTACCTTTCACTGTTGTATTAATTGTAGTATCTTCAATCTTTAAGGGCTCACTTAAAAATTAGCACCCCGAGATTCACAAGCAGTGGCACGTGCTTCCCAAATTATTGAAAGCTGGTTTCATATCTGGCTGTAAAAATACAAATCGGCCTCTTTTACTCTGTGTTGGCTCAGCGAGCAGCTGCTTATGATATAAAAAATATCATGGCTGGCTGGTTTACAGCATCCACTATAAATACAGGGGTATTTTATTCATCTGAAGAAAACCATGAATTGGATCAAGACAAGTTAGAAGAAAACGCAGGAGTTTAGATTTTAGTGAGTGTCACAAAACACATCCCAGACGGAGGATTTGAAACCTGGGCTGCTTTTCTGGCAGAAGCTCCTCTTCCTCTCCAAAACTCCCTCCACCCTGACATGTGGGATTCCCCAGAGCCACCATCTTCCCTAAAGAATTTATCATCTCCAATAGATACTGGGGCTGCTGGGGAAAGGAGGAGCCATTGTTGTCTATAAAAGAACTGAAATCATGGAAATTTGTATACAATCCAATTATTTATAGGCACCTGAGGTGTTATGTAGTACAAGCACCCTTGATGTTGGGAAGCACCGTGTCAAAATTCACCAAACAAGATGAACTGCCAATATCAATGTCAGAAAAGTCACTATATTACAAGGTGAGCCATTTCTTTTCAGGACATTAGACTATTTGCCTATGAGGCTAAACTTTGATTCTCTATAACTTTACTGCATTGACTCTAGTCCCAATTTCTCCAGTTCCACATATTTAATGAGTTATTTACATACCGCCTCATTCCATAGAGAATTTGAGGCAGCTTACAATAAAGAAAATGCACATGGTATCCAAAGAGAAAAAGAAAAAGTTGAGAGAACTCGGTAAAGAGAAGATGAAAGTTCGACAATCATACACCCAGCAGCCCGATTCAAACTCAAAATGTCTTTCATCGGGTCTTTTAGAGTTTGTTGGATGGAGGTGGCCTCCAATGTGGTTCCCTATGTCCTAACAATCAGAGGGAGGAGACATGGGAACACAGGCTCCATGAAAGCAGGGATATGTGAACATTTTGTTTCCTGCTGTGTCCTCATCACCTAGACTAGTTCCTGGAGCCCTGCAGGTGCTCAATCAGTATGTATTGAATGAATGTTGATTGAAAGAGAAAAATGCATTCAGCTATGAGATTCAGGTGTTAGTAAGATCAAAAAGAATGAAATTGTTCAGATAAAGCAATTCCTGGAAATAAAAGTTGAGAAAAAGTTCCCCTGAGTCCTCAAATAGAGAACAGAATGTAACGCAGTGAATGATGTCCTTGACAATTTCCCTACAATGGGTCAAAGAATGAATTTCCTCCACCAGTTTTTATAATGATCCTCAGTAAAGACAGAAACTATCAGGCTGAAACTGCTCAGTAAAATGAATTCTACAAGAGGACAAATAATGAAATACAAGTAAGTCTAAAAAAGTTTTAACTCAAAGCTTTCCAGAGGTACATGTGTATATCCCCAGGGGCTTGTGTCTCTGTGGGAGACAGAGATTAAATACAGATTAAACAGGGCACATCACCCTGGGTGCTGAATTTACTGGAAGATGGAGTTGGGGGAAGAGAAGGCAACTGAAGAGACTAGTACATAATTGAAACCCTTGCTACTCAAATGCAGAGACCAGCAGCTTCTGCATCACTTGGGGCTTGTTAGAAATTCAGAATCTGTCTCTCATCCAGACCTACTCAATTGGAACTTGCATGTTAATAAGATCCCCAGGTGATTCACACACACACAAGTTTGAGAAGTGCCTCTGTAATCCATTATTTTTATATTCAGAGAGATATGGATCATTTATAGGATAAAATGTAACATTTGCATAACTTTTAAAGATAATACAAGAAACTTCAGAGAATGTCTCACTAGTGACTGGCAGTTTGGGGCTACCCCTCTGGATGGGTGTGGAGGCTGTCAGAGCTCAGGCTGCTCTGTGCTCAAAGATGGGAGGGTTGGAGAAGCATTGCTCTGATTTGCTGAAAACGAAAATCCAAACTCTTTAAGTATTTAAAAACAGCTCTGAAGTCTTCATCCTCCCCCCCTTGAGTTTTTCTTTTCGATTGAACATAACACCCTGTCTTTAACCATTCTTCATATCAGAGGGTTACTGATAGTGGTGTCCTGACAAACCTACTCTCCGGAAAACAAAAAGTCCTGATTTATAGTACTCATTGATTGTCATGATGTAAATATTCCCACCATGGTCCAGTTCAAGCTACTGAGGGCTTAACAACCAACTCACAAAATTTCTGAATATTTAGCAACTTCTAGCAAGTGAGTACCAGCTGGCTCCAGCATAACATTAGTTCCAGATCCTTTTCCACTCTGGCTGCCTGTCTCAGATCCACTGCAGTTTGTCAGCCTGCCATGATCTGAGTACAATAACCCAGACAGAGTCTGGCAGGTACCAAGTACAATGGAATTAGCCTTTCCATTATACTATAATTAATGTAGTCCAAGATCATATTCGATAATTGGCAGCCATGCACGCTTTTGGCTCAAGATGAGTTTATAATAAATTAAAGGTCCTAAGACACCCCCCTACCACCGTCATACTAATGTTTGTCCATGTGTCTTTCACACTGTTTTTGTATAGTTTAAACAAAAATACATGTATTTACATGCCTCTTTATTGCATTTAATCTTGTTCATTTTAACCCTTCGTTCTAGCTTGTAGAGAGCCCTCTGATTTCTGACTATGCCCTTGTCCTTGGAATCTATTTGTCTCTATTTTGCATCTTCTACACACTTGCTGAGCTTTACTCTTAAGTGTTCATTAGAGTGTTTAATTAAAAAGTAGAATAGGACAGGGTTAAGGGGAAGGCCCTTATAACAGTATTGGAGATCTAGCTCAACGTTGAATTCAAGATCAGACATAATAGCTTGCTGAGATCCTGATATACTATGTGTAAGGCATTCTTCTTATTGGCAATTTTAGTATTAATAACACTATACAAAAAGGGGGAAAGGAGGTTGAGTTTATTTTTTAAAGGATTTCTTAATAATCATTCGTTTCCATTATAAATGCTTCCAAATCAACTGTTTAATAATACACTTATAATTTTTCCAAGGACCAATGCCCAGCTCAATTACTTGATACTATGGTGTTTTACTCATAATTGGAAGGTTTCACCAATGCGGAAAACCAAGCAACCTGGGAAGGGCTGGTCCTTGGAATTAGACTCAGTAACTGGGATGGATGGGCAATTGGGGGCAATCTGAGTAATGGGAGGAAGTTCTGACCAATAGGTGTAATATGATGGGTAGAGAGTATAATTCCACACAATGATTTCACAAAAGCAACTGGTGTCATGGAGGTCTCTCAAGAAGTAACAGAGAATAGAATCGGCAAGTAGAGCCAACGAGAAGGTTCTGTACAGTGACCTCCTTCTGAGGTCACTGAGGAGACTGGGGTGTCATAGTCTTCTGTCTGCATGTTCTTTCAATGACCCCAGATATAATTTGCACAGGCTTAGAGATTTTTTAACTCATTAAAGCAGATAGGGACATTTAAAATATTGTTTACTGTCTCTTCACTTCCTTCTTAAGTAGACAATGACCCTATATGAGATCACTGCTGACTCTCACGTAAGACTCTGTCTTTGCTCTATTCATTCCTGTTGTAAGATTTTTTTCTTGAGGAAAACTGCAGAAGCAAAATAGAGATTTGGGGGAGGCAGTCAATAAGACTTCAGGCCAAAAAACCCTCTTGAAGTAGTGGAAAGTGGCCTTGAGTGGTAATTAGAAGATCTGGTTTTGAGTCATGTTTTCTGACACAGCAGTTTGAGTGCAGCAAGTATCTTAACCTCCCTAGTTCCTGAGTCCTTATTTATCACCGAGAGGTTCTTAGAGGAAATATTCTCCGTGCCTGCTCTGTCTACTATGGTAGTCACTTACCACGTGGGACTACTAAATGCTAAAATGTAGCAAGCCCAATTGAGATATGCTGGAAGTGTACAATAGATACCACATTTTGAAGACTTAGTGCCAAAAAAAGAATATACAATATATCATTAATATTTTTTATACTGATCACATGTTGAAATGAGAATATCTTGGACCTATTATGTTAAATTAAATAGATTGTTACAATTAGATTCATTTTTTTTTAATGTGAAAAGAAACTGGTAAACTTTAAATTACTCATGTGGCTCACATTATACTTCCATTGGACATTGCTGCTCTATGGACCCTCTCCACTCCAACCATATATTATTCTCTAATATTTTGATTGCTTGTCTTGCATTGCTGGTGTTTTCCAAAATCTGAGGTGACAGTCAATGGGATGACACATGAACAGCACAATTTCTAGTGGCATTCTTGGCTGATTTCCCTCCTTTTCCTGAGTCTTGGTGGGTAAGAATGGCCCAGTTCCTGAAGGTGAATTACTGAGCACAACATAGAAAATCACCATTGCCTTTTCCATTGCTTAGCTCTCCATTACTAATAACTCATTCCTGCTGCAGGTTTCAAAAGAATGTACCGAAGGCATTTACAACTTAAATTTCCAGGAATTATTTAAATTACTTAAAAAATATCTTACAGTTTATATCCTGACTTTCATTCTGGACCACCTACATGAGGATGAAACACTTGAACTTTAATTTCAGAAGCCTATAAATATTATAATGGTTCTGAAATCAGGTAGAGACAACTTATTTTTAATGACACCTGAGGAACACCTTAGTTTCCCTTCAAGACAAACTTACTGGGCCAACGTCAATTTATAGCCAAGGGGAGTGACTCGGCTTCTTTGCAAAGAAATTCCTGCCAAAACCAGTGAGGAAATTAGTGGAGGAGATCATGAACATCCAACTAATTAAACAGCCAGAGTGAGAATGAAAGGGATGAGGACAAGAGCCAGTAAATGGGAGAGAAAGAGAAGGAAACTACATTTTGAAAAGCATTAAAAGTAAAAATTTCAAATTAGACTACAAAAATACTCAAAATAATTCAGACTGGTACAAACCTTGTTAAAAACAAGACAACAAGCCCCAAATGGAGTCACTTATGTTAAGCCTCACATCACCGAACAGAGACTTCAGTTAATGACAGTTTCGGCTCTCCCAGAAATGGAATCTTAAACCAATCAATCAGGAATTACTTGGTCAACATTAGTGAGGTCATCTGCCTGATAGGTCTCTGCCATCCCCTAAAGGAGTGACCTTGCCACATCCAATCTGCTTTTTGCCTAGTATAACTTCCTTGTTCCTGCTCCCTTCTGCCTATAAAAGTCATTTTGTACAGCTCCTCGGAGCTACTTTCTATCTGCTAGATTGGATGTTGCCCAATTCATGAATTGTTGAATAAAGCCAATCAGATATTTAAAGTTTACTCAGATGAATTTTGTTTTTTAACAACCTGAATTCTCACAGGGCTAATTCAATGCCTATGATTTACAGTCCCAAAGCAATATTATGTTAAAATGAGAAATCCCATATTCAACTTACATGCCTACTATCACAAGACTTGACACTTTGGGTTTATTGTAGATATTATGGATATGAAACTAAGATGCTTTACTTTCTGACAATTAAGAGAATAAATGTTCTTTCCTTAATTTACTTTAAGCCCATTGCCAAAATTTGTTAGATCCTGACCATAGTAAATAAAGTAGGACTATATTACAAGGAAATAATATTTCCAAGAAGAAACAAATAAAAAGAACATACAAACAAGAGTGCACACACACACACACACACACACACACACACACACACGCACACGCACACCACTCTCTTAAAAAAAAACCTAGGCATTAAAAATATTCTACAATGAACCTATAAGTCTCTATTAAATCACCATCTTGACAACCAAAATTTATGAATCTAAATGTGTAACAGACATTACATACTATTTTAGAATATTTTCACCCCTGTAGCTATGACTGATGAGTGTGCAGGGAGAAATAACGCCATGGCAGCCAGTAATATATAGGTTTGGGTCATAAAACAAAATATCAAAACAATTTCTTGGTTTCCCCAAATAGAAGGCATTTTGTTTTTGCTTCTGGGTTGGGGGTGAAAGTTAAAATAGGGAAAGAAATAGAAATAGAAAGCAAGGACCCTGAAGACTGAGTTTTTCAACTTGAAAATGTTGCCTTGAGGAGCTTAAGGTCTTGCACAT